>NC_053393.1:229002677-229602677 GCF_905171765.1 Bufo bufo
GGAGATATACAAATGAATAAATCTTTATCACATGATTTGAAAAACACACCTAAAAAATAGCAATCTCAGGTGGTCATAAAAAACATGGGGCAAAACGCCCTAGTAAGTCACGTGGTTCAACACTTACAAAGGTATTCCATTCTTAGTAGACAGCATGTATATAGGAACAATACACATAGTTTTATATAGTAAAGTGCTTGTGCAAGTTAACATATACTCATAACATGTCAATCCTATCGCAGCCACATCAATCACAGTACAACAATATCATAGCATCATACCAACCACGTGTCCTGCGCCCAGACGCGCGTTTCGCTCAATGCTTCATCAGGTGGTTGGTATGATATTGTTGTACTGTGATTGATGTGGCTGCAATAGGATTGACATGTTATGAGTAGGGATGAGCGAACCCGAACTGTATAGTTCGGGTTCATACCGAATTTTGGGGTGTCCGTGACACGGACCCGAACCCGAACATTTTCGTAAAAGTCTGGGTTCGGGTTTGGTGTTCGGCGCTTTCTTGGCGCTTTTTGAAAGGCTGCAAAGCAGCCAATCAACAAGCGTCATACTACTTGCCCCAAGAGGCCATCACAGCCATGCCTACTATTGGCATGGCTGTGATTGGCCAGTGCAGAATGTGACCCAGCCTCTATATAAGCTGGAGTCACGTAGCGCTGCACGTCACTCTGCTGATACAAGTGTAGGGAGAGGTTGCAGCTGCGACGTTAGGGCGAGATTAGGCAGTGATTAACTCCTCCAAAACACTTAAGACAGTGATCGATCTACAGCTGTGGATCATTGAACTGCTGCTATTCAATTGCTCACTGTTTTTAGGCTGCCCAGAGTGTTTTTCAGTCACTTTTTTCTGGGGTGATCGGCGGCTATTTTGTGGCTTGTGGTGCGCCAGCACAAGCTGCCACCAAGTCCATTTAACCATCAATAGTGTGGTTATTCTTTGGCTATATCCTACATCAAGGGCAAGCTGCCACCAAGTCCATTTAACCATCAATAGTGTGGTTATTTTTTGGCTATATCCTACATCAGGGGCAAAGCTGCAACCAAGTCCATTTAACCATCAATAGTGTGGTTATTTAAATCTATCCCTAAAAGGGTATATTAGATTCAAGGTGCTGATAGGGTCATTCTCAATAACTTCACACACACGCTACTGTGCATATCCAAGTCTAATTCTGTCCGTAAACGTATACCTGTCACCCAGCGCCTAAATAATAGGCCTCAAATTTATATTCAGCTAAATCTGTGGCTATTGCTGTAGCTGGTCAAGTTATTTTGTCTCCGTCAAAGCACAGTTTTTGTTCTGGGTTGAAATACAATTCCCAACCTAGCAATTTTCTAAATTAGTGGTTTCTGCTGTATCAGGCCTACTTTAAATCTATCCCTAAAAGGGTATATTAGATTCAAGGTGCTGATAGGGTCATTCTCAATAACTTCATACACACGCTACTGTGCATATCCAAGTCTAATTCTGTCCGTAAACGTATACCTGTCACCCAGCGCCTAAATAATAGGCCTCAAATTTATATTCAGCTAAATCTGTCATTACTGCTGTGCCTGTATTAGTGTAATACGGTACCTAAATAGATAGCCAGATAGTGTTAGGTGTCTGTAAAAAAAGGCCTGAATTTAAATTCAATACATTGGGCCAAATAATATTTTTCTTATTGTGGTGAACGATAACAATGAGGAAAACATCTAGTAAGGGACGCGGACATGGTCGTGGTGGTGTTAGTGGACCCTCTGGTGCTGGGAGAGGACGTGGCCGTTCTGCCACAGCCACACGTCCTAGTGTACCAACTACCTCAGGTCCCAGTAGCCGCCAGAATTTACAGGGATATTTGGTGGGGCCCAATGCCGTTCTAAGGATGGTAAGGCCTGAGCAGGTACAGGCATTAGTCAATTGGGTGGCCGACAGTGGATCCAGCACGTTCACATTCCTCCCACCCAGTCTTCTGCAGAAAGCGCACAGACGGCGCATGAAAACCAAGCCCATCAGTCTGTCACATCACCCCCATGTCAGGGAAACTGTCTGAGCCTCAAGTTATGCAGCAGTCTCTTATGCTGTTTGAAGACTCTGCTGGCAGGGTTTCCCAAGGGCATCCACCTAGCCCTTCCCCAGCGGTGGAAGACATAGAATGCACTAACGCACAACCACTTATGTTTCCTGATGATGAGGACATGGGAATAACACCTAAGCACGTCTCTGATGATGACGAAACACAGGTGCCAACTGCTGCGTCTTTCTGCAGTGTGCAGACTGAACAGGAGGTCAGGGATGAAGACGATGCAGGGGACGATGAGGTCCTAGACCCCACATGGAATGAAGGTCGTTCACAGTTCGGAGGAAGAGGCAGTGGTGAGACCGAGCCAACAGCGTAGCAAAAGACAAAGAGGGAGCAGTGGGCAAAAGCAGAACACCCGCCGCCAAGAGACTCCGCCTGCTACTGACCGCCGCCATCTGGGACCGAGCACCCCAAAGGCAGCTTCAAGGAATTCCCTGGCATGGCACTTCTTCAAACAATGTGCTGACGACAAGACCCGAGTGGTTTGCACGCTGTGCCATCAGAGCCTGAAGCGAGGCATTAACGTTCTGAACCTTAGCACAACCTGCATGACCAGGCACCTGCATGCAAAGCATGAACTGCAGTGGAGTAAACACCTTAAAAACAAGGAAGTCACTCAGGCTCCCCCTGCTACCTCTTCTGCTGCTGCCGCCTCGGCCTCTTCTGCTGCTGCCGCCTCGGACTCTTCCTCCACCTCTGGAGGAACGTTGGCACCTGCCGCCCAGCAAACATGGGATGTACCACCAACACCACCACCTGCGTCACCAAGCATCTCAACCATGTCACACGGCAGCGTTCAGCTCTCCATCTCATCTCAAACATCTCATCTCAAACATTTGAGAGAAAGCGTAAATTCCCACCTAGCCACCCTCGATCCCTGGCCCTGAATGCCAGCATTTCTAAACTACTGGCCTATGAAATGCTGTCATTTAGGCTGGTGGACACAGACCGCTTCAAACAGCTCATGTCGCTTGCTGTCCCACAGTATGTTGTTCCCAGCCGGCACTACTTCTCCAAGAGAGCCGTGCCTTCCCTGCACAACCAAGTATCCGATAAAATCAAGTGTGCACTGCGCAACGCCATCTGTGGCAAGGTCCACCTAACCACAGATACGTGGACCAGTAAGCACGGCCAGGGACGCTATATCTCCCTAACTGCACACTGGGTAAATGTCGTGGCGGCTGGGCCCCAGGCGGAGAGCTGTTTGGCGCACGTCCTTCCGCCGCCAAGGATCGCAGGGCAACATTATTTGCCTCCTGTCTCCTCCTCCTCCTACTCAGCTTCCTCCTCCTCTTCTTCCACCTGCTCATCCAGTCAGCCACACACCTTCACCACCAACTTCAGCACAGCCCGGGGTAAATGTCAGCAGGCAATTCTGAAACTCATATGTTTGGGGGACAGGCCCCACACCGCACAGGAGTTGTGGCGGGGTATAGAACAACAGACCGACGAGTGGTTGCTGCCGGTGAGCCTCAAGCCCGGCCTGGTGGTGTGCGATAATGGGCGAAATCTCGTTGCAGCTCTGGGACTAGCCGGTTTGACGCACATCCCTTGCCTGGCGCATGTGCTGAATTTGGTGGTGCAGAAGTTCATTCGCAACTACCCCGACATGTCAGAGCTGCTGCATAAAGTGCGGGCCGTCTGTTCGCGCTTCCGGCGTTCACATCCTGCCGCTGCTCGCCTGTCTGCGCTACAGCGTAACTTCGGCCTTCCCGCTCACCGCCTCATATGCGACGTGCCCACCAGGTGGAACTCCACCTTGCACATGCTGGACAGACTGTGCGAGCAGCAGCAGGCCATAGTGGAGTTTCAGCTGCAGCACGCACGGGTCAGTCGCACTGCGGAACAGCACCACTTCACCACCAATGACTGGGCCTCCATGCGAGACCTGTGTGCCCTGTTGCGCTGTTTCGAGTACTCCACCAACATGGCCAGTGGCGATGACGCCGTTATCAGCGTTACAATACCACTTCTATGTCTCCTTGAGAAAACACTTAGGGCGATGATGGAAGAGGAGGTGGCCCAGGAGGAGGAGGAGGAGGAAGAGGGGTCATTTTTAGCACTTTCAGGCCAGTCTCTTCGAAGTGACTCAGAGGGAGGTTTTTTGCAACAGCAGAAGCCAGGTACAAATGTGGCCAGACAGGGCCCACTACTGGAGGACGAGGAGGACGAGGATGAGGAGGAGGTGGAGGAGGATGAGGATGAAGCATGTTCACAGCGGGGTGGCACCCAACGCTGCTCGGGCCCATCACTGGTGCTTGGCTGGGGGGAAACGCAGGACGATGACGATACGCCTCCCACAGAGGACAGCTTGTCCTTACCTCTGGGCAGCCTGGCACACATGAGCGACTACATGCTGCAGTGCCTGCGCAACGACAGCAGAGTTGCCAACATTTTAACGTGTGCGGACTACTGGGTTGCCACCCTGCTGGATCCCCGGTACAAAGACAATGTGCCCACCTTACTTCCTACACTGGAGCGTGATAGGAAGATGCGCGAGTACAAGCGCACGTTGGTAGACGCGCTACTGAGAGCATTCCCAAATGTCACAGGGGAACAAGTGGAAGCCCAAGGCAAAGGCAGAGGAGGAGCAAGAGGTCGCCAACGCAGCTGTGTCACGGCCAGCTCCTCTGAGGGCAGGGTTAGCATGGCAGAGATGTGGAAAAGTTTTGTCACCACGCCACAGCTAACTGCACCACCACCTGATACGGAACGTGTTAGCAGGAGGCAACATTTCACTAACATGGTGGAACAGTACGTGTGCACACCCCTCCACGTACTGACTGATGGTTCGGCCCCATTCAACTTCTGGGTCTCCAAATTGTCCACGTGGCCAGAGCTAGCCTTTTATGCCTTGGAGGTGCTGGCCTGCCCGGCGGCCAGCGTTTTGTCTGAACGTGTATTCAGCACGGCAGGGGGCGTCATTACAGACAAACGCAGCCGTCTGTCTACAGCCAATGTGGACAAGCTGACGTTCATAAAAATGAACCAGGCATGGATCCCACAGGACCTGTCCATCCCTTGTGCAGATTAGACATTAACTACCTCCCCTTAACCATATATTATTGTACTCCAGGGCACTTCCTCATTCAATCCTATTTTTATTTTCATTTTACCATTTATATTGCGGGGCAACCCAAAGTTGAATGAACCTCTCCTCTGTCTGGGTGCCGGGGCCTAAAAATATCTGACAGTGGCCTGTTCCAGTATTGGGTGACATGAAGCATGATTCTCTGCTATGACATGAAGACTGATTCTCTGCTGAGTCACTGACATGAAGCCTGAATCTCTGTTATGGGACCTCTCTCCTCTGTCTGGGTGCCGGGGCCTAAATTATATGACAATGGACTGTTCCAATGTTGGGTGACGTGAAGCATGATTCTCTGCTATGACATGAAGACTGATTCTCTGCTGACATGAAGACTGATTCTCTGCTGACATGAAGACTGAATCTCTGTTATGGGACCTCTCTCCTCTGCCTGGGTGCCTGGGCCTAAATATCTGATAATGGACTGTTCCAGTGGTGGGTGACGTGAAGCCTGATTCTCTGCTATGACATGAAGACTGATTCTCTGCTGACATGAAGCCAGATTCTCTGTTATGGGACCTCTCTCCTCTGCCTGGGTGCCGGGGCCTAAATATCTGACAGTGGCCTGTTCCAGTGGTGGGTGACGTGAAGCCTGATTCTCTGCTATGACATGAAGACTGATTCTCTGCTGACATGAAGCCAGATTCTCTGCTATGGGACCTCTCTCCTCTGCCTGGGTGCCGGGGCCTAAATATCTGACAATGGACTGTTCCAGTGGTGGGTGACGTGAAGCATGATTCTCTGCTATGACATGAAGCCTGATTCTCTGCTATGGGACCTCTCTCCAATTGATATTGGTTAATTTTTATTTATTTTATTTTTATTTTAATTCATTTCCCTAATCACATTTGTTTGCAGGGGATTTAACTACATGTTGCTGCCTTTTGCAGCCCTCTAGCCCTTTCCTGGGCTGTTTTACAGCCTTTTTAGTGCCGAAAAGTTCGGGTCCCCATTGACTTCAATGGGGTTCAGGACGAAGTTCGGGTCGGGTTCGGATCCCGAACCCGAACATTTCCGGGAAGTTCGGCCGAAATTCTCGAATCCGAACATCCAGGTGTTCGCTCAACTCTAGTTATGAGTATATGTTAACTTGCACAATCACTTTACTATATAAAACTATGTATATTGTTCCTATATACATGCTGTCTACTAAGAATGGAATACCTTTGTAAGTGTTGACCCACGTGACTTGCTAGGGGGTTTTGCCCTATGTTTTCTATGACCACCTGAGATTGTTATTTTTAGGTGTGTTTTTAAAATCATGTGATAATAAAGATTTATTTATTTGTATATCTCCGGTTGTTGCTATTCTTTGGTGTTATATTAGCACCTAAATGCAGTATGCAAACATTTTTGTTGCCCAGTTGGAGGAATACTTAATCTATGTATCTCCCCATTTCAGTCATGTACTGGCATGGTGGAGGTACATAGATGATATTTTCTTAATTTGGACAGATAAGGCTAGAGATGAGCGAATTTCATGTTATGAATTTCGTTCATGCTTCGTTTGGTGGTAAAAGCAGATTTGTGTTATGGATTCCGTTACCATGGACCATAACACAATTCTATGACAGAATGCATAACAGAATGCCTTTAGAGGCATTTCGTTATTCATTCCGTCATAATAGAAGTCTATGGCCTGCATAACGGATCTGTCCCGTTTCCGTTATCTCTAGATACGGATGATACATTAGGTTTTTTTGTGACATATTTGAACTCTATTGATGATAATATTAATTTTACGTTGACTTATTCTAATGAGAGAGTTAAATTTTGGGATATGGAGGTATTCATTCAAACTGGAAGTTTACACACAGATATATTCACTAAGAAGACTGACAAAAACATATTTTAATCATCCAAGGAAAATCGTAAGGACACTACCATACAGTAAGATGTTAAGGGCACGGCAGATTGTACACATTGACAGCAGGATGAGAAAAGCGCTTGATAAGATGATAGATACATTTGTGGATAGGGGTTATCCAAAAAGGTACCTAGTCCAATATAGAGACAGAGTAATTGGTTGTTCCAGACAGGAATTACTGGAGGGTACTGTGACAACACCATCTGCACTAATGATAACACCTAACCGCTTGTGGGGTGTATAGTTCTTAATTTACACCAAGTGTCTCATTGTTCATCATTTTGGAGAGGCAGTCAGGGACATGAGCTATTGTTTAATGTGGCTTTCCTGTAGCCTTCCATGGCCACTTTATTTAAAGGGGTTGTCCGGGTTCAGAGCTGAACCCGGAGATACCTAGAATTTCACCCAGGCAGCCCCCTGACAAGAGCATCGGAGCAGTTGATGCTTTGATGCTCTCCTTTGCCCTGTGCTGAATCGCGCAGGTAAAAGGAATTTTGTGGAGTTCTGGTGACGTACCGGGCTCTCCTTCTCCTTATAGTAAATAAAAGAGCCCTTGCCCTGCACAATATTGCGCAGGGCAAGGGAGAGCATCGGAGCATGAACTGTTCTGATGCTCAAGTAAGGGGGGCTGCTTGAGTGAAATAATTGGTATGTCCGGGTTCAGAGCTTAACCCGGACAACCCCTTTAACTATGCGGTGCCTTTTAGTCTGACTAGCAAGCCAGCAGATGTGTGGGAAAAGACCTGCTATTTACATCACCTGTGGATTGCATTAGCTCCCCTACTGTGTGCTAGAATCCGTTCAGCCTGTCTGGCTGAAGTGGAAAAGCTGCGTCATTAGAATGACATTATGCAGTTGGATTGAACTGACAACCAATGATGGAACAGCCACGATTATCTTCCACCAATCCTATGGGGGCCAGTGCATTGAACTGGTGGCTGAGGGATATAAAAGGGTGGCTGCCCCCGTCATCAGTGGCTATTCTACAGGACTTCAGCCTAGAGACTACAGTTCCATCTGTTGGACTTCAAAACTGGTCTTCTCTCCAACCTCAAGCCTACAGGTTTGGTTGGAGAGTCCAGGTTGGGACGATCAAGTCACCTGGCCACATGCCTGTCTGTGCACGGCTGGCTCCCTAAGCTTGCCGCTACCTCCTCTCAGTGGGTGCACACCCAAACTGGAGTGCGATTGGCTGAGGTAGCCGTTTCTGGGTACCCTCCACATAGTGGAGGTTTAATCCCTGGCGAGTCAGGGGAAGGGTGAATGGCTGTCACCTGTGCCATCCTGTGTTCTTGCTGGGTCTGTATTATATGCTGCTGACTGTTGGTTATCCAATAAAGTCATCCCAGAGCGTTGTACCCTCACCCTCTGTTGTCTGAGTAGTGTTCCACCCACGGGAATGAAGCACGGGCGTTCGCTGGTATGAGCACTGGCCCTGCATGGTCTTTATAAAGATAGCCAGGCCAGCGGACAAGAGCACCCACTGACTCTCATGTCTCCACAGGTACTTTAGGACAAGATAATAATAAAAGTACTTGAGGATCATGGTTGTGTGTACGTATAATGAAATGAGTCCAAATATTGCACGATTAATATGTAAACATTGGACGGTTATTAAAAAAATATTTTTCTGGGAATCTCTGAGTTTACACACTTATGTCATACCATAGAGCAAGAAATATTAGAGATAGGGTTGCCAAAAAATCAAATAAAAAAATAAAAGCAGAGGTACAACTTTTTTCCCATAAAAGGGGTCATTTTCCCTGTTTGGGTTGTATTGAATGTAAGCTAATGGTGAAGGGGACATCTTTTTAGCACCCATTCACTAAAGAGTCATTTGAGATAAAACATTTCTTGCTGAGTGAGTTTTCTTGGGTAATACACTGCGTGCAGAATTATTAGGCAAATGAGTATTTTGACCACATCATCCTCTTTATGCATGTTGTCTTACTCCAAGCTGTATAGGCTCGAAAACCTACTACCAATTAAGCATATTAGGTGATGTGCATCTCTGTAATGAGAAGGGGTGTGGTCTAATGACATCAACACCCTATATTAGGTGTGCATAATTATTAGGCAACTTCCTTTCCTTTGGCAAAATGGGTCAAAAGAAGGACTTGACAGGCTCAGAAAAGTCAAAAATAGTGAGATATCTTGCAGAGGGATGCAGCACTCTTAAAATTGCAAAACTTCTGAAGCGTGATCATCGAACAATCAAGCGTTTCATTCAAAATAGTCAACAGGGTCGCAAGAAGCGTGTGGAAAAACCAAGGCGCAAAATAACTGCCCATGAACTGAGAAAAGTCAAGCGTGCAGCTGCCAAGATGCCACTTGCCACCAGTTTGGCCATATTTCAGAGCTGCAACATCACTGGAGTGCCCAAAATCACAAGGTGTGCAATACTCACAGACATGGCCAAGGTAAGAGGCTGAAAGACGACCACCACTGAACAAGACACACAAGCTGAAACGTCAAGACTGGGCCAAGAAATATCTCAAGACTGATTTTTCTAAGGTTTTATGGACTGATGAAATGAGAGTGAGTCTTGATGGGCCAGATGGATGGGCCCGTGGCTGGATTGGTAAAGGGCAGAGAGCTCCAGTCCGACTCAGACGCCAGCAAGGTGGAGGTGGAGTACTGGTTTGGGCTGGTATCATCAAAGATGAGCTTGTGGGGCCTTTTCGGGTTGAGGATGGAGTCAAGCTCAACTCCCAGTCCTACTGCCAGTTTCTGGAAGACACCTTCTTCAAGCAGTGGTACAGGAAGAAGTCTGCATCCTTCAAGAAAAACATGATTTTCATGCAGGACAATGCTCCATCACACGTGTCCCAGTACTCCACAGCGTGGCTGGCAAGAAAGGGTATAAAAGAAGAAAATCTAATGACATGGCCTCCTTGTTCACCTGATCTGAACCCCATTGAGAACCTGTGGTCCATCATCAAATGTGAGATTTACAAGGAGGGAAAACAGTACACCTCTCTGAACAGTGTCTGGGAGGCTGTGGTTGCTGCTGCACGCAATGTTGATGGTGAACAGATCAAAACACTGACAGAATCCATGGATGGCAGGCTTTTGAGTGTCCTTGCAAAAAAAGGTGGCTATATTGGTCACTGATTTGTTTTTGTTTTGTTTTTGAATGTCAGAAATGTATATTTGTGAATGTTGAGATGTTATATTGGTTTCACTGGTAAAAATAAATAATTGAAATGGGTATATATTTGTTTTTTGTTAAGTTGCCTACTAATTATGCACAGTAATAGTCACCTGCACACACAGATATCCCCCTAAAATAGCTAAAACTAAAAACAAACTAAAAACTACTTCCAAAAATATTCAGCTTTGATATTAATGAGTTTTTTGGGTTCATTGAGAACATGGTTGTTGTTCAATAATAAAATTAATCCTCAAAAATACAACTTGCCTAATAATTCTGCACTCCCTGTATATGTTTTATGGTGTCCCTGTAAGATATTATATGTCAGTGAAACTACATGTGATATGAAACCTGCCTCAATAATCACAGATATACCATCCTCCAAAAAAGAGATCTACCTGTTTCCAAGCATTACAAAGGTTATACAGAGTGGGATTTACGTTTTATGATAATTGACAATATTCCCCCATTGGCCAAAGGGGGTGAACATTTAATTAGGTTGAAAAAAAGAGAACTAGTGTCACGAACCAGCGGGTGTGAACCTATTTTTTTTTCCACGTGACCAACCTCCTCTAAGGGCGTTGCCTAAGTGAACCCCTCGTTCTTCGTGCAGCGACCAGGCCGCAGGGGCAATATGTGAGTGTTGGTGGGCCGAAGGGGGTAGTAGTTGTCTACTTACTGTTCTGTAGAGCTCCATGGGCCGGTGTGCAGTGAATGGAAGGACAGCACCAGTTCCCTCAGGGCACACTCTGTTGTCCAGGGACTCCCGCCAGATGGTGGTAGAGGTACCCTTGGTGGTGTGGTTTTTAAGGTGCCATGGAGGCAGGGTCCCTGGTGTTTGTGACACCAGAATCGTTAGGTGCAAAGAAAGGTGGTAGAAAGAATGAGGAGTCAATGGTTGTAAACAACGGAACTTTTACTTAATCAATTGTCTCAGGGTAGTCAGTACAGTTCATTTGTAATAAGCAAAAGTAATAATCCAAATATTAGCTCAGCTGTAATCCTTGTAACAGGCTTGGCAGAAATAGCTTGCAGAGTTTCCTTTCTAACAGGTAGGAGAGATTCCTTCTTATATCTGTCTACACTATGTCCACACTCTAGCAGCCAGGTAATGCATATAATAACTTCTTACTTGTAATTAGCAATCCACAGGGCGGTCTCCCTAACGGCAGGCAAAATCCTCTGCTACATTATTTGTACAGGATGCTTTCATAAACTCTGGTCCACAATGTCCATAGCGGTACAGTTAGGTCCATAAATATCGGGACATCAACACAATTCTAACATTTTTGGCTCTATACACCACCACAATGGATTTGAAATAAAATGAACAAGATGTGCTTTAACTCCAGACTATCAGCTTTAATTTGAGGTATTTACATCCAAATCAGGTGAACGGTGTAGGGATTACAGCAGTTTGCATATATGCCTTCCACTTGTTAAGGGGCCAAAAGTATTGGGACAGTATAATAATCATAAATCAAACTTTCACTTTTTAATATTTGGTTACAAATCCTTTGCAGTCAATTACAGCTTGAGGTCTGGAACGCATAGACATCACCAGACGCTGGGTTTCATCCCTGGTGATGCTCTGCCAGACCTCTCCTGCAACTGTCTTCAGTTCCTGCTTGTTCTTGGGGCATTTTCCCTTCAGTTTTGTCTTCAGCAAGTGAAATGCATGCTCAATTGGATTCAGGTCAGGTGATTGACTTGGCCATTGCATAACATTCCACTTCTTTCCCTTAAAAAACTCTTTGGTTTCTTTTGCAGTATGCTTTGGGTCATTGTCTATCTGCACTGTAAAGCGCCATCCAATGAGTTCTGAAGCATTTGGCTGAATATGAGAAGATAATATTGCCCAAAACACTTCAGAATTTATCCTGCTGCTTTTGTCAGCAGTTACATCATCAATAAATACAAGAGAACCAGTTCCAATAACAGCCATACATGCCCACGCCATGACACTACCACCACCATGCTTCACTGATGAGGTGGTATGCTTAGGATCATGAGCAGTTCCTTTCCGTCTCCATACTCTTCTCTTCCCATCACTCTGGTACAAGTTGATCTTGGTCTCATCTGTCCATAGGATGTTGTTCCAGAACTGTGAAGGCTTTTTTAGATGTCATTTGGCAAACTCTAATCTAGCCTTCCTGTTTTTGAGGCTCACCAATGGTTTACATCTTGTGGTGAACCCTCTATATTTACTCTGGTGAAGTCTTCTCTTAATTGTTGACTTTGACACACATACACCTACCTCCTGGAGAGTGTTCTTGATCTTGCCAACTGTTGTGAAGGGTGTTTTCTTCACCAGGGAAATAATTCTTCGGTCATCCACCACAGTTGTTTTCCGTGGTCTTCCGGGTCTTTTGGTGTTGCTGAGCTCATTGGTGTGTTCCTTCTTTTTAAGAATGTTCCAAACAGTTGCTTTAGCTACGCCTAATGTTTTTGCTATCTCTCTGATGTGTTTGTTTTGTTTTTTCAGCCTAATGATGGCTTGCTTCACTGATAGTGACAGCTCTTTGGATCTCATCTTGAGAGTTGACAGCAACAGATTCCAAATGCAAATAGCACACTTGAAATGAACTCTGGACCTTTTATCTGCTCATTGTAATTGGGATAATGAGGGAATAACACACACCTGGCCATAGAACAGCTGAGAAGCCAATTGTCCCATTACTTTTGGTCCCTTAACAAGTGGGAGGCACATATGCAAACTGTTGTAATTCCTACACCGTTCACCTGATTTGCATGTAAATACCCTCAAATTAAAGCTGACAGTCTGCAGTTAAAGCACATCTTGTTCGTTTCATTTCAAATCCATTGTGGTGGTGTATAGAGCCAACAAAAATTGAAATGTGTCAATGTCCTAATATTTATGGACCTGACTGTATGTGGTAATGGACAACCACGCGTATAGTCATCTGGCTGTGTCCAGGTGCTTTTAGGCTCCCGGTCACTGGTGCTGTGGAGTCCATAAGCTAAGGCTGCTTCTATCTCCACTAGACTTTCTCTATATCCATGAATTCACTCTGGTCTGTGCTAGGTAGCTGTAAGGATGCTCTCCCTACTCGCTCAGCTTGCCCAGGGCCACTGGACTAAAATTAGCAGCTACATACTGGACTTATCTGGTTCTGCTCCCCACTCCTTCACTTACTTCCTCCCTTTCTCCTCTGCCTTGGCACACCCTAAGATATATATATATATATATATATATATATATATGTGTGTGTGTGTGGTGCCAGCACCACCTACGGGTGAATGGTTGTAATGACATGCTCAAATAAAGCAGCCTATTATATTGTGTGAAACGTTCTTGCCTCCACCAGTAGTCTACAACCGTAGTGGGCGGAGTAACTGGGTGGAGTGGCTTGAGTAACTGTTGTGTGGTTGGGGTAGCTGGAGTAACTGTGGAAAGGTTGGACTGGGCAGAGTAACTTTATGAAGTGAGCAGAGTAACTGTGTGGAGTGTTTGGAGTGAGTAAAGATAGTAAACATTACACTAACCAATTGATTGATCAAATTTAAAAAGTGCACATGGCAAGCTTGATAGAGTGAGAAATGCATTATTTATTTATATAGCAGATTTAATTGCTATGTTGCCCAAAGTGCTTCACAGTTACATTAAAACATACATTTATAAAAAAACATTAGCAGCCTATTTGTGTAGGTGGGCTTTAAAATGAGGGAGTGGCGGCAGTTTAGAAATAATGTCCTGATTTTTCAGCTCACACTCTAGCTTTTGTCACTCTGCTGTCTGCTCCCACACCTGGGTTCCTATGGCAATTCACTCTAAAGCAAGGGCAGAGAAGAGCGGTTAAACTGCTCCAACTTGCTAACTTCACTGGAGGTTGCCATCTTCAAACGGTTGTAGTTTAAAAATTATAAATCCTACAGTGAAGAGTAGAACTTTATATTGTGAGAATCACAAGACCCAGACCTACATTTTGATGCACAGTATGTCTCTGAAATATTAAAAATGAAGGCACAGGCGCAGTTTAGAAATTGCCCTTCAAATTTGAGGTAGCTAGAGTGGAGTTTCAATGAATGTCAATGGGCGGCATGAGTTGCAAACAAATGGTCATATTGTGAAAACTATCAGAACTATTTTATGGCTTAGCCGTGGACATTTTTAGTGGCAGCAGGGATAGCTGAACGTTTTGATATAATATTTCTGTAGGTGGGCTTGAAAATGAGGGAGTGGGGGCAGTTTAGAAATCATGTCCTTATTTTTCAGCTCACACTCTAGCTTTTGTTAGCTCCCACTCTAGTTTTGAACATTCCGCCATTCATTCCTATGGGACCAATTTCGCCACAAAAACGCCGATATTTCATTAACCATTCGGCGAAACGTTCCACAAAGTTATAGCACACCAATCGGGAACAATCCACACATTTCGGTATATTACTGTCTATGTAGTGTAAAAACTGTGGGAGGAGTTAGGGTGGTAAATTTAGCTATAATAATAAGAATATATATGTGAGATAACAGTAAGTGGTCTTCCCATGCAAGAACACTTAATTACAGTTCACACAGAAATACATTGACATGGTATAATGCATATGCCCAAAGTTATACAGGGCCCCACGACCATCACGGAGTGGGACACTGCATTCGCAGTACCCCGATGGTGGGGATAGACTTTCCCAAAGGGGAACACCAGGTTGCTACCTCTTGAGGAGGATTGGCACACAAGGCAGCTGGTCCAGGCGGACTAGGGGATCCCAGTGCAAGGTACCAGAGGTACAGACTTAGTCAGCAGGCCAAGTCATAACCAGGAGCAATAGTGCAGGACCGAAGGATGAGGCAGATGCAAAGTCAAACAAGCAATAGGTCAGGGCAGGTGGCACAGGTACAAGTCAGGCAATCTCGGTCGGCAACAGGAGAGTCGAGGCAAGCAGGCTAGGATCAGGTATACAGGAACACAAGCACAAATAACAGCAACCTTTGCAGGACACAAGGACCTTCGACACCCAGGCACCTGGGAAGGGGGCTGGACCACTTATATAGGTGCAGGAGGGCTAGGATTGGTCAGCACAGTCACATGTGCTATACCCATAAATTACAGGAAGTGACCTGCAAGTACAAAGCCCAGGACTGCAGCGGTTAATAGGGAAACACTGGCAGCAGATCACCGCCGAACAAGGAGCCTGGGACCGCGACGGTAAGAAGAGGAAAATCACAAAATCGTTGCATTCACATGGGTGAATAAAGCTGTTATACTTTTCATTATCTAGGAGTGCTATGGATTCCTTTATTATACAGGGAGTGCAGAATTATTAGGCAAGTTGTATTTTTGAGGATTAATTTTATTATTGAACAACAACCATGTTCTCAATGAACCCAAAAAACTCATTAATATCAAAGCTGAATATTTTTGGAAGTAGTTTTTTGTTTGTTTTTAGTTTTAGCTATTTTAGGGGGATATCTGTGTGTGCAGGTGACTATTACTGTGCATAATTAGTAGGCAACTTAACAAAAAACAAATATATACCCATTTCAATTATTTATTTTTACCAGTGAAACCAATATAACATCTCAAAATTCACAAATATACATTTCTGACATTCAAAAACAAAACAAAAACAAATCAGTGACCAATATAGCCACCTTTTTTTGCAAGGACACTCAAAAGCCTGCCATCCATGGATTCTGTCAGTGTTTTGATCTGTTCACCATCAACATTGCGTGCAGCAGCAACCACAGCCTCCCAGACACTGTTCAGAGAGGTGTACTGTTTTCCCTCCTTGTAAATCTCACATTTGATGATGGACCACAGGTTCTCAATGGGGTTCAGATCAGGTGAACAAGGAGGCCATGTCATTAGATTTTCTTCTTTTATACCCTTTCTTGCCAGCCACGCTGTGGAGTACTTGGACACGTGTGATGGAGCATTGTCCTGCATGAAAATCATGTTTTTCTTGAAGGATGCAGACTTCTTCCTGTACCACTGCTTGAAGAAGGTGTCTTCCAGAAACTGGCAGTAGGACTGGGAGTTGAGCTTGACTCCATCCTCAACCCGAAAAGGCCCCACAAGCTCATCTTTGATGATACCAGCCCAAACCAGTACTCCACCTCCACCTTGCTGGCGTCTGAGTCGGACTGGAGCTCTCTGCCCTTTACCAATCCAGCCACGGGCCCATCCATCTGGCCCATCAAGACTCACTCTCATTTCATCAGTCCATAAAACCTTAGAAAAATCAGTCTTGAGATATTTCTTGGCCCAGTCTTGACGTTTCAGCTTGTGTGTCTTGTTCAGTGGTGGTCGTCTTTCAGCCTTTCTTACCTTGGCCATGTCTCTGAGTATTGAACACCTTGTGCTTTTGGGCACTCCAGTGATGTTGCAGCTCTGAAATATGGCCAAACTGGTGGCAAGTGGCATCTTGGCAGCTGCACGCTTGACTTTTCTCAGTTCATGGGCAGTTATTTTGCGCCTTGGTTTTTTCACACGCTTCTTGCGACCCTGTTGACTATTTTGAATGAAACTCTTGATTGTTCGATGATCACGCTTCAGAAGCTTTGCAATTTTAAGAGTGCTGCATCCCTCTGCAAGATATCTCACTATTTTTGACTTTTCTGAGCCTGTCAGGTCCTTCTTTTGACCCATTTTGCCAAAGGAAAGGAAGTTGCCTAATAATTATGCACACCTAATATAGGGTGTTGATGTCATTAGACCACACCCCTTCTCATTACAGAGATGCACATCACCTAATATGCTTAATTGGTAGTAGGTTTTCGAGCCTATACAGCTTGGAGTAAGACAACATGCATAAAGAGGATGATGTGGTCAAAATACTCATTTGCCTAATAATTCTGCACGCAGTGTATAAGCAACATCGAGGTCTGAGAATGCTGCCACCCTTCTGCATTTATTTTTCTACTGGGTTTTGTTCCGCTTGGATTTGATATGTTACTTTGTTTGTTATGTCACTATAGGTATAGGGTGTCACAGCCCCGGAGTCACTGCTCTGCAGACTAACCAATCGGAGCGCTTCAGTGTTAAAATGTTAAAATGACGGTTTCACGCTGGAGATCACAGCACACCTTGTGCTGTCGTGCCCCCTCATGATTATTGGCCCCCAATACATCCCCTTTGTCCCCCATATTGTCCTCCTGCAGAGTTTTCTTTATGCCGCATTGATGGCAGCGGCTCAGGAACTTACAGCTGACACTCTGCTGTTACGGCCTGAAATTGGTGCTGGCACCGATCTCGGCCATTTAACCACATAGATGCCGTGGTCTGTAGCCGCTCCCTCTCTCTTCCATCGAGCCGCCGCTGCTGCAGTGGCAGCGGCCCGATAGTTGTCTTGGCAACTGGACGCCTTACAAAGGCATCCAGGCTGTCAGGTACCTAAGACTGATCAGACCCTGAGGATCTGATCAGCCTTAGGCCTCATGCACACGGACGTTTTTTTTTGCGGTCCGCAAAAACGGTTTCCGTTGTTCCGTGATCCGTGTCTGTTTTTTCTTCCGTGGATCTTCCTTGTTTTTTGGAGGATCCACGGACATGAAAAATGAAAAAAAATCTAAGTCAAGTTTGCCTTTGAAATGATAGGAAAAAACGGACACGGATCACGGACACGGATCATGGACGCGGATGACAATCTTGTGTGCATCCCTGATTTTTCACGGACCCATTGACTTGAATGGGTCCATGAACCGTTGACCGTGAAAAAAATAGGACAGGTCATATTTTTTTCAAGGCCAGGAAACACGGATCACGGATGCGGCTGCCAAACGGTGCATTTTCCGATTTTTCCAGGGACCCATTGAAAGTCAATGGGTCCACGAAAAAAAACTGAAAACGGAACCACGGACATGGATGCACACAACGGTCGTGTGCATGAGGCCATAGTGTAAGTGTAACACTGACAATACAGTGCATTGCAATAGATGACTATTGCAATGCACTGTACAGCCATCAGGCCCACTGGATCTCCAAGATCTTTTCTCATATCCGTTCATTTATGTAAAAAAAAAAAAAATGATAATTTAATATAATTTATTTTTAACACAAAAGTGATTTTATGCTCAAAAAGTTGTAAAAACATAAAAAACTATATCAATTTGGTATCGCCATAACAGTATCAACCCACAGAATAAAATTAACATATATTTAACACAAGAGAAACCACATTAAAAAAAAGACACTGATATAATTGCCATTTTTACCCAATTCACCTCCACAAAAAATGTAATAAAAAGTGATCAAAAAGACTTATGTACCCCAAAATGATACCAATAAAAACTACAGCCTACTCTCACACAGCTACATTGGTGAAAAAATATTTCTTAAAGGGAACCTGTCCTTAACTTTATGCTGCCCATACTAACGGCAGAATAAAGTAGAGACAGGTGAGTTGACTTCAGCAGTCTGTCATTTATGCTGCCCCAAACAGAAATTTTCAGTATTGGGCTTAATATAATAGCTAAATTCTTTAAAAATAGCACTTTTGTGATATGCAAATTTCTTCACTACCAGCAAGTTGGGTGGACTTGCTAGTAGCCGCCCCATCCTCGGTCTAAAAAAACGCCCCCTCCTCCACTTGATTGACAGGGCCAGCGAGCGCTCTCCTCCTTCCGCTGGCCCTGTCTGCAGCTGAAATCCCGCACCTGCGCCGTACCGGTCCTCATTCGGCACAGGCGCTCCGAATCCCCCATCATTGGTGGCCAGTGCGGCCTCACATCTCCCCCCCCTAGTTAAAATCACGTTCCCCCATCATTAGTGGCCAGTGCGGCCTCACATCTCCCCCCCCTAGTTAAAATCACGTTCCCCCATCATTGGTGGCCAGTGCGGCCTCACATCTCCCCCCCCCCCCCCCAGTTAAAATCACGTTCCCCCATAATTGGTGGCAGTGGAGAGTTCCGATCGGAGTCCCAGTTTAATCGCTGGGGCTTTGATCGGTAACCATGGCAACCAGGATGCTACTGCAGTCCTGGTTGCCATGATTACTTATCAATTTTTAGAAGCATTATACTTACCTGCGATGTCTGTGACCGGCCGGGCGCTTCTCCTACTGGTAAGTGACAGGTCTGTGCTATAGGCAATGCGCCGCACAGACCTTTCACTTACCAGTAGGAGGAGCGCCCGGCCGGTCAAAGACAGCGAAGGTAAGTATAATGCTTCTAAAAATTGCTAAGTAACCGTGGCAACCAGGACTGCAGTAGCATCCTGATTGCCATGGTTACCGATCGGAGCCCCAGCGATTAAACTGGGAATCCGATAGGAACTCTCCACTGCCACCAATGATGGGGGAACATGATTTTAACTGGGGGGGGGGGAGATATGAGGCCGCACTGGCCACCAATGATGGGGGATTCGGAACGTGATTTTAACTAGGGGGGGGGAGAGGTGAGGCCGCACTGGCCACCAATGATGGGGGATTCGGAACGTGATTTTAACTGGGGGGGGGGGGAGAGGGGAGGCCGCACTGGCCACCAATGAATATAATATTGGGGAGGGAGGGGGTCTGCCCCCTCCTGCCTGGCAGCACCTGATCTCTTACAGGGGGCTATGATACGCACAATTAACCCTTTAGGTGCGGCACCTGAGGGGTTAATTGTGCGGATCACAGCCCCCTGTAGAAGATCAAGTGCTGCCAGGCAGCAGGGGGCAGTCATGTACACAGTTCGTAGGATATTCTAACTTGAAGCGTCCCCATCACTATGGGAACGCCTCTGTGTTAGAATATACTGTCGGATATGAGTTTCACGATCTAACTCAAATCCGATGGTATATTCTAACATAGAGGCGTTCCCATGGTGATGGGGACGCTTCAAGTTAAAATATACCATCGGATTGGAGAAAACTCCGATCCTATGGTATATTAACTCCTGACTTTACATTGAAAGTCAATGGGGGACGGATCCGTTTGCAATTGCTCCATATTGTGTCAACGTCAAACGGATCCGTCCCCATTGACTTGCATTGTAAGTCAGGACGGATCCGTTTGGCTCCGCACGGCCAGGCGGACACCAAAACAACGAAAAAACGGTCACGGATCACGGACCTACGGACCCCGTTTTTGCGGACCTAAAAAAAAACGGTCGTGTGCATGAGGCCTTACACTTAGAAAGCAGTTACTTGAAAAAGACTGTAAAGAAGAATTAAACCTTTTTAAAGGCAACCTGTCACTGGGATTTTGTGTATAGAGCTGAGGACTTGATACATATGCAAATTAATCTGAGATGAGTCCTGTCCCTGACTCATCTCACATACAGGACTCATCTCAGGTTAATTTGCATATGTATCAAATCGGGTTTTTTTACACAATAAAAGCACACAGAGCTATGGGGACTGGGTATTGCGGATGTGCTAGCGGCCATCTAGCAACCCATGTCCTCAGCGCTATACACAAAATCCCGGTGACAGGTTCCCTTTAGGACACATGGCGTACAGGTATGCCCTGATGTCCTGGTACTTAAGGACACAGGGCGTACCTGTACGTCCTGTGTATTTCTGATCACCGCTGCACGGCGGGCGGTGATCGGAAGCCAGTGCCTGCTCAAATCATTGAGACCCCCCCATCCCGGGGTCCCGTGACCCCCCCATGTCAGCGATCTCCGCAAACCGCAGATCAATTCAGACCTGCGGTTTGCGGCTTTTACCTATTGCGGTGGCGGCGGGCGGCGGTGCCATCGGGTCCTCATGGGGCTGTAGGGGGGACCCAAAGGCATTGAAGGCAGCGCGATGCCTTCCTGAGGCATTGCCGCTGCCTTCCTGTGACGTGCCTGTGAGATCCTGCCCCCTGGATCTCACAGGCCGGAAGCTGTATGAGTAATACACACAGTATTACTCATACAGCCAATGCATTCCAATACAGAAGTATTAGAATGCATTGTAAGTGGGACAAAAAATAAAGTGAAAAAAAGTTGAAAAAATTAAGTTTCCCCCCCAAAAATTAAATAAATAAACAATTTTTTGGTCACCTTACATCACAAAAAGTACAACAACAAGCGATCAAAAAGGCGTACGCTCACCAAAATAGTACCAATCTAACCGTCACCTCATCCCGCAAAAAATGAGCCCCTACCTGAGACAATCTCCCAAAAAAAAAAAACTATGGCTCAGAATATGGAGACACTAAACATAATTTTTTTTGTTTTAAAAAAGCTGTTATTGTGTAAAACTTACATAAATAAATAAAAAGTATACATATTAGGTATCACCGCGTGCGTATCGACCGGCTCTATAAACATATCACATGACCTAACCCCTCAGATGAACACCGTAAAAAATAAAAAATAAAAACTGTGCTAAATAAACCATTTTTGTCACCTTACATCACAAAAAGTACAACAACAAGCGATCAAAAAGGCGTACGCTCACCAAAATTGTACCAATCTAACCATCACCTCATCCCGCAAACAATGAGCCCCTACCTGAGACAATCGTTAAAAAAATTAAAAAAAACTATGGCTCAGAATATGGAGACACTAAAACATCATTTTTTTTGTTTTAAAAAAGCTGTTATTGTGTAAAACTTACATAAAAAAAAAGTATACATATTAGGTATCGCCGCGTCCGTATCGACCGGCTCTATAAAAATATCACCTGACCTAACCCCTCAGATGAACACCATAAAAAATAAAAAATAAAAACTGTGCTAAATAAACCATTTTTTATCACCTTACATCACAAAAAGTGTAATAGCAAGCTCTATAAAAATATCACCTGACCTAACCCCTCAGATAAACACCGTAAAAAATAAAAAATAAAAACTGTGCTAAATAAACCATTTTTTGTCACCTTACATCACAAAAAGTGTAATAGCAAGCGATCAAAAAGTCATATGCCAATCAAACCGTCATCTCATCCCACAAAAAATGAGACCCTACCTAAGATAATCGCCCAAAAACTGAAAAAACTATGGCTCTTGGACTATGGAGACACAAAAACATGATTTTTTTTTTGTTTAAAAAATGAAATCATTGTGTAAAACTTACATAAATAAAAAAATTGGATACATATTAGGTTTCACCGCGTCCGTGACAACCTGCTCTATAAAAATACCACATGATCTAACCTGTCAGATGAATGTTGTAAATAGCAAAAAAAAAAACTGTGCCAAAACAGCTATTTCTTGTTACCTTGCCTCACAAAAAGTGTAATATAGAGCAACCAAAAATCATATGTACCCTAAACTAATACCAACAAAACTTCCACCCTATCCCGTAGTTTCTAAAATGGGGTCACTTTTTTGGAGTTTCTACTCTAGGGGTGCATCAGGGGGGCTTCAAATGGGACATGGTGTCAAAAAACCAGTCCAGCAAAATCTGCATTCCAAAAACCGTATGGCATTCCTTTCCTTCTGCGCCCTGCCGTGTGCCCGTACAGCAGTTTACGACCACATATGGGGTGTTTCTGTAAACTACAGAATCAGGGCCATAAATATTGAGTTTTGTTTGGCTGTTAACCTTTGCTTTGTAACTGGAAAAAAAATATTAAAATGGAAAATCTGCCCAAAAAGTGAAATTTTAAATTGTATCTCTATTTTCCATTAATTCTTGTGGAACACCTAAAGGTTTAACGACGTTTGTAAAATCAGTTTTGAATACCTTGAGGGGTGTAGTTTCTTAGATGGGGTCACTTTTATGGAGTTTCTACTCTAGGGGTGCATCAGGGGGGCTTCAAATGGGACATGGTGTAAAAAAAAACTTTGTCCCTTCCCCCCAGAAAATCTGTCAGGAAGAGCAACATTGGGTTCCGCAACAACCTGGTTACCTGTAGCAACCTCTGGGCTTGCGGTCTGTAGCAATTGCTGCTGTTGCTGGAGGACCGACGCCTTCAATCCTGCCACCTCCAAAGACAGGCCTCACCCGTACACCAATCACGTGCCTAAACCCTGGCTTTCCCTAAGATGAGCCCTATGTAGTGAACGGGGCGGTGGGATCACTAGTCCGCACCACTGACACTAAGAGGAAAACACCAAGGAGAGGACAGACAATACAGACAAACATATAATCCCAGGTGGGCGACAACAGCAGACCACCAAGGCCCAACAGGGATCCGGAGGGTAACGTTGTGGAACAACAACCAGGGAACACAGCTACACAGCTCCAGTGGGTCAGTATAGAAGTCCAGGCAGGAAGCTCTATATCTGGCAACCAGAGAAGTGAGAGATGGGAATATAAGGAGGTTGGGATTGCTGGACAAGAAACAGCTGAGGAGGAGAAGCTACGGATCCCTGAGTGAGCCAAAAAGGATTGCAAGGCAAACCCAGAAAGCTACCATTAATAAACAGCACTGTCTTTAGACATAGAGCGCGCAGCCACCCGCTGCGACTTCCTGACCCCGGGTATAACGGAGTCAGGCGTGGCTCTTGACACCCTCGTGACAATATCAGTACTCGAATCCTCTATACTCTTGGTTTCTGATTTTTCTCTAAAGGTATTAAGATCAGTGACAAACTGCCTATGCTTTCTCTCCTTTAGTTGTGTTTGGAAATTCTCGACCGAGGTTTGGAGAGTGGCTTCTCTTCTATTGAAATCAGGATCCCCCTTCAGTGTCAAAGCTAATTCAATCTGTTTGTTTAATTTGATACAGGTGTTATTCAGAATTTCTTTTTCTTCCTCAAGGAGGATTTTCATAAACCGTATTGAGCTGTCAATTGACTCTTTTTCCCACTTATCTAGTAGTCCAGGGGAACTAGATCTCTGCGCCGGGACTAACCGAACTCTCAGCCCTCTTGGTATTATCCTATTTTTTATATAATTTTCCAAAGTATGTGTTTCCTACCAGGATTTAAGATTTTCTTTATAGTCGAGAAACAGGTCTTTGAAAATAGATTTTAGTGATAAATGTCCGCTCTTGTCAGAGGTACCCTCCTGCTCAGAGAAGACCTCCCCCTCTTCCTCCAACCAACTATCCGTATTTATGGGGCCTTTAAGAAACCCTGCCATAATATTTAGTTATAAACTCTACCACATCAAGAACCGCTTAGCAGTAAATATATCTGAGGGAAGAATAAATCAATATATACTGGAACACCTTCCCAATAAAAATATACCTTTTATTATTTATCTATTAAAATCTGGCCTACAGCCGGACTACATATACAAGGAAAGTCGACATACAATGCAGACACTGTCATACAATGGCAATAGCAATAGCAAGGTTGAGAATTTCCAAACACAACTAAAGGAGAGAAAGCATAGGCAGTTTGTCACTGATCTTAATACCTTTAGAGAAAAACGAGCTTTTGACTTCCTCAGAGAAAAATCAGAAACCAAGAGTATAGAGGATTCGAGTACTGATATAGACTCCTCAGATATAGAGAGATACAACAGGGCTAAATTACCCTACAGAGGACGTGGTAGTAGAAATTCTCGACCGAAAGGAGGAAAAGGATGGCAGAGAAGTGGACAGTGTTATGCCTCCTCTACTTTGGAATCATGTGTTGCTGTTGGGGGTGGGGGGGCATCCACGAGTTTTTTAGGAAAGGGAGGGGAGGATCAAACTGGTCCCCCCTACCACCTGAGGGACAGGGATCCAATACAGAAAGAGCAAAGGCGCAAGTAAATGAGAAATGTATCATTAACCTGACGAACAAGGCACCGACAACCTGTGAATTGGAGGTCCTGTCAAAAGGTCTTTCTTTTGTGCCAACGGTAAATTTTAATACCTTTTCGTGGGTAAAGGATTTAAATCTCTTTACACGAAAATTACGTTGGCACAAATTTTACAAAAACAACGATAGGGAGGAATGTACAAAACTGGGCATCCCATTGGACTGCCTATTGGATACTAGACTCCTCCTCTCCATCAATGAAGGTCCTTACCAACAAAATGGCTTGGGCCCCTTTACCAAATTGCGCCCTAAAAGCAACAAAATGCCGCCGCCCCAAGAAAATTCAGCAATCGATATCTTTTCCAGACTGGTGACTCAAGATCTGGAAAAGATTAGATCACAGCAAGGATCTCGGTCGAATCTTACTAGACAGGAAAGAGAGACCCGCATTGGACTACAAAAAGACAACAGCATTATTGTGAAACCCGCCGATAAGGGGGGCAACATTGTTATTATGGACCACACTATGTAAAATGGGATGTGTGAAGGCCTTCTCAATGATGCTGGCTGTTATAGTCGATTACGGGATGATCCCTCTAACCTGTTTATAGAAGAATTGAATCAGATCCTCCTACAAGCATTTGAGGATAAACTAATTTCATCAGACGTGCTTAAGTTTATGACTCCAAAAAATCCCTAGATACCAACTTTCTACGCACTCCCGAAAATCCATAAGGGGGTGGATCCGTTGAAAGGGAGGCCAATAGTGTCTGGGGTTGACTCCCTCTCTCAAAATACAAGCATTTACATTGACCAGGTCTTGAGACCATTTGTCTCAGCATTGCCCTCGTACATAAGGGATACGACTGATCATCTTCTGCGAATACAGGATACTGCTGTAGAGGAAAATACATTTTTGGCCTCTATTGATGTTGAGGCCCTATACAGCAGTATACCTCATGATTGGGGAGTCAAAGCAGTCGAGTCCTTCTTGATTACTAGGGGTATCCAGTTTAGAGCTCACAATTCCTTCATGATCTCTAGCCTGAGATTGTCTTATCACACAATTTCTTCCTATTTAAGAATGTGTTTTACCACCAGCTCAGGGGCACCGCGATGGGTAGCCCTTGTGCACCGACTTACGCAAATCTGCTCCTGGGCTGGTGGGAGGACCAACTTGTATTCAGCGATGTGGAGGAACCCTGGACCACCCACATTACCTTCTGGGGAAGGTATATTGATGATATCTTTCTCTTGTGGGATGGTCCAGAGGTTGCCTTCAAGTCCTTTGTCACATCGCTGAATAACAATCCTATAGGCCTGAGATTTACCTACGAAATTAATGATAGGGAGATCTCATTCCTAGATATCAAAATCTCGAAAAGGAATGGAATGTTGTGCACCGAAACATTCAGAAAACCAACGGCTACCAATAGCCTTTTACACTGGGCTAGATTCCATCCGAACCCAGTAAAAAGAGGCATCCCTAAGGGCCAGTACATCCGGATCAGGAGGAACTGCATGGATACCCCTACATTTATGGCACAGTCTAGGGACCTCAGGGATAGGTTCCTAAATAGAGGCTATCCTGATGTGACACTAAAAAAGGCCTTTAGACATTCCCTCACACATAACAGAGAAGATTTCTTGAACCCCCGTAAAAAGGATAAAACACAAGACCAGGTCATAAGGGTTATTGGAACGTATGATGACTCTCATGAGAGGATCTTTGAAATCCTGAGAAGACACTGGGATATTCTTCGAACAGATAGAGACCTTGTAGATGTGCTCCCACCCAAACCAGGGATTACTTTCAGGAGGGGAAAATCGATAAGGGACCTTCTGGTTCATAGTCTCTATACTACACCAAAATCTTCTGGTACCTGTTTGGATAGGAGACCGTTGGGAACATTTAAATGTAGTGGTTGCATAGTGTGCCCATTTATTATTACATCAAAAAAATTTAAAAGCGTCACAACGGGTAAAACCTTTGAGATAAGGGATTTTGGTAATTGTAGGAGTTGTGGAGTGGTTTATCTTATAACATGTACTTGTCCCTTAAATTATGTGGGAAAGACTAAAAGGGAGCTGAGGAGGAGAGTGGGGGAGCACCTAGGAGATATCAGACGTAAACGAGACAAACCCATGGCGAATCATGTACTTGAGTTCCATGGGGGTGATCCCAGATCCCTGGGATTCCAAATCATTGACATCATTCCTCCCTCTCCACGTAAGGGAGATTGGGATAAAAAGATCTTACAGAAGGAATGCCAGTAGATATACAGATTAAAAACATATAGTCCATATGGTCTTAACGAACAATTATCGTTTGGCTGTTTCTTGTAAAGTGGGTGCTCCCCCGTTCATATCCTCTCCTCCCACCTTCACTGTATAGCCCACTTGAACACGACTATTAAGTGGGATATACATTCCACAGCACCCACTTAACCACGACTACTTATTTCCCTATAATTGTCTGTTCAGGGCCTCTATACAATAATTTCCTCTTTGGCCTTCTTAATCTACCCACTTTGGCACGACTATTAAATTTTTAATGTCCGCTTGTATGGGGTCTTCCCTCCTGGGGTGGCCCCTCCCTTTCTCTCCAAATAAACCAACTACCAATGGTGACTTAATTGGTATCATGTGTTCTGTCATAAATTAAAATACCGGATCAGAATTGATCCTATACTAATTATTATGGTGTCGGAAGGGGGTGTATTTTATAATTACGTTTTCCCCTTGATGGTTTAAGATTTGGTCCGGTGGTACCTAGTCAATATATAAAAAATTATAATCCCTCTTGGTGTCTGGTTTAATCCAATTCCCCCCCAGACCTCCCATTTGTGTCCCTATCCCCCTCTGCTAATGTATATCAAATGTTATATTATATTATCCATCTAATGATCGATCCCGGTTTAAATAGTATATAGAAAGGGAATAATACACTACAAATATGCTACTTCCTGCTATCTAAATATTATGATGACCGTAAACTAACTGTACAGCCTCACTGAATCTCCTAATCGCATGGTGGAATGCAATTTGCGTTCCAGAGCGACTTCCGGTTTTCGGGACTGCATTATGTGCGTCACTTCCGGTTTAATACATCACTTCCGGTCTGTGGAACGCATATGCGTTCCAAATCGGCGTTCACATGCTGTCTCAATGGGATTGTCAACTATGAGGTATCTCTTGATCTTTCCTTAAATGGAGTATCACCATGTTTATGGGGGATGCTAAATATACTGGGAGAGAGTACTTTGAATATCATTTTTTCATTTATTTTGGGAACTAAACTGTCTAAGAGGGGAGGGACTAAATGGGGGAGGACACTTTATAAGGCGCTGATTTTGATCAGGACTTGGGGACACCGGTCATCTATTGCCTACATCTGGGCTTCTACTCCTGGAGGGTCTCGATTGAGGGACGCCAAATTGAAAATCTCTATTATGAGACACTGCTGTAGGAGTATTGATCTCCACTTCCCCTGACGAACCAGTCAGAAGTCATACTGACTGGGGAAACGTAACGTTGGGATTTGTGTATTTGTATTTGTTTTTTCAGTGTGTCTGTCATGTCATATATTTTTGGTCAATTAGGGTAGGGTGATACAGGGAGAGCCAGTTTAGGCACGAGGACAGGGAACCTCTACCTTCAAGGGGTGTCCCTGGGCTGAGTTTGTTTAGGGTCACGAAGGATTATTTGCAGGATAGGATTGTCTCTCCTACTGTTGGATATCACATTTTTGAGCTGTATTACTACTACCACGACCTTCAGACCACCATGGTTATCACTAGTGCTAAATAACCACCTGAATGCTTTCTCCACCAGCATTAGATCTCCATCTAGCTATGGAGCACTACACCCATTGATATCGGAGCTAAGCATCTTATTCCATATTTACTGGTATTTCAGCAAACCGTGAGTAACCAAATAACCTGATTTCAGTGGTTCAACAATGTGTGAATAATCACGATATACATATCTAGTTATTCAGCTAACCGTGAAGAATCACAGAACATGTATTATATGAACCCACGTAAATAAGGTCATCAGTGAACTTTAACATACCGTGTTCTATGTTTATTGGTCCTTAGCTGTTTCCCACACACAGAGTTTTTCATGTGGGGGTAATCACATTCTCACGGATTGCTCACCAGTTCTTCATATACATCTATTGTAATCTCGTATGGGTGTAACTGTAGTCACTTCCAATATACCTCTTTGCCATTGTATGACAGTGTCTGCATTGTATGTCGACTTTCCTTGTATATGTAGTCCGGCTGTAGGCCAGATTTTAATAGATAAATAATAAAAGGTATATTTTAATTGGGAAGGTGTTCCAGTATATATTAAAGTCAGTGTGTGAAAGGTTTGTATCCCCTTGTGGGACTAACAAATTCATAAAATATTTACAAGTATTTTAAAATAACGCAGAAAAAAAAAATCTTTCATATGTCGAAAAGTAAAAATGAAAAAGGTACACACAATGGGCATTACCAAATCCTAAACTTAGATGCACTTTCTAATGGCACCATATACGGTTGCATAAAATGTGGTGGGAAGCAGGGGAAAAAATTTCAAATGGGGTGGAATTATATATAAAAAAAACACCATTCCACCATAGTTTTATGGGGATTTTTACACCATTTCCTATGATGTAAAACTGACCTATTACTTTTATTCTCCAGGTCAGTATGATTATGGGGATACCACATATGTATAGTTTTTCTTGCGTTTTAAGGGCTCATTCACACAAACGTGTGCTGCCCTTTGCCGTATTGCGGAGAGCAATACACGGGCACTGTTCCGTGTGCATTCACTTCAGTGGATCCGCAAATCCGAAGATGCAGAACGGAAACACGGAACGGAACAATACGGAAGCACTACGGAGTGCTTTCTGGGGTTCTGTTCCGTGCCTCCACACTGCAAAAAGATACAACTTGCTCTATCTTTTTACGGAACGGAAGGATCGCAGACCCATTCAGGTAAATGGATCTGCGATCCCCATGCGGCTGCCCCACGGACGGTGCCCATGCATTGTGGACCGCAATTTGCGGTCCAAAGCGCGGTCACGGGATTCACACGGTCGTGTGAACAAGCCCTAATACTGAAAAAAAATATTTACTTTTCTTTTCCTTACCATACTCTGACCCCTTTTGTAGTTATGTGTATGGAGCGGAGTGAGGACTAATTTTTTTGCGGGGCGATCTGTACTTTTCAATGATACAATGGGGTGTGTACGTCTTTGTGATCACTTTTTATAAAAATATTTTTGGGTGGTGAAGAGACCAAAATACAGCAAATTTGCCATTTTGACTTTTTTTTTCCGTTTCACCATTTGCAGTATGGGAAATATATATATTGTTTCCATATTTTAATTTACATTTTGGAGAAAGGGGGGGTGATTTGAATTTTAAGATTTTTTTTATAATACATTTTTTTACACTTTTTTTTATAGTTTCTATAGGTAACTATAAGAAGCAATTATCAGATTGCTTGTCTCATAGACTCCAATGCATTAGCATTACAGTCAATGAGAATTTTACTAAACTAATATACAACAGCATCCTGTCACACAGGAGGACAGGGCCTACAGAATACATGCTCTGAAAAGTTAAAAGTCATTAGTGCTGGGTGCTGGTTTAAAATAGCAGACACCCAGCAGCTATGGCTGACACTCCACGTGCCTTCTGGTGCCATTTTTAAATGCCCGTCTGGCCAACGTAAAGTTACAGTGGGTGGTCGGGAAAGGGTTAATGTTCAGACATATTAAATGATCACATTGTTTAACCTGTACAGTGAATGTCACAAAAAAATAAAATAAAAAACGATGCCAGAATAGCTGTTTTTTCACCTCTCCTCCCAAAACAACATGATAAAAAGTGATCAAAAATTTTTATGTGACCCTAAATGGTGCTAATGAAAAATTACACTCATCCTGCAAAAAACAAAACGAAAAAAATACAGCTCCATCAATGGAAAACATTTCAATCGTGCATGCACGGTCCAATCTCCTTCACTTTGCGAGCTCAGTTCTAGATGAGGGTCCAAGAGGTCTTATCCTAACGCTATGACCCAATGTATGAGATGGGCTAAACTACTTAAGACCTAAACAGGCGTGGTCAAGAATAATAAGTATATTGTAAAGATTCCGTCTAATACTGTCACTACCCTGCTAGCTCGTATATTCTGAATATTTTATATGTATCACTACTACTCTATGTTTTCTTTGCTGTAAGGACACAATTATTTTAGCAAAAAAAATAGTTTGGACAGTTTTTTCACCTTTACGTTGATATAACTGTATAGAGCTCTTGGGGGTTTTTTGTGTGAGAAATTTAATTTATTTTATTGTCACCATTTTGTGTTAAATTTTAAAGAAAACTAACAAGAATAGCGTGGTGTTAAACAGGCAGGATGTGCTTAAACCCATATGCAGTGGTGCATCTATACAGGGGAGCAAATCCTGCACTTGTGGCCCGTTGCTAATGGAGATCCCCAGCAAAAATGCGTACAGTAGAGGATGCCTGCAGCGGACCACAAGTGCCACAATAAACATCCCATACAAGAGAGCAATTATGCGGATGTGATAACCAATATAACAATCTAATAACAACAAGGACAGGTGCACTCTGCAATCTTCCTAAGCCCTCAAACTGATGTTAAAATTGAGAGATTAGCAAACATGTCCTACCAGGAGGACATGTCTGAGCCCGAGCACCACGCCAAGGTTTCTCAAGTAGCTCGGGTCCTAACACTCACCTACCTGTGCCGTATGGGCAATACCAGGGGCCAGTGGGCGAATTACAGGAGTGTGAGGTCCGACTCACAGACAACTCACCAGTTAACTCCAGCATCTACCATGCTAGCAATGGGAGAACGAAGGAGTCTGCGAGTCCCACTCAAGACTGGCTGGTATGGCCCAGGCAACGGGCCACTAGTGCAGGATTTGCTCCCCCTTTGCACCTAAATGTAGCCTATGGATGGAAAACAGGCACATTTAAATTGGAGTCTATACACCTCCATATACAAGCAAACAAGAATAGCGTGATGTTAAACAGGCAGGAAGTGCTCAAACCCATATGCAGTTGTGCATATATATACAGGGGAGCAAATCCTGCACTTAAATTTTAAAGAAGTTTCAATTAAATACAATAAATCTAGCTTTTTTTCTTTTGAGGTTTTTATCCTATGATTTGAACATAAAACATGCGCACAGTTACAGTAATTTTCCAAACAGTGAATTTTTAGTTTTTATTCAGAAATGCTACTGGATCTAAGCATGTGACTAAAAACTTTAAGGAGTCGCTAAATTTTACCTCTAATTTATTTTATGAGCTCTACTGGTTATTCTTGTACCTTGTTAGACAGTTCTACTTACAACAACCTTCCAGTCTAGTTTTTGCAGTACTGTCAGTTTAAAAAAATAGGAATCCCTGCATGCACTTCTAGCCAGAAATTAAAAATTCATGGCAAAAATGGCCTTTCCAGATTTAGTAAGCAATGTGATGTAATCCATGCATAGGCAACAAAGGCCATTGTCCCATGCATTTTAACTATTAAATTTAGCTAGATGATCCATTTATACTACATAAAGCTTTAAGTGCAAAGTGATGTCCAGAACTTCCAGTAGACACCCTTGGATGTTGACTGATTTATTCTTATAATATTCATATTTATCTAAAAAATATCATAGAAAACCAATATAATAAAAAGCTTTTCCGCTCCACAAAGGCTCTTCTTTGAATTAAACTAATTTCCTTAGTCACTTACAGACCTTTAGACGAAATGAAATCTTAATGACGTGGATGCTATGCATAATTATTTGTATGTATACAATCTTCCACACAAAATCTATCCTCATTAGATTATAGAGGCTTTTTCCCATGATGCTGCAGTTCATCATAAACATTCTCTCCCTCTGTTGTTCATTCTTGCTGTGAATTTCACCTTCTCTAACATTGTTGATTTTATTACACGAGAATCAGGGCAGTGTAACCAAGATGCAAGAAAGTGAAAACAAATTAATATCTTAATAAAGCTGATTTACGACCAGTACAGGTGGTAGTTAAAGGGACTGACCCATTACAAACATTCATCCCCTATCCATAGGCTAGAGAATAAGTGTTTTATTGGCACAGGCCCAACCTGGGGTGCTTGCTCATCAAGAGAATGGAGACCAGTATGTTCTCTGCACGTGCTGCCACTCCATTCAACTCTATGGAATTGCTGGAGAAATGGACCCCGTCACCCTGCACCCCTGCCAGAGGATATAGTGCAAATGCTAATGAAGCGATGCTATGGAAGCGATAGTTAGCATGCGGGAGGCATAGGAAGGTGAGAACATCACTGCACTAGCTGTACTTACCTTCCCTGGTCTTCTTCCAGACCCTGCTCTGTGTCCTAACATGTATAGTGTGGATGTAGTGCACGTAGGTATGTACTATGACCTGATGCTGTGCGCTGTGAGATCACAGCGCGGCGGACAGAAGATGAGGGATGGTGAGTGAATTTGCCAAGTGGCAGCGCCGTCCAGAGCTGGAGTGGTAAGTTTATTTATTTTAAACGTCTGATTCGAGGTCTAAAGAAGTGTAGGCTTCGGGGGGAGCTTATCTGAGGCTGTGGGGGGTCTGAGCTGAAGCTAATGAAGGCTGGAGAGGGTCCGATGGGGGTCTGATCTGAGGCTCTCAGTTGTAATTAATGCTAGGAGCATCAGGTACTTATGCACTTGGCTGGCAGCTGCAGGTGCCTTCCTTAATCCAGCTGTATCGCTGTCCTCAAGACATAATGGGGGGTTGGGGCTTATCTGAGGCTGGGGGGGTCTGAGCTGAAGCTAATGAAGGCAGAAGAAGCTAATGGAGGCTGGATGGGAGGCTGATCTATGGCTAATGGAGGCTGGGGAGATCTGATCTGAGGCTGGGGAGTCTGAACCGAGGCTGATCTGAGGCTAATGGTGGCTAGGGAGGGTCTGATGGGGGTCCTATCTGAGGCTGGGGAGTCTGATGGGTGTGTGATCTGAGGATGATGTAGCCTTGGGAGGCTGATGGAGGTGGGGGGCAGATCTGAGGCTGAGAAAGGGACAAAGACAGAGACAGTTGCGAATGCAGAGGCAGGGACAGTGACAGGGAGAGTGAAAGATGGGTAAACCCCTCTCTGGGATGAGCTTGGCTGCCATTAATGCCAAATAAAGAAATAAAGAACTAAATATATAAAATTCTCAACTTAAAAATTACACTGCTATATTTAGCAAAAATTGTGCCTGTACTATACAGTTGCAAGAAAAAGTATGTGAACCCTTTGGAATGATATGGATTTCTGCACAAATTGGTCATAAAATGTGATCTGATCTTCATCTAAGTCACAACAATAGACAATCACAGTCTGCTTAAACTAATAACACACAAAGAATTAAATGTTACCATGTTTTTATTGAACACACCATGTAAACATTCACAGTGCAGGTGGAAAAGGTATGTGAACCCTTGGATTTAATAACTGTTTGAACCTCCTTTGGCAGCAATAACTTCAACCAAACATTTCCTGTAGTTGCAGACCAGACGTGCACAACTGTCAGGAGTAATTCTTGACCATTCCCCTTTACAGAACTGTTTCAGTTCAGCAATATTCTTGGGATGTCTGGTGTGAATTGCTTTCTTGAAGTCATGCCACAGCATCTCAATCGGGTTGAGGTCAGGACTCTGACTGGGCCACTCCAGAAGGCGTATTTTCTTCTGTTGCCATTCTGTTGTTGATTTACTTCTATGCTTTAGGTCGTTGTCCTGTTGCAACACCCATCTTCTGTTGAGCTTCAGCTGGTGGACAGATGGCTTTAAGTTCTCCTGCAAAATGTCTTGATAAACTTGGGAATTAATTTTTCCTTCGATGATAGCAATCCGTCCAGGCCCTGACACAGCAAAGCAGCCCCAAACCATGATGCCCCCACCACACTTCACAGTTGGAATGAGGTTTTGATGTTAGTGTGCTGTGCTTCTTTTTCTCCACACTTAGTGTTGTGTGTTTCTTCCAAACAACTCAACTTTGGTTTCATCTGTCCACAGAATTTTTTGCCAGTACTGCTGTGGAACATCCAGGTGCTCTTGTGCAAACTGTAAACGTGCAGCAATGTTTTTTTGTGGACAGCAGTGGCTTCCTCTGTGGTATCCTCCCATGAAATCCATTCTTGTTTAGTGTTTTACATAATGTAGATTCGCTAACAGGGATGTTACCATATGCCAGAGACTTTTGTAAGTCTTTAGCTGACACTCTAGCAATTCTTCTTCACCTCATTGAGCAGTCTGCGCTGTGCTCTTGCAGTCATCTTTACAGGACGGCCACTCCTAAGGAGAGTAGTAGCAGTACTGAACTTTCCCCATTTATAGACAATTTGTCTTACCGTGGACTGATGAACAGCAAGGCTTTTGGAGATACTTTTATAACCCTTTCCAGCTTTATGCAAGTCAATAATTCTTAATCGTAGGTCTTCTGAGAGCTCTTTTGTGCAAGGCATCATTTACATATGGCAATGCTTCTTGTGAAAAGCAAACCCAGAACTGGTGTGTGTTTTTTATAGGGCAGGACAGCTGTAACCAACACCTCCAATCGCATCTCATTTTGGACTCCAGTTGGCTGACACCTCACTCCAATTAGCTCTTGGAGATGTCATTAGTCTAGGGTTCACATACTTTTTCCACCTGCACTGTGAATGTTTACATGGTGTGTTCAATAAAAACATGGTAACATTTAATTCTTTGTGTTATTAGTTTAAGCAGACAGTGATTGTCTATTGTTGCGACTTAGATGAAGATCAGATCACATTTTATGACCAATTTGTGCAGAAATCCATATCATTCCAAAGGGTTCACATACTTTTTCTTGCAACTGTATATAATATATTTAGTGCAGGCACCATTTTGCTGCATGAATACAGCACATTAGATTTTTTTTAAATTGAAGCACAATTTCTGCAACTTACCCCTAAGTAAATTATATGTTTGACCAAAAATAGCAGTCAAATTTTTAAGTTGAGAATTTTGTATGTTACAAATATCCAAATGGTCCTCGGCAGCAAAAAGGTTCCCCAACCCTGAATTAGACACATCACTTATCCTGTGGATAAGTGATAAGCCTTTGTAGTGGGATACTGGAAAGTTATTTTTTAGAATATACCCTACTTTCTGGACTGCCTGCCTCCACTCGCAGAGCTACCAAGGGGGGTGAGGGAGTATGACCTCACTACACTGCTCTACAATACATGGTAACGATGCAATCCTGCCAGGGGCAGACTGGCCATAGACCCTCCAGGTAAATTTCCCAGGGGTAAATGCTCAGGGGGGCACATGAGCCCAGATCTCATGCTCTCAGTAGTAATTAATGCTAGGAGCCGGGCCGCTTTTGCAACGAGGCGAGATGAGAATCGTGCCTCAGGCGACATCTTGTGTTGCCTTTGAAGGGGCGACATCAGCACAGCCTGTAGCCGATGCCCCCCTTGCCAGTGGTGCTGTACTTTTCCCTTTGTAAGATGCATTGCATTTATTTTACAGTCTGATATGGGGAATCTGCGGTCTAATGGAGAGGTCTGATATGGGGGTCTGTAATCTAAGGGGGCCTGGAGGTCTAATGGGCGGTCTGGAGGGCTAATGGGGATCTTATATGGTGGTCTGGAAATATAATGTTTATCTGGAGGTCTAATGGCGTCCGATATAGGAGTGTGGTCTGAGGTCTGATATGGTGGACTGAAAGGCCTGGTCTGAGGTTTGATACATGGGGGGTTTGGTCTGAGATGGGGGGTTTCTGACAATGAGGTCTGATCTGTGGTCTGACAGAGGTCTAAAGAAGGTCTTGTCTGAGATGGGGGGGGGGGTCTCATCTGAGGTTTGATATAGGGGTCTGATCTGAAAGGTAAGGGGGTATTTATTTGTACTGGTGCACTATCTGTGTGGTACCAGTATTTTCAGGGGAACTGTTTGTGCAATATAGTATTGGGGAGCACAGTCGGCACATTATTAGGGGTGGCAGGATGGGATGTTCAGAAGGTGGGAGGATGATGGAAAAGTAGCAAACTAAGATGTCTGTTTGTCAAACTCTGCAGAGAGAAGAGATGGCTGAAAGAAATGATCGTGGTGGTCTGGTTTGAATGGAGAAGATGAGGAAAGAGTCTACATCAGAGAAGAGACGTCACTGGATGTAAGAGGTACATATGTGCGGCTGTATTACCCTGTATGTTCTGTAGTGCTGTATGTAATGTTTTCCAAGTATGTCTTTAAAGTTTTTTTTTGTTTTTTTTTTTCATACAAGCACTGCCTTCTCTGCTCTGGTTACCTGCTCACCACTGCAATTGCTGCGGCGAGCAGGTAAACAGAGCGGAGAAATCAGCTCTCATATGAGCGCTGCCTTCTCTTCAAACAGCTGATTGGCGGGGGTGCCAGGGGTCGGAACCCCCACCGATCTGGAGGGAATGGGTTAAGATGAGAATTTATCAGTCGGGTGACGTTTCAATTCTTACCTCAGGCAGCAGAAAGGCTAGGTGCACCCCTGCCCCTGGACACAAATCACTGAGGGATAGGAAAGGAAGGGGGGGGGGGGGGGGGCGCGCCATTTCATTTTTCGCCTCAGGCAGCATAAAAACTAGAAGAGGCCCTGGCTAGGAGCATTGTGCACGTAAAACCACTAAATAAATCAGAAATAATTCAGGGAAAAATACGAAAGCTCTGCGTTCATTGGAAAATTAAGATGCAATGCGCCTAGTTGACCCTCAGTTGACTAAGTTGTTTTCACATTGGGTAGTAGGATGTATAAAAAAGAAAAAAAAAGATAAAAGTAAAAAAAATATATGAAATTTAAATACCCCTTTCCCCATAATAAAAAAATTTAAGATAATTTGCACAGCCGCATCCCAAAATGTCCTAACTATTAAAATATAAACATTTATCCCATTTATCTCGTAACAGAAAAAGATTAAATGGATGATTTACTGTTCTTTACCTCCCCAAAAAAAATTTAATAAAAAGTGATCAAAATCATTCACACTCCAAAATGGTATCAATAAAAACTACAGATTGCCCTGAAAAAAAAATTAGCCCTTGCATCGCTCCATAGAGCCAACTATAAAAAAAAAGTTATGGGGATCAGAAAATGGCAATGCAAAGCAAAAATCTAGTTTTTAATTTTTTCAGTATTAAAACATAACAAAATCTATATAAATGTGCTTTTGCAGTAATAATTCTGATCCAGAGAATGAAGGGAACAGCTCAGTTTTATCGTATAGGGAATGCTGCAAAGATGAATCCCATAAAACCATGGCGGAATAGATATTTTTTTCCAATTGCAGCTCTTATGGAATTTTTTTCCAGCTTCCACGATATCGTATACAATATTTAATGGCACCAATAGAGTGCAACTTGTCCCAAATAAAACAAAAAACTAACTCTCATACAGCTATGTGAATAAAAAAAAATAGAAATGTTATGGCTCAGAAAAACAGGGAGTAAAAAAAATTAAACCACAAAAATGGAAAATTACAAGGTTCTGAAGGAGGTTAATCTCACCATGGGCATTACATAAATATGTAAATCTTGCAAAAGTTCCATATTACTCTAACTATAAGTGAAACTTAGTGACCAAATCCATGTTTTCGTCAAAAGGGATTTTTACATTATACTGTACTATAAACGACTGATGACAGTGGGTAAGAACCTCAGTCCCCCACATGATCTGAAAAACAGGGATGAACAATAAGAAAAACTTTTAAACTGTAAGGCCCAAGCATTATCACAGCTTATGAAGTTTAGTGTATAGTGACACCCAGTGGCAATAACTATAGTTTGCTTAAAGCACTTAAAACCAGACAGCTGAATTTTTTTTCTTTTTAACATTGGAACATTTGACTACTGTTAGAAAGTAGGATGTTTTTGAAGCAATTTGCTCCAATTAAATTTTCGCCTGCTATATGAAGCCATACTTACATAGCATTATCGCAACCCATCTATAAATTTAAAAGTACATTTAAAGGGCTTCTGTCACCCCACTAAACATTTTTTTTTTGGTTACTTATAATCCCTATAGTGCGATTTATGCATACATACTGTAATTAATCATTTTGGTTCAGCAGATTCTGTTAAAAACTTACTTTTAAAATATGCAAATTACCTTGCTACCAGCAAGTAGGGCGGCTACTTGCTGGTAGCAGCCGCACCCTCCTATCCTAAAGACGCCCCCTCCGCATGTTGATTGACAGGGCCAGCGGACGGGATCTTTCTCTGCTGGCCCTGTTTGCTATTAAGATCTCGCGCCTGCGCCGTAACGGTATTCAGTTGGCGCAGGCGCACTGAGAGGCGGCCGCTCCATCCTCAATGCGCCTGCGCTGATGACGTCACATCTACACCCGGCGCAGGCGCATTGAGGAAGGAGCGGCCGAGCGAGAGTCCTCCTCTCAGTGCGCCTGAGCCGACTGAAGACAGGTACGGCACAGGCGCCAGATTTTGAATGCAAACAGGGCCAGCAGGGAAAGATCCCGTCCGCTGGCCCTGTCAATCAACATGCGGAGGGGGCGTCATTAGGATAGGAGGATGCGGCTGCTACCAGCAAGTAGCCGCCCTACTTGCTGGTAGCAAGGTAATTTGCATATTTTAAAAGTACGTTTTTAACAGAATCTGCTGAACCAAAATGATTAATTACAGTATGTATGGATAAATCGCAGTATAGGGATTAGAAGTAACCAAAAAAAAAAAGTTTAGTGGGGTGACAGAAGCCCTTTAAAGCTTGACCATGGACATTTTCTTGCCCCTTGTTGGTGTTAAGTCAAATATTGCAAATGTTTTAACAAATTTATTGTAAATGTTAACTTTATGCTAAAAATCAAGTGTTGGCTGAATAATAAAGGATGGCCTTTCACTCCAAAATAAAAGGTCAAAGAGACTGTAAAAGTAAAAGACAGTTTTCATATCTACAATTGGCTGTTTATATTATAGGGGTTTCCAGGATTCTTCCAGTATCATCACCTTGGCCTATGCAGGTTCATGATTGAATATCATTTTATTCCAGTCATCTACCTTCCATGTTTGCTTCTCTTTAGCTTACAGTAACCTTGATTTTTTTTTTCTCTTTAGCTGTTAATGTTGGTTTTTATTTGACTTTTCTATATGTAAATCCTATTTTATTTAGTTGATTTTTTACCGTTCTGTCATACACAGGAATCCTAATTCTGCCCATTTGTTTTGTTGTACAACTTCTATGTTCAAGGCATCTCGGTTTGCGTTTTTCATCCTAATATTTTCTTTGGCCTACCAATATGTTTCCCTTTTATTAGCCTTCCCATTTACTTGCATCAAATTCTACAGACAGCTTAATAGGAACATCATCATCTTTTGCTGCACTTCATTTTAAATTTGCATCCTTATGGTACAACCACACGTGGAAGAAATGCTGCCGATTTTCTGAAATGGATTTCTGTTTGAAAAATCCAAAGCATTTTAAAGTGGATCAGACTTGAGCCTCATGTACAAGACCGTGCTGTTTTTTGCGGACCGCAAACCACGGATCCACAAAAAAAAACGGAAGCCGCCAGTGTGTCTTCCGCAATTTGCGGAACGGGCAGCCCATTGTAGACATGCCTATTCTTGTCCGCAAAACGGACAAGAATAGGACATGCTATATTTTTTTTGCAGGGCCTCGGAACGGAGCAACGGATGCGGACAGCACACGAAGTGCTGTCCGCATCTTTTGCGGCCCCATTGAAGTGAATGGGTCCGCACCAGAGCCGCAAAAACTGCGGCTTGGATGCGGACCCGAACAACGGTTGTGTGCATGAGGCCTAAAACAATGTGATCCAAAACTATTTTGCACATAACATGTCAAAGAGACTATCTCAAGTAAAGTACAAAAAATAACTAGTTTTTCTTGCTGAAGTATATTAAAATAACATCAAACGGTGGCACTTTGAGTTCTAAATTATTTTCATTATTGCAATGCACAACTCTCTTGCTGGAGCCATGTTTGCTTTCAATCAGTCAACTTGTACACCTTGTTAACCTCTGTAAGGCTACTTTCACACTGGTGGCAGAGTGATCTGGCAAGCAGTTTCGTCGCCAGAACTGCCTACCGGATCCGGCAAAATGTTTGCCAACTGATGGCATTTGTAAGACTGATCAGGATCCTGATCAGTCTTAAAAATGCCTGACCAGTCAGAAAAATGCATTGAAATGCCGGATCCGTCTTTCCAGTGTCATCCAGCAAAACGGATCCTGCATTTATTTATTTTTCACCTTTTTTTCGGTCTGCGCAGACCGGAAGGACGGATCCGGCATTCCAGTATTTTGAATGCCGGATCCGGCACTAATACATTCCTATGGAAAAAAAATGCCAAATCCGGCATTCAGGCAAGTTTTTTTGGGCCGGAGATAAAACCGTAGCATGCTGCGGTTTTATCTTTTGCCTGATCAGTCAAAATGACTGAACTGAAGACATCCTGAACGGATTGCTCTCCATTCAGAATGCATGGGGATAAAACTGATCAGTTCTTTTCCGGTATAGAGCCCCTAGGAAGGAACTCTGTGCCGGAAAAGAAAAATGCTAGTGTGAAAGTACCCTTAATCTGTGGCGCTGTTTAGTTTTTTTGTTTTGGCTAATTCCAGACATGACCACACCTACAGCAACCCATTAACTATAATGGGATACGAGTTTGTGTTCTAGATTCCATCATTCTGCTTAACAAAATGCCTCTGGATGCTGCGTTTAGTTTTTTTTCTGTTGGAATCTGCAACTAGGTCTCCTGCCAGAATCACCGCTGCAGACATTTAGCAAAAGGGTCAAAATTTTACACAATATGGGGTGGTGGTGGTAGTAGTAGTATCATAGTATTTAGCAGAAAAAAATAAAATTAACATATAATGTTTAGAATATATCTCTTTTTTGAATTGAAAAAAAAAATATCTATTTCTACATATTATTTGAATTAACCCTATGTTCCCTGGAAAATTTATAATAAAAGTTTTAATAAATGTGGAAATATGTTTTCCTTTTGCAGTTAAAGGGCTTCTGTCACACCACTAAACTTTTTTTTTTTTTTGCTTACTTATAATCCCCACACTGCGATTTATGCCTACATAATCCAATTAATCATTTTGGTCCTGTAGATTTTGTTTAAAACATGCTTTAAAAATATGCAAATTACCTTGCTACCAGCAAGTAGGGCGGCTACTTGCTGGTAGCAGCCGCATCCTCCGATCCTAAAGACGCCCCCTCCGCATTGTGATTGACAGGGCCAGGGAATGGAATCGCAGGGCGCCTGTTAGCATTCAAAATCTGGCGCCTGCGCCGCGGCCGTACCTGTCTTCATTCGGCGCAGGCGCACCGAGACGTGGCCGCTCCATTCTCAATACGCCTGCGCCGGGTGTAGATGTGACGTCATCGGCGCATTGAGGATGGAGCGGCCGCCTCTCAGTGCGCCTGCGCCGATTGAAGACAGGTACGGCAGGCGCCAGATTTTGAATACTAACAGGCAGGGCCAGCAGAGAACAATTACGTTCCCTTGCCCTGTCAATCACAATGCGGAGGGGGCGTCTTTAGGATCGGAGGATGCGGCTGCTACCAGCAAGTAGCCGCCCTACTTGCTGGTGGCAAGGTAATTTGCATATTTTAAAAGCATGTTTTAAACAAAATCTACAGGACCAAAATGATTAATTTGATTATGTAGGCATAAATCGCAGTGTGGGGATTATAAGTAAGCAAAAAAAAAAAAAAAGAAGGTTTAGTGGGGTGACAGAAGCTCTTTAAGGCTTCATTTAAATCTCCATCGAATATTACGTTCTTCTGTTCGGTCATAGAAACAGGAAAACTGAATTCAAGCCATAAATGAATCTGTCACACCAACAGTGCCTGATAGACCCTATTGACTATAATGGGGTCTTTTGGGTTTCTGTCATGCGTCCATCATCTTCCCAGACTACAAAATGCAGCATGGTGTCTGGCATTAAGTGTTATGGCTCATTCTCTGCAATATTTGACAGAGTGCTCTTCATGACCTGGATTCTAAAACTCATCAAGAGATCAGTTATTGCCATGAAATGTTGCACCCAAACATTTCTCCTTCAATCGGCAGAAAACATCTCATCTATCCTATGCCACCAGGGATACAATCTCTCCCAAGCCCAGACCATGAGACATGTCGACATTTACTTTACAATCTTACTATAAACCCCTTCAACACCCTACGTGTGGGTACTGACTCTTTCACTACCCATCAAAAACCAAGAATCTTACTATAAAGCTCCTTAACTACCCTAAATGTGAATAGTCATTCCTTTATTACACAATGGTGGTAAATTCAAAGCATAGGCAATCAAGGTTAAATCTTAGAAAAATGCAGATACCAGGAGGGAAGAACACATTATATATGTACACTGATAAACACGAATGAAGAAATGTGTTCTAAACCTTTGTTGTAAATTAGTGCTAGAAAGAAAATGATTCACTGTAGGCTACATTTTACTGGATTTTATTACACTTCTGTACATAACCTATATGGATTTGAACCCATCCGAAGAAAAAACTGTATACATTCATGAGAAAGCTTCCTGACCAACTTTAATAAAGATACAAAAAATAAGCAAACAAGGGAAAAAAGTTTAATAAATTGGAAAGGAAAAGGTTATTAAAGGGATTCTGTCACCTCTTTTTACCCTATAGCGTTGCGGACATGCACGGCTAGATCGCCGCTAGCATGTCCGCAATATACTTGTCCCATGGCGCTGTGTGGTTTTATTGAGTGTAAAAATAAAATATATATATATATATATATATATATATATATATGTGTAAATCAGCCTGGTAAGGAGCCCAAAGGGCTGTACTAACCGTTCTGGAGCCTAGCCACGCCCCTCTGTGAAGGAGACCAGCACCGCCTGTATCCACGAATCTCCTCCTTGCTCACGAAGTCAGATTGCTGTAATCTCGCGGTGCTCGAGCTCGCGCATGCGCAGTTCCTTCCCTGAGGCTGATGCCAGCACAGGGAAGAAACACTATGCCGGCACTGCGCATCGCGAGCTTACAGCGATCTGACTTCGTGAGCAAGGAGGAGATTCGTGGATACAGGCGGTGCTGGGCTCCTTCACAGAGGGGAGTGGCTAGGCTCCAGAACGGTTAATACAGCCCCTTGGGCTCCTTACCAGGCTGATTTACATACATATAAAATCATTTTTTAGACTCAATAAAACTACACAGAGCTATGGGACAGGTATATTGCGGACATGCTAGCTGCAATCTAGCCGTCCATGTCCGCAACTCTATAATGTAAAAAGAGGTGACAGAATCCCTTTTAAATGTTGTTGGGGGGGGGGAAAAATTGCTATATGTATACGCCCTTAAATAATTGGATTTTAGTTAGCTGTTGAACAGCAATTGTAACACAAGATTTCTTAAAGAGGACCTTTCACCGATTCTTACCCTATGAACTAAGTATACAGCCATGTAGAGCGGCGCCCGGGGATCTCTCTGCACTTACTATTATCCCCGGGCGCCGCTCCGTTCTCCTGCTATGCCCTCCGGTATCTCCGTTCCCTAAGTTATGGTAGGCGGAGTCTGCCCTAGCGCTGGCCAATCGCATTGCAGAGCTCACAGCCTGGGAGAAAATAAGCTCCCAGGCTGTGAGCTCTGCGCTGCGATTGGCCAGCGCTAGGGCAGACTCCGCCTACCATAACTTAGGGACTGGTATCTCCGCCTACTATAACTTAGTGAGCGGAGATACCGGAGGGCATAGCAGGAGAACGGAGCGGTGCCCGGGGATAATAGTAAGTGCAGTGAGATCCCCGGGCGCCGCTCTAAATATCGGTATAGTTAGTTCATAGGGTAAGAATCGGTGAAAGGTCCTCTTTAAATGATGAATACAATTATACAATTTGTCAAGACAGATTGACTTTGTTTCCTGTAGACAGTTTTAAAAACATCATATACTACTATTCAGTTAGGTATGTTATATTAGCAACTGCGAGAGTGAAGAACTGTGCTTCTTGTATGATCTCCTTACAGTTATGTAATCCTTTGCTGTAGCAAGGATTGATATCCAGGGGCTCTGGGAGCAGCATATGAATCAGTTGAATCTCACCATGTATGGCAGACTTAAGGCACTATTACAGACACTATCACCAGCTTGTATTGGCAATCAGCCGATCAACCATCGACTGATGGATATCTTTCATCAGGATGAAAGATCCCCGATTATCAGCAGCACATCTTCCTGTGTAATCAGGGATGTGCTGCCGATAATGAATAGAACAGACTGAAGGAGGAACAGTTAGCGGTAGCTAGTTTGGCACATGCGCAGTACAGGAGTAGAGATTGCCAGGATAGATTGGGAGACAGCTGCACTGTGATTAATAGTTCTGGTCTCAAGTTCTGAAGCATCAGATAGCCATATATGTAATAAATTTGAGTAATGCTGGACAAATGGGGGCTTCCCAACTGTGTCCTGATGGCAGATGCCAGGAGAGAGAAAGATCAGGCAATGGAATCCCAACATGCCTGGCTTATAAGACTCCTTATGCAAACTAGGCACTCTCCATAAGGTGAAATAGTACCCCCCACCAGCCCCCGCAAATCCTAATGAAGGCCTTTCACCCAGTTATGAGAGTCCTTCACAGTGATGAGGGTCAATCAACTCAAAACAGCTGTCTACAGATGAGGTACTGGCTTAGCTATTATCCAAGTTATGCCATAAGAGCACAGAATTATAGGATAGCTAACTTACATCTGGGGCCTCACAGGTTCAGCTTTTTGTTTTTGGAAAGAGAGCTAATTTGCATACTTGATCTTTTTGTTCTCATGAAGATAAGCCTCAGACGTCAAGAAGCGGTTTACTCCCTTCTCTCCATTTGAAACACATGCACAATGAAGAGTCCCAGATTTACTAATCCTAAAGATGGCGCAAGTATAGACAGGCTTTTTAGACCTGCACCACATTTATCACAGTGGCTCTGGCTGGATTGTTGGTTTACTTTGAGACAGATGTTTACGCCACAATTGTGGTGCAAAAAGGTACCACTTAGGCCCTGCCCCTTGTCAAGCATGTCAGAAAAAAAGTGTAGAAACCCTAGATGCGCCAAACTGTGCCACTTTTTAGACAGATTCTTGGCACAGACACATTAGTTAAACTGAGTCAGAGCATACATCTGTACAGGAGAAAAAGCAGTCCGCTTAACACACAACTATCTAAAGTCAATTGCAAAGATATTTTACACTGCTGTGAAGCATGGAGACCAATTGGATGAAGTCCTTCCCCTCTTCTCATGTCTCAGCACGAGACGATACTGTATGCTTACACCTGAGGCTGGCGCAGAGTGAAAAAGAATGCTGAGACTTGGATCACATTTAGTAACATGGTGTGCAGCAAAGAAATATACCAAATCAAATATTGTACCTTTAAAGTATACTTCTAATGGTGCAGAATTGTCTGCCAGAGAGATGGGAAGTGCCAGCATTCCGATATCAAAGGATGCCAAAAGCCTCTCCAGCAAAGTTGCAATTGAATAGCTGAAAGTATGCTACCATTGAATAGCTGAATGTACATGCCAAGGCCTCCTGCACACGACCGTATGGTTTTCCGTTCCCTTTTAAACTGATCAGTTTTTCCGTTTTTTAGTTTCAGTAGTGTTTCCGTTTTCTTTTGCCGTTACGGTTTTCCATTTGGTTTCCGTTTCTGATCAGTTTTTTGCGGATCGGAAACGAAAGCATACAATAATGTTTAAACAGTAAGCGCGTAAAAAAGTTGGGCTGGGCATAACATTTTCAATAGATGGTTCCACAAAAACGGAACGGATACAGAAGACATACGGATGCATTCCGTATGCACTCAGTTTTTTTTTGCGGAACCATTGACTTGAATGGAGCCATGGAACGTGATTTGCGGGCAATTGGACATGTTCCATGTTTAAACGGAATGGAAATACGGAAACGGAATGCATACAGAGTACCTTCCCTTGTTTTCGCTGCCCCATTGAAGTGAATGGTTCCACATACGGACCGCAAACGGAACGCAAAAAAATGGAAAAAAGATATGGTCGTGTGCAAGAGGCCTAAGGCTAATGAAAAGTAAAAAAATAGCAGGCAATGTCTCATTTGTGTCTACTGTATATGCCAAGAAAATACAAAAACAACATGCTCATACAATTAGAGTTTATAGAACTGATAATTGTAGAAAAAAATAATACTGAATTTCAAGATGCTATTACATATTCTTCGTTAACTAGAAAACAGTCAAAATATTGCATTATAATCTGATTTATATCGCTCTTGAGCATATACCAAATAAAAAGTAGTGAAAGCCTATTTTACATGTCTGGAAAATCATCACAAGTCATGATAATGTAACATTAGTTGCACATACAGTATCTGAATAACAGACGCAGTTCAAATAATTCTTATATACCTGCAGAAACTGAACTGAATGATTCCATGTTAAACAAGACTCATATGAAACACCCAAAATGCAATGTTGCAACTTATAAAAGGCTTTGCTAAAGAATGGGGGAGTACATTATCTGAATGCACTGAACCACAGCGGTTGGGAAAACATGGCTGCATACATGTCTGGTAGAAAATCATTAATACTAATTTAGCATTACAAAGGTCAAACTGATCAGCCGTATTGAAAGTGTGTGCATGGGGGTGTTACATTTATTACAAATTAACACTTTTTTTTTTTTTTTTGTAGTCATGGCAGTGTTCAATGCACATAATGCTACATGACGATGCTCTCCCCTCCAGGTTATAGAGGGGGCTCCCAAGTAAAGGATGTTTCTATGAAGTCTGTACGCTCTAATGGGGCATATGGTTAGGGACTGTTCCCTTGGTATAACTTCTTAAATTTCAATACTTTAAGTCATACAACATATGTATGTAAAATTACTGGTTTGTGCAAGCTAAAGACTGACCATGCATATCCTGACATTATGCTGAAAATGATGAGGTGTACTAAGCTTCTGATAAAAAATAAATAAATCTCTGCTTGAAAAGCTTATTCATATTGTTGCACGCTCTTAGGGTAGGTTCCAACTTCCAGCAGGCTGTTCTGGCAGAGAACACCCTGTCTGAGCTCACCGGATCTGGCCTATCCGGATACTGCGATTCACTGCCGGACCCCATTGACTATAATGGGATCCACCCACTTTCCGGCAGGAGTGTCGGGTTTCGGCCAGACAAAAACTGCTGCATGGCTGTGAATGGCACTAGCCAGCTAGTGCCAGATCTGGTGAGATCAAGCAGGCTGTTGTATGCCAGAACAGCCTGCTGGATCAGGAAATGGAGGCATGAACCTACCCTTAAACTCAAAGTTTCCAACTGACTGCTTTAGCTACCTATAATAGCCGAGTCACAAAGAGAAGTTTTGGAATAACAAATAAAAAGCAATATCAGCCTCAAGTCAAAATTTGCATGACTGTACAATAATTTCACTGATTAAATAAAAATTGAAGAATGGAAGACGTGTTTTTTTTTTCTGTTTATGAAGAAAATAAAAAGTTGATTGTGCTTAAAATACCAAGACAAGCCAGTCATAATAGTTCAGGGAAACAGACATGTTTAAGATAAATGAAAACCTGAAGTATAGTTTTTCAGACGGCACTATTGAAACGGAAACAGTTTGCCCTTCCCTGCATTTAGGTCTGGATAGCAGTTAGTATACAAGCTAGTTAACAACTTGTGGGGGCCCCTCAGGTATAAGGGACGTGAAGAATGTGGTTATGAATGACCAAGCTGATGCCACAAGTCCAGGGTGTGCAACTGCAGGGGCATCATCCGTCCTCTCTTCGGCTCCATCCTCTTGAATGCCTTCATCCATCCTATGCTCCTTTGGTTGAAAACAAACATAGGTTAGAAAGAATACATTCCAGAAAAATACAGTACCCCCGTGCATACAATAGACTGTCTTCAAAAAACACTTCTTGGTATTTTCACAATTCATCCAGAAGTAGATCCAGTAGAAAGGAGTATACACTCACCTAAAGAATTATTAGGAACACCATACTAATACGGTGTTGGACCCCCTTTTGCCTTCAGAACTGCCTTAATTCTACGTGGCATTGATTCAACAAGGTGCTGATACCATTCTTTAGAAATGTTGGCCTATATTGATAAAATAGCATCTTGCAGTTGATGGAGATTTGAGGGATGCACATCCAGGGCACGAAGCTCCCGTTCCACCACATCCCAAAAGATGCTCTATTGGGTTGAGATCTGGTGACTGTGGGGGCCATTTTAGTACAGTGAACTCATTGTCATGTTCAAGAAACCAATTTGAAATGATTCGAGCTTTGTGACATGGTGCATTATCCTGCTGGAAGTAGCCATCAGAGGATGGATACATGTTCTCATTCTGTTTACGCCAAATTCGGACTCTACAATTTGAATGTCTCAACAGAAATCGAGACTCATCAGACCAGGCAACATTTTTCCAGTCTTCAACAGTCCAATTTTGGTGAGCTTGTGCAAATTGTAGCCTCTTTTTCCTATTTGTAGTGGAGATGAGTGGTACCCGGTGGGGTCTTCTGCTGTTGTAGCCCATCCGCCTCAAGGTTGTGCGTGTTGTGGCTTCACAAATGCTTTGCTGCATACCTTGGTTGTAACGAGTGGTTATTTCAGTCAACGTTGCTCTTCTATCAGCTTGAATCAGTCGGCCCATTCTCCTCTGACCTCTAGCATCCACAAGGCATTTTTGCCCACAGGACTGCCGCATACTGGATGTTTTTCCCTTTTCACACCATTCTTTGTAAACCCTAGAAATGGTTGTGCGTGAAAATCCCAGTAACTGAGCAGATTGTGAAATACTCAGACCGGCCTGTCTGGCACCAACAACCATGCCACGCTCAAATTTGCTTAAATCCCCTTTCTTTCCCATTCTGACATTCAGTTTGGAGTTCAGGAGATTGTCTTGACCAGGACCACCCCCCTAAATGCATTGAAGCAACTGCCATGTGATTGGTTGACTAGATAATTGCATTAATGAGAAATAGAACAGGTGTTCCTAATAATTCTTTAGGTGAGTGTAAGTCAGTCCTTTAGATTCACAGTTTAAATCCACTTCTGGCTTCAGTTGAAATGCCTGCAGCAAAATATGCCTCAAAGTCTTCGGCAAGAAATTCTTGTGTGCACCATGTGACCGATGGATATAACATCACAGGCTGTGGAAGAGGTCACAGCACTCTAGCAATGTGGCTCCTTCCAACAGCTGATCAATGTAGGTGCTGGGAGTCAGCCGCCGACCTATCAGATATTGATGACCTATCCTGAGGATAGGTCATCAATATTTAATTCCCAGACAACCTCTTTAATGGACCAGCAACAGCAAGTAACATGAACTGACAATACAGTGAGTAGCCAAAACAACAGTACGCATTGATGTTGCCACTGCAATATCAAGAGACATAGGTGCAAGTCATAGGTTTATGCAATATCTAAACGTGGCAAAACCAAAATGGTAAAGTTAGCTAAGTAGTCATAGAAATAGTAACTTACATTCACAGGAGTTCATTGTGTACTACTCACAATTCAACAAGATTTACAAGGTTCATTAAAACAATTATAAGCATGCCCACCCCAAAAATGTTCTACTTCTATTGGTTTTTGCACAGTTGAGTCACATTATTGCAACCACTTCCTACTTTCGACATCGACAGCATGTAGCTCATGAGGGAAGTCACGTGTGGTGAGCTGGCTTGGAGGGTATATAAGGTATGTCAGGGGCTGTCGGCACACATATCCCTCGTTGCTGTCATGGGTGAAAGGGGAGATTTATTAGAGTTGCAAAAAGGGATGACTGAGTTTCGGGCCAAGGGTGACAGTATTTCTGAAACTGCGCAGTTTGTGAACTGTCCGCATGCTGCAGTGGTGAAAGTGTGGTGAGTGGACAAATGGCACCATTGCGAATAAAGGATCTGGAAACTGCGAACAAGCACGTGCCACTGATGTGAGAGGTGAACATCGCCCATCAAGGTTTGCGAGGGCGGACCAACACGCTACAGGGGAGCAGCTCACCGCCAAAATAAACCAGGGGGCTACCAGACGGGTGTCTAAAACAGTTGGGTGAACCCTACTGCGTATGGGGGCTCTCTAGAAGACAGGTGGTCACTGCACCTCTGCTAACAAAGTTGCATCGGTAGAAAAGGCTTCAATCTTCCTGCAGTATCGGAATTGGATTTCCACCGATTGGCAAAGGGTTGCCTTCTCTGATGAGTCACGTTTTTTGTTTTATCGAATGTCAGTCGAGAAACACCAGAAAACAAACATCCTGCAATCACTGCTGGAAGAACACAAGCTGATAGTGTCTGGTCTGGAGAATGTTTTGGTGGCATTCTCTGGGCCCACTCATCTATGTGAAAGGCACTCTCAACAAATATGTATGAATCCATCCTTGCAGATTGCGTAAGCCCATACATAATGATCATCTTGCCTGGGGCGGATGTGATCTTCCAGCAAGACAATGCAACATGTCACATGGCTAGAAATGTCCAACACTGGTTGGAATGGCATAACCAAGACTTCCAAGTACTACCCTGGCCCAGTTATTCCCCAGACTTGAACCCAATTGAGCATCTGTGAGACAACCTTGATCATCGTGTTCACTCTATGGATGCTCCGTCATGCACCCACCAGCAGCTGTGGGTTGCACTGCAGTCAGCATGGCTCCAGATACCCCTGACAACCTACCGGGACATTACCGAGTCACCCCCAGCCTGTCTAGCTGCTGTCCGTGGTGCACATGGCAGTAACTCTGGATATTCGCTGGTGGTCCTAATAATGTGATCGACTGGTGTATAAAGCGAACACTAGATTTAAACCTACAAAGACTTTATTTAAGAAGCTCATGTAGGTCTTCACATACAGTGGCATCACAGTATTGTTGGCAAATTAGTCTGTGCATCCAAGAGCCTCACACAAAAGCAGAGAAGCTACACACCATCTCCAGAAGATCGTTGTTGTTTTCTCGATCCTGAATGACATCTGCTTCTTCTCTAACCTGTGGCTGACCATCTTCTTGTCTGAATGGAAACCATCCAGCCTGGTGCCTGTGCATTAAAATGAGGGTATAAGGTTTTAACATTTGATGCAACTACAGAAGACGATTTACCGTACATCACTCCATGCCTATACACATCACTTTCAAAAATCAAAAATAAAATCAGCCTTACCAATGTATTTCTCTAGGGGTCTCTGGCTGTCATCAACATATACAGGGTGGGCCATTTATATAAATACACCTTAATAAAATGGGAATGGTTGGGGATATTAACTTCCCGTTTGTGGCACATTAGTATATGTGAGGGGGGAAACTTTTCAAGATGGGTGGTGACCATGGCGGCCATTTTGAAGTCAGCCATTTTGAATCCAACTTTTGTTTTTTTCAATAGGAAGAGGGTCATGTGACACATCAAACTTATTGGGAATTGGTGTGCTTGGTTTTAACGTAACTTTATTCTTTCATGAGTTATTTACAAGTTTCTGACCACTTATAAAATGTGTTCAATGTGCTGGCCATTGTGTTGGATTGTCAATGCAACCCTCTTCTCCCACTCTTCACACACTGATAGCAACACCGCAGGAGAAATGCTAGCACAGGCTTCCAGTATCCGTAGTTTCAGGTGCTGCACATCTCGTATCTTCACAGCATAGACAATTGCCTTCAGATGACCCCAAAGATAAAAGTCTAATGTGCCACAAACAGGAAGTTAATATCACCAACCATTCCCATTTTATTAAGGTGTGTCCATATAAATGGCCCACCCTGTAGATTAGGTACAGTCAAATGGACATATCCCACATGCAATCAATGTAAACAGTCCTTCCATAAGCTATACTGTGCTCCAATATCTTTCTGTCATCATAGGGACATAGTTTCCATCTTCATACATGTTGTGTTGGGTTCAGTATTTGAAGATATAAACGAACACACAACTCACATTAACCCCTTCTACCCCGGTACAGTTTTTGCCCTTCTGCCCAGGCCATTTTTTGCAAATCTGACGTGTCACTTTAAGTGGTAATAGCTTTGGAACACTTATTTATCCAAGCTATTCTGAGATTGTTTTCTCGTGACACATTGTACGTCACGATAGTCATAAATTACAATTTTTTAAATCAATATATTTCACCTTTATTTATGACAAAAATCCCAAATTGACCCAAAATTTAGAAAAATTAGCAATTTTCAAAATTTTCATTTATCTGCTTTTAAGACAGAAAAGGGTTAGCTAATAAAATATTTATTACTTAACATTCCCCATATGTCTACTTTATGTTGGCATCATTTTGTAAATGTCATTTTCTTTTTTTTAGGATGTTAGAAGGCTTAGAAATTTAGAAGCAGTTCTTAAAATTTTAAAGAAAATTTCCAAAACCCACTTTTTAAGGACCAGTTCAGGTCTGAAGTCACTGTGAGGCTTACATAGTAGAAACCCCCCATAAATTACCCCATTGTAGAAACTAAACCCCTCAAGTTACTCAAAACTGATTTTACAAACTTTGTTAACCCTTTAGGTGTTCCACAAGAGATAAAGAAAAATGGAGATGAAATTTCACTTTTTCAGCAGATTTTCCATTTTAATCAATTTTTTTCTTTAACACATCAAGGGTTAACAGCCAAACAAAACTTAATATTTGTTACCCTGATTCTGCGGTTTACAGAAACACCCCACATGTGGCCGTAAACTGATGTAAGGGCATACGGCAGCGTTCAGAAGAAAAGAAGCGCCATATGGTTTTTGGAAGGCAGATTTTGCTGGACTGCTTTTTAGATGCAATGTTCCATTTGAAGCCCACCTGATGCACCCTTACAGTAGAAACTCCCAAAAAGTGACCCCATTTTGCAAACTAATTTTATTGGTACTATTTTGGGGTACATATGATTTTTAATTGCTCTATATTACGTTTTTTGTGAGGCAAAGTAACTAAAAAATGGCTGTTTTCGCACAGTTTTTATTTTTTACAACATTTACCTGACAGGGTAGATCCTGTGCTATTTTTATACAGCAGGTTGTTATGGACGCAATTATATCAAATATGTCTACTTTCTTTGTTTCAGTTTTACATAATAAAGCATTTTTGAAAAAAAATATTATGTTTTGTGTCTCCATTTTCTGAACGCCTTTTTTTTTCTGCTGATAGTCTTATGCAGGAGCTTTTTTTGCAGGAAGAGTTGATGTTTTTATTGGTACCATTTTTGGGTACATATGATTTTTTGATCATTATTACACTTTATGGGGCAAGGTGACCAAAAAATTTGTAATTTTGGCAGTTTTAATTTATTTTTACAGCGTTCACCTGAGGGGTTAGGTCATGTGACATTTTTATAGAGCAGATTGTTACGGATGTGGCAATACCTAAAATGTATACTTTTTCTTATTTAAGTTTCACACAATAATAGCATTTTTGAAACCCCCAAAAAAAATTGTTTTCCATAGTCTGAGAGCCATAGCTTTTTTTATTTTTTTGACTGATTGTCTTAGGTAGGATCTCATTTTTTGCGGGATGAGGTGACGGTTTAATTGGTACTATTTTGGGGGGGGGGGGGGATACGCATTTTTGATCGCTTGGTGTTGCAATTTTCGTGATGGTGTTTTTATTCTTAATTTTTTTTATGGTGTTCACCTGAGGGGTTAGGTCATGTGATATTTTTACAGAGCAGGTTGTTACGGACGTGGCAATACCTAACATGTCTACTTTTTATTTATTTATTTCACTTTAGCACAATAGCAGCAGCTTTGAAGAAAAAAATTAAAATTTTAAAATCATATTTTAGTGTCTCCATTGTCTGAGAGTCATAGTTTCTATTTTTTTTTACTGTGTTTTTATTTTTTTACAGTTTTTATTTTTTTTACGGTGTTCACCTGAGGGGTTAGGTCACGTGATATTTTTGTAGAGCTGGTTGTTACAGACGCAGCGATACCTAATATGTATACTTTTTATTTTTTTTATTTCACTTAATATATTTGAAACAAAAAAATGTTTTAAAGTGAGTCTGTCACTTCCATATGGCCATATACAGTGCTTGTGGCTCTGTAGCAAACCTATACAGGATTGTAACGGTACCTTTGTTCTTTTCTTTAGACTTGCACAAGCAGGAAAAACTAAATTTAATTCATATGCAAATGAGCACTCGGTTTGATCGGTACTATTTTGTGTGACATACGCCTTTTTGATCGCTTGGTGTTGAACTTTTTGTGATGCAAGGTGACAAAAATGGCTTTTTTTATGTTTATCGGACGGGGTGGATCATGTGATATATTTACAGACGCTGCGATATCCAATGTGTGTTTTTTTCTTTTTTTTCTTATTATAAAATCTGGGGAAAGGGGCGTTTTTTTCTTTTTTACTTGAAACTTAATTTTTTTAAAATTAAAAACACAAACTTTTTTTAAAAACTTTATTTTTGTCCCACTCTGGGATTTCTACTTTTGGGGGTCTGATCCCCTCTGCAATGCATTACAATACACCTGTATTGTAATGCATTGCCTGTTAGTGTATTACACAGAGATCAGCAACCTCCGGCACTCCAGCTGTTCTGAAACTACAACACCCAGAATGCTTCATTCACTTCTATGGGAGTTAGAAGAACAGCCGAGCATGTTGCATGCTTTGAGTTGTAGTTTCAAAGCAGCTGGAGTGCCGAAGGTTGCTGATCCCTGCACAGGTTGCCTAGGAGACCTAGCCTGAGAGTGGATCTCCTGGGCACCCGTAGAATGCAGGTCCCGATGCACAGCATCGGGCTGCCTTGTCACCCATCGGGTCCCTGCCACAGCAGCGCGGGCAAACGATGGGCTCCCTCACCCGCAGCAAACCCCTTCCTTGTCGCGGTCAGGGCTGACCGCGGCATAGAAGGGGTTAATCTGCTGCATCGGCTTTAACAGCGATGCCGGCGGATAGAGCAGGGGCCCCCTCCAATGCCTGCCTGATCACCATGACGTACTATTACGTCAAAATGCGGGAAGTCACTGACTTCCATGACATAATAGTACGTCCTATGTCAGGAAGGGGTTAAATGTCGATATCCTAACTGGCTGGTATATAGGCAGCATTGTAAGTACTAGTTTTTTTGAGTGTGCCCGCTGAGGATTTAAATTTTGTTCAGTACACTGGCCTGATACAACTTAGTAGTGCTGCTGAAAATATTACATGTGTTTCATAGACAACCCCTTTAAATAATTTAATGTGCAGTAAAAGTCACATTTCACTGTTAATTCTGACAGGTCTCTAACTACTCACATTTAACCTAGAACACTCTTAGTACTTTTTAATGGATACAATTTGAACTTAGAGGTGCAACTCACGCTAATGCTCTATTCAATGCTCTATTCAATGCCATATATTGGAGATTCAATTTCCAAAACAAATTTAACTTAATACATTTATTATCTACGGATATATCAGTATTTATTTATTTAGCCATCTATCTATGGTGACTGGGTCTATACTTACATGTATACAAGTATCATAGCTCCCATAACCATGACAAAGCGGCTAAAGGAAGAATAGAAGTACACAATACTGAGGAGTATAGCTGCTCGGGATACCGTGTACATCCAGTCGAGCCAATCACGGTTAATATCCTCTTCATTCATTACAGGGCCTCCTTGAGCATTCATTTGGACATTCTGATTTGCCTCTGGTGCAATGTTTGGCGCTGCTCTTGGAGGATTCGGCGGAGGTCGTTCAGGATTTACGGTGGGAATGGCTGGTGGCTGTGCCACATTACCAGGTAAAACTTGGCTGGAGGCAGCTGCTTGACTGCATGATCAAGAGAGAAAACAGGTTATGACAAAAGTTATATGATGTAAAATCTGTAACAAATACCTAAAGGGAAACCGTATTTGTTAAATCAGAAATGCATGTAACATACAGAATAAAAATATATTAAAAATGCAGAAAACGACATCTATTTGTAGTTGAGCTTGTGGCTTGACCCAACTACCTTATTGAGATTTTTAACCTGCTGGTTTTGTGCTCTTATATAGCGTACTGCAGTCTTACCTACTTGATTTCAGAATAGGATACTGGGTCGATGGCACGGAATCTCCCTGAGGGTTCATGCACACGACCGTAAGTAGTTTGCGGTCCGGAAAAAAAGGATCCGCAAATAATACAGATGACGTTGCGTGCATTCCGTATTTTGCGGAACAGAACAGCTGGCCCCTAATAGAACAGTACTATCCTTGTCCGTAATGCAAACAATAATAGGACATGTTTTACATCTTTACGGAACGGACATACGAAAAACCGAATGCACACGGAGCAACTTCAGGTTTCTTTGCGGACTTGTTGAAATAAATGGTTCCGCATATGGTCCGCAAAAAAAGGGAACTGAATAAGTTTGTGTGCATGAGCCCTAAGGCAACTTTGCTTGATAGCCTGAGATACTGACCCCCCCCTATACACGGTCAGTCTTGATATTGTGACGCTGGCAGTAAAGGGTTGTCCCGATTCCTTACTAGTGCTAATCTAGCTATGTATTCCCAGGTTGCTATGAACTACTATGCCTTGTGTAAACTAATAAGCTCAGTACGCTCAACGCATTTCTGCACTCTTTTAGTGTCTCATCAGGAGAGAGCAGAGGTGAAGCAAGGAGCCTATTATACGAGTATACTAGCAGCCGCCACACCATACAGCATTAAAATGTATGGCCTCTGACGAGGTGAATGATGCCTCGCACAAAAGAGCTCTCAGAAGACTTCCGATTAAGAATTGTTGACTTGCATAAAGCTGGAAAGGGTTATAAAAGTATCTCCAAAAGCCTTGCTGTTCATCAGTCCACGGTAAGACAAATGGTCTATAAAGGGAGAAAGTTCAGCACTGCTGCTACTCTCCCTAGGACCTTGAACCCAAACCTGAACTTCTGTGAAGAAGTTCGGGTCTGGGTACCACATTCAGTTTTTTATCACGCGCGTGCAAATCACATTGCACCTCCGTGATAAAAACTGAACAACGGAACGCAATCGCAGTCAAAACTGACTGCAATTGCATACCTACTCGCGCGGGTTTGCCGCAATGCACCGGGACGCATCCGGACACGCTCGTGTGAAAGAGGCCTAAGGGTCAGCCCTTAGAAACACCAATTTACATTGCGTTGTACTGATAAGGTTTCAAACAGACTGCGATGTCTTCCTCCGGCAACAAGAGGCCACTGTGTCGCTGAGTAAGTGAGAAATGAAAGTTGTTGCTTCCAGAGGATGTAGGAGGAGTTGAAGTTCCCGGACAAGAGAGAGAGAGAGTGCTGCGTCCTTGCTGAGGTGTACAGAGAGAGTCTGCTGTTATGGGACAGAGCTACAGGGACTATAAAAGTGTTTTTCCTAGCTGTGTGGGACAGATCAACAGAGACTGCAAAGTGTGTTCCAGAGGAGCAAAGTGTTCAATTCAGAGACCAGTGACAGGACAGGTTTCTCCTGTCAGAGCTGAACTATGTGGATGCCTGCACCTGCAATCTAGAGAGAGAGAGAGGAAAAGACCGCGCTGGGACAAGCAAGCGACCGGATGAGGAGCCCGACTGCACCTGCCAGACTAAGACAAGCAGCTACCTGCAGAACTGAGTGTGCACCGATGCTAATCTGTGGTAGGACATAGAGCAGGAAACTTAGTCAGTGCGTTTTAGAAACGTGCCTGGTTAGCAGGGGCAGACAGGAGAATATTATTGGAGAGTAGCTTGCATTTTTTTGTGTTTGCTGTTTAGAGCGCATTTTGTTTGGATGCAAAGTTCAGTTATCCTTCCTGTAAATTTATGTAAACCTGTTTACACTGTCATTTGTCGATTGCGCCTCTGGTGCATCGGCACAATACTGTTAATCCGATTTTCCGGCCGTTATATTTTGCCCTTTAATAAAGCCGGTATCTGCTTCAGCCTCCTTGTCTGCTGTACTGTATTTGAATCTGCTGTACTGTATTTTCCTCCCCTGACTGCTACAAGCAGGGTACAGTCACAGAGATGGAGGCGGCTGAAGGCAATGTGCATGATGTTAATGGGAGTACCTCAGGCAATGGTGGAACCCCTGCAAGAGCACTCCCTATGGGCACGCTGTTTAACTTGGTGTCCAAATTTGATGGCCAGAACATGTCACTGTCTGACTGGGTGACAAGGTTGCAGAGCGCTGCTAGGATTTAGAATGTCAGCTCAGAACTACAAGTAGAAATCGCTTTGGCCGCTTTAGAGGGTGAGGCCCGAAGAAATGTGTTCCTACAACCAGAAGCCACGCGCAATACATTGAAAGAGATCGTGCGATTCCTGGAAGAAATATACGGTGAAACAGCTAGTGCAGGGCACCTCTGGGCAAAATTCTACTAAGGGGTCTCACAATATGCAACTGCGCTACATGAAGTATTGGCCGAGGTACAGGAGAAAAAAAAAAAAAGAAGAAGAGGCAAACCGGCATGGGACCTGTGGACCGGATACTGCGGGAACAATTCATTCTGGGGCTCCACAGCCCTCCCCTGAAACAGGCCCTGCGAAAACGAGTCAGGGTGGACTCTACCCTAACCTTTCGACAAATATTGACAGAGGCTTTGGCACGAAGCAAGGAAGAAAGTTATACTTCCGGAGTGATACGGACCCAGACCGTCACACCCCTAGGGGTTACTAAGAATGAAGAGGGTCTGGTCAGGGTGGTACAAGACTTGGAGAGCTTCCTGAGTGCTATGCACGAAAAGTTGACCCCGTGGGTTCCTACGGCAGAATATCCTTACCCTAATTTACCTTCTCACCAAGTTCCTCAATATCCTCCACTGAGGCCAGTCAGTCAAGTCCTAAGGGCACGCCCCGCACGCAGGCAAAGAGAAGGCCGTCAAGAGGCACAGTGTTGGCAGTGTGGAAATTACGGACACTTTGCCAGAGGGTGTCGGAATGATCTGGCTGGACACCCAGAACCACCGTTAAACTTCCGGCCCACGCAGTAGCAGGGCGTACTGCGGGGGAAGTGGAGAGCCAAGTTACCCAGCATGGCTCCGAACACCTGGTCGTAGGGTGTCCCACCGTACGAGCTAAATTTGAAGGTGTGCCTGTCGACTGCTTAGTGGATACTGGGTCACAGGTGACGACTATGCCTGAGTCATTCTTCAACCGTTACTTTCAAGCCTTTCAAAGGTTGATCCGATTCTGTGGGGCACAGAAGAGTGTCCTAGCACATCAGTCCATGGGTACTATCCGAGTACCGGGAAGGGCTACCCTCACCCTGGCCAGGAGACTGTACTGACCCTGCCCGTGGGAACCTTCCACAAACTTGAAGGTATGGATGTGATCATTGAACCGGTGGGCCTAGGGGAGCTAGGCTAGGATGCCCTGGTGGCCCGGACACTGGCAGTGGTCCAGAATGGACGAGTACCCATAAGAGCTGTGAATATGGGACATCTAGAAGTCTCCTTGACGCCAGGAGTGAAACTGGCTCGTGTGTACCTACATCAGGGAGAAGTAACGAGTCAGAGAAAAGTGACTCTAGCTCCGGGAGGTGATGCTGTTTGGACCCTGGCAGTTACTGCCAGCGCAGAAGAGGCGCCGACCCCAGAATGGAATGGGAGAACCATCTTGGACCAAAATGGAGATAGATGTGAAGGCTCTCAGTTCGGACCGCTTGCAAGCAGTTGAAACCATGCTGTGGGAGAACCAGGCTGCGTTTGCCCACCATTCCAATGACTTTGGCTGCACAGATGCTATCACGCATGAGATACCGACGGGGAACGTTCCTCCAATTCAGGAGAGATATCGTCAGATTCCGCTCAAGTTGTACCAAGAAGTGAAGACGTTCTTAAAACAGATGATAGAATCCGCGGTGGTGCGGGCAGCCAGAGCCCTTGGGCAGCCCCAATGGTGCTTGTCAAGGACGGCACAATTCGATTTTGTGTGGATTACTGGCGGTTGAATGTGTGCACCGCCCGAGACTCATACCCTCTGCCTTGCATCGAGGAGTCTGACGGCTCTAGGATGGGCAAAATACTTCTCCACACTGGATCTAGCAAGCGGGTGCTGTCAGGTACCGGTGGCAGAGCAGGACAGGGCAAAGACAGTATTCATACTCCCCATGGGACTATTTGAATTTAACAGGATGCCTTTTGGGCTGTTTAATGCCCCGGGCACCTTACAGTGGCTGATTGAGAGATGTCTGGGAGACCAGAATTTTTAAGCCACCCTAATATACCTGGACGACATTGTGTACTCTGCTACTTTTCAAGAACACCTGAACTTAGGGTAGGTGCTCGAATGACTGCGATCCCATGGCCTGAAGGTAAAGCCAAAGAAGTGTCATCTCTTCAAGAGGGAGATCGAGTACTTGGGCCATACGGTGTCTCAAGACGGAGTGCTGCCGTCCCAAGACAAAGTGGCTGCAATACGACAATGGCTAGTGCCCAGAACGCTGCGGGAGTTGAAGGCCTTCCTTGGACTGACCGGATACTACCGGCGGGTCATCAAAGACTACGCAAAGATAGCGGGCCCTCTGAATGAGTTGTTGAGAGGAACAGCTGGGAGACCCAAGGGGCAAAGTGTTCCCTGGGGACAGAAGCAGGAGGAGGCCTTCCAGGCCCTGAAAGAAGCCCTGACATCGGCCCCCATCTTGGCTTATGCTGACTTCGACAAACCGTTCCACTTATCTACTGATGGCAGTCTTTACAGACTTGGGGCAGTCCTGTCGCAGGTACAAGATGGTCACGAAAGAGTTATCGCCTATGCCAGTAGGTCCCTGCGGTATACGAAGCGAAACCCCCATAACTACAGTTCCTTTCGGCTGGAACTCCTTGCCCTGGTGTGGGCCATGACTGAGAAGTTTGCGGGATATCTCACAGGGGCTAAGATCTTTGTACGGACTGACAACAACTCCCTGGCTCATCTGGACACTGCCAAGCTGGGAGCCCTGGAATAACGTTGGGAAGCTCGCCTTGCAAAGTATGATTTATCGATTCGCTACTGAGTACACTAATGCCGATGGTCTGTTGAGGGTTACTTTTAAAACTCCAGTAGGGGATCTCGAACAAAAAGAAGAGGATGAGACTCCAAACTTCCGCAAGTGCACACCCCCGGCAGTTGCGGCGCAGACAAGTGGAGAGGTCTGTGCTCTACCCAAGGCATTAGGCAGAACTAATGAAGAATGGGGCAGAATACAAGATGAAGATGTTGGTCTGCGGCAGATGAAAGGCTTGGTAACCCAGCGAGGGAAACCCAATAGAGAAGAAAGGACTAGATGGACCTAGATGCCGAGATGAATTATATTTTACATCAATGGGACAGACTGGAAGTTCACAGAGCTGTTTTGTACCGCAAGTGGCAGCAGACTGCTGACCTAGAGGCGAGGTGGCAAGTAGTAATTCCCAGAAGCGTGGCACGGGAGATAGCCAAAGAAGCCCATGAATTTGGAGCTCACTTCGGGCCAGTCAAGACCTACCAGTGGCTGCAGCGTTATGTATATTGTCCGCGACTGGAGGCCATGGTTGAGGAAGTTTGCCAACAGTGTTGAGTGTGTGTGAACTCACCAAAAGCACGGAACAGAGGGCACCCCTACAGGACATACAGACCAAAGAACCGCTGGAAGTATTAATGATAGACTATCTCCTCGTGGGACAATCAGCCAGAGGCCTACAGTACTGCCTGGTCATGATTGACCACTTCTCCAGGGAATGGGGCCAGCGAGCGCTTTAACCGGACACTGCTTCAAATGCTGAGGGCGCTAGAAGAAGACAAAACACACTGGCCTGACTATCTGCCTGAATTAGTCTGGGCTCACAATGATCGGGTCCACACCACCACCACCGGCTACAACCCATACATGTTACTGCAGGGCTCGACAAATCCCAGGCGCCAGGTCGCCATGGCGACCAGGAATTTAGTCCTGGCGCTTGGGTATTTGTCAGCACGTTTTCAAAGGTGCCCGGGCGATGGGTGCGGAGCTGCCGTTCTGTCCGGAGGCAGCACAGTTTGAAACAGCTCCATCACAGCACACAATAGCAGAGACGCTGGCAGCAGGGAGGGGCTCGGGAGGAGTGTAATCTGATCCTAGAGTGGAAGCTGCTTCTGCCAGCCCCTCCCCTCCCCGCCCACCAACCAATCAGAGCTGAGGCAAGGCAAGCACTAGCAGCTCTGGGTCTGAGTCACTGACACAAGTACAGGGAGTCTAAGGCTACTTTCACACTAGCGTTCGGGGCTCCGCTTGTGAGTTCCGTTTGAAGGCTCTCACAAGCGGCCCCGAACGGATCCGTCCAGCCCTAATGCATTCTGAATGGATGCGGATCCGCTCAGAATGCATCAGTCTGGCACCGTTTGTCCTCCGCTCAGCTTGCAGCGTTCGGGTGTCCGCCTGGCTGTACGGAGGCAAACGGATCCGTCCAGACTTACAATGTAAGTCAATGGGGACGGATCCGTTTGAAGTTGACACAGTATGGCTCAATTTTCAAACGGATCCGTCCCCCATTGACTTTCAATGTAAAGTCAAAACGGATCCGTTTGCACTATCATGAACAAAAATGATAATGCAAACGGATCCGTTCTGAACGGATCTAAGCGTTTGCATTATAGGTGCGGATCCGTCTGTGCAGATACCAGACGGATCCGCACCTAACGCAGGTGTGAAAGTAGCCTAAGTAAGAAAGAATCGAATGAGTCACAGGTTAAAAGAATCTGAAGATCCGATTAGTTAGTGACTCATTCGATTCTTTGAGTTAAAAGAACAGTCAGTCAGACTCTAGAACAGGTTACACTGAGGCTGTCGGCTGATGCTTTGCAGCAGTGATGAGGTTAAGGGACCGGAGCAGAGATAAGAGAAGTGACAGGACACAGTTTAGATTACAGTTTGAATTAACCCTTTAGGATCAAATTGGCTTCTCAAGGAGATCTATATGTTAAAGGCATCCCTTCTTCTGTCTCATTCAGTAGCTATAGAACTAAGGGTACTTTCACACTTGCGGCAGGATGGATCTGGCAGGCTGTTCACCCTGTCGGATCCGTCCTTCCGCTGTTTCGCCGGACCACCGCTCCGTCCCCATTGACTATAATGGGGGCAGAGCTCTGGCGCAGCACGGCAGTGCATGGTAAAAGTCCTGCATGTCCAACTTTTTAGTCCGGCGGCCTCTCACCGCGAACTGCCATGCTGCGCCGGAGCTCCACCCCAGTCCCCATTATAGTCAATAGGGTCCGGGGACGGAGCGGCGGTATATGTAACATGGTATACAGCATTATTGGGGGCAGGGCCGGCCTTAGGTGTCCAGGCACCCTGTGCGAGCTAACCTTGTGGCGCCCACCCCCCCAAAAAAAAAAAAAACACTGCTTGTTGCTGGCATCATGGCATAGGCTGGCTGACTATCCAACCAAGTAGTTACCAGCCCACACACCCCAAAGGCCGGTGTAATGTCATACTTCCCTACTTCGTGAGATTTCCCTACCCTCGTCACTTCCGGTCGCACCGGACATGACGTGAGGAGGTGTGCAGCGCCGCGCAGGCGCACAACGTCAGGTTAGGGAAGTTTCACAGCAGAGTGCGCATGCGCCAGGAGTCTCGCCGGCGGTTAGGGTAGGGAAAAACTATGGGCCAGTGCGCAGGCGCAGTGATCGGATGGATGTTCTCAGCTGAACACCGGCCGACACTGTGCATGCACCGGGAGCCTCACCAGCGGTTAGGGAAGGGAAAAATTACGTACGGGCCAGTGCTTTTTCCCTACCCTAACCGCTGGTGAGGCTCCCAGCGCATGCGCAGTGTCGGCCGGTGTCCTGCTGAGAACATCCATCCGATCACCGCACCTGTGCACTGGCCCATAATTTTTCCCTACCCTAACCGCCGGCGAGGCTCCCAGCGCATGCGCACTCTGCTGTGAAATTTCCCTAACCCATCGTTGTGCGCAGTGAGCCCCCCCCAATATAATAAACATTGGTGGCACAGTGCGCCCCCCCCAACACCCCAGTATAATAAACATTGGTGGCGCAGTGCGCCCCCCCAACACCCCAGTATAATAAACATTGGTGGCGCAGTGCGCCCCCCCAACACCCCAGTATAATAAACATTGGTGGCGCAGTGCGCCCCCCCCCCCCCCAACAACCCAGTATAACAAACATTGGTGGCGCAGTGCGCCCCCCCAACACCCCAGTATAACAAACATTGGTGGCGCAGTGCGCCCCCCCAACACCCCAGTATAATAAACATTGGTGGCGCAGTGCGCCCCCTCTCAATATAATAAACATTGGTGGCGCAGTGCGCCCCCCCTCAATATAATAAACATTGGTGGCGCAGTGCGCCCCCCCTCAATATAATAAACATTGGTGGCGCAGTGCGCCCCCCCTCAATTTAATAAACATTGGTGGAGCAGTGCGCCCCCCCTCAATATAATAAACATTGTTGGCGCAGTGCGCCCCCCCTCAATATAATAAACATTGTTGGCGCAGTGCGCCCCCCCTCAATATAATAAACATTGGTGGCGCAGTGCGCCCCCCTCAATATAATAAACATTGGTGGCGCAGCGGGCAGTGCCAATGAGGGTTAAAAAATAAAAAAAGAATTAACTCACCTCCTCCAATTGATCGTCTTCTGTTCTTTCTTCATGACCTGTCAAAGGACCTGTGGTGACATCACTGTGCTCATCACATGATACATCACATGATCCATCACCATGGTAATGGGTTCATGTGATGAGCTCAGTGACGTCACCACAGGTCCTGAAGAAAGACCGGCAGCTACGCGATCAACTGGAGGAGGTGAGTTAATTTTTTAAAATTATTTTTTAACCCTCATTGGCACTTCCCACTGAGCCACCAATGTTTCTTATACTGGGGGGGGGGGGTGCGCACTGTGCCACCAACGTTTCTTATACTAGGGGCGGTGCACTGAGCCACCAATTATGTTTGTTTCTTATACTGGGGTGTTTGGGGGGGGGGCGCACTGTGCCACCAACGTTTCTTATACTAGGGGGGGGGGCGCACTGAGCCACCAATTATGTTTCTTATACAAATACAGGAGGCGGGTGCCGGAATCAAATAGCCGGCACCTGACCTCTGTGACAGGGAGCTGCGATCAGCGGCAGTTAACCCCTCAGGTACCGCACCTGAAGGGTTAACTCAACTGCAGCTGATCGCAGCTCCCTGTCACAGAGGTCGGGTGCCGGCTATTTGATTCCGGCACCCGCCTCCTGTATTTGTATTCAGGTCAGTTTTCTTCATTGGTGGCGCAGTGGCCACAGCCCCTCCCCTCCTCCTTCTGTCTCTCTTCTTATTGGCAGCGGCGGGGGCAGCAGGCAGGTCAGACAGGGGAGGGGGAGATGGAGGGGGCGCCCCGAGGGAGAACACAAGTACAGCCTCGCCTGCCGCAGATTACATTGCGAGCTGTCGGCCGCCCCAGCGCCCCTGTTACTATGTCGCCCTGTGCGGCCGCACAGCCCGCACACCCCAAAGGCCGGCCCTGATTGGGGGGGCTCTATGGAGAAGTGGGGGGGGGGGGGGCACTATGGGGGCACCTACTAGGGGCTTTATGACACGGCTCCGCCTGGCTCCTAACTTTTTTAGCTGGCTCCTAGATTCCAAGGAAATTTGTCAAGCCCTGTGTTACTGTTCAGAAAAGCTGGTCGGGAAATCGTTGAATTGAATTTAGGACAACCAGAGGACCTAATAGAGGTGGTCGATACTCCTCCAGCTCCGGCCGGCTCGGCGCATGCGCACTAAGGCCCCATTCACACATTCGCAATTCCGCTCCGCATTTTGCGGAACGGAATTGCGGACTCCTGATCCGGAATTGCGGCCCGGATCCGGAATTGTGTACCCGCACTTACGGGTCTGCAATTCTGATCCCGAAAAAAATAGAACATGTCCTATTCTTGTCCGCAATAGGCATATTCATTGCCGCTGTCCGTGTTTTGCGGATCCGTGGATCCGCAAAACACACACGGATGTGTGAATAGACCTTAAGTATGGTGAGGCCGGGCATTCAACGCGCAAGCTCTCACCATTGATTTTGGCAAAGGACAATGCTCACCAGCCGGCCGGAGCTGAAGGAGGATCATGACGTCACAGTGGAGGGGGCAGGCTGGATGGAGCAAGGGGAGGTACGGGGAAAAAGTGAAGGAGGGCTTGGGCTCCAGCAGAAGGCGTGCCTGGGCTCCTATACAGTTATGCACGCCCCGCTGGCCACCTAGAGACCACATTTGCATATGAATAAAAAAGTTAATTTTCTGCACTTCGGAAATACACAGAATACTAAGACAGGTATGTTTTGCATTGTGGAAGACGGCACCGTCTCTTCATACAGCTGATCGGCAGGGGTGCTGGGCGTTAGGTTATCAATATCAGATCGGTGGGGGTCTAACACCCAGCACCCCTGCTGATCATCTGTATGAAGAGACGGTGCAGTCTTCCATCTCTCTTTCTGCTGCTATGTCTATGACAAAGCAGCAGTGAGCAGGATGAGAGAAGGCAGAGAGCACATGCACACTGCGTGCGCGCCTTCCCTTCATACAGCTGATTGGCGGGGGTGACGGGTGTTGGACCCCCGCCGATCTGATATTGATAACCTATCTTGAGGATAGGTCATCAATATTAAAAGTCCCGAGAACCCCTTTAAGATTAATAAGTCACAACAATCAATCAGAGATAAAAAAAAAGACATTTTTTCTAGTAAAAAAAATATATTTTATTTTTTGAAAACACATGTATAGAACTAACACAACTGTAACAACTTGTAGAAAAAAAAAGACAACATATTATCAAATCCATATCACAAACAGTGTGAAAAAATACCCCCAAACCAAAAGGAATTGCTGTTTTTTACCCGGTACAAAAAAAAACAAAGTCAATAAAAAAAAAAAAAAATAATAAAAAAAAATTATATATTTATTTATATTTATACAGTGGGATGCGAAAGTTTGGGCAACCTTGTTAATCGTCATGATTTTCCTGTATAAATCGTTGGTTGTTACGATAAAAAATGTCAGTTAAATATATCATATAGGAGACACACACAGTGATATTTGAGAAGTGAAATTAAGTTTATTGGATTCACAGAAAGTGTGCTATAATTGTTTAAACAAAATTAGGCAGGTGCATAAATTTGGGCACTGTTGTCATTTTATTGATTCCAAAACCTTTAGAACTAATTATTGGAACTCAAATTGGCTTGGTAAGCTCAGTGACCCCTGACCTACATACACAGGTGAATCCAATTACGAGAAAGAGTATTTAAGGGGGTCAATTGTAAGTTTCCCCCCTCTTTTAATTTTCTCTGAAGAGTAGCAACATGGGGGTCTCAAAACAACTCTCAAATGACCTGAAGACAAAGATTGTTCACCATCATGGTTTAGGGCAAGGATACAGAAAGTTGTCTGTTTCCACAGTTAGGAACATATTGAGGAAATGGAAGACCACAGGCTCAGTTCAAGTTAAGGCTCGAAGTGGGAGACCAAGAAAAATCTCGGATAGACAGAAGCGACGAATGGTGAGAACAGTCAGAGTCAACCCACAGACCAGCACCAAAGACCTACAACATCATCTTGCTGCAGATGGAGTCACTGTGCATCGTTCAACCATTCGGCGCACTTTACACAAGGAGATGCTGTATGCGAGAGTGATGCAGAGGAAGCCTTTTCTCCACCCACAGCACAAAAAGTGCCGCTTGAGGTGGGCTAAAGCACATTTGGACAAGCCAGCTTCATTTTGGAATAAGGTGCTGTGGACTGATGAAACTAAAATTTAGTTATTTGGCCATAACAAGGGGCGTTATGCATGGAGGAAAAAGAACACAGCATTCCAAGAAAAACACCTGCTACCTACAGTAAAATATGGTGGTGGTTCCATCATGCTGTGGGGCTGTGTGGCCAGTGCAGGGACTGGGAATCTTGTCAAAGTTGAGGGACACATGGATTCCACTCAGTATCAGCAGATTCTGGAGACCAATGTCCAGAAATCAGTGACAAAGCTGAAGCTGCGCCGGGGCTGGATCTTTCAACAAGACAACGACCCTAAACACTGCTCAAAATCCACTAAGGCATTTATGCAGAGGAACAAGTACAACGTTCTGGAATGGTCATCTCAGTCCCCAGACATGAATATAATTGAAAATCTGTGGTGTGACTTAAAGAGAGCTGTCCATGCTCGGAAGCCATCAAACCTGAATGAACTAAAGATGTTTTGTAAAGAGGAATGGTCCAAAATACCTTCAACCAGAATCCAGACTCTCATTGGAACCTATAGGAAGCGTTTAGAGGCTGTAATTTCTGCAAAAGGAGGATCTACTAAATATTGATTTCATTTATTTTTTGTGGTGTCCAAATTTATGCACCTGCCTAATTTTGTTCAAACAATTCTAGCACACTTTCTGTAAATCCAATAAACTTCATTTCACTTCTCAAATATCACTGTGTGTGTCTCCTATATGATATATTTAAAGGGAACCTGTCACCGGGATTTTGTGTATAGAGCTGAGGACATGGGTTGCTAGATGGCCACTAGCACATCCGCAATACCCAGTCCCCATAGCTCTGTGTGCTTTTATTGTGTAAAAAAAACGATTTGATACAAATGAAAATTAACATAAAAGAGTCATATCTCACTTGTGTGACCAGAGAAGTCATATTTTCAAGCTCTGACTCCTCTCAGGTTAATTTACATATGTATCAAATCGGTTTTTATACACAATACAAGCACACAGAGCTATGGGGACTGGGTATTGCGGATGTGCTAGCGGCCATCTAGCAACCCATGTCCTCAGCTCTATACACAAAATCCCGGTGACAGGTTCCCTTTAATTTACATTTTTTATCGTAACAACCAACGATTTATACAGAAAAATCATGACAATAACAAGGTTGCCCAAACTTTCGCATCCCACTGTATATATATTGCTACAATCTATCACAAAAATGACAAGCCCTAGAAGTCACATTAACTGAAGGATAAAAAAAAAAAAAAAGTTGCAGATAAAAATGTACTGACCCAAAACTAAAACATAAAATATATACATTTGACCCCACTCTGTCTCCTATACACAGATGCGGAAAAGGCCTTTGACAGAGTGGGCTGGCCTTGGTTGTTCACGGTGCTACGATATCTTGGTATCGCCGGTCCTCTGGCATCATGGATAAGAGCTTTATATGAGTCTCCCTCTGCGTCCGCAAAGGTGAATGGTGTTTTTTCCCCCGTCCTTTGCGATACGGAATGGGACCCGCCAGGGTTGTCCCCTCTCCCCGTTGATTTTTGTTCTTACCCTTGAGCCGCTCCTGAGGACAATCCGACAGAACCCGAATATATCGGGACTCTCCGTGGAGGGTAAAGAATATAAGATAGCGGCATATGCGGACGACCTGTTTACTTTGACTAATCCCAAGACTTCCTTCCCTAATTTGATGGCGGAATTTCATACGTTTCATGGTCTCTCGAATCTGAAGATTAATTTTCAGAAATCAGAGGCCTTGAATGTCTCCCTTCCTGCTATACTCGTGGCAGACCTAGTGGCCTCCTTCCCTTTCAAGTGGGCTTCTGGGGCAGTGAAATACTTAGGTACATATATCCCCACAAATCTGAAAGAGGTATACCACAGAAACTTTATCCCTCTCCGGGAACGGATTAGGGAAGATCTTAAGAAGTGGTCGAAAGGACTGCACACATGGTTTGGAAGATGCGCCATTTTCAAAATGAATATTCTCCCACGAGTGTTGTACCTCTTTCAGACCCTCCCTATCAAACTACCCGCTAGCTTTTTTAACAAGATGCATGGAGACATATTTAGGTTTATTTGGGCAAAGGGTAGCCTGAGACTTGCCAGATCTCTCTTACGCATACCGAGGGACAAAGGGGGACTAGGAGTACCTGACTTACGTAAATACCACTCGGCTTCCCTGCTCCAGAGGATAGTGGATTGGTGTAGGCATTCGCAGCTCAAGCAATGGGTATCAATTTACCAATTATGCTCGAACTACCCATTAGAGTCTCTGCCCTGGGTGGCTTTTAAACTACCTTCAGCCCTAGCTAATCATCCCACAATTGGACCCACTATCTCACAGTTCCATAGAATCAGAGATAATCCTCTGATCTCCCCTTCCCCCTCACCATTATTTCCCATCTTGGGGAATCCCACTTTCCCTGCGGGATGCAAGGGCGGTCCGTTCCTGCAGTGGAGAACTAATGGTAGGTCCCGAGCTCCCTTCTTCAGAACCTCAGGCAGATGGCGCACTTATGACGAGATTCTAAGTATAACAGATCCCTGCTCTTTGGGCTTCTGGAGAGCTAGGCAATTGACGCACTTTCTTTCATCTATTCCGACATCCACGGGATATGACAGGGCTCTCACATCGTTTGAAAAAACCTGTGTTGGGGTAGGCGCCTATAGACATTCTCTTTCTGAATGTTATCAGTCCTTGATAGCTCCTCGTCAGGACTACCTTCCTCCGTTTGTGGCTAAATGGTCACAAGACCTAGGAGTTAACATCCCTCCCGACCACTGGTTAAAACTCTTCGTTCTACTGTACAGGTCTTCCATAGTGAGTAGGTTCCAAGAGGCGGGCTACAAGATAATGTCCAGGTGGTACTATGTTCCAACTAGATTGCAGAAAATGTTCCCATCTGCGTCTCCTAATTGCTGGCGCTGTGACTCCGATATGGGCTCCATGTTACACATTTTCTGGGATTGCCCAAAAATTCGTCCTTTTTGGCAGCTGGTACATAAGACCTTGGCTTCAATTTTCCGATTTACGATTCCACACACCCCTGGTTTCTTTTTACTATTTTTCTCGTATCTGCCAATGAGTGTTCTCCGGAAGTCTTGTCTGTGCTCCCTGGTGATAGCGGCTAGGTCATGTATCCCCGCGAGGTGGAAGCTCTCGGTGCCTCCGACTATCAGTTTTTGGATCCAAAACGTGGAGGAGATCCGGAGAATGGAGGAACTTACCTCCCAGCTGAGGGCTAGGCATAAAGCCTTTCTTGATTCATGGGCCCCCTGGTTTTCTTTTCAGGAGTCTCAGGAGCTTCTGGTCTAAACTGTGGATTCTACTTTATACTTTTGATTCACCCTATACTCAGTCCCCACCCCCCCCCCCCTCCCCCCTCCCCCCTTAGTGTCTATTGTCTGTGTGTATTGTCTTCCTACTACTGTTGTTATTGTCTAAAAACGGCTCTTCCTAATCTGTGTCCATTTATGCACTTTACTCATACTGGTAATGTTGTTTTAATGCTAGGATTATGTTCTTATTTGCTTTTTCTTTTCTTAGCCTGATATGGCTATGGGCCAGTCGAAAAGGGTCCTCGCTTCGACGAGGTTACTTTCATTATATCACAAATGCCATAAGATATTATTATGGGAATTGATGTATGATGGGATATTGTTGATGTCCTATATATCTGATACAAGGATTGTATTGTATAATTTTACTAATGCATATTTGGACTTTTGTATTTATTTAAATAAAGGATTAAAATATTATATATATATATATATATATATATATATACATATACATTTGATACTGTTGTAATTCCTTTAGAATAAAGATTTCTTTATTAATGCTCCAAGGTGCATGTTATTCAAAACACAATGGAGGAATTCCTACATTCTCAACAAAAAAATATGTATAAAAGTAACCCAAAGTGGTTCTAATAAAAATTACAACTTGTCCTGCAAAAATACAGCTCTGTTGCTGGAAAGAAAAAAAATGAAAAAATGGAACAAAGGCCTCAAAAATAAAAATACAGCCACAAAATGGGATATTTTTTAAAACCATCCTAAAATCTAATTGTGAGAGGTACATAAGAGAGGTTGATAAATAGAATTGTAAAGAAAGCAATAAAATGACAAAGAGAAAGCATTTTAAATCACTAAAACAGCAGAGGAGCAAGGAAGCATTGAAAAACTATAAAGGAAAAAAATAGAATATGTAAAAGGCAAATAAAAGCAGCCAAACTAGAGACCGAGAGATTAATTGCTAAAGATAGTAAAACTAACCCTACAATGTTCTTCAATTATATAAATGGTAAAAAGTGAGGGGGGAGTTACAGAGAGTGATGAGAAGAAAGTAAAGCTACTAAATATTTTTTTACACTGTACCACACTGCATTTGAGTACTGTAGTCAAAAATTTATTAATGGAGGAGAACAAAAAGAGGAATAACGGCAAAAAAATATGGGATTTTGATGGAAGGAAAAAAAAAACGGATTACAATACTTGCCAGAGGAAAATGGGAAAAAGAGCTTCTGTCTTTTACGGAAGAAAAATGGAATGATGCTCTCAGAAGTTATACTAAGGTGTCAGAAAGGGGCTCACATAAGATCTCTCAGTTTTTTATAGTGCATAGGCTACATCGATCTCCTTGGGTGTTAAAGAGAATGGGTGAGAGAACTTCTGATAAGTGCCCAAAATGTATGGGAGAGAAGGCGGATTTCATACATTGTTTTTGGAGATGCCCCAAACTTTTTAGGTATTGGAAAGAAATTGCAGAGATTGTATTAGTATTTCTGGGTGTTCAAGTTTTTGAAGACCTAGTAGTTTGTATATTAGGGGCTACAGAACATCTTAAGCTAAATAAAGAGATACGATTGGTTTTAGGTAAAGTATTATTTCAAGCTAGACTTCTTATACTTAGGAAATGGGTAAATGGAGATCCCCTTACAGTAGGACAGCGGCAAGAAGCAGTTACTAATTTGATTAAAGTGGAACGGGTGTCAGAGATATAATGAGAGAACAGAAAAAAATTGATAAAATATGGAAAAAATGGTTAAACTAGGGCCGGATGTTTGTGTGTGTTTTATTTTTATATTTCTTTTCTCTCTCTCTCTCTCCAAAGGGTGGGGGGTGGGTAGTTGGGGTAAAATGTTATTATATTATTGATTGGTGTAATATGGATCTTCAGATTTTTCTGATTTTGTACATGTTCTTATATAAATGAAATAAAAAAAGATTAAAAAATAAATAAAAAATAAAAAAATGTCTCCACTGTATTCACTGAAGAAAATAAACTGTCAGATGAAATGCAGAATGTAAAAGTAAATTCCCTGTCTGACGCAGGAAGAAGTAATCGCGGGGACCAGATGGCATACACCCCCCTATCCTAAGAGAATTAAGTAATGTCATAGCCGGACCCTTATTTCTGATATTCAAGGACTCTATACTGACAGGGAGTGTTCCACAGAATTGGCGCAAAAACTGAGTCCGGAAACTATAGGCTGGTAAGTTTAACATCTGTCGCAGGTAAACTGTTTTAAGATTTTTTAAGATCAGTCATGTCAAACTACTTTAAATCAGTTTCTATGAGGAGGTAAGTTCTAAACTTGACCGCGGCAAATCAATGGATGTCGCATATCTGGACTTCTCCAAAGCATTTGACACTGTACCACATAAAAGGTTAGTATATAAAATGAGAATGCTTGGACTGGGGGAAAATGTATGTGGGTAGGTAACTGGCTCAGTGATAGAAAACAGAGGGTGTCTATTAATGGTACACACTCAGATTGGGTCACTGTCACTAGTGGGGTACCTCAGGGGTCAGTATTAGACCCTATTCTTTTCAATACATTTATTAATGATCTTGTAGAAGGCTTGCACAGTAAAATATAAAAATTTTGCAGATGACACTAAACTGTGTAAAGTAATTGACATGGAAGAGGACAGTATACTGCTACAGATGGATCTGGATGGATTGGAGATTTGGGCAGAGAAGTGGCAGATGAGGTTTAACACTGACAAATATAAGGTTATGCACAAGGGAAGGAATAATGCAAGTCACCCGTACATACTAAATGGTAAAACACTAAGTAACACTGACATGGAAAAGGACCTAGGAATTTTGATGAACAGCAAACTAAGCTGTAGAAACCAGGGTCAGGCAGCTGCTGACAAGGCCAATAAGATAAAGAGTTGCATCAAAAAAAAATAGTTGCCCGTGATGAGAACATATTCCTACTACTTTACAAATCACTAGTCAGACCACACATGGAGTACTGTGTACAGTTCTGGGCTCCTGTGAACAAGGCAGACATAGCAGAGCTGGAGTGGGTCCAGAGGAGGGCAACTAAAGATGATCAAAATTAGGGTTATTCACTTTAGAAAAAAAGACGACTGAGGGGAGATCTAATTACTATGTATAAATATATCATGGGTCAGTACAAAGATCTCTCCCATCATCTATTTATCCCCAGGACTGTGACTGTAACGAGGGGACATCCTCTGCTTCTGGAGGAAAGAAGGTTTGTACACAAACATAGAATAGGATTCTTTACAGTAAGAGCAGTGAGACTATGGAACTCTCTGCCTGAGGAGGTGGCGATTGTGAGGTCACTAAAAGAGTTCAAGAGGGGCCTGGATGTATTTCTGGAGTTTAATAATATTACAGGTTATAGCAACTACAGATGGGTTGTTGATCCAGGGAGTTATTCCGATTTTGCCTTCCTCTGGATCAACTTGCAGGATACCAGCCTTATAAACTATGTTACTATGTAAAAAGTGAACGGGAGCAGCACTGCTGAACCAGCTCTGTCCACTATACACGAGACTGAGCTGTAGTCCGGGCGCCGAAGCAAGCTACTGCAGAACAGCTGATCGCTGAAGTGGGGTGTCGGACCCACACCGATCAGATATTGATGACCTGAGGGGTGCACTTAATACATTCTCTCATTTGAATTTCTTTGCCTCAGGCTCCATTCACACGTCCGCAAACGGGTGCGGAACGGGTGCGGACCCATTCATTTTCTATGGGGACGGAATGGATGCGGACAGCACACAGTGTGCTGTCCGCATCCGCATTTGCGGAGTGCGGCCCCGATCTTCGCGTCCGCAGCTCAGCAAAAGATAGAACATGTCCTATTCTTGTCTGCAGTTTGGGGACAAGAATAGGCATTTCTATAGGGGTGCCGGACGGGTGTGTTGCGGGTCCGCAACACACCACGGACGTGTGAATGGAGCCTTAGGCCCCTTTCACACGGTAGAGAATTCCGTGTGGGTGCAATGCGTGAGGTGAACGCATTGCACCTGCACTGAATCCAGAACCATTCACTCCAATGGGGCTGTGCAGATGAGCGGTGATTTTCACGCATCACTTGTGCGTTACGTGAAAATCGCAGAATGTTCTAAATTCTGCGTTTTTCACACAACGCAGGCCCCATAGAAACGAATAGGTTTGGGTGAAAATCGCATAGCATCCACAAGCAAGTGCGGATGCAATGCGATTTTCACGCATGATTGCTAGGAGATTATGTTAGTAAATTGATTAAAGTCAATTTACTGTATTATTTTCCATTATAACATGGTTATAAAGGAAAATAGCATTCTTAATACAGAATGCTTATTAAAATGTTGCTTGAGGGGTTAAAAAAAATAAATAAATAAATAATAATATTAACTCGCCTATCGCGCAGCCGGCATAGTCTTCTTTCTTCTTCTTTGTGGACCTGCAAAAGGACCTTTGATGACGTAATCGCGCTCACCACGTGGTGAGCGCGATTACCTCATCAAAGGTCCTTTTGCAGGTCCTCAAAGAAGAAAGAGGACGATGCCGACTGCGCGATCAAGTGGATGAGGTGAGTTAATTATTATTTTTTTTTAACCCCTCAAGCAACATTTTAATAAGCATTCTGTATTAAGAATGCTATTATTTTCCCTTATAACCATGTTATAAGGGAAAATAATAACATCTACACAAAACCGAAACCCAAACCTGAACTTCAGTGAAGAAGTTCGGGTCTGGGTACCACATTCAGTTTTTTATCATGCGCGTGCAAAACACATTGCACCCCCGCGAGAAAAACTGAACGCAACGCAATCACAGTCAAAACTGACTAAAATTGTGTGCGCAATATACCCGGGACGCATCCGGAGCAAATCCGGGACGCCCGTCTGAAAGAGGCCTTACAAGTGCATAAATCTAATACATGGAATAGAAGAAGTAGGCTTGCAAACAAATAACGAACATAGCCTAACTTTATGAATTGTAAGAATGCAGTAAATAAGTTAACTCATTCCTATACACACAAACTTACTACACATGTAAAAAGAAGACGACATGAACTTACTACTGCATGTAGTACTGTCGTGCATATACTTGTTGCCACCACATCATCTGTAAGGGGGTGAAGGCTGAATAAGCAGGAAATCCCGCTGGTGGTGCTTGTGCAGGAAGATTTCCTACAGATCTAAGGAAAGTATAGCTGTTAATCTGACATTAAACAGGGTTTCCAGATTTGTAAAATAGATGGTCTCTCCTTAGGACAGATGGTCTGACTCTTGGCACCCACATGTATCAGCCGTTCGGCAGGCTTACTATTTGTAGTGCAGAACTCCATACTTTTAGTAGCGGTGGTGCAGGGTATTGCAGCTTTGTGCCATTCAGTTGAGCTTTCTGTTGTACGAACAGTGTCCAGACTGATGTAACAATGAACAGGTTGCAGCACTCACCCCTCTGCCAACGACTGATTGTGGGGGCAGCCAAGAGTTGGATCCCCACCAATTTAATATATTTAAGAGCGTATTCTTAGCATAGGCCATCAATTTTAAAAAGCTCAAGTAGAAAATGCAAAAAGAATCCTGTACAGAGGTAGTAAAAAAAAAAAAAAAACTGCACGCACATCATTATACTGGACTTACGGTTGTCTGTTGTATGGAAATGAGTGGTTGTGCATGGCATCTGTATATGTATGAGGATTATGGCGATGTCGTAAGTTTTCCTCGGTTCTAGAGTTTGATGGTGTGGACGGCATATCCCGGCTCGCAGATACAGGGAGATATGATCCTGAGTGTTCTAAATTCTGGAAAAAGAACATCCAAATTTAGAAATGACAAATGACCGACACGTGGAAAAAAAAAAAAAAAATTAATTGTAAAAGGTTGTACAAAAAAAAATTCTCCGGTTTATTAGTGTGACTGCTCTTACACTACAACAAAACGGCCTAGCTGTTTTAATCCCCTGTTCACAAAAGAATCTCATCTCTCACCAGTACATCTGTTATATGCCCACATTAACTCATTAGCGCCTATGACACTGTTGGCTCTGTTACATCATCACATTCAATAGGCACTTGACACACTTATATAAACCAGCCAAAGCAGTCCTGCAGTGACATAATGGATGACTTCAGCCAATTTCAGACATAGATCTAATTCACTGCCAGTTGCTTATCATTCCTCAGTAATCTCCTCTGTGCTTTTTATGCTTGACTGGATAACATATAGGAGACATCTTATCTGTCCTCATTTCATGTAGTGACCCAAAATACAACTCAATAAGTGCAACAACAAAAGCTTCCCCACTTTAAAAAATATAAAATCTAAATCCCTAACAGGCAGCCATGAGAACTTCTTTAGGGCATGTCCTCACAAACCGGTCAAAAACCCACTGTGGACTTCACCCTGCTGCATTTAACCACCTCAGCCCCCTTAGCTTAAACACCCTTAAAGACCAGGCCACTTTTTACACTTCTGACCTACACTACTTTCACCGTTTATTCCTCGGTCATGCAACTTACCACCCAAATGAATTTTACCTCCTTTTCTTCTCACTAATAGAGCTTTCATTTGGTGGTATTTCATTGCTGCTGACATTTTTACTTTTTTTTGTTATTAATCGAAATTTAACGATTTTTTTGCAAAAAAAATGACATTTTTCACTTTCAGTTGTAAAATTTTGCAAAAAAAAACGACATCCATATATACATTTTTCTCAAAATTTATTGTTCTACATGTCTTTGATAAAAAAAAAATGGTTTGGGTAAAAGTTATAGCGTTTACAAACTATGGTACAAAAATGTGAATTTCCGCTTTTGAAGCAGCTCTGACTTTCTGAGCACCTGTCATGTTTCCTGAGGTTCTACAATGGCCAGACAGTACAAACACCCCACAAATGACCCCATTTCGGAAAGTAGACACCCTAAGGTATTCGCTGATGGGCATAGTGAGTTCATAGAACTTTTTATTTTTTGTCACAAGTTAGCAGAAAATGATGATTTTTTTATTTATTTTTTTCCTTACAAAGTCTCATATTCCACTAACTTGTGACAAAAAATACAAACTTCCATGAACTCACTATGCTCATCAGCGAATACGTTGGGGTGTCTTCTTTCCAAAATGGGGTCACTTGTGGGGTAGTTATACTGCCCTGGCATTCTAGGGGCCCAAATGTGTGGTAAGTAGTTTGAAATCAAAATCTGTAAAAAATGGCCGGTGAAATCCGAAAGGTGCTCTTTGGAATGTGGGCCCCTTTGCCCACCTAAGCTGCAAAAATGTGTCACAAATGTGGTATCGCCGTATTCAGGAGAAGTTGGGAAATGTGTTTTAGGGTGTCTTTTTACATATACTCATGCTGGGTGAGAGAAATATCTTGGCAAAAGACAACTTTTCCCATTTTTTTATACAAAGTTGGCATTTGACAAAGATATTTATCTCACCCAGCATGGGTATATGTAAAATGACACCCCAAAACACATTGCCCAACTTCTCCTGAGTACGGAGATACCACATGTGTGACACTTTTTTGCAGCCTAGGTGGGCAAAGGGGCCCACATTCCAAAGAGCACCTTTCGGATTTCACCGGCCATTTTTTTACAGATTTTGATTTCGAACTACTTACCACACATTTGGGCCCCTAGAATGCCAGAGCAGTATAACTACCCCACAAGTGACCCCATTTTGGAAAGAAGACACCCCAAGGTATTCGCTGATGGGCATAGTGATTTCATGGAAGTTTTTATTTTTTGTCACAAGTTAGTGGAATATGAGACTTTGTAAGAAAAAAAAAAATAATAATAAAATCATCATTTTCCGCTAACTTGTGACAAAAAATAAAAAATTCTAGGAACTCGCCATGCCCCTCACGGAATACCTTGGGGTGTCTTCTTTCCAAAATGGAGTCACTTGTGGGGTAATTATACTGCCCTGGCATTCTAGGGGCCCTAATGTGTGGTAAGTAGGTAAATGACCTGTGAAATCCTAAAGGTGCTCTTTAGAATGTGGGCCCCTTTGCCCACCTAAGCTGCAAAAATGTGTCACAAATGTGGTATCGCCGTATTCAGGAGAAGTTGGGAAATGTGTTTTAGGGTGTCTTTTTACATATACTCATGCTGGGTGAGAGAAATATCTCGGCAAAAGACAACTTTTCACATTTTTTATACAAAGTTGGCATTTGAACATTGCCCAACTTCTCCTGAGTACGGCAATACCAGATGTGTGACACTTTTTTGCAGCCTAGATACGCAAAGCGGCCCAAATTCCTTTTAGGAGGGCATTTTTAGACATTTGGATCCCAGACTTCTTCTCACGCTTTAGGGCCCCTAAAATGCCAGGGCAGTATAAATACCCCACATGTGACCCTATTTTGGAAAGAAGACACCCCAAGGTATTCAATGAGTGGCATGGCGAGTTCATAGAATTTATTTTTTTTTGGCACAAGTTAGCGGAAATTGATTTTTTTTTTTTTTTTTTCTCACAAAGTCTCCCTTTCCGCTAACTTGGGACAAAAATTTCAATCTTTCATGGACTCAATATGCCCCTCACGGAATACCTTGGGGTGTCTTCTTTCCGAAATGGGGTCACATGTGGGGTATTTATACTGCCCTGGCATTCTAGGAGCCCTAAAGCGTGAGAAGAAGTCTGGAATATAAAGGTCTAAAAATATAGCAAGTATGGGGGGGCACTCACAAAAGGGACCACCACGGCAGTGACAGTGATTATACACTTTAATTTGTTAAAATTTTAAGAACATACCCCTAAAATCATACAAACATACAAATACATATCCCACATATGCCCCACACTCAGTCTCTGCGTCAATGCGTAGGTATTCAAGTATAGAACCGCGTGCAAAAGATATATTGTAGTAATGACACCAGTTCTGTGGATAAATGCGCCAGCACCAGTGTACTGCTTAGGTGCAGTGATTGAATACGCCGCTTCAATGTCCAGTGCACTTGGTATAGTGAAGCACAAGTCCAAAACCCAATGCGGTATGGCCCCACAATCGTGGGTATGACTCACTTGCCTCTACAGTGCTCAAAATCGAGCCCGGTCTTACCCGTCTTCACTGCCTCCTCCGCAGCGGCGATCCAGGCGGCCGCTCACCACACAGCGTCTCACGTGGTGTGCTCGGCCTGAACGTGGCGTCCCACGTGACCTGGTTGCCTTGGGGACCGGATACACGCTCGTATGACGTCACTATTGAGCGACTGCCTTGGAATCCGTACGTGATGCTTTGTTTACTTTGCTTTTGATTTTTATGTAGCCGGCTTCTTCCTTCTTTAAATGGATCCACGCTCACTTCCAACCGCCAGACGCGTTTCAGGGTCCTACACCCCTTCCTCAGTGGCCAACTGAGTGAGCGGATCCTCACTCCTTTTAAATGGGATAACCCCGCCCACATTTCTCCATATTCCTTATATCATTGTATTCTATGGAGTGGATTTGCCCCTTGTGGAGTGGGTTCCTATTCCTAGTACATGGATCATACGTTCATATATCAATTCGTTATACATATTTAAAACAATAAATACCCCTAACAACATATCTATTACATATATATAGATAAGAATGAATAAAAATACATAAAATAGATACTGAAGAAGACTGCAAGGTCATATCTTCTATCCGCATAGAAAACGCAATAAAAACGCAATAGAAACGCATACGTGTATATTGCGTTTTACATATAAGGCAAACGTACTCATTCGGGGGAACTGTATTATTCATCCCGAAGGACCGATGAGTGAGATTGGGGAGCCTTCCGGCGAGGAGGGGAGATCACAGTGTCGATAAACGACCAAACTGCGATGTCCCATCCCTACCGGAAAATCCCCCTACAGGAACCCAAACACTTCCATTTCGGCGTTGAGGCCTCTAGGAATGATTGTATCATACTCAAAGATCCTTCGGGATTCTTGTCGTGACATGTGTGCAATATGATTACCCCCTCTCCATGCCTTTTTAACTCTTTCTATTGCTACAAACTTAAGGCCTGTAGGGTCACAGTTATGTATTGTTTTGAAATGTTTGGATACGGAGTGCGTCTCTAGGCCTTTTTTAATGTTTGCCACATGTTCCGCTACCCTCTTTTTTAACGTTCTCTTGGTCCTGCCTATATATTGTTTCCTGCATCCACATTGTAACAGATATATAACATCTGTGGAATCACAGGTCAGGCATTCTTGTATGTCCAAACTAAATGTGTTAACTGTAGACTTTACTACTGTAGTTTTTTTGGGGAAACTAGTTATTTTGCAATTAGCACATCTGCCACACTTAAAAAACCCATTTACTGCTAACCAATTTTCCTTTTTATGGTTATCTTTTCTCACCTTCACAGTTGGAGCTACTTTCCCAGCCAAGTTATTTGCCCTTGTGTATGTTATTTTTGGTGCTTCACTTAAGAGGGGCCCTACTATCTTGTCATTCAATAAGTGTCCCCAGTGCTTCCGGATACTCTTTTCCACTAATTTAAATTGTGAATTAAATGGAAGAATAATCCTCAATGTTTCATCGCATGACTGGGGACCACTAGCTAGAAAAAACTCTTTTCTTTCCATTTTCTTTACCTTCTCCAGTGACCTATCTATCACTTGAACTGGATAGTCTCGTTCTAATAGTTGTTGTTTCAAAATAGTCGCTTCTTCCTCGAATTTATTGACATCAGTACAGTTCCGTTTGAGTCTACGGAACTGACTGGTTGGCACGTTAATCAGCCATCGAGGAAGATGACAACTGGCAAATCTAATAAAGCTGTTTTTAGCGACTGGTTTGAAGAAGGTATTACAATGTAGTTGGTTTCCCCTTACCCATATCTCCAAATCCAAAAACTCAACTTTCAATTTGCTCACATTGGGGCTGAACACTAAATTCCTGTCATTGACATTAATATTCTGGAGAAATAAATCCAAAGATTCAGATGTGTCCTGCCAAATGAATAAAATGTCATCTATGTAGCGCCGCCATAGCACCAGATCCGTCCCCAGCCTGGGCATGATGATCTCCTTCTCCCATTGAGCCAAAAACAAGTTGGCATAGCTGGGGGCGAATCTAGTGCCCATGGCGGTGCCCGTGCGCTGTACATAGAAATCCCTTTCAAAAGAAAAATAGTTATGGGACAGAATATATCTCACTCCCTCCAATATGAACTCCAACTGTTCCATGGAGAGACCGGCATCTCCCGACAGTTGTTCTTGCAATGCCTGCCGGTCTCTCCATGGAACAGTTGGAGTTCATATTGGAGGGAGTGAGATATATTCTGTCCCATAACTATTTTTCTTTTGAAAGGGATTTCTATGTACAGCGCACGGGCACCGCCATGGGCACTAGATTCGCCCCCAGCTATGCCAACTTGTTTTTGGCTCAATGGGAGAAGGAGATCATCATGCCCAGGCTGGGGACGGATCTGGTGCTATGGCGGCGCTACATAGATGACATTTTATTCATTTGGCAGGACACATCTGAATCTTTGGATTTATTTCTCCAGAATATTAATGTCAATGACAGGAATTTAGTGTTCAGCCCCAATGTGAGCAAATTGAAAGTTGAGTTTTTGGATTTGGAGATATGGGTAAGGGGAAACCAACTACATTGTAATACCTTCTTCAAACCAGTCGCTAAAAACAGCTTTATTAGATTTGCCAGTTGTCATCTTCCTCGATGGCTGATTAACGTGCCAACCAGTCAGTTCCGTAGACTCAAACGGAACTGTACTGATGTCAATAAATTCGAGGAAGAAGCGACTATTTTGAAACAACAACTATTAGAACGAGACTATCCAGTTCAAGTGATAGATAGGTCACTGGAGAAGGTAAAGAAAATGGAAAGAAAAGAGTTTTTTCTAGCTAGTGGTCCCCAGTCATGCGATGAAACATTGAGGATTATTCTTCCATTTAATTCACAATTTAAATTAGTGGAAAAGAGTATCCGGAAGCACTGGGGACACTTATTGAATGACAAGATAGTAGGGCCCCTCTTAAGTGAAGCACCAAAAATAACATACACAAGGGCAAATAACTTGGCTGGGAAAGTAGCTCCAACTGTGAAGGTGAGAAAAGATAACCATAAAAAGGAAAATTGGTTAGCAGTAAATGGGTTTTTTAAGTGTGGCAGATGTGCTAATTGCAAAATAACTAGTTTCCCCAAAAAAACTACAGTAGTAAAGTCTACAGTTAACACATTTAGTTTGGACATACAAGAATGCCTGACCTGTGATTCCACAGATGTTATATATCTGTTACAATGTGGATGCAGGAAACAATATATAGGCAGGACCAAGAGAACGTTAAAAAAGAGGGTAGCGGAACATGTGGCAAACATTAAAAAAGGCCTAGAGACGCACTCCGTATCCAAACATTTCAAAACAATACATAACTGTGACCCTACAGGCCTTAAGTTTGTAGCAATAGAAAGAGTTAAAAAGGCATGGAGAGGGGGTAATCATATTGCACACATGTCACGACAAGAATCCCGAAGGATCTTTGAGTATGATACAATCATTCCTAGAGGCCTCAACGCCGAAATGGAAGTGTTTGGGTTCCTGTAGGGGGATTTTCCGGTAGGGATGGGACATCGCAGTTTGGTCGTTTATCGACACTGTGATCTCCCCTCCTCGCCGGAAGGCTCCCCAATCTCACTCATCGGTCCTTCGGGATGAATAATACAGTTCCCCCGAATGAGTACGTTTGCCTTATATGTAAAACGCAATATACACGTATGCGTTTCTATTGCGTTTTTATTGCGTTTTCTATGCGGATAGAAGATATGACCTTGCAGTCTTCTTCAGTATCTATTTTATGTATTTTTATTCATTCTTATCTATATATATGTAATAGATATGTTGTTAGGGGTATTTATTGTTTTAAATATGTATAACGAATTGATATATGAACGTATGATCCATGTACTAGGAATAGGAACCCACTCCACAAGGGGCAAATCCACTCCATAGAATACAATGATATAAGGAATATGGAGAAATGTGGGCGGGGTTATCCCATTTAAAAGGAGTGAGGATCCGCTCACTCAGTTGGCCACTGAGGAAGGGGTGTAGGACCCTGAAACGCGTCTGGCGGTTGGAAGTGAGCGTGGATCCATTTAAAGAAAGAAGAAGCCGGCTACATAAAAATCAAAAGCAAAGTAAACAAAGCATCACGTACGGATTCCAAGGCAGTCGCTCAATAGTGACGTCATACGAGCGTGTATCCGGTCCCCAAGGCAACCAGGTCACGTGGGACGCCACGTTCAGGCCGAGCACACCACGTGAGACGCTGTGTGGTGAGCGGCCGCCTGGATCGCCGCTGCGGAGGAGGCAGTGAAGACGGGTAAGACCGGGCTCGATTTTGAGCACTGTAGAGGCAAGTGAGTCATACCCACGATTGTGGGGCCATACCGCATTGGGTTTTGGACTTGTGCTTCACTATACCAAGTGCACTGGACATTGAAGCGGCGTATTCAATCACTGCACCTAAGCAGTACACTGGTGCTGGCGCATTTATCCACAGAACTGGTGTCATTACTACAATATATCTTTTGCACGCGGTTCTATACTTGAATACCTACGCATTGACGCAGAGACTGAGTGTGGGGCATATGTGGGATATGTATTTGTATGTTTGTATGATTTTAGGGGTATGTTCTTAAAATTTTAACAAATTAAAGTGTATAATCACTGTCACTGCCGTGGTGGTCCCTTTTGTGAGTGCCCCCCCATACTTGCTATATTTTACTTTTCTACTGGTCCTGAGGGTGGGACCTGGGGGTGAGCACCTGTTCCGTATAGAGAGAGGGTGAGCCGCTGTATTCTTCTTTTTCTACTTTATAAAGGTCTAAAAATGTTTACGCATTTGGATTCCGTGAGGGGTATGGTGAGTTCATGTGAGATTTTATTTTTTGACACAAGTTAGTGGAATATGAGACTTTGTAAGAAAAAAAAAAAAATTCCGCTAACTTGGGCCAAAAAAATGTCTGAATGGAGCCTTACAGGGGGGTGATCAATGACAGGGGGGTGGAAAATGACAGGGGGGTGATCAGGGAGTCTGTATGGGGTGATCACCCCCCTGTCATTAATCACCCCCCTATAAGGCTCCATTCAGATATCCGTATGTGTTTTGCGGATCCGATCCATGGATCCGTAAAAAACATACGGACATCTGAATGCAGCCTTACAGGGGGGTGATCAATGACAGGGGGGTGATCGGGGAGTCTATATGAGTGATCACCCCCCTGTCATTGATCACCCCCCTATAAGGCTCCATTCAGATATCCGTATGTGTTTTGCGGATCCGTAAAAAACATACGGACATCTGAATGCAGCCTTACAGGGGGGTGATCAATGACAGGGGGGTGATCAGGGAGTCTATATGGGGTAATCACCCCCGTTATTGATCACCCCACTGTAAGGCTCCATTCAGACGTCCGTATGTGTTTTGCGGATCCGATCCATCTATCAGTGGATCCGTAAAAATCCTACGGACCTCTGAATGGAGCCTTACAGGGGGGTGATCAATGACAGGGGAGTGGTCAATGACAGGGGGGTGATCAGGGAGTCTATATGGGGTGATCAGGGGTGATCAGTGGTTGATAAGGGGTTAATAAGTGACAGGGGGGGTGTAGTGTAGTGTAGTGGTGCTTGGTGCTACTTTACTGAGCTGCCTGTGTCCTCTGGTGGTCGATCCAAACAAAGGGGACCACCAGAGGACCAGGTAGCAGGTATATTAGACGCTGTTATCAAAACAGCGTCTAATATACCTGTTAGGGGTTAAAAAAATCACATCTCCAGCCTGCCAGCGAACGATCGCCGCTGGCAGGCTGGAGATCCACTCGCTTACCTTCCGTTCCTGTGAGCGCGCGCGCCTGTGTGAGCGCGTTCACAGGAAATCTCAGCTATCGCGAGAGGACGCGTATATGCGTCCACCCAGAAGAGCAGGGCCGCCGCCAGGACGCAATCCTGCGTACGGCGGTCCTGAGGAGGTTAAAGGGGTGACATCTATGATGAAAAATCTCATCCATTTTGCTGCAAATGTATTCTGCTGCTGATCTTCAGCCTACAAAGCAGAACGAAAAATTTGCGGCATTTCCGCAACGTGTGAACCAACCCTAAACCCACATGCACATGGTGCATATTGGATTGTCGTCATGAAAATCTGCAGCCTAATACAGTACCAGATAAGACATTTTTCAACGTCGAAATTGACCTGCAGTGCGGATGTCAATTGTTTGCAAGGAGATTCAGTGCAGATATTACGGTTTGCAATGTAAAGTGTGCTATCTTGTAGCACATGCAGACTTTGGTGTGGAAACAAAGAGAAATACCGTATGCAAGAAAATCCAAGCAGAAGCTCAGCATAAACTGCAGTGCTGCATGCATGCACCCTTAGTGCAGGACCGAGAGGAATTTTAGGCGTTTCGCCTATCCGACAACTTACTGATCTACTGCTGGTGTTGTCAGTTGCAGCGCTCTCTCTGCTGGTGCTTGGTTTGGGGGAATTTGGTGGGGTCCTGGAGGCACATACTAAATGAACCATGTGATATTCATCTTGCTGAAATGAGAAAGAATAACAGTCTAACGGCCTATTCACACAGTTTCGACCACACTTGTTCACTTCAGATGCCACAGACCCACCAGCGGCTTAGCTCCATCGCATGCCACAGCTTTAACCGACTGTCCCCACAATGCACCATTAATGGATACGTTCTTGGCACGGTCCTGGCTTTTATCCGCCGGGCCTTAAAGGAGTTGTCTCACTTCAGTAAGTTGCATTTATCATGTAGAGAAAGTTAATACAAGCCACTTACTAATATATTATTGTCCATATTGCCTCCTGTGATGGCTGGATTCATTTTTCTATCACATTATAGACTGCTCGTTTCCATGGTTACGACCACCCTGCAATCCATCAATGGTGGTCATGCTTGCACACTATAGGAAAAAGCACGAGCCTATGTGCGCACCCATGGTCCCGGCCACCAGAGAGGCTGATGCTTTTTCCTATAGTGTGTAAGCACGACCACCACTGATGGATTGCAGGGTGGTCTGTAACCATGGAAACGAGCAGTGTATAATGTGATGGAAAAATGAATCTAGCCAGCAAAGGAAGCAATATGGAGAATTACAATACATTAGGAAGTGGCTTCCATTGACTTTCTCTACATAATAAATGCAACTTACTGAAGTGAGACAACCCCTTTAAACTGCAGAGCTGCCTCCCACTGAAGACAAAGGGAGGCAGCCACCGCTGGAATTTTGGCGCAGTGTCCACGCCAAAACTCCAGGGGCAAAATCTGCTGTGTGAACAGCCCCTGAATCAGAAAAATATTACACACGAAACATCTCAGACCACCTCACTGTTGGAGATTGTACATGCAAATGAACTACCACATTCAAATGTCACAGGGTGAACAAAAAGCACAGCACCAATGCCAGTTCTGACATAAGATCTCTTTCACACGTTTACAATAACCATCACTCGATAAGTGCTAAATACAGTCATCCCTCAAGTTACAATATTATTTGGTTATGGAATGACCATTGTAAGTTGAAACCATTGTAACTTGAGTCCATAACTCTATGGAAAAATGGTAATTGGTTCCTAAGTCCCAAAATGTCAACCCAAGATAAGAGAAAATGCAGATATAAGAAAAATATTCAGATAACTAAGGCATATAAAGCAAGTCCTTACATAGAACAGTCAGGAAAAGCTGCTGTAAGAAGGAAATCACGTTCTATGATGAGGACGGGAGCTTCTTCAGAGTCCTTTACAGTATGCATTCAATAGAAAAATAACATTGAGCCACCAAAAAAAGTCATGCACACTCCAAAATGGTATCAATAAAAACTACAGATCGTGCTGCAAAAAAAGGTGCCCTTAGGGTCCATTCACACGTCCGTTGTTTCTTTCCTGATCTGTTCCGTTTTTTGCGGAACAGATCTGGACCCATTCATTTTCAATGGGTCCTGAAAAAAATCTGACATTGAGCTGTCCGTTTTTTTTCAGGACCCATTGAAAATGAATGGGTCCAGATCTGGTCCAGATCTGTTCAGCAAAAAACGGAACAGATCAGGAAAGAAACAACGGACGTGTGAATGGACCCTTAGACTACTTTCACACTTGCGGCAGAGTGATCCGGCAAGCAGTTCTGTCGCCGGAACTGCCTGCCGGATCCGGAAATCTGCATGCAAACGGACAGGATAATGTCATTTAGTTCTAGGAAATCATCTAAGCTTTTTTCAAAACGGTCCACTGTTCCTGCTGTGACTACATCCTGAGAAAGTCTATTTCACAGATTTAGGGTCCATTCACGCGTCCGTAGTGTATTGTGGATCCGCTATACACCCGATCTGCACCCCCATAGAACTGCCTATTCTTGTCCGCAATTGCGTACAAGAATAGAACATGTTCTATTTTTTTCGGGAGCCGCGGACTGGAAAATCGGGAAATGCAGATGCGGACAGTATAGTGTGCGCTGTCTGCATCTCTTCGGGCCCCATAGAGAATAAATGGGTGCGGATTAGGACCCATTCTACGGACGTGTGAATGGACCCTTACAGTTCTTACAGTAAAGAAGCCTTGATGCTTCTGGAGACTGAACTTTTTCTTCTCCAGTCGGAGGCAGTGCCCCTTGTCTTTTGATGAGATTTTACATGGAAGAGCTTTCCACCATATTTTTTATGCGTCCTATTTATATATTTGTATAGGTTAGGGACAGTTCACATCACTGTTATTTTCCCGTTCTTCTGATCCTGCAGAAGAACAGAAAATTAAGGAAGAAAAAAACACAGATCCCATGCATCAGTTAGGCACATTTGGGATCTGTTTGGATCATTTCCGTCTGAGATCCATTTTTCAAGACGGAAAACACAGTACTGCATGTAGTAAAGGTGATGTGATGCCTCCTCTCAACATTAAATGAATTTCATTCTTTCCACAGGACGACACAGCAGGAGATTGTTGGGATGTAAGCGTTCCTTCCCAACAATCGCCTGCTCGTCAATGGAGACCACCGCTTTAGCATGCAGCGATCTCCTCCACAGTATGGGCTAATGCCATTGCTCGTCCCCATACTGACTGGTTGTTTGCCAGCGGCAGAGGCTGTTCACACAGTATGATTTGCTGCCGTAAAAAGACGATTTTTGTGTCCACATGAATTATTTTTTACCTGGGTAATCAGTAGCATTTTTACAATGCTAGTTAGCGATTAACTTGCGGATTCTCGGACTGTGTAAAGGGCCATTAATGCCTATGTACACCTTTAGGGGCATTTTTATTATGGCATTGTACTCATTTTGAGTTAATCATTTTTTCAACTGGTCTTTAATAAAAGTTTAGAGCACTTTTCTCTGTAACAGGATCTGAATTTCATCTCTGTTCTGTCAGGCAACTCAGCTGATGGGCTCATTATTTCTGACCTTATAAACACTCATAGCTAAATTCTTCTCTTACTGATAAGCATGTGGCTTAAATAATTGTTTATGACAAAGTGAAAGTACCAGTCACACAGCTAGAAAAACAGTTAACCCTTTGTGACAGAACGGCTCAATATTTTTAATAAAGACCCAATGCAAAAATGATTTTTAGCCCAAAATGCCTTTAAGACCCTCCATGTCCCTAATCAGTAATACTTTTCATGGGATAACCCCTTTCAAGTCATTGTAAATGTTTAGCAAATACTTTAGAGTTCTACACAGATTATTTATTGGGGGACGTCTGTAGCATCAAGATACTATCTGAAGTTTTTGGATCAAAACACTTTGCAGGCAGCAAACTCACAGGTAGAATTAGGAAGGCATAGCAATATTCTGAATACTTACTTTCCTGAGAACATCTTTCAAACGCAAGTGATCAAGGAGGAGTTTGCCAGAATACACAAGCCTTTGATCCTTGGTTTGCTAGAGAAAAAAAAGTCTGACGTTACAGATAGCAGGTAGCACACCAAGTACGACAGATTCTATGGCAACAAATAAAGCATGGTACAATTACTTCATAACAGTCCAACAAAAACACTAGTGTATAGTTGCCAATGTTTGAGGGAATTTAGGTTATTTGGGGGATGCTTGATCCACAAAAGCCAGGGATTTGGCTCTAGTTTTTGAAATCCTGTATTTTTCCCAAATACGACCTGTTGTCTTTTTACTCCAAGTAATAAAAATCTGAATGCAGGAATCCTTGATGGTCTTTAGATTCATATACTTTCAAAATAATAAAAAGGTACACTCTCTCCATAGCCATTTTAACATGGTGACTGGGAAAAGTACTGGAGGGGTGTATATCTCACCCAGGATGCTCAGTAAAAGAACCCAGGAAAGCTGGGTGGTTTCAGAAAAGTGTAGTTTGCAGGGGCACTTTTTTTTTTTTTTTTAAGTGCTTTATGGGCCTGGATTTTTTGTGAATGGCATGTTAGCATTGGTAGTGGGACCTGCCATTCCCTCCACACTCCAGTACAACACTTTTACCTAGCCTGAGGTAGACACGGGTGTAGCTGCAAAGCTCATTACTGTGGGGATAAATACAGGGCTGAAATGCTCAGTGTCAGAACCTCGAAGCTAGTTGACTTGGTGGCTGAGTGAAGCCTGATCTTCCGGAGTTTTGTGAAATTAGCGAGGTGAGGTGACAACTATGTTTAGTTAGCACCCAGACGGGCAAGGAGTTTTGTTGTTTATGTTCTGTTTGCCATGAATTCACTCAAGTGTATAACTAGGATGGAAAAATGAAGATTACTCTTACCGGTAATTGGATTTTCCTGAACCCACGACAGCACCACGAGGATTTGCCCCCAAAGACAGGAAACCTGAAGTACAAAAAGGCGGAGGCTCTCCTCCCACTTCAGTAGGTCTTTCCAAGGATGAGAGGAACTCCTCACAAAATTATTAGCATTAAAACCTCCAATCAAGTTATGTATATATATTTTTTCTTTTTTTCGTCCCCCCCCCACACACCCATACCCGTGTAAAATTTGCACCAACCACCAACACAAACAGGGAAGGGAAATAAGGGTGCCGTCGTGGGTTCAGGAAAATCCAATTACCGGAAAGAATAATCTTGATTTTTCCCATCACCCACAACAGCACCAAGAGAGTGAATAACCAAGGAGACCCTTAAGGTGGGTTGACAGCAGAAAGCACTTTAGTAGCGAAGGTTTAATCAGAAGAAGAGTCTAACTGTAACTGGTAATGTCTGAAAAAAGTGGTTGGAGAAGACCATACCGACGCTTACAGATATCCTCAAGAGAGATAGAAGCCCTCTCAGCCCAAGAGGTAGAAATAGCTCTTGTATAATTGGCCCTAAGGCCTTTTGGAGGAGACTTTCCTGAAGATGAATAATGTCAAAGATATTGTTGACGTAATCCATCTAGCCAAAGTATTTTTAGATGCAGTATGACCTTTACTTTTTCCCCTAAAACACAACAAACATCGAGGAAGATTTCCTCCAGTCTTTAGTTTTGGACAAGTACTGTATCAAACATCTCCTAACATCAAGACAATGGAAAGACTCTTCGTCAGATGGAGGCCCTTTATCTGCGGATGAAAAATCGGCCCCTGAGACAGAAGGTCGTGGACTTCCCGAAGTTCCCATGGGACAGACAACTTTCTTAACCAGGTGAACCACGTCCTTCTGGGCCAAAAGGAAGCTATCAAAATGACTCTCAAGCAATCCTCCCTTATCTTTTGCAAAACCCTGGGAATCAAGGGAAAAGGAGGGAGTGCATAAGCCAGAGGGAAATTCCAACTGTGAAGGAAAACATCCAGTCCACAGGGGAATCCTTCTGGAGACAGGGAATATAATTTGTTCACTTTCTTGTTCTGACTTGTAGCAAAAAAAGTCTATTGAAGAGAGCCCCCAACTGTCTTTTTGAAAATCCTCTGATTTAGACCTCACTATCTGGGAAATCAAATCATGACTTAGAAAATCTGCCTGAACATTTTCTGTCCCCTTGATGAGAACCACATAAATGGATCTGCAATTCTGTTCGGCTAAATGGAGAATCTCGCCCGTCAAAATCGTCTAGATAAGGGATAAAGAGAATGTCCTTCTCTCTGATATGAGCCCCCATTTCTGATATCACCTTTGTGAACACAGTTGGTGCCATTGACAGTCCAAAAGGAAGGGACTGAAACTGTAGATGTCTGACGACTCCCCCTAACTTTACCGCTACTCTGAGGAAACTTTTGATAATCCTGATGAATAGGGAGATGAAAATAGGCATCTTTTAAAGGGAACCTGTTCACCAGGATTTTGTGTATAGTGCTGAGGACATGGGTTGCTAGATGGCCGCTAGCACATCCGCAATACCCAGTCCCCATAGCTCTGTGTGCTTTTATTGTGTAAAAAAAACGATTTGATACATATGCAAATTAACATAAAAGAGTCATATCTTACTTGTGTGACCAGAGAAGAGTCATATTTTCAAGCTATGACTCATTTCGGGGTTAATTTGCATATGTATCAAATTAGTTTTTATACACAATAAAAGCACACAGAGCTATGGGGACTGGGTATTGCGGATGTGCTAGCGGCCATCTAGCAACCCATGTCCTCAGCTCTATACCCCAAATCCAGGTGACAGGTTCCCTTTAAGTCCAGTACCGACAGAAGCAATTGGGAAAGAGCAGATTTATAGCTGATCTTATAGTCTCCATTTAGAATTTTTTTTACGAGCAAGAAACAATTTAGCTTTTTTAAATTTATAAACAGTCTGGTTTTCTCACTAAAAAGAGAGGAGAATAAAAACCTTCTCCCTCCTGACCACTCAGAACCGGAATTAGAACTCTCTTTTTTATCAACTCTAGAACCTCGTTCTATAGGAGTCGTTTCCCCCTCCAGCAGTCTTTGTGACCACAAACCTTACCGGAGGAGGAGAACGAAACTCCAGCTTTAACCCTGACCTATGGTGTCTAGGATCCAAGAACTGCTGGAAACTTGTTGCCATGCAGGAAGAAAATTTGCTAACCTTCCTCCTACATGCAATATGGTCTCATTGCTGATTGTACTTTTTCTTTTTACCCAAGGATTGACTGAAGAAAAAAAAAAAACTTCCACCTCTCCTTTGTGACCTAAACTTAAATTGTTTGTCTTTTTATCTCCTTCTCTACTACCTCGAAAGGGACGGTCAAACCTTACCTTTACCTTTTTTAAAGTAAATCTCCATCTCAGCCCTTTAGCCATAAAGCCCTACGGGCAGAAGATCTAGCTGCTAACCTAATAGAATCCGCCGAGGCATCCGCTAAACAATCTGCTGCTTTTTAATGGTGAGAAGCCCTGCTAAGATTTCTTCCCATTTGTTTTTAATCTGGTCCTCTAATTCTGAAAGCCAAATAATTAAGGAACGGGCCGTACAAGTGGACACAATAGAGGGTCTAATAGAAGACGTAGAAGCTTCCCAGTCCCCTTTCAAGAATCCATCCGCTTTTTTATCTAAGAGGTCTCTAAGAGAACACTACCTCTTAGTCACTTTATAAATAGCTACGTCTATCTTAGGTGCTTTATTACAAGGCTTCATGCTGGAGGTAACTAGTCAGTTGTCTGTAAGTCAGACCTCACGCTCCTGTAATTCGCCCACTGGCCCCTGGTATTGCCCATACGGCACAGGTAGGTGAGTGTTAGGACCCGAGCTACTTGAGAAACCTTGGTACGGTGCTCGGGCTCAGACATGTCCTCCACAGTAGGATATGTTGGCTGATCTCTCAATTTTAACATCAGTTTGAGGGTTTAGCAAGAACGCAGAGTGCACCTGTCTTTGCTATTATTATATTGCTCTATTCAAAGAGGCACAATTAGGGCTGCAGCAAAAGATTATTTTAGCAATCAAGTATTCTACCAATTATTTTTACAATCAATCAAGTACTCTAATAAGAAAAAATGAATCGACTGTTTTCCTTTATAAAAACTCATCAGCCCAAGTGCATCAGCTCTCCCCCACCCCAGTGCCACCAGCTTTCCCCCACCCTTGTGCCACCAGCTTTCCCCCACCCTTGTGCCACCAGCTTTCCCCCACCCTTGTGCCACCAGCTTTCCCCCACCCTTGTGCCACCAGCTTTCCCCTACCCTTGTGCCACCAGCTTTCCCCCACCCTTGTGCCACCAGCTTTCCCCCACCCTTGTGCCATAGTCTCCGCTCCCCCTTGTGCCATAGTCTCCGCTCCCCCTTGTGCCATAGTCTCCGCTCCCCCTTGTGCCATAGTCTCCGCTCCCCCTTGTGCCATAGTCTCCGCTCCCCCTTGTGCCATAGTCTCCGCTCCCCCTTGTGCCATAGTCTCCGCTCCCCCTTGTGCCATAGTCTCCGCTCCCCCTTGTGTCATAGTCTCCGCTCCCCCTTGTGCCATAGTCTCCGCTCCCCCTTGTGCCATAGTCTCCGCTCCCCCTTGTGCCATAGTCTCCGCTCCCCCTTGTGCCATAGTCTCCGCTCCCCCTTGTGCCATAGTCTCCGCTCCCCCTTGTGCCATAGTCTCCGCTCCCCCTTGTGCCATAGTCTCCGCTCCCCCTTGTGCCATAGTCTCCGCTCCCCCTTGTGCCATAGTCTCCGCTCCCCCTTGTGCCATAGTCTCCGCTCCCCCTTGTGCCATAGTCTCCGCTCCCCCTTGTGCCATAGTCTCCGCTCCCCCTTGTGCCATAGTCTCCGCTCCCCCTTGTGCCATAGTCTCCGCTCCCCCTTGTGCCATAGTCTCCGCTCCCCCTTGTGCCATAGTCTCCGCTCCCCCTTGTGCCATAGTCTCCGCTCCCCCTTGTGCCATAGTCTCCGCTCCCCCTTGTGCCATAGTCTCCGCTCCCCCTTGTGCCATAGTCTCCGCTCCCCCTTGTGCCATAGTCTCCGCTCCCCCTTGTGCCATAGTCTCTGCTCCCCCTTGTGCCCTCCTCCTGACACCTGGAGTGCACAGCGTCATTGGTTGCTATGAAGCTGTGCACTTCGGGCGCCCGGCAATAGTCACGCCCCCACCCCCTCGGTGTCACCAACTTATATTTCCAGCAGGGGCGCTGCCGGCACTCCATCGTTCTGCGCTGCTCTGGCATGCGTATGTCAGGAGGTTAGTGCAGCGCAGAACCATGGACGTGCTGTGGAGTGTCCGGAGGCCCCCTGCTGGAAAGGTGAGTATTCCAAGTGCATTGTGGGCCAGCAGGAGACCACAGAGCTGGAGTAATAGCAAGCGCTTCACTACCGCTCCGTGGTTACGTGACACAAATGAATCAGATTTTTTTGTGTCGAGTTACTCAATTTAATTGAATACTCGTTACAGCCCTAGGCACAATCCTCTTCCGAAAAGGGGTATTTCCTTTTAGTATTTTTACAACTATGAACCCTTTTATTGGGCCTATTCCACTCCCCTTTAATCAAAGTTGTTACATTTTATGGACTGGAAAACATATTTGATGCCTAATGTCAAGACGCCAAACATCATATCCTGCACGCACAGATTTAGGCTCTTTTGAATCTTCGATACCCATAGTTGATTTCACTTCTTTCAATAAACGATCAATATCCTCTACTGGAAAAAAGGGTCTTCCCATTTCTCTTTCATCTTCTCCAGAAGAATAAGATGAGACCTCAGAACAGGGGTTTTCAAAGGAAGGGAGTCCAAGGAACACAAAATTTCTATTGGCTGACCCCGTCTAGGCTTTTGTTCTCTTTGTACTCCAGACTTTTTGTGGCCAGGAAAGAGCTAACCTCGGATTTGACTAAAGATTTTTATAAAAAGACAGCGATACAATTTATTTTCATATTCAGAAGCCTTTTTGGGTTTTCCCTGTAACACACACACACACATATATATATATATATATATATATATATACATACACACATACATACACACACACACACCATTAATACAGGCTTTTTAAAAAACAAAAACAATGGCCAGAAGCCCCAGGTACCAGAGCTGGAGTGGATTATCCGCCTTATCTTTTCTTTCTTCCTCCATAATAGCTTGCGAGCAAGTTCCATGCTCCTAATCCAGGCCATCCAAAGAAACCCACTAGGAGACGTTCACATGCAGCGTTAAACTCCCATGTAACCTGCCGGCAGCTACATCCGTGTTTCACGCTCTTTATGCGCCTCTTCTGACATCATCACTCATCGCACTATGCCACATCCGTCACATGTGCGTTCCAGGCCTTGTTCTCAGACGCCTTTACTTCCTGTAAGCCGCCAGGCTTCAGTAAGTAACCGCTCCTCCCCTGGGCCAAGCAGAAAGATGCCCAAGGTGCGCATCTATGCCACCAAGCAACATGCCCCCATAACGCTCCAGAGCCCTCAAGATCGGCTACTCTGCCCTCTGCCGGACCTCCAGCGCATCACAACATGCCGCCAACCTCCATAGAACGGGGGAACTGCAGGTAAAAAGGGCACCCAAGGGAGAAGCCACACAGGAAACCATACTGAAGTGGGAGGAGAGCCTCCGCCTTTTTGAACTTCAGGTTTCCTGTCTTTGGGGGCAGATCCTGTCTCTTGTGGTTAATGGGGGAAAAAAAAAAAGCATTATTTGGACTTTTTACCTGTTGAAACCTATGCGTGTAATTAGATAAAACTGGGTCAGTCGCTACACCAAACTGAAAAACCTATGGCTAGGTGCTCTACCCGGCGACTATTTTTTTTAACATTATATATATATATATATATATATATATATATATATATATATATATATAAAAATAAAATAAATATATCTTTTTTTTTTTTATTCTTAATAAAATTTTCATTCATTTTAGTTGATCAACTATAACATTATCTTTTAATTTTTTATCATTCTCTCACTAAGTTGTCTGAATTGGAAATATAATAAATTATTAACAGTATCACGTACATTGTGGTTAATACACACGACCCTAGATATTTTGAGTGCCTATGTCGTGTAATGACTGTCCTGGCCTACAAGCACAGACCCGTCACACTATCCAGGACGTGTTCACATCGCTGTTTAGTTTTCTGCGGTAACATCTGTCAATGCCGGATCCAGAGATACAGCCTGCTGGAACTAATAATCTAGCCTTAGTGTATTTTTTTTATTGTTGATTTCTTCTGTAACTGGGGTTGTAGTCCCAGGTACAGGGGAATACAACCTACGGGGCCTTGCTGCAGAGGTGACCTAGGTCTAAGACCCAGCAGCACCTGCAGTCACCTGGAAGCCCAGAGATCATGTGATTGATAGGACAGGGGCAGGAAGCATCATGGCCAGTGAATGGGAGCTGAGCTTCAGTACGCCAGCATAGCATTCAACACAATGTACAGAGCCTTCTGCTTCCACTCCATACAGGGTTAGCTTCTGGCACCACAGCAGCCCAAAACAGCTTTTCAGGGGATAGGTCATCAATATACAGGGCATGGAGAGCCCCTTTAAAGCATATGAAAGCAAAAATTTATTGTGCCCCCACCAATGTCCTAAAGCAGTCATCAATGGGATACAAGCTTTTACTGGACATCTGTATTGCAGGGATCTCAAGTCTCCCAGACGTTCAGGGAGTCTCCCGCTATTAGATAGCGGCTCCCTGAAACCCAAATAGGAAAGGTTTACTGATAGCAGAGCAGAGAGATAAGAGAAGTGACAGGACACAGTTTAGATTACAGGTTGAATTAACCCTTTAGGGTCAAATTGGCTTCTCAAGGAGATATATATGTTAAAGGCATCCCTTCTTCTGTCTCATTCAGTAGCTATATAACTATTGAGAGAGATGTATTTTTTTTTTATATATTTACACATTTAACCCTCCATTTTAATTCTATTATTTACCCCAGTGTTAAATTCACTCCCCCTGGATGCTTGTTTTTTTCCTACAGTGGGGTAGATAATTACACACAGGGTTTTAAAGAATAAACTTCCTGACTCAGACCAAGAGCCGAATGGAATGGAAGCATCCGCGCATGCGCATTGCGCAACCTAAGCTTCGGTTCACTTGCTTCTTGTCAGCTCAGCAAATGAACCGAAGATTCGATTCATGAATTGGTTCATTTGAATGAACTGATTCAAATGAACCGATTCATGTGAAAGATCCGAACTTCCCATCTCTAGTTTACTAGCAGTAAACCTTTCCGGCAACCTGTAGCAGTGTCCCCTTCTCGGCGCGTGCGCACAGAGCAAGAAGAAGCCGATGCCAGCAGTCTGCAACGGCGCATCAGGCTGAGCCTGTGCGCACGCGCGGGATCTCGAAGCGGGAGGAGGGGGAGGGAGAGGCGGCACTGAGGAGTAGAAGGCGGCGCTGGGCACGAACGGCGATGCGTGCGGCCGGGCACCATGCATCCACAGACCTCCCCTGCTTGGGCACCTTAATTCAATGATTGACAGGTTAGTAAAACCAGTTTTTCCGCAGAATAAAGCCACAAATAGCTTTTATAAGGCCACCTTAGAAACCAGAATGCTACCCTGGACATGAGCATATGTTTAGCTCACATGGCTTATAGGTGGTGACAGAATCCCTTTAATCATATACATAAATAGGATAATTTGGGGCAGGGTAATGAGCCCAGTCCTCCACACCATAGAGCAAAGTGTGCAGATACTGCATATGTTTGGAAAATGTAATAAAAAGTTTGTGAAAGAAAAAAAAAGAAAACCTCCCTGAAATGAGAAGTGCACCTCCCTGAAATGAGTTTTTGCAGGTCGGGATGTCTGGTATTGTGATTAAGCCACTAGAAAAGTGCTATAGACAGCCTTGGGAAGGAAACTGATTTCTCCCCAGCTCCGAAGACTTTGTATTGAAATGAATTACCTCTGACCATATGGATAAAGGTTCTCCAGAATATACAACTAGTTTAAGTGAAGAGGGTAGTGGGAAAGTTTGGGAAACTAATCCGTGGTTGCCCCAGCACTTGCAAGATGTTAAGAAATCTACCACAGATAGCAGTTAGTATGCTGCCCATTCCTACTGAGGTATAAGGTGGAGTTTGTGATGGCTTTGGATGTTGGTGGGAAGGGGGGGGGGGGGGTAGAAAGTGATTACTTTGTACATTTTACTATAGCGCTCAATGGTCATACCACTTGTATCACACTACTTTTTACATTATCATTGTACTGTGACATCATTGATTTATTTTTCCTATACTACATGTATACTACATAAAGCATACATGGTGAGCTTTCTTTTACTCCTGTGCTATGATGTCATCCTGTGCATTAAACTTGTACTATGACATCACTGTATACTTACTATGGTGTAAAGGCACTGCATAGATTATTCCTGTACTGAGATATCAGTGGGCGTTATTCCTGTACTGTGACATTAATGTGCACTTCATTGTGTGCATTTATCCCAATTCTGTTACAACATCCCTGAACTAGTCATTCCACTACGGGAACCAGTCACCTGGATTTTGTGTATAGAGCTGAGGACATGGGTTGTTAGATGGCCGCTAGCACATCCGCAATACCCAGTCCCTATAGCTCTGTGTGCTTTTATTGTGTAAAAAATCCTATTTGATACATATGCAAATTAACCTGAGATGAGTCCTGTCCCTGACTCATCTCACATACAGGACTCATCTCAGGTAATTTGCATATGTATCAAATCGGTTTTTTGACACAATAAAAGCACACAGAGCTATGGGGACTGGGTATTGCAGATGTGCTAGCGGCCATCTAGCAACCCATGTCCTCAGCTCTATACACAAAATCCCGGTGACAGGTTCCCTTTAAAGAGGGCCCTTTCACCGGTCCGGACATTATCATATAACTAGCGGGTTGTGTAGGGCATACTGAAGTCATGTTACAGCTCTTACTATTTTCTCTATGTGCTGCTCCATTCGTATTGCTTTCCCGCCTGGTATGTAAATTCATACCATCGGTACAGGGATGAGGAGACTGCTTTGTTTCTGAAAGTATGTAGGGGAAAAAAGGGTTGAAGAGCAGCTCACAAACAGTAGTGCAAAACCTTGAAAAAGACCAAGGTCTTGTTACATATGTGCAAAAAGAAGCCAAGGCAGCACCCAAGTATCCATGTCAAACAATGGGTGATTTATTAACCCATGTGATAGCAGCAACGTTTCAGCTCACTCCATGGAGCCGTTGTCAAGCCATGGCTTGACAAAGGCTCCATGGAGTGAGCTGAAACGTTGCTGCTATCACATGGGTTAATAAACCACCCACTGTTTGACACGGATACTTGGGTGCTGCCTTGGCTTCTTTTTGCACATGTGTTTCTGAAAGGGCGTCTCCTTCTCCCTGGCTATAGCGCTGTCCATTTGCAGTGGAGAGTGCCACAACAAGGGAGAAATAAAAAGCTCACCTTCTTCCTGGCTGTGACGCGCTCCACTGCTATTGGGCAGCTCACCGCCAGGGAGAAGGAGACACCCCCTGAGAAACAGGGCCAAACCCTCCTCTTTGTACCGATGGTATGAATTTACATACCAGGCGGGAAACAAATACGAATGGAGCAGCACATAGAGAAAATAGTAAGAGCTGTAACATGCCATCAGTATGCCCTACACAACCCGCTACTTATATGATAATGTCTGGATCGCTGAAAGGCCCTCTTTAAATATTACTGTGTGCATCATCCTTTTTCTGTAACATCATTGTGACCATTATCCCTGTACTGTGGGACATTAGGGTGTACATTACCCTTGTAATGTGACATCACGGTGTGCATGTTGCCTCATGCACACAACTGTGTCCATTTTGCAGTCTGCAAACCATGATTCCCCAAAATACAGATGCGGTCCATGTGCCGTCACCTTTTTTTGCGGACCCATTAACTTCAAGACCACAAAATACATATGGGTCATGTGCATGCGGCCTTAACCTTGTTCTGACATCACTGTGTGCATTAAGGGAGATCAACATTTTCATGGTCTTAATTTTCTGCTGAAGGCGGTTTTGGTGAAGTGGGCCCCACTGTTATGTGTTATGCCCCTGAAATCAACAATACTCACTGGTTTGCTGGGGTAAACCTTAGAGAGATGAGTTTTAAGCTTCTCCACTGTCCAGTCTAGGAAGCAGTTAATGGTTTGGTCATCATATTTCTGATTGGGAGCTTTAATCACCAAAGTCACAGGATTATCCATCACAGATTGATCCATGGCAATGTAAAACTAACTTTCCAGGTCCGTCCTTTAAGAAAACCCCAGTATTTCAACAAGCTTGCGACATTGTAACATCACACTGTGTTTTGTCTCATCACTGCATCATCTCAGACTTCAGAAGTTATGGCAATCAAGGTGAAGAAATGTAGAATATGCTGAGCAGCCCCTGGACACTGTAATACTGCCCATTAAGAGTCCTTTAAAAGCGGTTATTCCTTGGAGACCTGAAAAAAAAAAAAATATATGAAACATTCCGTAATAGATCTTGAAATGTAACCTAACTTCATCTGCATAAGGCCTTTAAAGGCTATGTATACCTTAGGAGGCAATTTTTGTTTATGATTGTATTTTACTCATTTTTTTGCTAAAAATCTTTTTTTCAATTGGTCTTTATTAAAAATGTTAAAACCTTTTTTCTAGCTGTGTGACTGGTACTTTCACTTTGTGCCGGTCATACTGAGAGATCATAAACACTTAGTTAAAGGGGTTGTCCGGGATCAAATGTATTTTTTCAAAAATAGTTTACTCGCTATTACTATCCGAGTCAAGGTTCCCCCGATGTTTTTCGGTATTTTTTACACTGCTGCATGGCTTCTACGGTCCCCCACAGATTGTTGACATTGATGTTTATTTGTGTGATGACTTCCTGCCACACTGCACTGCGGGTCCCGTCCCTGCACCTGCCCCCCCCATACATATTCTGCCTCCTGCCGCACATCGTCCACTCCTCCATCTATCCGCCCGCCTCATACATATTCTGCCTCCTGCCGCACATCGTCCACTCCTCCATCTATCCGCCCCCCCTCATACATATCCGCACATATTCCTCCCCCATTAGAAAGATCCATGCCCGGTGAAAACACCGGACCAGTGGGGCATGGCTTAGCGCAATCTTTGCAAGCCTAGTTGCCTCCCCTCTGTGCGCTCTGCATAATGACTTAGACTGACGGTGACGTCACCGGGTTCCCTGCGAAGCGGAAGAAGAGGCTTTGCTCGCCTGCAAGGGACCCGGTACGTCACCGATTTTACAAAAATAGTCACTTCTGGACAATAATTTGCAGTATCAAAATGGGGCTTCAGAAATATGTGGCGCAGGTAGGACATGCATGTGTGAAATATGTATGTCACTCTAGTACTATTACAACAATGTCCCCAATCCCGGACAACCCCTTTAAGACACATTCTTTTCAGTAAGATAAGAGCTGTGCTTTAAAGAGTGTTTATAATGTCAGAGAGCAGAGATAAAGAGTCCGTCAGCACCCCCACTGACGGAAAAGAGGGAATATCCAGAGGCCGCTACCAGAGCATCTCAGCCGAGTACAGAAAAAATGATTCCATATTATTAAAGACAAACTGAAAAAATTATTTTTAGCTGAAACTAAGTACAATGCAATAATAATAAAATGCCCCGAAAGGTGTACATAGCCTTTAAGACCAACCCTGCAAGATGAGCAGCAAATTGGCTTTTAAAGTCACGCTTTAGGCAGTGTTCACATCACCGTTTAGTTTTCAGTTTTTCTAATCCCATATTCTGGGCATCTATTGTGCTCATTTTGCATCCGTTTTTGTCAGTTCCGTCGGAGATCAGTTATGTATAGAACTCCTAATCACTAGATTTTTCTCCTGTCTAAAATAACAGAGGCAAAATGAGCACAATGGAAGCTCAAAACAAAGAATCCATTTTTTTTATTTTTCGGTTCTCTTGACGGATCAGAAGAACAGAAAACTAAAACGATGATGTGAACCCGGCCTTCGTGGTAAACTTTCACCCTTTGGTCCAACCCTGCTGAGAAGGCAGAGTAGCTTACTACCATCTCTGCTTTCCAAAATGCTAAATACATGGCACTAGACTGTATGCTGCAATGCTGCTTACTGTATTAATCGTGGCGATCATATGATGACTAGGGTTGCTCTTAGGCAACCCAGAGGAACTCAAAGATGAAGGGATGTACAGTAAGTAAAAAAATAAATAAAAAAAAAACACAATGGAAAACAGACTATGTAAAAAGTAGTAATAAATTAAGGCTAAATTCACAAATCTGTTTCTGCCCGGGCCCAGCATAGCTGAATACTGCCGTTCACCGCCAGACCTCATTCACTATGATAGGATCCGGGCTCTTTAGGGCACGTTGCATGCAACAGTTTTTGTTTGCCTGGAAAGAGGCTGGATGCCACTATAGTCAATGAGGTCCAGCGGTGAACGGTAATCTCCAGTAGGCTGTTCTCTGCCAGATCAGTTAAATGGAGGTACCCTAACAAAGAAAAAAAAAAAAACCATTGCTAGCCTAAGGCTGGGTTCACACGGGCGTTGCGGGAAAATGTGCGGGTGCGTTGCGGGAACACCCGCGATTTTTCCGCGCGAGTGCAAAACATTGTAATGGGTTTTGCACTCGCGTGAGAAAAATCGAGCATGTTTGGTACCCAAACCCGAACTTCTTCACAGAAGTTCGGGCTTGGGATCGGTGTTCTGTAGATTGTATTATTTCCCTTTATAACATAGTTATAAGGGAAAATAATAGCATTCTGAATACAGAATGCATAGTAAACTAGCGCTGGAGGGGTTAAAAAAAATAAAAATAATTTAATTCACCTTAGTCCACTTGATCGCGTAGCCCGGCATCTCCTTCTGTCTCCTTTGTTGAACAGGACCTGTGGTGAGCATTCATTACAGGTCAAGGACCTGTGGTGACGTCACTCTGGTCATCACATGATCCATCACCATGGTAAAAGATCATGTGATGACCGGAGTGACGTTACCAAAGGTCCTTGACCTGTAATGAATGCTCACCACAGGTCCTGTTCAGCAAAGGAGACAGAAGGAGATGTCGGGCTACGCGATCAACTGGATTAAAGCGAGTTAAATTATTTTTTTATTTTTTTTAACCCCTCCAGCGCTAGTTTACTATGCATTCTGTATTCAGAATGCTATTATTTTCCCTTATAACCATGTTATAAGGGAAAATAATAATGATCGGGTCTCCATCCTGATCGTCTCCTAGCAACCGTGCGTGAAAATCGCACCGCATCCGCACTTGCTTGCGATTTTCACGCAACCCCATTGACTTCTATGGGGCCTGCGTTGCGTGAAAAACGCAGAATATAGAGCATGCCGCGATTTTCACGCAACGCACAAGTGATGCGTGAAAATCACCGCTCATCTGAACAACCCCATTGAAATGAATGGGTCGGGATTAAGTGCGGGTGCAATACGTTCACCTACCGCATTGCACCTGCGCGGAAATCTCGCCCGTGTGAACGCAGCCTAAGGCTGGATCCAGACAGCATATTAAGATTCATCCATGTTGTGGATGCAGGATTTTGTCTCCACCGGTCCCTAGGACCGTGTCCTAGAAGTGCATGCACTGAGGGCTAGTGTGGAAAAACAGAAGTGGGAATTGAACTACTTGTATGGGTCTGTGGCCAGTCCGCTGCAGACATGGATAGCACACAGACTTCAAATACGCCCGTCTGAATGAGGGCCAATATATGTCACATGCTACTAAACTGCTGCACAAGAAATCACAAGAAAAGCAGCAAAACCTTAGGGTACTTTCATACTAGGGTTATTCTTTTCTGGCACTGAGTTCCGTCCTAGGGGCTCTATACCGGAAAAGAACCGATCAGTTTTATCCCCATGCATTCTGAATGGAGAGAAATCCGTTCAGGATGCATCAGGATGTCTTTAGTTCAGTCTTTTTGACTTTTCAGGACGGAGATAATACCGCAGCATGCTACGGTTTTATCTCCGTCCAAAATTCCGGAAGACTTGCCGGAATGCCGGATCCGGCATTTTTTCCCATTGACATGCATTAATGCCGGATCTGGCACCGAGTGTTCCGGCATTGCGGTCTGCGTATGCTCAGACCGCAAAAAATGTGAAAATAAATAAATGCCGGATCCGTTTTTCCGGATGACACCAGAGAGACGGATCCGGCATTTCAATGCATTTGTCATACGGATCAGGATCCTGATCCATCTGACAAATGCCATCAGTTTGCATGCGTTTTGACGGATCCGGCAGGCAGTTCTGGCGACGGAACTGCCTGCCGGAATCCTCTGCCGCAAGTGTGAAAGTAGCCTTAGTAAATTAGAATAAGCCCATATATACACTAATAACTCCCCCAAACTATTCACCCTGTCCGACCAAAGGGCGGCCAGTCCAACAATGGCACGTCTATGGCGGCCAGTCCAACAATGGCACGTCTATGGCGGCCAGTCCAACAATGGCACGTCTATGGCGGCCAGTCCAACAATGGCACGTCTATGGCGGCCAGTCCAACAATGGCACGTCTATGGCGGCCAGTCCAACAATGGCACGTCTATGGCGGCCAGTCCAACAATGGCACGTCTATGGCGGCCAGTCCAACAATGGCACGTCTATGGCGGCCAGTCCAACAATGGCACGTCTATGGCGGCCAGTCCAACAATGGCACGTCTATGGCGGCCAGTCCAACAATGGCACGTCTATGGCGGCCAGTCCAACAATGGCACGTCTATGGCGGCCAGTCCAACAATGGCACGTCAATGGCGGCCAGTCCAACAATCGCACGTCTATGGCGGCCAGTCCAACAATCGCACGTCTATGGCGGCCAGTCCAACAATCGCACGTCTATGGCGGCCAGTCCAACAATCGCACGTCTATGGCGGCCAGTCCAACAATCGCACGTCTATGGCGGCCAGTCCAACAATCGCACGTCTATGGCGGCCAGTCCAACAATCGCACGTCTATGGCGGCCAGTCCAACAATCGCACGTCTATGGCGGCCAGTCCAACAATCGCACGTCTATGGCGAGCGACCGGATCTGCATAGACATTGCCATGCAGAGTTTAACATTTCCACTAATTTTACTGTATTTCTATGGGGTGGTCATTGTCACTTCAGGTGAAGACCTCAATGCCATCATGTTGGCACTGGACAGGCACAGGGTCCTCCAGTGCAGCAGTCTGCCTGTGCTCGGGTACTGCTGCATGCACCATTACCTTCTAGCTTCTTGTTGTCCTCTCTAGAAACCCCCTCCAGTTCCTTGTGTCAGCTGAGGGTCCCTGCCTCGGACACAGCTGCACAAACAGGGAGGGATTGTGGACAGGCGTCTAACGGAATTACGTCAGCAAACTCCACCTGAGGAAGAACTGCAGAGCCCTCCTCCTCCTGGCCCGCCGTCATTCCCACACAGCACCGCGGCTTGTGTGATCGGCTACGCAGCAGCGCGTCACGAAGGCTACGAGCGGCTGTGCTGCTGTACAGATAGTGAACGCTAGAGGGCAGCAGCGCATCACTGTCTGAGCTGTAATCACAGGAGGGCTTGGGGGAATACACGGGGCACTAGTCCCTCGTGCGGATTATATCAGCCGTGAGGCGTTTTATTACACCATTATTATATGAACACGTCAGTTAGTATCCATTGAGATAATGGGAGGCAGTAACTTTCAATACTTAATATAAGATCTAGCACAAGTGATGGACATTTTCACCTCACATGATACCTGCTGGTTCAGATTATAGGGGCAGTTACCATGGAGTCACCAGCACCCCTCAAAAACTGAGCTTCATCAGTCTAAACAGAAGCTCAAATCTCTTCTGTCCACACCACCTGACATTTGTGCACAAATACCTCCCAAAAAGATACCACCCAGTTTCTGTAGTGTACGGGAGCTGTAATGCCCGTCACTACAGAAGGGTCACTTGTGTGCTGTCGTTTCCCCTTATTTAAGGGAAAGTTGGTATAAGTCATCTTTATAAAATGTTATGTAATGTAATGCTATGTATTTCCCTGTTACTGTGAAATGTGCATGTACAGGCCTGCTAGGGGTGTCATTCCAGCTTTGAGTCACTAGAGGGAGCTAGGGAGCCCTAGTTTATATAAGGCCCAGTCAGGGTAAGGAGAGGCAGTCTAGAGTCTAGAGTTAAGGAGTTGGAGTTGGAGATTAGACTATGTCAGAGTCAAGTCCAGGCCTGAAGCCTGCAGACCAGGAGAGGGTATTGCAGTCCCTGTAATCGGGTTCCAGATCCAAGGAGAAGGTTCCCCTCCTGAGTTCATATATGCAGAAGCAGGAACACCACAGTTAACCAGCCTGAGGAAACTGAGAGAGACAGAGGCAAGTCCAGAAAAGCAAGAGGTACTAAAGACAACAGAGGAGGTACTTGATAATTATAAGACCAAGGATATACGCCAGAGCTAGGGCATTGGGCCTTGGAGAAGAGTTTCTATGTTCCAGGATCAGTCAGGAATAGAGTGCAAGCCGCCTGTACTGCAAGTCCTGTGTTTAACACTCTGAAGTCACCTTGCTATATATATTGCCTGCATCAAATGTACTGCAACCAACTGTCTACAAAGGAACTGCGCTTCCATCTATGTCCATGTATGATGACTACTAAAGTTTGAGTTCTGTTTTAACATCACGTGGTTCCTCAGTTATTCCTGCTATCAGCAAACGGCGTGCCACCGTTTAATTGGCACTGGCGTCACGAACATTACTTATCATCACCTGCCCTTGCAGAGAGTCAGCTGTCTCAGGTTAGTGTCACAATTGCACTACAACACCCAGGAACATTTTTAAACCTAACTTGAGTACGCTGCATTTCTCACCACACCATACCAACTCAGTAATAGTGCCCCGCACACTGACAGCGCCCTCTTTGTATGACACACTGTAAGTGTCCCCTCAAAGTAGGTATTCCTCATTAGTGCCCCCTCACAATAATAGTGCCCCCTTTGGGCTCTCTACAGTAAGAATGCCTTCTTTGTGTCCCCACGCAGTGATAATTCCCCCTTTTTGCCCCCTCACATTAAGAATGCCCTCTTAGTTCTCGCCTTACAGTATAAATGGGCCCTATGTGCCCAAACACAGTAGTTATGCCCCGTTAGTGCCCCCTTCAAGTAAGAATGACCCCTTGGTGCCACCTCATGATAGTCTTTCCCCTTTAGTAACCTACTCACAGTAGTGATGCCCCTATAGCTGTATTAGCCCCGTTGCTCCGATGAACACAGCACATCATCCTGGCTTGTGCCGCCTCCTGCGCAGCAGACACCTTTACATCACTGCCTCACGCCTGCCTGCACTGGCCGGGGAATGGGGGTGCCAGGGCTTTTCAACTGGATCTGCATCCAGAGGAGCTGACATTGGGACAGGTTGCCGCCCTTCAGAAAGATACATAAATTTGGGACTATCCCACTGTTCTCTCACTCACGCACTGTCACGGCCTTTGGTTTGCGCTGTGACACTGTTGCCACACTTGCGGTTGCCCGCGGCAACATGTTGCTGTGAGAGCATGCGGTGGCAGTGTCTTGGCCTTCTGGGTGATTGCCATGACATGGTTGCCACGCATGCTGTTGCCGGTGGTAACATGTGGTTTAGTATGCTTGTGTGTGCACTTCCCCTTTAAGTTGTAGCCTCCCTCTGTCTGGTTCTGTAGGAGGTGACCTGCTCCCTTATTACTCCTTTTGGCCAGGCTGATCCCTTTTTACCCTTTGACACCGCACGGTGGGGGGTTTCCCCCACTCCCCATCATGACAGTGTCAAAGGGTAAAAAGGGATCAGCCTGGCCAAAAGGAGTAATAAGGGAACAGGTCACCTCCTACAGCACCAGACAGAGGGAGGCTACAACTTAAAGGGGAAGTGCACACACAAGCATACTAAACCACATGTTACCACCGGCAACAGCATGCGTGGCAACCATGTCACGGAAATCACCCAGAAGGCCAAGACACTGCCACCGCATGCTGTCACAAAAACACGTTGCCGCGGGCAACTGCAAGTGTGCCAACAGTGTCACAGCGCAAACCAAAGGCCATGACACGCGCATCGTGCATAGAGTACAACCTGTTGACCAATAAACAAGTTAGACCACAAAGAAATGTCCTCTTATTTGGAAGACAGGAATGGTCTATGCTGAATGTCAGACTGCACACTGTGTGAACGTGTATGAAGACAAAACAGTAAAACAGATGCTAGTCACCAGCGATAGTGGATCTGACTATACGGAGCCACCATCACACACGGGTTCTGCGTACAAGATTGTAGCGGCTGCCATACAGTCACAAGAAGTGAGAGTGCAGCCCCCAGCAAGTGCAGCACGATCCAGACCACACTGAAGTCCGTTTCTACCTAGACTGACTCCTCACAAAAGGCACACAATGTCTGCTAGCCAGGCATCATCATACAGGACCAGGTCACGAGTAAGCTGCTCTAGCAAGTCCTCAATAAAAGAAAAGGCTGCTCTCGCCCGTGCAGAAGTTGAGGCTGCAAAAGTAAGGTCTTCCATCACTGCACAAGAGATGCAACTAAAGAAAGAGCACACCTGCAAGCGTCACTGGAAGAAGAGAAAGCATGCCTGCAAGCGTCAAAGGGAAAAGAGAGAGCATGCCTGCAAGCATCACTGGAAGAAGAGACAGCATGCCTGCAAGCATCACTGGAAGAAGAGAAAGCATGCCTGCAAGCGTCAAAGGGAAAAGAGAGAGCATGCCTGCAAGCATCACTGGAAGAAGAGACAGCATGCCTGCAAGCGTCACTGGAAAAACTTGCCGCAGAGAAAGATGCGACAGCCGCAGTGGCCAAAGCAGAGTTCCTAAAAGCCTTGGAGTTCCCCAAATACGAGAAACACAGCCAAGTACTTGGGCCAGACCTAGATAAACAATATCCAACACAGCATGTCTCAGAATACGTCCATCCGCAGATGACTATGATCCGGAATATCAGCCAGCCTATACAGAGTGTCAAAGATCCTACTTACCACAGTACCTCGAGCAGGACGGTATGCGACAAAATGATGCTGACCATAGCTACCGCCCTACAGAACGAAAGCTACAACCTTTTCTTCGACTTTGCGTCAGAACGGTATTATACAGACTTCACTAAGCCAGAAACCCCTAAAAGGTATGGTGATACACCACAAATGCAGCATAACACCAACACACCGGGTAGTATTGGTGCTAACCAGGCCACCATGGACTTCGCTAAGCTCTTTGCTAAACGGGAGCTGGTTACCAAAGGACTTATAAAGTTCATTGATCGCCCCGAGAACTACAGGGCATGGCGAGCCTCCTTCCAAAACGCCATAAGAGACTTAGATCTTTCCTGTAGTGAGGAGTTAGATCTCTTGGTAAAGTGGCTTGGAAGAGAGTCTGCTGAACACGCCAAAAGAATCAGAAACATAAACTATCCGGGCAAAGGCCTAAAGATGGGGTGGGAAAGACTTGATGAGTGTTATGGGTCAATAGAAGCTATAGAAAATGCTTTATATAAGAGAATTGATAATTTTCCCAGAATAGTGGATAGGGGTTACCAGAAGCTCAGGGAACTCAGTGACTTGTTAATAGAGGTACAGGTTGCTCAGGCAGAAGGAGATCTGCCGGTGCTAGCATTCCTAGACACCGCCAGAGGTGTCAATCCGATTGTCCAAAAACTCCCTTATAACCTACAGGAGAAGTGGATTATGCATGGTTCCCATTATAAACAGTTTCATAATGTACCATTCCCCCCCCCCCCCCCTTCGTGGTGTTTGTAGACCTTGTTACTCAACAGGCGAGGATTAGGAATGATGCAAGTTTTGACTTTACTTTGTCATGTCCCACTACCCCTGGTGCCAAACCTCATAAAACTCCAGTGGCAGTCCACAAAACTAATGTTGCCTCCACAGGTTCTTCTTACAGGCAGTTTAAGACTTCTCAAGAACAAACTCAAAGATCTTACCAAAGAATGCCCCCTGCACAAGAAACCACATCCTCTACTAAAATGCAGAGCCTTTAGGGAGAAGTCTTTAGAGGACCACAAAGAATTCCTCAAAGAAAACATCTGCTTCAGGTGCTGAGCTACAACATTGCACTTCGCCAGGAACTGTAAGGTCAGTGTGATATGCACAGAATGCGGTAGCACAGAAGACAACAAGCCTTTACACCCTGGACCACCATCTCAGGTATCATCCCAAGCAGAGGAGCATGACAGAAAGCAGATAGACATGGACGTAGATACCCAAGTAGTCACATCTCACTGTACAGATATCTGTAAAGGACTTGTAGGAGGGAAGTCCTGCTCAAAAATCTGCCTTGTCAGTGTTTATCCGGTCAGCCACCGAGATAAGGCTATCAAGGTATATGCAATCTTAGATGATCAAAGCAACAGGTCTTTAGCTAAATCCACCTTCTTCGGCACCTTCAACATCGTAGGGCCCGGTTCTTCTTAAGGACATGTGCAGGTACCGTTGAGACGGCGGGGAGGAAAGCAACTGTGTACAAGGTAGAGTCCGTGGATGGTCAGGCCTGCTTGTCACTGCCAACCATACTGGAGTGCAATCACATACCTGACGACCGGTCTAAGATACCTACACCAGAGGTAGCAGCATACCACCCCCAACAGAGGCGTATAGCTCACCTGATACCAGAACTGGACCCAGAAGCCGAGACAGTCTTACTCCGGGGAAGAGACATACTATGAGTTCACAAGGCTAGAGGACAGATTAACGCTCCATACGCTCAGAGACTTGACCTAGGATGGGTCATCATAGGAGACGTCTGCCTAGGAGGAGCACACAAGCCGACCTCAGTGAACAGTAAGCTCACCAACACTCTTGAAAATGGACGTCCTTCCCTATTCCAGCCATGTCACAGTAGTTTCCTGATAAAAGAACTGCCACACAGTGCTCCTGTGCCTTGTCCTTTTGCAGATACCTCCTGTGAAGACCACGCCTGCGATGGTGAGCAAGATCTCTTAGGGTGCACAGTCTTCCACAGGACAAGAGAAGACAGCAGGGTTGCAATGTCAATAGAAGACAGGCTGTTTTTGGATATCATGGATAAAGGAATAGTAAAAGACAAGTCAATAAGGTGGGTCGCACCTTTACCGTTTAAACCCCAGAGACAACGCTTACCTAACAAAGAACTTGTCTATAGTCGATTATCTCCCTCAAACACAAACTTCAGAGGACACCAGAGATGAGAGAACATTTCTTTACCTTCATGGAAAGGCCAGCCTTCACGTGGCACAACCCTATGCTCCCGTGCTATCAACTGAAGTCAAGATGCAAAGACTGTATATCTTCTGCGATGCCTCAGTCAAGGCGATTGCAGCCTTAGCATACTTAAAGACCATAGACGTCAAAGAACGATGCCATATAGGATTTGTCATGAGCCAGACCAAACTGTCGCCACTCTGCGAACACATGATTCCTAGACTGGAGCTCTGTGCTGCTATGCTTGCAGTGGAGTTGGCCAGGGACATAGCTAGAAGTGACTGGGCCCCACAGCAAATTTTTGTATGGTCCCCCCCGCGCTTCTCAACTCCCTTCTACTGTGTAAACCCCACTACTTTGGCTAGTTACGATCTAGACCAGACCAGGCTGCCATGCCATCCTTTTCCTATATAATATATATATATATATATATATATATATATACACGCACACTGTCTGTCATGTAACATGATTTTGTGTGATTTTGTAGTAAAAGGTCACAGAGAGGCACAGAGCATTATCAATCATGTTAATGCTCTGTGTATCTGCTATCCCGAACGGGGCTTGACACTCTTCCACGCAACGGATCCGCTCGTGTGAAAGACCCCTTATATGCTCAGATTATCAGTAACAAGCATCCTCACTAGGGTTAAGCGTACTGATCTTCGAAGCCAAGATCCAAAGTCAATTTGCTTCAAACTTCATTATTGACGAAGTCTTGGGAGACTTCGGTCAATAACTTCGGTATTTGATTATTTAACTTAAAACAGATTTTAAACAGGAATCTAAAGTCGGCTTCAGAACCAAGGTACCAGTCAGTACCGAAGCCAACTTCTGATATTCATTTTAAAATCGGTTTTAAAAAAACGCAAAACACTGATTCTGCCCTAGGGCGTGCCGTCCTTTATTTTTGGCTTCTGCAGAAATTTCCTATCCTTGCCTGTGGAACCGCCATCCGGACATACAGGCATGTAATGCACTTTGTGTCATTTACATTTTTTGCCAGGCCCATTGTAGTGATTGGTTATACATACAGGCCTAAAAAAAAATGAATGGACATGGGGAAAATTATATTTTATGCATGAGCTCAAATGTTGATGTGCTATCCGGATCGGCTATCAGTTTCACAAAAGCAGATAATTTCCTTAAAAGGGTTTTCAGCTTTTTTCTATTGATGACCCATTCTCAAGATAGGTCATCAATATCAGATCAGCGTGGGTCCGACACCAGACACATTCCAAGTCCCACTCAGTGTAGCTTGGCGGCCAGTGCTGGATGCCACGGAAGTCCATCCTTCTCCTCCTCTAATTTTACTAAGATGTAGAGGCTGAGAAGGAGACACTCGGGTCCGCAGCACTGAAGCCAGCCGTACTCACCCTTGTTGGGATCTTTCTCATTGGACTGCAGTCTTCACTGACATTCTTCTGTTCTTCTCCTCTACAAGTTCTGCCGATGCACTGCTCCAAGCAATGCAATCTAGAAGGTAGAAAAAAATGTTTTGTAATATACTATTAGCCCAAAAAGGTAGAAAATGTAAGATGAGGGTAAGAAAGTCAACGAATCCTAGACATGACCTGAGCAGTGCGCTTGCCTATTTTCAGTTTTGGTGTTTCGTTATAAGAGATAAGTGTGGGCACCACAGGTGGGACCCACACCTAACTGCCATTGGTGGCATTTTGCAGCAACATTGTAACGATGAGCCGGCGACGCGCTTTCTCCTTCCTGTGCCGCCAGCATCCCACCTCTGTGCAGGAGCGAGGACGTGGCCAGCGTCCTCATCTCCAGGGGGCGGGGATTACCCGGCCGCGCACGCCTCCTCAGCGCGGCCGGCGTCCTCCTAGCTGATGTGTGAACTGAGTGCCCATCGTGAGTAGTTAGCGCTCAGATGGTTTGGCCAGGACTTGGGTCATGTGACGCTGGCAACACCACGTGACTCACTTGTTCCTGCTATTTAAACACCCAGCCTGCTGGTCACAGGTTGCCTATGATTGGTCTTTCAACCTCACTAGTGTTTGCCTTCATGTGTGTCTTTGTGTACTCGACCTCGGCTTGATTTTGACTCTTGATCCTGTGTTACCCCTTTGTACTGTGTGAACTCCTGACCTCAGCTTGTATTTGACGTTGATTTTGGTGTTTCCCCTGGTACTGACGTGATCTCCTGATTCTCACCTCGGCGAGTTTTGACCATGGTATTGTGTTCTGCTTAGCGTTTGCTTCTGTGTGTTCTGTCCTAGCTTTGTTGTTTTCTCCACTTTTGTTCCTCCCTATAAACCCCCGCACGTACTTAAGCTAGGGATCGCCGCCCAGTTGTACACCATCAGTTAGGACAGACTGTGCAAGTAGGTAGGGAAAGTGGTGTGGGTGGAGCTTAGGGCTGCATTTATCCCTACCATTTGTGACAAACATGCCACCAATGTCTAAGATTACACAACCCCTTTAAATACTTAATTTTTATTTTTTTATTTCCTCCTTTGCTTCCAAGATCAGGAACTTTTTAATTTACATAGTAATTTTTTTCCAATAAGCGCTTCTAGTAAATGCTCCAGACCCCCTGTGTGGCGATCAGAGGATCTTGTGTACGGCAGCCCCTGTCATAGTGAATGACAGGAGGCTGCTGCACAGTGTTTCCTACGGAGCCCCTGTCTGATAGGAAACTAGTAAAATCATTATAGACTCCAATGCTAGTTAACTACAAAAATCTTATAGGGGTCCGAAAATGGCAAAAAAAAAATAGTTTCCCAGCGGGAGATTAGGGAGATTAACAAGTGGCTCAAGAACTGGTGTAGGAAGGAGGGGTTTGGGTTCCTGGAGAATTGGGCCGACTTTTCTATCGGCTGCAGGCTCTATCGTAGGGATGGGCTGCACCTCAATGGGGAAGGGGCAGCTGTGCTGGGGAGAAAGATGGCTAGAAGGTTGGAGGAGTGTTTAAACTAGGGACTGGGGGGGAGGGAAATTATATTACAGGAGGGGAAGATAGGGCAGATAGAGACCGGGGGCAATGTAGTGGGACTGGGGGAGGAATGGAAGGAGGGACTAAAAACAGTTCAGAGGGAAAGGTGTAGGGTAAAAAAAATATACATAAACCTCTCAAATGTATGTATACTAATGCCATAAGCCTGATTAATAAAACTGGGGAGCTGGAATTAGTGATGTGTGAGGAGAACTTTGACATAGTGTGAATAACTGAGACATGGCTGGATGATAGCTATGACTGGGCAGTTAATGTACAAGGTTACAGTCTGTTTAGAAAGGATCGTCAAAACCGGAGAGGGGGAGGGGTTTGCCTTCATGTAAAGTCTTGTCTAAAGCCCACACTCCGTGAAGATATACACTCACCTAAAGAATTATTAGGAACACCATACTAATACGGTGTTGGACCCCCTTTTGCCTTCAGAACTGCCTTAATTCTACGTGGCATTGATTCAACAAGGTGCTGATAGCATTCTTTAGAAATGCTGGCCCATATTGATAGGATAGCATCTTGCAGTTGATGGAGATTTGAGGGATGCACATCCAGGGCACGAAGCTCCCGTTCCATCACATCCCAAAGATGCTCTATTGGGTTGAGATCTGGTGACTGTGAGGGACATTTTAGTACAGTGAACTCATTGTCATGTTCAAGAAACCAATTTGAAATGATTCGAGCTTTGTGACATGGTGCATTATCCTGCTGGAAGTAGCCATCAGAGGATGGATACATGTTCTCATTCTGTTTACGCCAAATTCGGACTCTACCATTTGAATGTCTCAACAGAAATCGAGACTCATCAGACCAGGCAACATTTTTCCAGTCTTCAACAGTCCAATTTTGGTGAGCTCTTGCAAATTGTAGCCTTTTTTTCCTATTTGTAGTGGAGATGAGTGGTACCCGGTGGGGTCTTTTGCTGTTGTAGCCCATCCGCCTCAAGGTTGTGCGTGTTGTGGCTTCACAAATGCTTTGCTGCATACCTCGGTTGTAACGAGTGGTTATTTCAGTCAACGTTGCTCTTCTATCAGCTTGAATCAGTCGGCCCATTCTCCTCTGACCTCTAGCATCCACAAGGCATTTTTGCCCAGAGGACTGCCGCATACTGGATGTTTTTCCCTTTTCACACTATTCTTTGTAAACCCTAGAAATGGTTGTGCGTGAAAATCCCAGTAACTGAGCAGATTGTGAAATACTCAGACCGGCCCGTCTGGCACCAACAACCATGCCACGCTTAAAATTGCTTAAATCCCCTTTCTTTCCCATTCTGACATTCAGTTTGGAGTTCAGGAGATTGTCTTGACCAGGACCACACCCCTAAATGCATTGAAGCAACTGCCATGTGATTGGTTGACTAGATAATTGCATTAATGAGAAATAGAACAGGTGTTCCTAATAATTCTTTAGGTGAGTGTTAGTGAAGGACATGAACATGTGGAGTCACTGTGGGTAGAGATACATGGAGGCAAAAACAATAATAAAATACTAATAGGAGTTTATTATAAACCACCTAATATACCAGAGTCCACAGAAAATCTGCTACTAAACGAGATAGACAAGGCGGCAAATCATAATAAGGTCGTTATTATGGGGGACTTCAATTACCCAGATATAGACTGGGAAACTGAAACTTGTATATCTCATAAGGGAAACAGGTTCTTGGCAATAACAAAAGACAATTACCACTCCCAACTGGTTCAGGACCCGACTAGAGGGACGGCCATACTGGACTTAGTATTAACCAATAGGCCTGACAGAACAACAGACGTGCAGGTTGGAGGACACCTGGGAAATAGTGACCATAAAGTAATAACCTTCCAATTATCATTCAAAAGAGCGTTTCTACAGGGAGGAACAAAAATTCCAAACTTCAAAAAAGCTAAATTTAGCCAACTAAGAGAGGCCATAGGCCTAACTAACTGGGACAAAGTCCTCAAAAATAAAAATACAGCCACAAAATGGGATATCTTTAAAAACATCCTAAAATCTCATTGTGAGAGGTACATACCGTATGGGAATAAAAGGTTAAGGAACAAAAAGAAACCAATGTGGATAAATAGAACTGTAAAGAAAGCAATAAATGACAAAAAGAAAGCATATAAATCACTAAAACAGGAGTGTAGCACGGAAGCACTGAAAAACTATAAGGAAAAAAATAGAACATGTAAAAAACAAATAAAAGCGGCCAAACTAGAGACCGAGAGATTAATTGCCAAAGAGAGTAAAACTAACCCTAAAATGTTTTTCAATTATATAAATGTTAAAAAGTATAAATCTAAAGGTGTCGTCCCTTTAAAGAGTAATGAGGGGGGAGTCGCAGAGAGCGACATGGAGAAAGCAAAGCTGTTAAATATTTTTTTCTCCAATGTATTCACTGAGGAAAATAAACTGTCAGATGACATGCAGAATGTAAAAATAAATTCCCCATTAAAAGTGTCCTGTCTGACCCAGGAAGAAGTACATCAGCGACTTAAAAAGATTAAAATAGACAAATCGCCAGGACCGGATGGCATACACCCCCGTATCCTAAGGGAATTAAGTAATGTCATAGCCAGACCCTTATTTCTGATATTTGCGGACTCCATACTGACAGGGAATGTCCCACAAGATTGGCGCATGGCAAATGTGGTGCCAATATTCAAAAAGGGTCCAAAAACAGAGCCTGGAAACTATAGGCCGGTAAGTTTAAAGGGCTTCTGTCACCCCACTAAACTCTTTTTTTTTTTTGGTACTTATAATCCCTATACTGTGATTTATCCATCCATACGTGTAGATGTGACGTCACCGGCGCAGGCGCATTGAGGATGGAGCGGCCGAGCGAGCGTCCTCCCCTCAGTGCGCCTGCGCCGACTGAAAACAGGTACGGCACCGGTGCCAGATTTTGAATGCAGACAGGGCCAGCAGAGAACGAGCGCGTCCGCTGGCCCTGTCAATCAACATGAGGAAGGGGCGTCTTTATGACAGGTGGATGCGGCTGCTACCAGCAAGTAGCCGCCCTACTTGCTGGTAGACAGGTAATTTGTTTTAGTTTTTTGCAGTATCTACTGAACCAAAATGATTAATTACATTATGTATGGATAAATCGCAGTATAGGGATTATAAGTACCCAAAAAAAAAAAAGTTTAGTGGGGTGACAGAAGCCCTTTAACATCTGTTGTGGGTAAACTGTTTGAAGGTTTTCTGAGAGATACTATCTTAGAGCATCTCAAGGGAAATAAGCAAATAACGCCATATCAGCATGGCTTTGTGAGGGATCGGTCATGCCAAACTAATTTAATCAGTTTCTATGAGGAGGTAAGTTCTAGACTTGACAGTGGCGAATCAATGGATGTAGTATATCTGGACTTCTCCAAAGCATTTGACACTGTACCACATAAAAGGTTAGTATATAAAATGAGAATGCTCGGACTGGGAGAAAACGTCTGTAAGTGGGTAAGTAACTGGCTCAATGATAGAAAACAGAGGGTGGTTATTAACGGTACACACTCAGATTGGGTCACTGTCACTAGTGGGGTACCTCAGGGGTCAGTATTGGGCCCTATTCTCTTCAATATATTTATTAATGATCTTGTAGAAGGCTTGCATAGTAAAGTATCAATTTTCGCAGATGACACTAAACTGTGTAAAGTAATTTACACGGAAGAGGACAGTATACTACTACAGAGGGATCTGGATAGATTGGAGGCTTGGGCAGATAAGTGGCAGATGAGGTTTAACACTGACAAATGTAAAGTTATGCACATGGGAAGGAATAATGCAAGTCACCCGTACATACTAAATGGTAAAACACTCGGTAACACTGACATGGAAAAGGATCTAGGAATTTTAATAAACAGCAAACTAAGCTGCAAAAAACAGTATCAGGCAGCTGCTGCCCTTTCCAATAAGATAATGGGTTGCATCAGAAGGGGCATAGATGCCCGTGATAATTACATAGTCCTACCACTTTACAAATCGCTAGTCAGACTACACATGGAGTACTGTGTACAGTTCTGGGCTCCTGTAAACAAGGCAGACATAGCAGAGCTGGAGAAGATCCAGAGGAGGGCAACTAAAGTAATAACTGAAATGGGGCAACTACAGTACCCTGAAAGATTATCAAAATTAGGATTATTCACTTTAAAAAAAAAGACGACTGAGGGGAGATCTAATTAATATGTATAAATATATCAGGGGTCAGTACAGAGATCTATCCCATCATCTATTTATCCCCAGGACTGTGACTGTGACGAGGGGACATCCTCTGCATCTGGAGGAAAGAAGGTTTGTACACAAACATAGAAAAGGATTCTTTACGGTAAGAGCAGTGAGACTATGGAACTCTCTGCCTGAGGAGGTGGTGATGGTGAGTACAATAAAGGAATTCAAGAGGGGCCTGGATGTATTTCTGGAGCGTAATAATATTACAGACTATAGCTACTAGAGAGGGGTCGTTGATCCAGGGAGTTATTCTGATTGCCTGATTGGAGTCGGGAAGGAATTTTTTATTCCCCTAAAGTGGGGAAAATTGGCTTCTACCTGACAGTTTTTTTTTTGCCTTCCTCTGGATCAACTTGCAGGATAACAGGCCGAACCGGATGGACAAATGTCTTTTTTCGGCCTTATGTACTATTATGTAATATGTTATTTTTTATTTTTTTCCAGTATCAAAACGCGAAAAAAACTATACATATGTGGTATCCACCAGATATATACTGACCTGGAAAATCCAGATCACAAGTGAAAAAAAAAAAAATGTAAAACTGTGGCAAAGTTGTTTTTCCAATTCCACCACCATTTTTTTACCACTTCCCACTACATTTTATGCAATATTAAATGGTTGCGTTGGAAAGTACAACTTGTCCTGCTAAAAACCAGCCCTCATACAGCTATGTGAACGGAAAAATATAAAAAAAGTTAAGGCTCTGGGAAGGCGGAGAGCACAAAACGAAAATGCAAAAGGAAAAAAAAGCCTCTGGGGTAGAAGGGGTTAAAAAGTTTTTTCTTGCATCACCATTTTCTGACAACCATAACTTTTTCATATTTCTTTATGAGGGCTTTTTTGTGGGTGAACTGTAGTTTTTATTGATACCATTTTTGGGGTGAGTGCAATTTTTTTATCAATGCTAGGGCCCATGCACACAACCGTATGCCCTCCGAGACATACAGTCCATGAGCGAGCCATATGTCCTGGAGTGGCATTGATCGTGTGCACAGGAGTGCACAGCATCATAGGTTATGTGGGCGTTGGGCTGCACGTGAGACTACTGTCCCATAATAATACATTTTAGTAATCTATGAAGCTGTGTGCTCCCGTGCACACGATCAATGCCGATCCAGGACATATGGCCCGCTCAAGGACCGAATGTCTCAGAGGGCATATGGTTGTGTGCATAGGCCCTTATTCAAATTTTTTTTTTTGTTTGGTGCGTGTGTGTGTGTTGTGGGAAAGGGGGGTGGGGGCTGGAGTTGGTCACCAAAACCGTGTTTTTAGTATTTTTATATTTTAATAGTGAAGACTTTTTTTTTTTGTTTATTTATCTTTATATAAAACATTGGGAAGGGGGGTGATACTGTCTATAGCTTACAGTACATGGCAGCCTCCCCTTCCTGCCCGCTGTTCGGCCATGTACTAGTGCTTATTATGGCACATATAAGCGTTCATCCTCTGCATATATAAAAGTAACAAAATAAGCAGTAGTAGATGGCATAACAGCAAGCAGGGGGGCGCAGACAGGGGCCAAGGGGGCACAGACAAGGTCCAGGGAGGTGCACACTGGGGCCAGGGGTGCAGACAAGGGCCAGGGGGGACACAGATAAGGGTCAGGGGGGCAGACAAGGGTCAGGGAGGGGGCACAGATAAGGGCCAGGGGCCAGGGAGGCGCAGACAGAGGCCACGGGGGGCACAGGCCAGGGCCAGGAGGCGCAGATAAGGGCCAGGGACGGGGCACAGATAAGGGCCAGGGGCGCAGACAGAGGCCAGGGAGGTGCAGACAGGGGCCAAGGGGGCACAGACAAGGGCCAGGGTGGCACACACAGGGGCTAGGGGTGCAGACAAAGGCCAGGGGGGGCACAGATAAGGGCCAGGGGCGCAGACAAGGGCCAGGAGCGCAGACAAGGGTCACGGAGGGGCCACGATAAGGGCTATGGCCCAGACAGGGTCCAGGGAGGTGCAGACAGGGGCCAGGGGGGGTACAGAAAGGGCCAGGGTGGTGCAGAAAAGGGCCAGGGGTGCAGACAAGGGCTAGGGACAGGGAACAAATCAGGCCCAGGGGTGCAGACAGGGGCCAGGGAGTTGCGGACAGGGGCCAGGAAGGCGTAGCCAAGGGGAGCACACAGGCAGCGGGCACACACATGGGTGGACGATGGAAGGATGATGATGGACAGGCCAGTCCCCCAATGTCGCCGGCGGCGCACTATATGTGAAGGGGCCTGGCCTGAAAAACTGTATTAAAGAGGACCCTTTCATGGGTACAGACTTTGTTAACTAAGTAGCAGAACATGTAGAGCGGCGCCCAGGGGTCTCCCTGCACTTACTATTATATCTGGGCGCCGCTCCGTTCGCCCGCTGTTGCCCCCGTTACCGTCTCCCGCGCTGTATGCAAATTACTACTATCAGAACACCAGGGAGGAGACATCAGCTTCTCTCCCTGGGCGTTCCTTCTCCCTGGCTGTAGCGCTGTCCAATCTCAGCGCAGAGCGTCACAGCTAGGGAGAAGGTGAGTTTTTGTTTTCTCCCTGGCTGTGACGCTCTGCACTGCGATTGGACAGCGCTACAGCCCGGGAGAAGGAAGCTGATGTCTCCTCCCTGGTGTTCTGATAGTAGTAATTAGCATACAGCGTGGGAGACGGTAACGGGGGCAACAGCGGGCGAACGGAGCTAGGAGATCCCTGGGCGCCGCTCTACATGTTCTGCTACTTAGTTAACAATGTCCGGACCCATGAAAGGTCCTAGTTAGGGTTGAGCGAACCCGAACTTTAGGATTTTTGGACCCCGGACCCGAACATTTCCGTAAAAGTTCGGGTTCGGTGTTTGGCGCTTTTTGAAAGGCTGCACAGCAGCCAATCAATAAGCGTCATACTACTTGCCCCAAGAGGCCATCACAGCCATGCCTACTAATGGCATGGCTGTGATTGGCCAGAGCAGCATGTGACCCAGGCTCTATATAAGCTTGAGTCACGTAGCGCTGTACGTCACTCTGCTGTTACAAGTGTAGGGAGAGGATGCTGCTGGACTTGTGATTTCAGGGAGAGAATAGGAGAGAATCTAACTCAGCGATCTACCTAGCAATAGTTGTGTGGGTGCAGGACACAATCGTTTTACCCTGCCCTGAAACCATTCACCAAAAAAAATATAACTTTTATAATTCTGTTAGTTAACCACCTCAGCCCGCAGTGCTTAAACACCCTGAAAGACCAGGCCACTTTTTACACTTCTGACCTACACTACTTTCACCGTTTATTGCTCGGTCATGCAACTTACCACCCAAATGAATTTTACCTCCTTTTCTTCTCACTAATAGAGCTTTCATTTGGTGGTATTTCATTGCTGCTGACATTTTTACTTTTTTTGTTATTAATCGAAATTTAACGATTTTTTTGCAAAAAATGACATTTTTCACTTTCAGTTGTCAAATTTTGCAGAAAAAACGAGATCCATATATAAATTTTGCTCTAAATTTATTGTTCTACATGTCTTTGATAAAAAAAAAATGTTTGGGTAAAAAAAAAAAATGGTTTGGGTAAAAGTTATAGCGTTTACAAACTATGGTACAAAAATGTGAATTTCCGCTTTTTGAAGCAGCTCTGACTTTCTGAGCACCTGTCATGTTTCCTGAGGTTCTACAATGGCCAGACAGTACAAACACCCCACAACTGACCCCATTTCGGAAAGTACACACCCTAAGGTATTCGCTGATGGGCATAGTGAGTTCATAGAACTTTTTATTTTTTGTCACAAGTTAGCGGAAAATGATGATTTTTTTATTTTTTTTTTATTTTCTTACAAAGTCTCATATTCCACTAACTTGTGACAAAAAATAAAAAGTTCTATGAACTCACTATGCCCATCAGCGAATACCTTGGGGTCTCTTCTTTCCAAAATGGGGTCACTTGTGGGGTAGTTATACTGCCCTGGCATTCTAGGGGCCCAAATGTGTGGTAAGGAGTTTGAAATCAAATTCTGTAAAAAATGACCTGTGAAATCCGAAAGGTGCTCTTTGGAATATGGGCCCCTTTGCCCACCTAGGCTGCAAAAAAGTGTCACACATCTGGTATCTCCGTACTCAGGAGAAGGTGGGGAATGTGTTTTGGGGTGTCATTTTATATATACCCATGCTGGGTGAGAGAAATATCTTGGCAAAAGACAACTTTTCCCATTTTTTTATACAAAGTTGGCATTTGACCAAGATATTTATCTCACCCAGCATGGGTATATGTAAAAAGACACCCCAAAACACATTCCTCAACTTCTCCTGAATACAGAGATACCAGATGTGTGACACTTTTTTGCAGCCTAGGTGGGCAAAGGGGCCCATATTCCAAAGAGCACCTTTCGGATTTCACAGGTCATTTTTTACAGAATTTGATTTCAAACTCCTTACCACACATTTGGGCCCCTAGAATTCCAGGGCAGTATAACTACCCCACAAGTGACCCCATTTTGGAAAGAAGACACCCCAAGGTATTTCGTGAGGGGCATGGCGAGTTCCTATAATTTTTTATTTTTTGTCACAAGTTAGTGGAAAATGATGATTTTTTTTTTTTTTTCATACAAAGTCTCATATTCCACTAACTTGTGACAAAAATAAAACCTTCCATGAACTCACTATGCCCATCAGCGAATACCTTGGGGTCTCTTCTTTCCAAAATGGGGTCACTTGTGGGGTAGTTATACTGCCCTGGCATTCTAGGGGCCCAAATGTGTGGTAAGGAGTTTGAAATCAAATTCAGTAAAAAATGACCTGTGAAATCCGAAAGGTGCTCTTTGGAATATGGGCCCCTTTGCCCACCTAGGCTGCAAAAAAGTGTCACACATCTGGTATCTCTGTATTCAGGAGAAGTTGAGGAATGTGTTTTGGGGTGTCTTTTTACATATACCCATGCTGGGTGAGATAAATATCTTGGTCAAATGCCAACTTTGTATAAAAAAATGGGAAAAGTTGTCTTTTGCCAAGATATTTCTCTCACCCAGCATGGGTATATATAAAATGACACCCCAAAACACATTCCCCACCTTCTCCTGAGTACGGAGATACCAGATGTGTGACACTTTTTTGCAGCCTAGGTGGGCAAAGGGGCCCATATTCCAAAGAGCACCTTTCGGATTTCACAGGTCATTTTTTACAGAATTTGATTTCAAACTCCTTACCACACATTTGGGCCCCTAGAATGCCAGGGCAGTATAACTACCCCACAAGTGACCCCATTTTGGAAATAAGAGACCCCAAGGTATTCGCTGATGGGCATAGTGAGTTCATGGAAGTTTTTATTTTTTGTCACAAGTTAGTGTAATATGAGACTTTGTATGAAAAAAAAAATATATATAAAAATCATCATTTTCCACTAACTTGTGACAAAAAATAAAAAATTCTAGGAACTTGCCATGCCCCTCACGGAATACCTTGGGGTGTCTTCTTTCCAAAATGGGGTCACTTGTGGGGTAGTTATACTGCCCTGGCATTTTCCAGGGGCCCTAATGTGTGGTAAGTAGGTAAATGACCTGTGAAATCCGAAAGGTGCTCTTTGGAATGTGGGCCCCTTTGCCCACCTAGGCTGCAAAAAAGTGTCACACATCTGGTATCTGCGTACTCAGGAGAAGGTGGGGAATGTGTTTTGTGGTGTCATTTTACATATACCCATGCTGGGTGAGAGAAATATCTTGTCAAAAGACAACTTTTCCCATTTTTTTATACAAAGTTGGCATTTGACCAAGATATTTATCTCACCCAGCATGGGTATATGTAAAAAGACACCCCAAAACACATTCCTCAACTTCTCCTGAATACAGAGATACCAGATGTGTGACACTTTTTTGCAGCCTAGGTGGGCAAAGGGGCCCAAATTCCTTTTAGGAGGGCATTTTTAGACATTTGGATACCAGACTTCTTCTCACGCTTTGGGGCCCCTAAAATGCCAGGGCAGTATAAATACCCCACATGTGACCCCATTTTGGAAAGAAGACACCCCAAGGTATTCAATGAGGGGCATGGTGAGTTCATTGAAAAAAAATAATTTTGGCACAAGTTAGCGGAAATTGATTTTTTTGATTTTGTTCTCACAAAGTCTCCCTTTCCGCTAACTTGGGACAAAAATTTCAATCTTTCATGGACTCAATATGCCCCTCAGCGAATACCTTGGGGTGTCTTCTTTCCAAAATGGTGTTATTTGTGGGGTGTTTGTACTGCCCTGGCATTTGAGGGTCTCCGCAATCATTACATGTATGCCCAGCATTAGGAGTTTCTGCTATTCTCCTTATATTGAGCATACGGGTAATGAGATATTTTTTTTTCCGTTCAGCCTCTGGGCTGAAAGAAAAAAATGAACGGCACAGATTTCTTCATTCGCATCGATCAATGTGGATGAAAAAATCTCTGCCAAAAAAAGAAAAAGGAGGGGAAAGGCGTCTGCCAGGACATAGGAGCTCCGCCCAACATCCATACACACTTCAGCTCGTATGCCCTGGCAAACCAGATTTCTCCATTCACATCAATCGATGTGGATGAATAAATCATTGCCGGGATTTTTTATATATACAAAGTGTTTGCCAAAGTATATGAACACCGCCACCTCCTCAGCTCATATGCCTCGGCAAACGTATCTTTTACTGCAGAGGAGAAATCTCGTCTTGCAGCGCCGCATACACCGACTTGCGTGTAATCTGACAGCAGCGCAATGCTTCTGTCCGAATGCACATCAGTGCTGCAGCTGGTCGATCGGTTGGTCCACCTGGAAGGTAAAAAAAACAAAACAAAAAAGAAAAAACCAGGCCGCAAAGCAATAACTTTATTAACTTTAGAACAGAACATATTAACTTTTTTTAACTTTTTTACTTACCGGTAATTTTTTTTTTGTTTAGTTTTTTTTACTTTTATAGAACAAACCTCTCCTTCCCCATGGGACAATGTGCAAAGCGCAAATCGCCCAAAGATGTGGCGAAGTACGTTATGCACTTTATCCCAGGTGAAAGGAGAGGTTTGCAGCAGCTGTGAGAGTAAGGGCCCTAATAGCCCTGTGTGCCTGTCCTGGTGAGATGTGATCCCTATGCTAGGTGTACCTGTGTGTGGTACTTCCGGAAACACTCACCATAGCATAGGGCAGGGTGGTCTGGACAGTCAGGACAGAAATAGCGGGTGTCACGCCTTATTCCACTCCTGCTACAGACACGACATTTTTTTCGGGGTGGCGGTTGGGTTGAGGTACCAGCAACGACACTGGGGAAATGTCGCTCGTGTAGACAGCTAACTACACTGGTGGATGGGGCCACGGAACCTCCCGGATAAATGAGGTTCTCGATGATCTCTTCCTGGAATTTGAGGAAGGATCCTGTTCTCCCAGCCTTACTGTAGAGAACAAAACTATTATAGGCAGCCAATTGAATTAAATATACAGACACCTTCTTATACCAGCGTCTGGTTCTGCGGGGAACTAAATAGGGAGCCAACATCTGGTCATTGAAGTCCACCCCTCCCATGAGCGCATTATAGTCGTGGACTGAGAGGGGCTTTTCAATGACACGGGTTGCCCTTTCAATTTGGATTGTCGTGTCTGCGTGAATGGAGGAGAGCATGTAAACGTCACGCTTGTCTCTCCATTTCACCGCGAGCAGTTCTTCGTTACACAAGGCAGCCCTCTCCCCCCTTGCAAGACGGGTGGTTACAAGCCGTTGGGGGAAGCCCACGCGACTAGTTCGCGCGGTGCCACAGGCGCAAATCCGTTCTAGAAACAAATGCCTAAAGAGGGCCACACTTGTGTAAAAATTGTCCACATAAAGATGGTACCCCTTGCCGAATAAGGGTGACACCAAGTCCCAGACTGTCTTCCCACTGCTCCCCAGGTAGTCAGGGCAACCGACCGGCTCCAGGGTCTGATCTTTTCCCTCATAGATCCGAAATTTGTGGGTATAGCCTGTGGCCCTTTCACAGAGCTTATACAATTTGACCCCATACCGGGCACGCTTGCTTGGGATGTATTGTTTGAAGCCAAGGCGCCCGGTAAAATGTATTAGGGACTCGTCTACGCAGATGTTTTGCTCGGGGGTATACAAATCTGCAAATTTCTGGTTGAAATGGTCTATGAGGGGCCGAATTTTGTGGAGCCGGTCAAAAGCTGGGTGGCCTCTGGGACGGGAGGTGGTGTTGTCGCTAAAGTGCAGGAAACGCAGGATGGTCTCAAATCGTGTCCTGGACATAGCAGCAGAGAACATGGGCATGTGATGAATCGGGTTCGTGGACCAATATGACCACAATTAATGCTTTTTAGTTAGACCCATGTTGAGGAGAAGGCCCAGAAAAATTTTAAGTTCGGAAACTTGGACTGGTTTCCACCGGAAAGACTGGGCATAAGAGCTTCCCGGGTTGGCGGATATAAATTGTGTGGCATACCGGTTTGTCTCTGCCACGACTAAGTCCAAGAGCTCCGCAGTCAAGAACAGCTCAAAAAATCCCAGGGCCGAACCGATTTGAGCCGTCTCAACCCGAACTCCAGACTGGGCGGTGAAAGTGGGAACTACAGGTGCGGCTGAAGTTGGTGACTGCCAATCAGGGTTTGCCAGCACCTCAGGGATTCTAGGGGCTCTACGGGCCTGTCTGCGCGGTGGCTGCGACGGGGTAACTAGTGCACGTGCCACCGTACCAGCTTCAACTGCCCTTCTGGTGCTCGCCACGTCACCATGTTGTACGGCAGTGCTGGTACTAGGTCCAGGAAGGGCTGCGCTGCTGGTGTATGCCTCACCACGTGATCCGGCAGCGACAGCCCCACTCTGCTGCTCTTGAAGCGGATCCTGCATAACCTGTGGTCTAGCGACACGGGGCCGGGTACGCCTGGTGCTGCCAGGGACCTCCACCTCCTCGTCCGAACTTTGGGTCAGAGAGCCACTGCTTTCCACAGGTTCATATTCTGACCCGCTAGATTCGTCAGATGAGGGTTCCCACTCCTCATCCGACTGGGTCAGAATCCTGTAGGCCTCTTCAGAAGAATACCCCCTGTTTGACATTTTGGACTACTAAATTTAGGGGTATTCCCTGAGACTACCCAAGAAAAAAAGCAAGCCTGTCTTACAAAGGGGAGGCTAGCGAAGTACCGGAGGCCGCTGCGGTTGATAAAAAATATCAAAACTGATTTTTTTATCGCCGCAGTGCGTGTAAAGTGAATGTGCAGTGATCAAAAAACAAATTTTTTTTTGTCACTGCGGTGGGGCGGGCGTGGGTGAACGCACGTGTGGGCGACCGATCAGGCCTGATCGGGCAAACACTGCGTTTTGAGTGGAGGGCGAACTAAGGTGACACTAATACTATTATAGATCTGACCGTGATCAGTTTTGATCACTTACAGATACTATAAAAGTACAAATGCTGATTAGCGATACGCTAAACAGCGAATAAAAGTGACTGCGGTGCGGTGGGCTGGGCGCTAACTGACGCTAACTACCTAACCAAGGAGCCTAAACTATCCCTAAAACCTAACAGCCAATACTAGTGGGAAAAAAAAGTGACAGTTTACACTGATCACTTTTTGTCTTTCACTAAGTGATTGACAGGGGGCGATCAAGGGGTTAATTAGGATGATGGGGGTGATGGAAGGTGATCAGGGGCTAAGGTGTAGTGTTGGTGGGTACTCACAGTGATCTCTGCTTCTCTGCTGGATCCAACCGACGAAAAGGACCAGCAGAGAAGCCATATAACAGATCATATTTACTAATATGATCTGTTATCTGGCTTCTGATTAGATTTTTTGAAAATCGCCAGCCTGCCAGCCAATGATCGTGGCTGGCAGACTGGTGACGAAATACTTCTTTAACTTTTGCCGGCCCACGATGCGCATGCGCGGGCCGGCAATGCACGAAATCTCGCGTCTCGCGAGAGGACGCACCGGCGCGTCCACCCAGAACAACAGGACCGCCGCAAAGACGCAATCCTGCGTACGGCGGTCCTGAGGAGGTTAAGTGGGTGGCGGCGGCGGCCATTTTATGCATGCTCAGTGCACCAGCACTGCATCTGAGCTTTTGGAACATTGCAAATCACAATTTTTTTGGGGCAAACTACAACATCTGGATTAGTCAGTGTGCAATTTAAGATAGAAATACACCCATCATTTTCTGGGGTTTGAAAAACACACTTTTTTGACAAAAAACACTATTTTCAGGCCTTGCAGCATCAGCACGTGTGAAATTACAGGCTTATTTACTGCTGTCAAATTCAGTTGTTAAGCAAACAGTCGTTAGGGCACAAAAAATTTAGTTGGCAGCCTTTGATGCAGATGTCATTGTGAGATACACCCTTAATACATTTGGGTTACATTCAGAGATTTTAAATACCGCCATTTGGTGCACCAATATTGAATTCAGGCCTACAGAGGTTCATGCCCTGTGAGATACCACCTCTACATACAGGGGTTTGAATTAGGCATTTGAAATACAGCCATTTTTTTTGTGCAAAGATATATTTACTTCAGGCCTACACTGATTCAGGGCGTGTGTGATCCCCCTTATACATACAGGGGTTTGATTCAGCCATTTGAAATACAGCCATTTTGTGCAAAGAAATCTTTAATTCATGCCTACACTGATTTCGGGGCGTGTGAGATACCCCCCTACATACAGAGGTTTGATTCAGCCATTTGAAATACAGCCATTTGAAATATAGCCATTTTGTTCAAAGGTATATTTACTTCAGGCCTACACTGGTTCAGACGGTGTGTGATCCCCCTATACATACAGTGGTTTTATTCAGCCATTTGAAATACAGCCATTTGAAATACAGCCATTTTGTGCAAAGATATATTTACTGCAGGCCTACAGAGGTTCAGGCCCTCTGAGATACTACCTCTACATACAGGGCTTTGAATTTGGCATTTGAAATACAGCCATTTTGGGCAAAAAAATCTTTTATTGAGGCCTAGTCTGGTTCAGGCTGTGTGAGATACGGCCTTTACATACTGTCGTTCTATTCTACTATTAATTAACCACTTCAGCCTCCAGTGCTTAAACACCCTGAAAGACCAGGCCACTTTTTACACTTCTGACCTACACTACTTTCACCATTTATTGCTCGGTCATGCAACTTACCACCCAAATGAATTTTACCTCCTTTTCTTCTCACTAATAGAGCTTTCATTTGGTGGTATTTCATTGCTGCTGACATTTTAACTTTTTTTGTTATTAATCGAAATTTAACTGATTTTTTTGCAAAAAAATGACATTTTTCACTTTCAGTTGTAAAATTTTGCAAAAAAAACTACATCCATATATAAATTTTGCTCTAAATTTATTGTTCTACATGTCTTTGATAAAAAAAAAATGTTTGGGTAAAAAAAAAATGGTTTGGGTAAAAGTTATAGCGTTTACAAACTATGGTACAAAAATGTGAATTTCCGCTTTTTGAAGCAGCTCTGACTTTCTGAGCACCTGTCATGTTTCCTGAGGTTCTACAATGCCCAGACAGTACAAACACCCCACAAATGACCCCATTTAGGAAAGTACACACCCTAAGGTATTCGCTGATGGGCATAGTGAGTTCATAGAACTTTTTATTTTCGTCACAAGTTAGCGGAAAATGATGATTTTTTTTTTTTTTTTTTTTCTTACAAAGTCTCATATTCCACTAACTTGTGACAAAAAATAAAAAGTTCTATGAACTCACTATGCCCATCAGCGAATACCTTGGGGTCTCTTCTTTCCAAAATGTGGTCACTTGTGGGGTAGTTATACTGCCCTGGCATTCTAGGGGCCCAAATGTGTGGTAAGGAGTTTGAAATCAAATTCTGTAAAAAATGACGAGTGAAATCCGAAAGGTGCTCTTTGGAATATGGGCCCCTTTGCCCACCTAGGCTGCAAAAAAGTGTCACACATCTGGTATCTCTGTATTCAGGAGAAGTTGAGGAATGTGTTTTGGGGTGTCTTTTTACATATACCCATGCTGGGTGAGATAAATATCTTGGTTAAATGCCAACTTTGTATAAAAAAATGGGAAAAGTTGTCTTTTGCCAAGATATTTCTCTCACCCAGCATGGGTATATGTAAAATGACACCACAAAACACATTTCCCAACTTCTCCTGAGTACGGAGATACCAGATGTGTGACACTTTTTTGCAGCCTAGGTGGGCAAAGGGGCCCATATTCCAAAGAGCACCTTTCGGATTTCACAGGTCATTTTTTACAGAATTTGATTTCAAACTCCTTACCACACATTTGGGCCCCTAGAATGCCAGGGCAGTATAACTACCCCACAAGTGACCCCATTTTGGAAAGAAGAGACCCCAAGGTATTCGCTGATGGGCATAGTGAGCTCATGGAAGTTTTTATTTTTTGTCACAAGTTAGTGGAATATGAGACTTTGTATGAAAAAAAAAAAAAAAAAAAATCAGCATTTTCCACTAACTTGTGACAAAAAATAAAAAATTCTAGGAACTCGCCATGCCCCTCACGGAATACCTTGGGGTGTCTTCTTTCCAAAATGGGGTCACTTGTGGGGTAGTTATACTGCCCTGGCATTTTCCAGGGGCCCTAATGTGTGGTAAGTAGGTAAATGACCTGTGAAATCCTAAAGGTGCTCTTTGGAATATGGGCCCCTTTGCCCACCTAGGCTGCAAAAAAGTGTCACACATGTGGCATCGCCGTATTCAGGAGAAGTTGGGGAATGTGTTTTGGGGTGTCATTTTACATATACCCATGCTGGGTGAGAGAAATATCTTGGCAAAAGACAACTTTTCCCATTTTTTTATACAAAGTTGGCATTTGACCAAGATATTTATCTCACCCAGCATGGGTATATGTAAAATGACACCCCAAAACACATTCCCCAACTTCTCCTGAGTACGGCGATACCAGATGTGTGACACTTTTTTGCAGCCTAGATGCGCAAAGGTGCCCAAATTCCTTTTAGGAGGGCATTTTTAGACATTTGGATACCAGACTTCTTCTCACGCTTTGGGGCCCCTAGAATGCCAGGGCAGTATAAATACCCCACATGTGACCCCCATTTTGGAAAGAAGACACCCCAAGGTATTCAATGAGGGGCATGGCGAGTTCATAGAAATTTTTTTTTTTTGGCACAAGTTAGCGGAAATTGATATTTTTAATTTTTTTCTCACAAAGTCTCCGTTCCGCTAACTTGGGACAAAAATTTCAATCTTTCATGGACTCAATATGCCCCTCACGGAATACCTGGGGGTGTCTTCTTTCCGAAATGGGGTCACATGTGGGGTATTTATACTGCCCTGGCATTCTAGGGGCCCTAAAGTGTGAGAAGAAGTCTGGAATATAAATGTCTAAAAAATTTTACGCATTTGGATTCCGTGAGGGGTATGGTGAGTTCATGTGAGATTTTATTTTTTGACACAAGTTAGTGGAATATGAGACTTTGTAAGAAAAAAAAAAATAATTCCGCTAACTTGGGCCCAAAAAATGTCTGAATGGAGCCTTACAGAGGGTGATCAATGACAGGGGGGGTGATCAATGACAGAGGGGTGATCAATGACAGGGGGGGTGATCAATGACAGGGGGGTGATCAATGACAGGGGGGTGATCAGGGAGTCTATATGGGGTGATAACCACAGTCATTGATCACGCCCGTGTAAGGCTTCATTCAGACGTCCGTATGCGTTTTGCGGATCCGATCCATCTATCAGTGCATCCGTAAAAATCATGCGGACATCTGAATGGAGCTTTACAGGGGGGTAATCAATGACAGGGGGGGGTGATCAATGACAGGGGGGTGATCAGGAGTCTATATGGGGTGATAACCACAGTCATTGATCATGCCCCCTGTAAGGCTTCATTCAGACGTCCGGATGCGTTTGCGGATCCGATCCATCTATCAGTGCATCCGTAAAAATCATGCGGACATCTGAATGGAGCTTTACAGGGGGGTAATCAATGACAGGGGGGGTGATCAGGGAGTCTATATGGGGTGATAACCACAGTCATTGATCATGCCCCTGTAAGGCTTCATTCAGACGTCCGGATGCGTTTTGCGGATCCGATCCATCTATCAGTGCATCCGTAAAAATCATGCGGACATCTGATAGAGCTTTACAGGGGGGTAATCAATGACAGGGGGGTGATCAGGGAGTCTATATGGGGTGATAACCACAGTCATTGATCATGCCCCTGTAAGGCTTCATTCAGACGTCCGGATGCGTTTTGCGGATCCGATCCATCTATCAGTGGATCCGTAAAAATCATGCGGACGTCTGAATGGAGCTTTACAGGGGGTTGATCAATGACAGGGGGTAATCAATGACAGGGGGGTAACCAATGACAGGGGGGGTGATCAGGGAGTCTATATGGGGTGATCAGGGGTGATCAGGGGCTAATAAGGGGTTAATAAGTGACGGGGGGGGGGTGTAGTGTAGTGTAGTGGTGCTTGGTGCTACTTTACTGAGCTACCTGTGTCCTCTGGTGGTCGATCCAAACAAAGGGGACCACCAGAGGACCAGGTAGCAGGTATATTAGACGCTGTTATCAAAACAGCGTCTAATATACCTGTTAGGGGTTAAAAAAAACACATCTCCAGCCTGCCAGCGAACAGATCGCCGCTGGCAGGCTGGAGATCAACTCTCTTACCTTCCGTTCCTGTGAGCGCGCGCACCTGTGTGCGCGCGTTCACAGGAAATCTCGGCCATCGCGAGATGACGCATATATGCGTGACTCTGCGCAGGGCTGCCACCTCCGGAACGCGATCCTGCGTTAGGCGGTCCGGAGGTGGTTAAACACCCATTTTAGGGCAAGATCCTAAATTTAAAAAATATGAGGAGAGCATCAAATAAGGGACGTGGCCCAGGTCGTGGTGCTGCTGGTGGAGCTCCTGTTGCAGGGAGAGGACGTGGTCGATCTGTGCCAGCTACACGCACAAGTGAAACCCCTTCCTCAGGTGCGAGTAGGCGACAAAACCTGCAGCGGTATTTGGTCGGGCCTAATGCTCTTCTACGAATGGTGAGGCCTGAACAAGTACAGGCGATAGTAGATTGGGTTGCTGACAGTGGATCCAGTTCCTTCACATTGTCTCCCACCCAGTCTCCTGCTGAAAGACCATAGTTGGCACCTGCAGCCGATGTCTATCAGTCTTTCACCTCACCCCCTTGCAAATCAGCCAAGCAGTCTGAGCCCCAAGTCATGCAGCAGTCTCTTCTGCTTTTTGATTACTCTGTTAGCAGAGTTTCCCAGGGCCATCCACCTAGCCCTGCCCCAGAAGTGGAAGAGATTGAGTGCACCGATGCCCAACCACTTATTTTTCAAGATGAGTACATGGAAGGACCATCGCAGCACGTACGAAACACAGGTGCCAACTGCTGGGGCTTTCGAAAGTGTGCAGACCGACAAGGAAGTCAGGGGTGAAGACTGGATGGAATCAAGGTCATGCGAGTGACCGATGTAGTTCAGAGGAAGAGGCGGTGGTCGCACAGAGCCACCAGCACAGCAGAAGAGGGAGCAGGGTGCAAAAGCGGAGCGGCCGTCCTCTAGAAAGTACGCCTCCTACTGCCCACCGCAGCAAGGGACCGAGCACACCAAAGCCAGCTCCAAGGAGTTCCGTGGCGTGGCAGTTCTTCAGACAATGTGCTGACGACAAGACACAAGTGGTTTGCACGCTGTGCAATCAGAGCCTGAAGCGAGGCATAAACGTTCTCAACCTGAGCACAAACTGCATGATCAGGCATTTAAGTGCAAAGCACGAGCTGCAGTGGAGTAGACACCTCAAAAACTAAGAAAGGTCTCTGGCTCCTCCTGCTTCCTCTTCTGCTGCAGTCGCGGCCTCTTCATTCAACTCTGGAGTGACAGTAAAGGAAAAAAGACAAAGGAGACAGGAGGCCGCGCCTCGTGTGTGTGGCTGTATTACAGTCTGAATGCACTTCATACAAGATGCGCTTACCATGTGTTGTTGTGTGGAGCCACAACAACTTTATAAAGCTTGTGTCGGTATTCTCCCGTCCAGCATGCGGGTTCCTGTACTGCTGCCAAGGTTCCTTTTCTCTGCCCCAGTTGTGGCAAGAGAGGTAAAATATTAAAGATAAAATGGAAATTTTTCTGAACCTTTTTCCGGCGCTGAACACAGGAGGCGTAGATGCTTCTTTTTTAGAAAGAAAGTTTTTTTTTTTTTTTTTGTCAACGCGTTTCAAGGGCGTACAGCCCTCTTCATCAGGACAATAAAAAGTATATAAAATAGTATACTTTTTATTGTCCTGATGAAGAGGGCTGTACGCCCTTGAAACGCGTTGACAAAAAAAAAAAAAAAACTTTCTTTCTAAAAAAGAAGCATCTACGCCTCCTGTGTTCAGCGCGGAAAAAGGTTCAGAAAAATTTCCATTTATCTGGAGTGACAGTGCCACCTGGCACCCCACAAACAGAGGATCTGCCAGCAACACCAACACCTAGGTCACCAAGCATCTCCACAATGTCACACAGAAGCGTTCAGCATTCCATATCCCAAACGCTGGAGAGGAAGAGGAAGTACCCCCCTACCCACGCGCGATCCCTAGCCCTGAATGCCAGCATTTCTAAGGGCAACACTCTGCCCTTACCCCTGAAGACGCCGGTAACGGCGAAACATGTCGGGGGGCAGCGTGAGGCTTTAGTTTTAATACAGTGCAGTTTACAGCCCCAAACAGCATAAGGGGAATCGCACACTGAATGTTGAGCATGCTGGCAGCGCGCAGCCAGCAGCATCAGTGGTGATTAGGAGTGACCTGTACCCCACAGGAAGGGGATGCTGCATACACTATAGTACTCTAATAGACAAGTGAGGACTGTAACGCACTGCAATTTTAAGATATAGTTAAGGTAGCAATTCGTTTTACTAATATACAAATAAAAGTTAAGTATTAGGTAACTTGGAATAGGTGCTGGATTAATAAGTGTATATTAGTCCTCTGGACATCAGTAGTTATTATTTTGGAAAAAAAACACTGCATCCAGCACTAAGGGAAAGCACAGTTTTTCCTCACCCTGCTGCTGCTCGCCTGTCAGCGCTGCAGCGTAATTTCGGCTTTCCCGCTCACCGCCTCATATGCGACGTGCCCACAAGGTGGAACTCCACCTTGCACATGCTGGCCAGACTGTGCGAGCAGCAGCAGGCGATAGTGGAGTTTCAGCTGCAGCACGAACGGGTGAGTCGCTCGGCGGAACAGCACCACTTCACCACCAATGACTGGGCCTCCATGCGAGACCTGTGTCACTTGTTGCGCTGTTTCGAGTACTCCACCAACATGGCCAGTGCCGATAATGCCGTTCTCAGCGTTACTATCCCACTTCTATGCCTCCTTGAAAAAACACTCCTGGCGATGATGGAAGAGGATGTGGCACAGGAGGAGGAAGAGGGATCATTTCGTAGGGTTTCCGGCCAGTCATTCCTAAGTGGCTCCGATGGTGGGTTCCTGCACCCACAAACCCAAGGTACACAATTGTCCAGCAGGGCACAGTTCTGGAGGATGAGGAGGTGGAGGATGAGGAGGAGGAGATGCAGGAGGAGGAACCATGCTCACAGCAGGGTGGCATCCAGACCAGCTCATGGCCATCACTGGTGCGTGGATGGGAGGGGATACAGAGGACACAGACGATACACCTCCCACAGAGGACAGCTTTTCGTTGCCTCTGGGCAGCCTGGCACACATGACCGATTACATGCTGCAGTGTCTCCGCAACGACCGCCGAGTTGCCCACATTCTTACTTGTGCTGATTACTGGGTGGTCACGCTGCTGGATCAACCGTTACTAGGTCAACGTACCGTCCTTAATTCGTCACTGGAGAGTGGATCGTAAGATGCGCGAGTACAGGCGCACGCTGGTAGACGCGCTGCTGGTGGCATTCCCACTGACAGCGGGGGCACAGTGGAAGCACAAGGCGAAGGCAGAGGACGAGGAAGAGGTCACCAACGCAGGCTGGGGCACCGCCAGCACCTCAGAAGGCAGGGTTAGCATGGCCGAAATGTGGAAAAGCTTTGTCAGCACGCCACAACAACCAGCACTACCAGCTGATATGAACGTCTTAGCAGGAGCATTTCACCAACATGGTGGAGCAGTATGTGTGCACACGCCTACACGTACTGAATGACGGGTCCTGCCCCCTTAAACTTCTGGGTCTCCAAATTGGGCACATGGCCTTGAGCTTGCCCTTTACCCCTTGGGGGTGCTGGCCCTGCCCTGCAGCCAGTGTATTATCTGAACGTGTGTTTAGCATGGCAGGGGGCATCATCACAGACAAGCGCAGAGCCGCCTGTCCACAGCCAACGTGAACCAGGCTTGGATCCAGAAGACTTGTCTGTACCTTGTGTAGAATAGACATATATACCACCATCAAACATACATTCTTGTACTCAAGTCAGGTGCAATGATTCTTTGTTTTATTTATTTTTATATTGTCCCAATATTTTGGGGGCTACCTACCCCATTAAAAAAAAATATATATACATTGTTGGCTACCTCCTCCTCCTCCTCCATTGCTGCCTCCACCTACAACACCACATTCACCCCCCCCCCCCCCTCAACCTCCGACTCCATATCCACCTCCTTCTCTGAGTTGCAGGTTAATAATTTGTAATTTTTAGTTATTTTATTTACAGTTATTTCCCTATCCACATTTGTTTGAAGAGCAGTTGCCATGCTCTTAAGCACATTTTACTGCCTTTTTACATCCCTCTAGCCTTTTCAAAGCCATTTTAATGCAAAAAAATGCAAATTTTAGTGCCCTAAATTTGAAAAAAAATCTTATTTTCAATTGTCGGGTGACATTTTACAATTTTTTGGCGTATACAACCCCCTGCTGTGCCTGGGTGACAGGGGCCTAAATCTCTCAAAATCCTCTGTTCTATTGCTGGGTGACATGAACCCACTTTTGCCGTGAATGAACCTCTGCTTTGCCTGGATGACATGGGCCTAAATCTCTCAAAATCCTCTGTTCTATTGCTGGGTGACATGAACCCACTTTTGCCGTGAATGAACCCCTGCTGTGCCTGGGTGACATGGGCCTAAATCTCTCAAAAATCCTCTGTTCTATTGCTGGGTGACATGAACCCACTTTTGCCGTGAATGAACCTCTGCTTTGCCTGGATGACCATGGGGCCTAAATCTCTCAAATCCTCTGTTCTATTGCTGGGTGACATGAACCCCCCTTTTGCTGTGAATGAACCCCTGCCTGTGCCTGGGTGACAGGGGCCTAAATCTCTCAAAATCCTCTGTTCTATTGCTGGGTGACATGAACCCCCTTTTGCTGTGAATGACCCCTGCTGTGCCTGGGTGACAGGGGCCTAAATCTCTCAAAATCGTCTTCTGTTCTATTGCTGGGTGACAAGAACCCACTTTTGCTGTGAATGAACCCCTGCTGTGCCTGGGTGACAGGGGCCTAAATCTCTCAAAATCGTCTGTTCTATTGCTGGGTGACAAGATCCCCTTTTGCCGTGAATGAACCCCTGCTGTGGCCTGGGTGACAGAGGCCTAAATCTCTCAAAATCCTCTGTTCTATTGCTGGGTGACATGAACCACCTTTTTGCCGTGAATGAACCCCTGCTGTGTCCTGGGTGACAGGGGCCTAAATCTCTCAAAAATCCTCTGTTCTATTGCTGGGTGACAAGATCCCTTTTTGCCGTGAATGATCCCAGGCATGGATCCCACAGGACTTGTCCGTACCTTGTGCAGAATAGACATTTATACCAGCCTCAACCATTCATTCTTGTACTCAAGTGCACTTATTCTTTGTTTTATTTTGTTATATGTCCCAATATTTTGGGGGATACCCCAATTTAAAAATAAAAAAAACACAAATGCAGTGTTTGGCTACCTATCCTCCTTCACCGCCGCTTCCACCTACACCGCCACGTTACCCTACACCGCCACATTCCACCCATCCACTGCCTCCTCAACCTTCTACATCCAGATTGTTATTTTTAAATTTTTCAAGTATTTTATGTTATTTTAAGTCATTTCCCTATCCACATGTGTTTGCAGAACAGTTGCCATGCTCTTAAGCACATTTTGATGCCTTTTGCAGCCCTCTAGCCCTTTCCAGGTCTATTTTTAGAGCCATTTTAGTGCCCAAAAGTTTGGCTCCCCATTGACTTCAATGGGGTTCGGGGTCAAGTTCGGATGCCGAACCCAAACTTTGTTTTTCAAGTTCGGCCGAACTCGTAAGAACATCCAGGTGTCCGCTCAACTCTAGTCCTAGTCTTAAATAATATAACTGACATGCTGCCGGGCCTCTTGTCAGCCCAGGCCCAAAGCAGCCGCTTCCCCTGCTTCCCCGGTAGTTACACCACTGGTCAGGATTTTGGTTAGGGTTTTTACTAGAGGTGTCCATCTTTCTTCTGAGTTCTCATGCCTGATCCCTGTTTCCCCCTTTCCCTCCTATGCTTAGGTGTGGTGTTTCCCTCTCCACACCGAAGTGTGACATCCACAGATCATCACACCAGCTGTTTGGGGCGGTGTGTCATTACACAGCAAAACAGAGGATTGAAGGCCTCCATACTCGAACCTGATAATGGGATCCCAAACAGAACCTGAAATCATCATTAAAGATGATATGATTTAAAGGGCTTCTGTCACCCACTAAAGTGATTTTTTTTTGGGGGGATAGTTAAAATTAGTTATATAGCGATATATGAAAATATAATTGTGTTACTTACATTGATCCAGCAGTTTATTCAAAAAACGAAGTTTTTATCATATGCAAATTCGGTCTCTACCAGCAAGTAGGACGGCTACTTGCTGGTAGCTGCTGCAGAAATCCGCCCCCTCCTCCTTGTTGATTGACAGGGCCAGCCGGGAACTCCTCCTCCGGCCAGCCCTGTCGGCATTTCAAAAATCGCGCGCCTGCGTTTTGAATCGGCGCAGGCGCTCTGAGGATGAGGAGGCTCGTCTCCTCAGAACTCCCCTCAGTGCGCCTGCGCCGATGACGTCTTCTATTTCGGCGACGGTAGGGGTAGTGGGGAATGAACCACCCGGGGGTGCGAGCCTGTGTTAGCAAAGAAGGGGCTGTGCTTGGTTGAGCTGTGCTCAGGCATTGTTGTAGGCGAACTCAGCTGTGGGGAGATGATCAAGCCAGTCATCCTGCAGGTGGGAGCTGAATCAGCGTAGGTATTGCTCTAGGGTCTGATTAGTTCTCTCCGTCTGCCAGTTTTGACTGAGGGTGGAAAAGCAAGAGGGACAGGTTCACTTTAACCCCTGAGCGCCAGGCAGAAGTTCTCCAGAACTTTGAGGCAAATTGTATGCCTCGGTCAAGAGACCACGTCGTCCGGGATCCATGCAGCCTGAAGACCTCTCTGAGAATAAGATCGGTTGTCTGTTTGGCTGTGGGTAGGCCTTTGTAGGGGATGAAATGGGCCATCTTGGTGAGACGGTCGACCACGACCAGGATGGTGTTCATCCCTTTTGAAGGAGAAGGTCTACCACAAAGTCCATGGAGATCGAGCCCCAGGGCGGGAGGGACTCGGGATGGGGTTTGTAAACAGACCCACGGGAGAGTGAACGAGGAGTCTTTATTTGCGGCACAGACCGTGCACGAGGAGATTTACCCTCTTGATGTCCTCCTTGTATGTTGGCCACCAGAAGGAGCGGGGAGAGAAGCACTGGGTCTTTCTTGTGCCAAAATGGCCGGCCACCTTGGAGTCATGGTTGAGTTTTGAGCACTTCGAGCCGTGCGATTTCTGGTACATATAGTTGTAGGTCCTGATTGAAACCAATAGACCGTTCTTAAACGTAAGGCTGACATTCCCTGTGGGGTGGGAGGAGGAAGGGGTCCTTTTTCATATCCTTCTTTGATTGTGCCCAGGAGTTCTTTAGAGTAGGTTGGACCCTACGGAACCCTTCTCTCGGGTAGATGTTATTTTGGCCCTTGTTACTCTGTGAGGGCTCGGAAAACATTCTGGAGAGGGCGTCAGCCTTGCCGATTTTTTGATCCGGGGCGAATAGGTGATGAGAAAGTGTATGCGGGAAAAGAATAGGCTCCATCTGGCCTGTCTGGCTGAGAGTCTCTTAGCGCTGACGGATGAACTCGAGGTTCTTGTGTGTCAGTTAGTACGATTATGGGGTTGGTGGCTCCCTCCAGCAGGTGTCTCCACTCGGAGAAGGCATCCTTGATCGCCAGTAGTTCTTTGTTCCCGATGTCATAGTCTTTCTCGGAGGGGGACATCTGGCTGGAGAAAGATAGCGCACGGGTTGTAATCCTCTCCCCTGTCCGTTTGTGACAAAACTGCCCCCACCGCGGAGTCTGATGCATCCACTTCGACTGTAAATGGCAGCTCGTGGGTTCGGGTGGATTAGGATTGGAGCAGAAGTTGAAGAGGAGTTTACAACTTGGTGAAGGCTCCTGGGCCTTGAGTGTCCAGGAGAAGGGGACTGCCTTCTTGGTGAGTTGGGTGATTGGTGCTATGACGCTTGGAGAAGTTCCCGGATAAACTTCCGATAGAAGTTGGCGAAGCCAATGAATCTTTGTATCTCCTTCTCGTTTCTCGGAACGGGCCAGTTCATCACAGCTTGGACCTTCCCCGGATCCATACTTAGGCCCTCAGGGGAGATGATGTATCCGAGGAACTGAGTGGTGGTTCGCTCAAACTCGCATTTCTCTAGCTTGATATAGAGAGAGTTCTGTTGGAGTCTCTGCAGTACCCTGCGGACGTGTTCGCGGTGCTGCTCGAGGTCTTCAGAGAAGATCAAGATGTCGTCCAGGTAAACGACTAAAAACAGATCCAGCATGTCCCTGAGGATGTCGTTAATGAAGTGCTGGAAGGTGGCGGGAGCATTGCAGAGTCCGAAAGGCATGACCAGGTACTCGAAATGACCATAACGTGTCCGGAAGGCGGTCTTCCATTCATCCCCAGGGCGGATTCGGACGAGGTTGTAGGCCCCTCGAAGGTCGAGTTTAGTGAAGATCTTCGCTGCCCGGAGTCTCTCGGGGAGTTCTGAAATTAGTGGGAGCTGGTACCGGTTTTTTACGGTTATGTTGTTAAGCTTTCTGTAGTCTATGCAGGGACGCAGGAAGGAGTCTTTTTTCTCTACGAAGAAAAAGGGGGCTCCGCTGGGGAGGTAGAGGGCCGGATGAACCCCTTCCTCAGGTCCTCGTCCAGGTGCTCTTTCAGAGCCTTGAGTTCAGGCTCTGAGAGGGGGTAGATACTGCCAAAGGGTATTTCGGCCCCGGGCAACAGTTCTATAGGGCAGTCGTAGGGTCGGTGTGGTGGCAGCTTGTCTGCGTTTTTCTTGTCGCAGACATCCTGGAACTCGCTGTATTGAGGGGGTAGCAGATCCTTGACGGATAGTTTTGAGATGGTGGTGTCTTCGGGTGGAAGGACGGGTTTGTGGGGGAATTTAGCGAGCAGAACTCGGACGGGAATCGTATGCAGCGGGTTTCCCAGTCCACCGAGGGGTTGTGGGTGGCCAACCAAGGGATGCCCAAGATCACCGGGAACTTCGGGGAAGCGATCAGCGAGAAGTGGATCTTTTCGCGGTGATCGGGTTCTATGAGGAGTTGTAGTTCGGTGGTCTCGTGAGTGGCCGGCCCCGAGGAGAGTGGGGATCCGTCGACGGTTTCCAGGTCAACGGGGGCTGCCTTGATTGTCAGTGGAATGTTCTTTTCGCGGGCGAAGGTTAGGTCCATGAAGTTGCCTCCCGCCCCGGAGTCTAACATCGCTGAACAGGGGAATTGTCGCCCCTCAATGTCGATGAGGATGGGAACGATGAAGTAGGATCCATGAGCCGCCGTGTTGTTATTTTCCGGGGCTGCTAGCGGGCTTGGAGTCTGTGGTTGCTCCTTTAGTTCCGTGACGGCAATAGTCTTTCGGATATTATGAGGACATTTGATGGCAAAATGACCCGGCTCCCCACAGTAGAGGCAGAGGTTTTCGGCCAGCCGTCTCTCCTTCTCAGCTGTAGATAGAGACCTACGTAGAGCGTCGACCTGCATAGGTTCAGTTGCTGATTGGGGGTCGCGCTGGGCGTTGGAAGAGAAGGAGTAAGTGGGTCTGTGGTCCGAGGACCAGAGTCTTTCTTTCTTCCTCTCGGAGAGTCTTTGATCTATCCGGATGCATAACTGAATGAAGTCATCCAGATCGTCCGGGGCCTCAACTCTGGCGAGTTCGTCCTTTATTAATTCTGACAGGAATTGGCTCCTCTGTGCCGCTGGGTTCCAGGTGGTGTCCGTGACCCAACGGCGAAACTCGGCGACAAAGCGTCTCCCTTGCCGCAGACCATGTAGTCGCGCCTCAGCTGTCGCACAGCGGTTGGGGTCGTCGAAGACTTGGTTCATGGCGGTGATGAAGTTGTTTAGGTTGTCCAGGAGCTGACTGTTAGTCTCCACGTAAGGTGATGCCCATGCTAATGCTTCTTCCGTCAGGAGATTGACCATGAATAGCACCTTCTTTTTCTCGGTGGTGAAGGGGGCCGGGTACATCTGAAAATAGATGCGGCATTGGTTTAGAAACCCCCGATACTGGCGTCTGTCGCCGCCGAATCTTGATGGGAGTGGCATGCGGGTATCTGCGGCCGCGCCACGGACGTCCAGGTGTTGCCTCTGTAGTTCAATAATCTCCCTTTTCTGGCTTTGGACTACGCCTTGGAGCTGGCCAAATTTCTCCTGATATGTAGTACCAAATTCTTGAAGTTCGGAGACCTGCTTACGCAGAGTGGCCATTGCGGACTCCATAGTGTTGCTGATTATTCTGTAACAGTCCTACAGGCTCACCTGAGTCAGAGGACCGCTTGCTGGAGGTAGGAGTGGAGCCCAGTGGCAAGGACCGCAGGCAGGTAGTAGGTGCAGGAAGTCTGGCAGAGGCGTAGTCAGGGCAGGGCGGCAGTAAGCGTGGTCAGACAATCCGGATGGCAACGGTGGAGGCAGTTCAGTAGGTAGGGACAAAGCAGAAGAGTAGTCAGCAGGCAGGCGGTGGGTCAGGGCAGGCGGCAGTAAGCGTGGTCAGACAATCCGGATGGCAACGGTGGAGGCAGTTCAGTAGGTAGGGACAAAGCAGAAGAGTAGTCAGCAGGCAGGCGGTGGGTCAGGGCAGGCGGCAGTAAGCGTGGTCAGACAATCCGGATGGCAACGGTGGTAGCAGTTCAGTAGGTAGGGACAAAGCAGAAGAGTAGTCGGTAGGCAATTCCTGGTCAGCAGTGCACTTCCAGCAGTAGCAAGAGCAGCAGATGAGGAGAAGCTTGATCAAGGCTCAGGAGCTCAATAATCAGCAAACTGGAGTGCAAGGGGCTGGACTTATATAGGGAAGTACCAGGTGTGGGGAATCAAGGGTAATGAGCAAGGCTTGGCAAGACTGAGGTTAACTAATAGGCTACCGCCTGGGATGTGGCTGGTCACGGGTTCGAATCCCGACAGGGTGTTATCCTGGAATTCCCCTTGTAGTCACCCTTAAGCCTCTATACAGTAATCTAAACTTCACTTCTACCTCTTGGAATAGTCCTGATGTGTTTGACAGCTGGCCCATGGGGGTCAGAGACACTTATGCAAAACCCGTAGTTAGTAACAGGTCGAGGTCAGAGCACGCAAAGTTTGTGCGAATCTGTAAAACAGTCCAAAGTTTAGGGCAGTTAGGACATGATCAGTATAGTGAACAGGCACTACTCAGGTTAGGCAGCAGAGGGTCATAGTCCAGTAATCAGGCAGAAGTCGATACTGGGGCAGACAACAGATTATAGCACCTTTGCAGGATTTAACAAATTACTAAATCTATTGCTCAGGCAGAAAATGAGACAAACAGTAGGGTATAAATAGCAGAAGCTGATTAGCACATTAGAAATGCACACAAAGCCAAAGGTGCACTGCACCCTGGAACTGCGACAGACACACGGCAGCAGAGAGCATGAGCTGCCGACATAACAGCAGGACATTTCCGAGCTGCCGAAATAACAGTTAAGCACCTGGAAATAATACAGTCAGAGACAGGGGTGTGTAATGAAGGTGCCACCTGTGTTTGAATGGTGGACAATGAAACCTTGGGAGGTGCTCGTCTTTGTTGGCAGATCAAAGGATCCTCTCTACTGGTGGTCTGTCTGGGTCGTCCAAAGCCTGTTTACATGTGAGTCCCCTTGAATGTGCCCTTATGTAATCACTGCCCTTACTTAACACCTCCTAAGGGCTCATGCACACAAATGTATTTTCTTTCTGTGTCCGTTCCGTTTTTTTTGCGAACCGTATGCGGAATCATTAATTTCAATGGGTCCGCAAAAAAACGGAAGTTACTCTGTGTGCATTCCATTTCCATATTTCCGTGTGACCATTCCGCCCAAAAAAAATAGAACATGTCCTATTAATGTCCGCATTACAACAAGTATAGTACTGTTCTATTAGGGGCCAGCTGTTCTGTTCGGCAAAATACAGAATGCACACAGATGAAGTCCGTATTTTTTGCGGATCCATTTTTTGCGGACCGCAAAATATATACAGTCATGTGCAGACAATTCATCAAAATGATCATCCTGCTTCTCTCAGTACAATGATGCCCCCTCTCTCAAAGTCTGTCAACTTGGCAAAATGTCTTCACGTGCATTGGAGATGCATGTATAGCAGTTAATGACCAAGAGCTACACTACCCAAAAGTAGCCCCTGAGAGCCTTTTTATAGGGCAGTGGTGAAGAACTTTTATGCCCTCTTATGGCAAGACCCAGTGTCTAATCACATCAGTAATCATTTACATATCTGAGACATAATTTCAAGCTGATTTTTTCAGCAATCTGACATTTCTATCTGGGTGCGTTATTTTTTTGTCAGTCAGTGTAAAATGCTTTACATTTATTGCCTAGTGCCGCAGAATACGATGGTGCTATTTGCATATGTAATCCATTCTGTGCCAAATGTAAGGCAGAACTTTCAATCTATAAATATTTTTAAAGAGGACCTTTCACCGCTCCTGACATGTCTGTTTTAATAGCTTCATGCATTCCCCATGTAATAACAATTCTGGAGCATCTATTCTTATGTCTCAATGTTGTGCCATTCCTTTATTATTTCTACTTCCCTCTGTACCCTTACTGCAGACTGCTAGCAATTCATTCATAACTTCCAGTTGAAATAATAATAATTGTATTCTGGTCAGCTCAAGATAAGTACACCTACCTACTTACCTACCTATTATGCTAAGCAGTAAGGGTATGCCGAGACTGCTGTACGGAGGGTAGGCTAAAGGGGCCCACCCCATTGAGTAGTTAGAATAAAAAGGGGACTTAGGAGGGTGGGGCAGAAACGAGCCGCCAGTAAGGTGAGGAGGAGGCTGTGGCTTATAAGCAATATAGCCCCGCCTCCCCTCACACAAATGCGGCAAATAGCCATTTGCCTATAACTTGTATTCGGGTTGGCTCAAGATAAGTACACCTACCTACCTACTATGCTAAGCAGTAGGGGTATGCCGAGACTGCTGTACGGAGGGTAGGCTAAAGGGGCCAAAAATAACAAACATAGCTCAGGGCAATAGTGTAATTAACAAAATTACAATACCAGATTCCTGAAAGCATTAAACATTTCACACTGCGGATTTGGTATATATATCGTGCATAACAAGCCGACTGCCATCTGCCCAACTTCTTGATAACATGCACCGGGACGTTGTGCTTGGAGGCGGCTGAAGCCGCACCAATGCGATAGGAATGCCCTGTGATGGAACTGGGACTGACCCCAACATTCCTCAATAATATGCAGATGAATTTGAGAAAATTCTGACAACTCAAAGGCGCAGAACCCAGCTTTAGCAGAGGAGCATCCCCTGGGGTTGCTTCGGTAAAGCGCGTCCATTCCTGCAATGCCATAACTGGGCACCACTTATTACCAGTGGGGAAGTATCTAACCTCTGTGAGCTGACCTGCTCGGGCCGTCTTTGTGGACATTAAGGTAAGAATGTAGCATGACCCATCCCATGACAGCTGATTCTTCCTCAGATAGTTCTTGCACGTTGTGGCGCAGGTGAACTCGCCTGTCTGAGGAAGCCGTAGAAGGCTAGGTACATGGTTGTCTTGATCAATAAACTAGTGTGCTTACCGAAGGGTTTTTTGCGTAGTTTATCTAAAAGCAAACTGAACATTGACCCTGTAAATGGCTGTCGTGTAGGGCGGGCCACAGCGGACCCCTTCTGGATACCCTTCAGTAGCATTCTAATTGGATGGGCTGAAAACAAGGAGGGTTGATTAGGATGCCGTAGATATGCAATGAGCATGACCGTGGTACGGTGGCCAATTATGCAGTGGGTCAGGATATGTGTATAAAAGTCTATGATTTGTTCGTGACGCCAATTGCAGTTTGCGCAGGGTACTGTTGCAGGGCCCTTTAAGATGTTATAACTCACGTACCAGGTGAGGAATGCCAGAGTGGAAATAATGTCTCTGTGTAGTGTCAACGGTGTCTCCTAACTTGGTACGGCTGGACTCCTGGATCCTGGCTCACTTGCAATAAATTGAGTGTTGTTAGTAGGAGTAATTGAGGAACTTTGGTAGCAGTAAATGAGATCCAGACTGGTAATATAATCCAACTTGTCTTTACTGAATGGCAGCATAAATCCATACGAATTACAGCATTAGTCTTTAGGTCCCAGCAAGTTTCTGGCAATGTATGGCAGGGATCAATATCCCTTATGCTCCTATACTATGTGCCTGGAGAATATGGCAGGTATCTGTCTTCTGCTCTATCTTCTGCTTGGTGTGGGCCTGACTAGCTGAGGAGGAATTTGGCTTCTCCTGGTCTCTGGATATTTACTCACAGTTCTGATCGCAGGGAATGTTTCGTCCTGGAGATCTGTAGTTCTGGAGGTACTGCTTGCTTGTCAACCAGCTGAGGCTAAAGGCTCAGTCTGGGAAGGGTGTTCTTTGGTCTCAACCGAGACGAGATCCTGGTTTGGAATCCCTATTTCTGGGAGCTCCTACTTGCACACCCTTCCCCTTGCAGGGAGAGTGTCACGAGGGTGTCAAGAGCCACGCCTGACTCCGTTATACCCGGGGTCAGGAAGTCGCAGCGGGTGGCTGCGCGCTCTATGTCTAAAGACAGTACTGTTTATTAATGGTAGCTTTCTGGGTTTGCCTTGCAATCCTTTTTGGCTCACTCAGGGATCCGTAGCTTCTCCTCCTCAGCTGTTTCTTGTCCAGCAATCCCAACCTCCGTATATTCCCATCTCTCACTTCTCTGGTTGCCAGATATAGAGCTTCCTGCCTGGACTTCTATACTGACCCACTGGAGCTGAGTAGCTGAGATCACTGGTTGTTGTTCCAGAGTGTTACCCTCCGGATCCCTGTTGGGCCTTGGTGGTCTGCTGTTGTCGCCCACCTGGGATTATATGTTTGTCTGTATTGTATGTCCTCTCCTTGGTGTTTTCCCTTTAGTGTCAGTGGTGCGGACTAGTGATCCCACCGCCCCGTTCACTACATAGGGCTCATCTTAGGGAAAGCCACGGTTTAGGCACGTGATCAGCGTACGGGTGAGGAACCCGTCTAGGGACGTCAGGGCAGTCAGGTGCCAGCCGCAAGGTGAGTCAGGGGTCACCATCTTTCCCTCTCCCTTGGACAGGGCCTTCCCATTTCCCTCCCTTTGCGTGACGCCGGTCATTACATTATATCTGGCCCTTATTTTGTGTAGGTAAAAAAAAATAAAAAATTTCTTTCTACCTACTTAGAATCCAGTATGGATCCAATTGCTGCTTTGTCAAAGCAACTTCAAGGCTTGTCTTTGGAGGTGGCAGGATTGAAGGCGTCGGTCCTCCAGCAACAGCAGCAATTGCTACAGACCGCAAGCCCAGTGTTTGCTACAGGTAACCAGGTTGTTGCGGAACCCAAGGTTGCTCTTCCTGACAGATTTTCTGGGGGAAGGGACAAATTTGTGACGTTCCGTGAGGCCTGTAAATTATATTTTAAACTGCGCCCTTACTCCTCTGGTAATGAAGAACAGCGGGTGGGGGTTGTTATTTCCCTGCTTCAGGGGGACCCGCAATCCTGGGCGTTCTCTTTACCCACTGATTCCCAGGCTCTCCGGTCAGTGGATGAATTTTTTAAGGGCTTGGGTCTCATATATGATGACCCTGACCGAATCGCACTGGCTGAATCAAAGTTACGGAGACTCCTACAGGGAGAGCGGCCAGTAGAGGAGTATTGCTCAGAGTTCCGTAGGTGGGCTACGGATACCCAGTGGAACGACCCGGCTCTCAGGAGTCAGTTCTGCTCTGGGTTATCCGAAAGGATTAAGGATGCGCTTGCGCTGTATGAGACGCCCTTTTCCCTTGATGCGGTTATGTCCCTTTCTATCAGGATAGATAGACGTCTTAGGGACAGATTGAAAAATCCGGAGCAACTGGTAACCCCTCCCAAGCAGCAGTTAGTCTGTACGACTTAGACGAGCCTATGCTGCTAGGAGGAACTACTCGTCAGGTCCGTCCTCCTGAGGCTCGCCGTAGGCGTGGGGTTTGTTTTTTCTGTGGGGAGAGGGGTCAATTTATTAATGTCTGTCCTTCCTTTCTCAAAAACAAAAGACCGTCGGAAAACTACTAACCCCAGGCTGTGTGGAGGATGTCAGCCGGGGGGTATACGTTTCCTCCATACGAACATCGCAATTTGTGTTGCCAGCAGTTGTTGTTTTTGGTGTTAAGACGGAGACTATTTCTTTTTTTCTAGACATCGCAATTTGTGTTGCCAGCGGTTGTTGTTTTTGGTGTTAAGACGGAGACTATTTCTTTTTTTCTAGACAGTGGAGCAGGAGTAAATTTGATAGATGCCCATTTTGCCCACACTATGGGTTTGTCTCTCAGTACGCTACAGAGACCTATTCCCATATTCGCTATTGATTCTGCTCCTCTGTCTCAGAGAAACCTCACTCACATTGTCCATAACTTACACCTTCGGGTAGGGGACCACCATAACGAGTGGCTTTCATGTTATGTTCTGGAGGGGCTTCCCACTCCTGTGGTGTTGGGTCTTCCCTTGTTGCTAGCGCACAATCCAGTGGTGGATTGGCAGGCCAGGGAGATATTGGAGTGGAGTGAGCATTGCAGAGAAAATTGCTTAAATAGCAATTGCTTAGTTGCCTCCATAGCTACCCTACCTACATTTGTTTCAGACTTTGAGGACGTTTTTTCTGAAAAGGGTTGCCAGAAGTTACCACCTCACCGTCCTTATGATTGCCCGGTTAACCTGATTCCCGGTGCAAAATTACCCAAGACCAGGTTATATAATTTTTCGGGTCCGGAGAGACAAGCCATGAAAGATTATATCTCCGAGAGCTTGGCTAAGGGACACATCAGACCCTCTTCTTCACCCGTGGCTGCAGGGTTTTTCTTCGTTAAAAAGAAAGATGGGGGCCTGCGTCTTTGCCTAGATTTTCGCGAATTAAACCGGATAACCATCCGAGACCCATACCCTCTTTCTCTCATTCCTGACCTGTTTAATCAGATTGCGGGTGCTAGGTGGTTCTCCAAACTTGATCTTAGGGGGGCCTACAATCTGATTCGTATCAAGGAAGGGGATGAGTGGAAGACAGCTTTTAACACCCCTGAGGGGCATTATGAAAATCTAGTCATGCCTTTCGGTCTGACCAATGCTCCTGCTGTCTTCCAACATTTCGTTAATTACATTTTTAGTCATCTTATCGGCAGGTTTGTGGTGATATACCTAGATGATATTTTAATTTATTCGTCTGATCTGAAAACACATGAGGTGCATGTCAGACAGGTACTGCAGGTCCTACGGACGAATAAATTATATGCTAAAATTGAAAAGTGTGTCTTCGCCGTTCAGGAAATACAGTTCCTAGGTTATTTATTATCTGCTTCAGGTTTCCGTATGGATCCTAGGAAGGTCCAGGCAATTTTAGATTGGGATCTTCCTGAGAACCTGAAAGCACTGCAACGGTTCTTGGGCTTCGCAAATTTCTATAGAAAGTTCATTAAAAATTATTCGATGATTGTAAAACCCTTTACTGACATGACTAGGAAGGGGACTGATTTTTCTAAATGGTCTGACGCCGCTAAAATTGCTTTTTCCTCTCTAAAAGAGAGGTTTACCTCGGCACCTGTACTAATCCAACCTGATGTCTCCCAGCCTTTTATTGTTGAAGTAGATGCGTCAGAGGTGGGAGTGGGGGCTGTGCTGTCTCAGGGTCCGTCTCCTGGCAAATGGCGTCCTTGTGCGTTCTTTTCTAAAAAACTATCTGCAGCAGAGAAGAACTATGATATTGGCAATAGGGAACTATTAGCTATTAAACTAGCGTTTGAAGAATGGCGTCACTTTTTAGAGGGGGCAATCCACCCCGTCACTGTGATTACGGACCACAAAAACCTTCAGCTAAGCGTCTTACCCCTAGACAAGCTAGGTGGTCGCTATTTTTTACCAGGTTTAACTTTGTTATTACCTATCGTCCTGGGGCAAAAAATACCAAGGCAGATGCACTATCTCGTTGTTTCCCTGGAAGGGGTAATGTGAGTGATACGGTACCCATTCTACAAAGAGGAGTGGTTGTCTCTGCGGTACACTCTGTTCTGGAGGGGAAGGTGTTAGAGGCCCAGGGGGACGCCCCGGTCTCTTGGCCCTCAGAGAAATTGTTTGTACCGTTAAACCTGCGTCTCGAATTATTAAAGGAACATCATAATTCAGCACTTGCTGGGCACCCGGGTAGTAAAGCAACCTTGGAGCTATTGTCTCGTCGTTTTTGGTGGCCAAGGTTGCATCAGGATGTAATGGATTTTGTGTCTTCCTGTTCTACTTGTGCGCGCGCAAAAGTCTCTCATACACGTCCTGCAGGGTCTTTACTGCCACTTGTCATTCCCAATAGGCCATGGACACATCTGTCAATGGATTTTATCACTGACTTACCATTGTCTGCGGGTAAAACAGTTATCTTGGTAGTAGTGGACAGGTTTAGCAAAATGGTACACTTCATTGCGTTACCCGCACTACCTAATGCTAAGACTCTTGCACAGGTATTCATCAGTGAAATCGTGAAGCTTCACGGGGTCCCTTCCGATGTTGTTTCGGATCGGGGAACCCAGTTTATTTCTAAATTTTGGAAAGCTTTTTGTTCCCGTTTGGGGGTACACTTGTCCTTTTCCTCAGCTTTCCATCCTCAGTCGAATGGACAGACTGAGCGTACCAACCAAAACCTTGAGACATATCTAAGATGTTTTGTGTCTGAAAACCAAGAGGTGTGGTCATCATATTTACCGTTAGCCGAGTTTGCCATAAATAATCGCCGTCAGGAATCTACTGGCAAATCACCATTTCTTGGTGCATATGGTTTTCATCCCCAATTCTGTACTTTCAAAGAGGGGGGTCTTCTGGGGTTCCCGAAGAGGAACGGTTTTCGTCATCTCTTCCTTCTGTATGGCAGAAAGTGCAAGCTAATTTGAAAAATATAGGAGGTAAATATAAATACATGGCTGATAAGAGACGGTCTCCAGGTCCGGACCTAGGAGTGAATGACTATGTGTGGTTGTCTACTAGGAATATTAAATTAAAGGTTCCCTCTTGGAAACTGGGTCCTAGGTTCATTGGCCCTTACAAAATAGTAGCCATCATTAACCCCGTGGCTTTTCGCCTGGAGCTACCTCAGACTTTTAAAATCCATAACGTCTTCCATAAGTCGTTACTCAAGAAGTATGTTCCACCTCTAGAACCGTCACCGCTGCCACCTCCTCCTGTTGTTGTGGATGGTAATCTAGAGTTTCAAGTATCCAAGGAAAGAATGTGGGTTCCAGCGTCTGAGGTAAACGCCGACAGGTTAGTTCGGGCTTTTCATGCCTCTCATCCTGAGAGACCTAGTCCTGAGTGTCAAGAGGCCCCTCGTAGAGAGGGGGGTACTGTCACGAGGGTGTCAAGAGCCAGGCCTGACTCCGTTATACCCGGGGTCAGGAAGTCGCAGCGGGTGGCTGCGCGCTCTATGTCTAAAGACAGTACTGTATTAATGGTAGCTTTCTGGGTTTGCCTTGCAATCCTTTTTGGCTCACTCAGGGATCCGTAGCTTCTCCTCCTCAGCTGTTTCTTGTCCAGCAATCCCAACCTCCTTATATTCCCATCTCTCACTTCTCTGGTTGCCAGATATAGAGCTTCCTGCCTGGACTTCTATACTGACCCACTGGAGCTGAGTAGCTGAGATCCCTGGTTGTTGTTCCAGAGTGTTACCCTCCGGATCCCTGTTGGGCCTTGGTGGTCTGCTGTTGTCGCCCACCTGGGATTATATGTTTGTCTGTATTGTCTGTCCTCTCCTTGGTGTTTTCCCTTTAGTGTCAGTGGTGCGGACTAGTGATCCCACCGCCCCGTTCACTACATAGGGCTCATCTTAGGGAAAGCCAGGGTTTAGGCACGTGATCGGCGTATGGGTGAGGAACCCGTCTAGGGACGTCAGGGCAGTCAGGTGCCAGCCGCAAGGTGAGTCAGGGGTCACCATCTTTCCCTCTCCCTTGGACAGGGCCTTCCCCTTTCCCTCCCTTTGCGTGACGCCGGTCATTACAGAGAGCTGGAACACACTGAATCTAACTGGTTTTTCCCTCCCTTGCTGCAGGGCGTGGGAAACTCCACTTCCCTTAAGCAGGGGGGCAGAACAGAACTGGAATGTTCCATTCTGAATGGCCATAACATTAAAACAAATGCCTACCAACGATGCCGCCACCTGCTGGTAGACCTGAAACATTACAAAGGAAATATAACATTTAAAATGGTTTCAACTGCACAGTTGTGAATGACATGAGGGAAATCACATCAGATGACAATATTAATGCTCTTAGCAGATTGTAGCGGGGTAAAAGCGTTTAGTAACCCCACTCTGGGGTGTTACCGATACAAATGATGTTGAATCCCAGCCAGGTATAACTTAATAGTGCTAAATGACAGCTTCTGGTGAGAGTGGCAAAATGCGGCAATGGCCAGTAGGTAAGAGATGTTGCCCACTCCTGCCGAAGAATGGGTTCTCTTAAAATTACAGAACAAGGTCCATGCCTTCTTATATATCCTCAGGGTGTTACAGGACAGGGCCTTAGTCATAAGGGACCTGGCGGTGGCGAGATGAACTGTTAGTCCATCACTAGCTGGACGAGCCTGGGCACTGGTGATGGTACGCGGTCTGCTTGTGGAGAGACCTGAAAAAAGAGTGACAAGTTACCTCTGGATAACGCATCTGCAGCTACATTAACTTGCCCCCTAATGTGTTCACACTTGATGTAAAAATTGTATTGAAGCGAGAACCAAACTAATCTCCTGACGAATGACATGATCTGTGTGGAAGCTGACCTACCCTTTGAGAGAATCTCGACTAGTGCCTCGTTGTCAGTCAGGAAAAGAACTGTCTGGTTCCTCCATAGTGGTCCCCATACCCAAGCAGCCCCCACGAGGGGGTAAATCTGGAACAATGGGGAACACCTGGAGAAACCCTCCAAGATCACAATCTCCGGCGGCCACCGGTTGGCAAACCAATGAGCGCCGAAGATAGCTGCAAAGCCTACTGAAGATGACGCATCCATGTGGACTACTGAGGAGCTATTTGAAACCGTCGGGATAAACAACGAGATGCCATTCCATCGTGAAAGGAACTCATCCCACGTGACCAAATCTGCCATAGCTTCCTGATCCAAGACTACTGGACTATCCTGATCGCGAGCGTGTGGCAGCAATTTCAAGAGTCTGGAAATAAATGACCTGCCTTGGGGTATGATGCGCATGGCAAAGTTAAGCATACCAAGCAGGGACTGAATATCTGATTTAGTGGTGACCCTAACTCGGGCTAGCTTATGTACTGCTTCTTTGACCCTGAGCAATTTGTCTTGAGGAAGGCTATCTTCCATACTGCCAATATCCAGACGAATACCAAGAAATGTAATGGTAGTACCGGGCCCTTCCACCTTGTGTGGGGCTACAGGCACCCTGAGGTCTGCAAACACCGACTGTAGGTCCTGGGGTGTATGTACTGGAGGTTCTATCAAAAGGAAGTCATCCAAGTAGTGAATGACGTGAACGACACAAAATAATTCTTGAAGGATCCAATGTAGGAATCTGGCAAACTGATCAAAAATCCATGGGCTGGATTTCGAGCCAAAGGTCAACTTATTGGCAAAGTAATATTTGTTTAACCACTTAATCCCGTGCCATTGCCACAACTGCAGCTGGATTGGGAGTAGCTTGAAGGCATCTGTGATGTATGCTTTAGACAGCCAAGCTCCCCGACCCAACCTCAGTTGTCACAGCCAGACAGCTGAGAAGCGCTCACAGGAGCTTCTCAGATCCTCCTCCTTGAATTTCTTTGTTTTGGTTTAGTTTCTCATCTCGTTAGTCTATCTCAGCTGTCATGCAGTTGGACTAATTGCTACCCTTTAAGTTCCTCCCCATAATGCAGTAGTGTGCGCCTGATACAACTTCCTGGAGTGTGTGTGCATGCTGTTCCCAGTTTCCAGTCCTCAGTCGTCAGTTGTCTGCAAGATAAGTGCTGTTTATGTATTTATGATTTTGTCTTTTCTGGATCCAGGTGACCCTGACTCCCTCCGTGTCAGTGTAGGGAGCCGGAGGTCGTGTCCCTTCACTATTGTAGGGTCTTCAGGTAATAGATAGCCGAGGAACGTGGATATGCGGCCATTCACCTTTGGGGTGTTCGCATAGGCTGAGCAGTGAGGGAGAGCGGCAGGTCTATTGCAGGGGTCTCCCTTTGTTCCTTAGTTGTGGATCCAGAGAAACATTGTTTATATGGTATTGTCTTGTTTCCTGTACACCATCCGTGACATTATCAGCCGCCAAAACCGTCTCAAGCATGGATCCGGTTTCACTTTTGGCTGAACGCTTTCAGGGTCTTTCTTTGGAGGTAGCTGATCTCCGTAAGACTTTTTCTCAGTTTCAAGTGACCGGTTCAGCTTGCGTTCATGGAGTTTGTGCTGAGCCTAAGATCTCGCTCCCGGATACGTTCTCCGGGGGTAGTGAGAATTTTGTGCGTTTTAGAGAGGCTTGCAAACTCCATTTTCGCCTTCTTCCCCATTCTTCTGGTGATGAAGAACGGAGGGTGGGGATCATTATATCGCTGCTCAGGGGTAACGCTCAGTCCTGGGCATTTTCGCTGCCGGAGGGGGCACGGCCCCTTCGTTCAGTGGATGAATTCTTTTTAGCCCTGGGTCAGATATGTGATGATCCGGATCGTATTGCTCTGGCTGAGTCTAGACTACGTCTGTTATGCCAGGGTAAACAATCCGCAGAGATATACTGTTCAGAATTTCGGAGATGGGCAGCAGATACGGGTTGGAATGATGCTGCACTCCAAAGTCAATTTTGCTATGGCCTTTCAGAGGGATTGAAAGATGCATTTGCCTTTCATGAAAGACCTACCTCCTTGGATTCTGCTACAGTATGTCTAAGGCTGTTCGTATTGACAGGCGTCTTAGAGAGAGAGGAGAGATCTCTCCTTCCTGTCATACTCAGTCCCGGGACAGTGCAGCGGTCTCATTCTGTGCACAGGGGTCTCAGTCGCTGTCAGCCCCTTCTGAGCAGGAGTCCATGCAGCTGGGGTTGATTGCCTCTGACAATAGAAGATTCAGCCCGCAGGGGAGGGTTTGTTTTTGTTGTGGAGGTATAAATCATCTGGCAAATGTTTGTCCCTCTAGGAGATTCAGGCAGTTTTCTGGGAGTAATAAAGAGACAAAAAGGAAAAAATCTTTTAAAAATGTTCCGTCTGTTACTATTGGCAGGGTTGAGGCGGAAATTGAAGGTTTTCCGTTTGCTTGTAGTTCCCGTTTTGTCCTGCCTGCTAGGGTGGCGCTAGAGAGCAAGAGCATTTTTTTGTGAGATTTTTGTGGATAGTGGAGCAGCTGTCAACCTCATTGATAATCAATTTGCAATAACTCATGGTTTCCAGGTATGCACTTTGGGAAAGGATATTCCTGTTTTTGCTATTGATTCAGCTCCACTTTCTCAGAAATCGTTAAAGGGCATAGTTCACAATATCCGTTTAATTGTGAGTGATGCTCATGTTGAGGATGTGTCATGTTTCGTCCTTAGTGGTTTGCCTACTCCTCTAGTGTTGGGGCTACCCTGGCTCACTAAACATAACCCCACCATTGATTGGCAAGCGAGGCAAATAAATGGTTGGAGTAACTTTTGCAGAGAGAATTGCCTCATAACATCTGTTTCTGAGGTTTCTACTAAGACTGTACCACCTTTCCTCTCTGAATTTTTGGATGTCTTCTCTGAGAGTGGAGTTCAGGGTTTACCTCCGCACAGGGAGTATGATTGCCCTATTAATCTCATCCCAGGCGCCAAGCTGCCTAAATTTCGTTTATACAATCTCTCCCAACCTGAGAGGGTCGCTATGCGGGCTTATATCTCTGAGAGTCTGAGAAAAGGACACATACGACCCTCGAAGTCACCTGTTGCCGCTGGTTTTTTCTTTGTTAAGAAAAAAGATGGTTCTTTAAGACCTTGTCTGGATTTCAGGGAGCTGAACAGTATCCCTATTCGTGATCCTTATCCGCTTCCTCTGATCCCGGACCTGTTTAACCAGGTTGTTGGGGCTAAAGTCTTTTCCAAATTAGACCTAAGAGGGGCATACAACCTGGTTAGGGTCAGAGAAGGAGACGAATGGAAGACGGCTTTCAATACCCCTGAGGGCCATTTTGAGAATTTGGTTATGCCTTTTGGTTTGATGAATGCCCCAGCCGTTTTTCAGCATTTCGTCAACAGCATTTTTTATCATTTAATGGGAAAATTTGTATTAGTGTATTTGGATGACATTTTGATTTTTTTCTCCTGATTTCAAGACTCATAAGGAACACTTACGTCAGGTCTTGCTCATCCTGCGGGAGAATAAATTATACGCGAAACTGGAAAAATGTGTGTTTGCGGTTCCAGAAATTCAATTTCTGGGGTTTCTTGTCTCCGCTTCTGGTTTTCGCATCGACCCCGAGAAGGTCCGCGCTGTGCTTGAGTGGGAGCTTCCTGAGAATCAGAAGGCGCTGATGCGTTTTTTGGGCTTTGCCAATTATTACAGGAAATTTATTTTGAATTATTCCTCTGTTGTTAAACCACTCACTGATATGACCAGAAAGGGGGTAGATTTTTCTTCCTGGTCGGTAGAGGCGCGTAAGGCCTTTTCTAATATCAAGGAGAGTTTTGCTTCCGCTCCCATCCTAGTACAACCTGATATTTCGTTACCCTTCATAGTTGAGGTTGATGCTTCTGAGGTAGGGGTGGGTGCGGTCTTGTCTCAGGGTTCCTCTCCTGCCAAATGGCAACCGTGTGCCTTTTTCTCAAAGAAACTCTCCTCCGCAGAGAGAAATTATGATGTGGGAGATAGGGAATTGTTGGCCATCAAGTTGGCTTTTGAGGAATGGTGCCATTGGCTAGAGGGAGCCAGACACCCTATTACTGTGTTTACTGACCATAAAAATCTGGCCTACTTGGAGTCAGCCAAGCGTCTGAACCCGAGACAGGCCAGATGGTCTTTGTTCTTTTCAAGGTTTAATTTTGTTGTTACGTTCCGCCCTGGGGTTAAGAATGTGAAGGCAGATGCCCTGTCACGTTGTTTTCCGGGAGGTGGGAATTTTGAAGACCCGGGTCCCATTTTGGCTGAAGGTGTGGTGGTCTCTGCTCTTTTTCCTGAATTGGAGGCAGAGGTGCAGGCAGCCCAGTCAGAAGCTCCTGATCTTTGTCCTCCTGGGAGGTTGTTTGTGCCTCTCGCTTTGAGACACAAAATTTTTAAAGAACACCACGACACGGTCCTTGCTGGGCACCCGGGGGCAAGAGCCACACTGGATCTCATCGCTCGGAGATTCTGGTGGCCTGCGCTTCGTAAGTCGGTTGAGGGTTTTGTGGCAGCTTGCGAGACTTGCGCTCGTGCCAAGGTCCCTCATTCACGGCCATCTGGTCCTCTCCTTCCTTTGCCCATTCCTTCCCGTCCTTGGACACATCTGTCCATGGACTTCATAACGGACTTGCCTCGTTCCTCGGGGAAGTCTGTGATTCTGGTGGTGGTAGACCGTTTTAGCAAAATGGTGCATTTTATCCCTTTTCCTGGTTTGCCCAATGCTAAGACGCTGGCGCAGGCATTTATTGACCACATTGTCAAATTGCATGGGATTCCTTCAGACATAGTCTCTGATAGGGGCACGCAGTTTGTTTCCAGATTCTGGAAGGCTTTCTGTTCTCGCTTGGGGGTTCGGTTGTCATTCTCTTCTGCTTTCCATCCGCAGTCGAATGGCCAGACAGAGCGCGTCAATCAGAATCTGGAGACATATCTGCGCTGTTTTGTGGCGGAGAATCAGGAGGATTGGTGTTCTTTTTTGTCCCTTGCTGAGTTTGCTTTAAATAACCGTCGTCAGGAGTCCTCTGATAAGTCACCATTTTTTGGTGCATATGGGTTCCATCCGCAGTTTGGGACTTTCTCGGGAGAGGGCTCTTCTGGTTTGCCTGATGAGGACAGATTCTCCTCGTCTTTGTCATCTATTTGGCAAAAGATTCAGGATAATCTAAAGAGCATGAGTGAGAGATATAAGCGTGTGGCGGATAAGAGACGTGTGCCTGGTCCGGACCTGAATGTTGGTGATCTGGTGTGGTTGTCTACCAAGAATATCAAATTGAAGGTTCCCTCCTGGAAGTTGGGTCCTAGGTTTATTGGGCCTTACAAGATCCTGTCTGTCATCACTCCTGTTGCCTACCGTCTTGATCTTCCTCAGACTTGGAAGATCCATAATGTTTTTCATAAGTCCTTATTGAAACCTTATGTTCAACTTATTGTACCCTCGCCTTTGCCTCCTCCTCCGATTATGGTTGATGGAAATCTTGAATTTCAGGTCTCTAGGATTGTGGATTCTCGTCTTGTCCGCGGTTCCCTCCAGTACCTCGTTCATTGGGAGGGTTATGGTCCTGAGGAGAGGATGTGGGTCCCAGTGACGGACATTAAGGCCTCTCGTCTCATCAGGGCTTTCCATAGGTCCCATCCTGAGAAGGTGGGCTCTGAGTGTCCGGAGTCCACTCCTAGAGGGAGGGGTACTGTCACAGCCAGACAGCTGAGAAGCGCTCACAGGAGCTTCTCAGATCCTCCTCCTTGAATTTCTTTGTTTTGGTTTAGTTTCTCATCTCGTTAGTCTATCTCAGCTGTCATGCAGTTGGACTAATTGCTACCCTTTACGTTCCTCCCCATAATGCAGTAGTGTGCGGCTGATACAACTTCCTGGAGTGTGTGTGCATGCTGTTCCCAGTCCCCAGTCGTCAGTTGTCTGCAAGATAAGTGCTGTTTATGTATTTATGATTTTGTCTTTTCTGGATCCAGGTGACCCTGACTCCCTCCGTGTCAGTGTAGGGAGCCGGAGGTCGTGTCCCTTCACTATTGTAGGGTCTTCAGGTAATAGATAGCCGAGGAACGTGGATATGCGGCCATTCACCTTTGGGGTGTTCGCATAGGCTGAGCAGTGAGGGAGAGCGGCAGGTCTATTGCAGGGGTCTCCCTTTGTTCCTTAGTTGTGGATCCAGAGAGACATTGTTTATATGGTATTGTCTTGTTTCCTGTACACCATCCGTGACATCAGTATGACCTGAATGGCTTCATCGATGGAAGTGTATTTCATTGAGAATTCTTCTGACGGGATTAGAGAATTAAGACTAGGTATGGGTAATGAGGGTGGGGCTGACAGGTCGTATATCAATCTTTTTTTATTACTGAACTTCCCAGTCACTACCCCAACGGGGTTAATCCTCCAACAATCAAAGGGGGGGTATTCGAAAAGCCCGATGAGATACCCCTTGTCCAACTCAGCCTGAACGAGCTGGGAAATGGCCACGGGGTCTCTCGAGGCTGACAACAGGTTCTTGCACTCGTAAGTGACCTGTGGAAGAGCCAATAGCCCTGTATGGAAACCTGCGGAAAGACCATTGATAACATACTGTACCCAGTCGGCATGTGGATGGGACACTAACAGGATACGAAGGAGACCTACGTCCACCACGCTTAGTCATGCTGGATCCTGATTTTTTTGTGGACAAGACACGCGGGGGTGGGCTCTGAAGCATATCGCACATAAATGCAGAAGTCTACACTGGCTGTAATTGCATGCAGAGTGCATGCAGAGAAATTAAAATTATTGCAGATCTGAGACTTCCCTAGATACTTGATGGGGCGCCCCAAATTGTCCACTCCCGGGACATTTCTGCTGACTGATGGCCCAGGAATACTACTAACTTGCGACTGTGCTGGATTGTTGACAAATGATCACCAGTCTGTCATATGGGAGTAGGAGTGGCATTTAGAACAGGCAGGAGCTTTGAGGCCCGCAAAGTGCCTACAGAATAGTCCTGTGTCCATATTAGACCAATCCACAATGTGTTGGAATTGAGCCAACGCCGCTGCAGCTTTTGCTGAGAAGGAACGGTGATAGTCGTAAAAGGTGGACCCACCATATTTATAGGCTAGATCCACTACTTTGTACAAATAAAGATCTAACTCCTCCCTGCATTGTGGATTAACAGAACAGACAACATCCCTGTACAGACTAAAGGCTAAGACAAACTCTGGTATGCTGAGTTTTCTATTCAACCTCACATCCTTAGATTTGAGGACCACCGAGACCTCCCCACAGACTATGGTCTTGTTGTCTGGCGCCTCATGAGCTGTTATGAGTAACGACGCTAAGTTCACGTCCTTGCCGTCAATTATGTCCTGTCGAATGTTGGCTGGAACTAAGTGGGACGGTGCGATAGGGGGTATAGAACCTGACCCACCAGCCACACTAGCCTGGAGGCTAGAAGAACCTGCCGGACTCTGGCACACCAAACGGGCAGCTGTGTCGCCTGCCTCGACCGACTCTAGCCTGGCCTGAAAGTTCGACATTGACGCCATGGAGTTGATGGCCGCGTGCAGTTGCGTAAGCGAGGTCTGAATAGTGTCCATGGACACCACCTGCGGATTTTGGACCTCCGGAACTGAAGACAGAAGACGGAACAGTTCCGCCTTCCTTGCAGAAGCTGGAAATGGAATGCCTCTCTTGGATAACTCTGCCATCAACTTGGGCACAGTCCATGACCTTAATGATGGTGTGGAGTCTCTTGCGGAATGTGACGCCACGCTCCCACAGGATGATGATGTATCGCCCATCAATGATTCTTGAGACATCCTACTAAAACACAACATGATTAATGCAGAAGATGAATACCCAACACCAGCTTGCGCCATTCACCAGTATCACGGACTACCGATGTGCCAAGAACCGCCGAACCAGCACACAAGATACCGTCCAGCATGCGGAGCACCCCTTCACCGAAGTGACTGAATATGGGAAGATGTGTACATAGCAAAATAGAATGTGCCCTACTTAGCCTTGCAAGCCCCGAACGAGTGTAGACTGATACATGAGAGTGAACAAGGCATGCACTGTAGGACCGTATCCTGTAGTCGTGACAGGACTTAACGTGTCTGTTAATGTGACAGACGTATCTAATTGAGGTCTGTAGTCGTGACAGGACTTAAACGTGTCTGTAGAGGTGATAGACGTATTGAATTGATGCCTGTAGTCGTGACAGGACTTAAACGTGTCTGTAGACGTGACAGACGCATCGAATTCATGCCTGTAAACGTGACAGGACTTAAGTTTTTTTTTTTTGCGAGTCTGTGGCCGTGACAGGCTAGAGTCTAACCGAGGATATAATAGACACGTGAGAGACCTGTCCGACAGACAGACTTGCCATAACCAACTTGGTAAGTGGAATGTGAGTACGCACCCACAATGCTACTGTACCTGGTAACTGCGTCCTTGCTGATGGGGTGACTGAACGTAGCTAAACATGTTAAAAACTGAGTATTAGAAACTGTACAAAACCCCCTAGTCTTAAAATCTACTCCCGTGATGCACAATAGCTTACTTTGGCCCTGATGCCAAACGTGTCTACTAAGTATAGCTGCGTCTGCTGGTACGAAGCCGTGCAGCGGGTGGATAGAAGGAGCCACGAACCTATGGACGCACATATGAAAGAAAAACCTGTAGACAATTGACCCAATAATTGGTAAGTAACGCACTGCTTGAGATGACCTCACTAGTTTATGAATCAGGAAAAAGAATGCAACCAAGGCCCCTCTGCGGACAGACATAAGCCTGATGGGACTGAATTTATCCTATGCACTGCCCCGTCCTATGACGTTAAACAATATCGGATATACATATAAAACACTCCTCATCATTCTTAACCCCTTTTTTTTTTTTTTTTTGTAACACACCTCTTTCCCCCCTTTTTGTTTTTCATTTTTCCTATTTAACCACTGTAATACTGCATAACCATAACCAGGATGTATCAAGACATGACAGGCAAATGTAAGCTGTAATACCACTGGCGACCAGCAGATGGCATGCTGGGACAACCTAAGGCAGCAGAGCGCGGCTCTGAACTCATGGAAGCCGGCTCTGCTGTCCGCCGAGACCTGCAGGTAACAACATGCGGTTTGTGGGTTCCGATCCCTCCCCCCTGCCCAGGAATGAAGCCGCAAGGCCCAGATCTTACCGCTGGAAGACGTGAACGCTGGGATGTAGACACCGATGACGATGAGAGGCAGAGACCGTATACTCACGTGCATACTGGCGCCCGAAAGTGACACAGAAACGAGCCGCCGGTAAGGTGAGGAGGAGGCTGCGGCTTATAAGCAATATAGCCCCGCCTCCCCTCACACAAATGCGGCAAATAGCCATTTGCCTATAACGAGCCATACGAGTAGGTGTTCTGGAATTGTTATTAAATGGGGAATGTGTGTAGCTATTAAAACAGGCATGTCAGGAGTGGTGACAGGTCATCTTTAAATACTTTTTTTTCCAAGTAAGCCTGTGCTTTACAATAATCAGAGAGAAGGGAAAATGGTTAGGGGTGTATTGGTTCCATATAGCTTAACTCGGACCAAATTAAATTAGATTGCAGGTAATAGGTTAGGACAACACTATATGATGGTGCTACCTTGACACTGTTGCTTATGCAGCTTAGCCCTAATGTACTGTATAAGGCCTTATTCACACATCCATGTCCATATTATGTCCATATGAAGATGTCAGTGAAGTGGCCAAGCTGCATCCATATTCCACATACACTGCAAGGCTGACAAGGGATTACCAGAATATTAGCCACCAATGGTCCATAAAAACACTGTGTTCTGTCAGTGGTTTTCACAGGCTCATAGACTTCAGTTGGTGTGTTGAGTCAGCAACACAGACCATAGTAGTGCATGCTTCTATTGTTTTTCCACTGACCTTCTATGGAGAACATAGACAACACATTTCCATGAATCACTCACTTTAAGGCCAGTTTCAAACTAACACTAAAATCTTTCGAGCGGGCTGGCTATGTCGGATACGCTGAACTCCAGCAGACTGTTGTCACGGCCTCGGTGTGTGCCGCGACATTTTCGCCGCGCATGCTGGTTGCCGGTGGCAACTTGTTTTTATGCATGTGTGTGCGCTTTCCCTTTTAGGATGTTTCCTTTCCCTGCTTTGGTGTGCATGGGGTTAAGGTGTGCATGGTATGTGTGGTGGGTGTGACCTCAGGCCTCCTATATGTTGGTGTGGTGGAGCCTGAGTGTCAGTTTGGTTTGTTTGTCAGCTTGGTGTGGAGCTCTGCTCCTGAGCTGAATGATACTGTCTGTGTGAGCTATCCTTATTTGTTATTTTGTATTTCTTGCTTTGTCTGATGTCCCCTCCGGTGTGTTTCTGTCATTCCTCCCCCCACCTGGTGTATGTAGTTATGGTGCGGGTTTTGCTTGGAGGTTTGATTGTTGTATGAGGCTCCGAAAGGGGCGGGCTTTCCCGGAGGGGTTTAAGCGAAGACTCGCCTGTGGGCTTTTCCAGCTTAGAGCCACCTTCCATCATGGCTACGGCAGGTAAGTGAGGATTGCATAGTTATGTTACTGTGTAACTTACCTGCCGTACTGTTTAGCCCATGGCCTTCTATCCTGCTTGCCACTGGGCCGTTTGAGACACCATTCATCCGTGGTGCTGGATGAATGGGTGGTCTCTGCCCTGTCATTAGGCCTAGGGCTTTGTAGGGATAGTAGGGTCAAAGGTTGGTGAGCATGAGCCCCCTTACCTTCTGAGGCTGCTCATGCGGTAGGAGTCTAAGGTGAGTTCAGGGTTGTGCTAGGTGGTGACCTGCTCCCTGTTCCTTCCTATCTGGCATTGCAGTCTCTGCCTTTGCACGGTGGGGGGTTTTCCCCACTCCCCGCCGCGACAACTGTTCCTCTGCCGGAATTTACTGTGTTTTCTCCCTATGGCATGTGTTAGGAATGTCCTTACCTGGCCTAGCAGTAAAAGATCATTATCTTAGATACTAGCAATGTTAGAAGTATTCAGAGATAAGATTATATTTCAGTACTGTTTCTGCAGGGATTCATATGATAATAACATATCGCACAAAGGCGCTCATGTTACCACATTCCTCGTCTTTGCGGAGAATCAAAGATACTGAGTCACTGTATAGTCTGGTTCCAGGCTCTGGATATAGAAACTTGACTCATTACTTTTCCTACTTCTGTTCTATAGCCAAACCATTCCAAACATTGTCACAAAGTATATGCATATTATCATGCTAGTCCAAATCAGCAGAGCTGGAAATGAATTGCTTCCCTAATCTCCAAGAAACTCCCCAAATGGAGCCTCCGCTTTACTCTTTCCTGGGTTCAAAACCCAAAAGAGATTTAAAAATAGAGACTGAATAAAAGTTAAATACACTGGAGTGTATACTGACAGTACTTGGGGATAACCCCCCTCATTGTCATAACACTGTGGAGTCAGCAGAGCACGGACTCCTAAGTTCAGAAACTATCTTCTATTACTTTTACAGAACAAACCAGAGCAAACTGGGCTTCTGCATAGGGGGCAGTAGTGAAATGGGTGGAGGGGAGGGATTTTTCCTATTTTGTGGACATTTGCTTCTCCATAACAGCTAATTTATTACACCTGTACACACATTAAAATAGAGCATCATTGTAGTCTTAGCGGTATGAGATTGCTGCTTATGCGGGCCAGTTTTGAGGCATCCCACGTGGTATCTGCGTGCTGTTCATATCGCTGCTGCTTGTGCGGCCCAATGTTAGGGCATCACACATTCCATCAGCGTGCCGTTCGTGAGAGCCGTCTGGCCTGAATTGTTTCTGCTTAGCAGCTCTCACAAACGGAGCGCAGATACCACATGGGATGCCACAACGCTGGGCCGCATAAGCAGAAGCGACATACCGCTAAGGAACCTGCACAGAATGCAGATAAGTAAAACCGAACTATATCTATATAATCATGCATACCTATTGAATATCAAGTCTATATCGACAGCAATATATTGGCATTATCTACCATCTATATATATTAACTGCCAACATTGCCTGTCCTCATCATCAATACTCTGCATAAGCAATATCTAGGTGTATACCCTCCAAACCTCAATGAACATTCTTTGAATATATAAGAATATCATTTTATTTTTTTTTACTTTATATCCCGGGCAAGGATGATGAACCAATTCTATTAATAAGGCTAACATTTTGGACAATTTTTTTTATACAAAAATGTTTTTATTTATTATTATTTTTGGAGGGTAATTATTTGTTATATTTATTTTGTTACATCTATTTTGTACTAACTAATATCTATACCTGTCATTGGGGAGTTGTCACTGGTTTATGGAAATAAGTATGACGTAGTGTGAGAGTCCCATGTATCACTGACAAATCCACATGAAGGTATATGACAATCCCATACGAAGGTATATTATCTAACCAAGAAGTAACATGTCTCTAAACGAGAGTTAGGGGGAGCAATAGATCTTATGAATTGGTCTTCACTTACATCTCTTCTGTTATACTAATCAACTGATGTTTTTTATATTTTTAAACAATAAATGAAATATATATCATGAATACATAGAGTGTGATTCCTGTATGCAAGTGTGCCTACCAGACAGCATTATATTACCAAGTATTTTTGGCAGTGGGTTAGCCATTGGCTAGAGCACCTTAATCCATAGTAACCAGAAGGGTGAGCCACCATATATTGTGTTTAGTACATGTGCTGTGTCAGTTTACATTGCCATTCTGTCATTTCATTCATGAATTAGCAAGCTCAGGATGAATCGTGCTATAGATTCCCCTGTCAGGTGAGTCAGACAGCACAACATCTTGCACTACAGGGGCAAAGGAGCCAACAGTTACCATCCATTCATTCGCATAGGCCACTAGGCATGAAGTCTGTGAGGCAGTACAGTGCCACAGCCAGTCCCGATTAACGAGACCTCATGCGGCGGGTGTCTAGGCGGAACGATTACATTTTTAATCCAAGAGGTGGACGTCCAGGCAAAATATCAGAGTCAACAAGTCGGCTCATCACAAGTTCTATCAGTTCTGGCTCGACAAACATGGCAGTGGAGATGGCTCATATGCTTTGTTAATAGTGAGATCACAGACGTCCATGCAAGAACCATGCGACGCACATTACACAAGTCTGGAATGGTGGCCCGAAAAAAGGTGAAGAAGCTTCAACTTCAATATTGTCATAAGAAGTGTCAGCTTGAGTTTGCAAAAAAGTTTGAACAGTGGACAGTAGAAGATTGGAAACGGGTGATTTGGAACAATGAGATGAAAGTAAATAGACTGGGCTCTGATGGGTGCAAATGGGTCTCTAAGAAACAATGGAAAAGTAGGTTAACAGATCAAGAAATTGAAGGAACTGTCAAGTTCGGTGGAAGAAGCCTGATGACATGGGGTTGTTTCACAGCCAAAGGCGTTGGATACTTCACCAGAATCAATGGTGGTTTCAATGCTGAGCTATATGACGAGTTACTTTGTACACTTGAGTACTATTCGTATGAAAAGGATGACAGTGTTCCAGCAGGACAATGACACAAAGCATACGTTGAGATTGGCAAATAAATAGTTCAATGACAATAAAGTAGAGGTGCTGGATTGGCCCCCACAGTCCCCAGACCTCAACCCAATCGAACACTTGTGGGTGGAGTTGAAGCAAAAAATGTATTTGTACCCAATCGTCACCTAGCAACCATGCGTAAATATCGCACTGCATCCGCACTTGTTTGCGGATGCTTGCGATTTTCACAGAGCCCCATTCACTTCTATGGGGTCCGCGTTGCGTGAAAAATGCACAATATAGAGCATGCTGCGATTTTCACGCAACGCATAAGTGATGCATGAAAATCACCGCTCATCTGCACAGCCCCATTGAAATGAATGGGTCCGGATTCAGTGCGGGTGCAATGCGTTCACCTTACACATTGCACCCGCGCGGAATTCTCACCCATGTGAAAGGGGCCTTAGTGTGTCTCTGTTCTTGCTCATAGAGGGCAGTGCTGAGTGAGAAACCCTCCCTCTATGATGTCAATATCAGAGCACATAGAAATGGATTGGCAAGATTAGACCGTTTTAAGACTGACAATTTTAGATTTAAAGGGGTTGTTTCACTTGGACGTTGCTGACATATTCACAGGAACAGCTCCTATGACAAGAATAAGACTCAGTCTTGGGCCACTGTGAATGGAGAGGTGGTTAAAAATAGCCAAGTGGCTTCCGTTTTTTGCGGATCCGCGGTTTGCGGACCACAAAAAACAGCACGGTCGTGTGCATGTAGCCTAAGAGGAATAAAACCTAGTAGAAACTGACCCTGAACTGCTAAGTTCAACAAAACAGTAGAACATCAAAACCCAAACAGAAAGCTGAACTCACAATAAACATGCAACTACAATATAGACAGCAGTAAGACCGTAAAAGAAAAAATCTCAGAATGCATACAAACAAAGCCAATGGACTAGGATTCAGGACTCTAAAAACAAACTGCACAGCGCTATATACTGTACATATATCCTGCAAGGCACAGAAACTAAAGGTATTCAAAAAACCCTCCCAGCAAACACCAGACTAAGGCCTCATGCACACAGCCGTTGCCGGCCGTGGCCCATATAGCGGCTTGCATTCACAATATGTGGGCACCAGCCGTGTGCTCCCCGCATCACGGATGTGGACCTATTCACTTGAATGGGTCCGCAATCCAGAGCTGCAGTGCAGAACGAAGGCACGGAACCCCATGGAAGCTTGTTCTATTTTTTTAAGTTGAATGGGTCTGGATCCGTTGTGGCAGCCGCACTGATCGGCCATTTATGACACATGCCGTGGATATGCAGTAAATATCCAGATGGGAAAGAACCTAGGAGACAGAAGCTGAGCTCTGTGATATACAGATTTAAGTGATTCAACCTCTTCCGGACACAGGGCGTACAGGTATGCCGCGAGCAGGCACCTGGGGCAAATGTGCCGGGGAGTCCTGAGACCCCCCCCCCCCCCCTCCGTGTAGGCGATCGCAGCAAACCGCAGGTCAATTCAGACCTGCGGTTTGCTGCGTTTCCAGGTTATTCGGGTCTCTGAGGACCCGATAACCCGGAACAGGATGATCGGTGGTGTGATTTTACCCCACCAAACACAATCCTGCGATCCTGAGTGGTGATGGTGACATCACCTCTCAGGATCGCCTCTGATTGGTAGGAGGGCGGGCCGGCGGGAGATTCAAATGATAGCAGCGCTCCTCTCCTCCTCCTTTTGTGTCCGGAGCCCGAGGAGAGAGGAGCGCTGCCTGCACGTGTCGGATCTGAGCTAGCATCTGTGCCCCAGCACCCATCCTTGCCCCAGGACCCGATCTGTGCCCCAGCACCCCCCATCTTATCTGCAGGTAATTAGGGAAAGCTTGGGCTAAGCAGGGAAAATAAAGGGAAAGTTAGTGGTAAAAAAAAGTTTTCTTGCATCACCCTAAGTAGGGTGTCTGGGGTCCACAGCACAGCTGTGTGACCCTAGACACTCCCCAGGGGTGCTGCCGCTTGCCCCCCTGCTCCCGCCCCCACAGTACGTATGCTGACTGTGGCCGGCACTCTTAGCGTCCGGCCACTGTTAGCTCATCGCACACCCCACTTCGGACAGTTGATCGGCGGTTTTTGAATTTATTTTTATTTATTTTTTTTTCACATTATTTCCACTTTTTTTAGTTTGTCTTTTTTTTCTGTTAGTTTTAGGGATAAGTACTCGAACACCCGTGCCCCCACACACACACACACACACACACCAAATAAAGATTTACACACACACTCCCCTATGGCCCGCTGGACGTTCTCGGCCGAGGAGGCATACGCCCAGCTTGCCTCCGACTCTGAGAGTCCCAGTGAGGACGAGGATGACCCCACTTTCCTGTTGTCATCCGCATCCTCATCATGAATGGTGGAGCAGACGAACCTGTACGCCCAACAGTTCGTTGCTCAACACCTGGGCTCCTTTTTGGCTAGGCCCGGTGGCTGGACCCCGGTCAGTGCAGCCGAGATAAGGACATTTTGGGCCCTCGTGCTGCATATGGGCCTAGTCAAGAAACCTAGTGTCAGCCATTACTGGAGTGGGGACGTCCTCTACCAGACCCCACTTTACAGTACGGCCATGACACGCTCCCGGTTTGAGGCCATCCGGAAATGTCTGCATTATTCAGATAATGCAGCATGTCCCCCCCAAGGTGATCCTGCCTATGACCGTCTGTATAAGATACGGCCGGTCATCGATCACTTTGGGACCAAATTTGTACAGGCCTATGTACCTGGAAGAGAGGTCGCGGTTGATGAGTCTCTCATTGCGTTCAAGGGGAGAGTCATTTTCCGCCAGTATGTTCCCTCAAAGCGGGCGAGGTATGACGTGAAGCTGTACAAACTTTGTGAGAGTACCTCAGGGTACACTTACAAGATTCGTGTGTACGAGGGCCGAGATTCCCCCCACTCCGGGTGTTAGCGGGAAACTTGTGTGGGACCTTATGCACCCACTGCTAGATAAGGGTTACCACTTGTACGTGGATAACTTACCACAAGCGGACGTGGATCTGGCGGCGAGGGACTGGAACAAGGGGATACTAGTTCCAGTCCCTCGCCGCCAGATCCACGTCCGCTTGTGGGACCGTGCGGAAAAATCAACGCGGCCTCCCTGCCCACCCCCTCCAGGTACCTATCCCCAGGGGTGAGACCCGTGCCCTTACCAGTGAAAACCTGTTGCTGGTCAGATATAAGGACAAGAGGGATGTCCTTGTACTGTCCACAATTCATGGTAACGGCATCACCCCTGTCCCTGTGCGAGGTACCGCGGCAACGGTCCTCAAGCCCGATTGTATTGTCGACTACAATCGGTATATGGGAGGAGTTGATCTCTCTAATCAAGTCCTCAAGCCATATATATTGCCATGCGCAAAAGCCAGGCATGGTACAAAAAAGTTGCGGTCTACTTGGTGCAGGTTGCCTTGTACAACTCTTTTGTGCTGTCCTGGAGCGCTGGCAACACAGGGACATTCCTTCAGTTCTATGAGGCAGTCCTCAAGGCCCTGATCTTTTCGGACCGGGAAAGAGCAGACCGGAGTACCTCGGGAACTGGAGGCGCCCGGATCGTCCCTGGCCAACACTTTCCAGGTGTGGTCCCCCATACTGGAAAGAAGGGACGAACCCAAAAAAAGTGCAGAGTGTGTCACAGGAGGGGGATACAGAAGGACATCACTACTCAGTGCGACACGTGCCCCGATCATCCGGGCCTCTGCATTGACGGTTGCTTCAGGGAGTATCACACTTCCATGGAGTACTAAATTTATATCCCAATTTAGCCACTGACTATCGGATAAAAAAACTGGTTCTCAGACTTGAGACACCCAAAAAAAATTGTAAAAACTAAAATAAATAAAAAGAAAAGTATACAAATTAGGTATCGCTGCGTCGGTAATAATCTCCTCTATAAAAATACCCCATGACCTAACCCCCCAGATTAACATGGTACAAAAAAAAATAAAAAACGTTTTTTTTGTCACCTTGCATAACAAAAAGTTTAATAGCAAGCGATCAAAAAGTCATACAGCCCCCAAAATAGTGCCAATAAAACCGTCCTCTCATCCGGCAAAAAATGAGCCCCTACATAAGATAAGACAGTTAATGGTAAATGGAGATGAAATTTCAGAATTTCAATTTTTGGTAACCTTACCTCACAAAAATGGAATATAGAGCAACCAAAAATCATATGTACCCTAAAATAGTCCCAACAAAACCGCCACCTTATCCCGTAGTTTCCAAAATGCGGTCACTTTTAGGGAGTTTCTACTCCAGGGGTGCATCAGCGGGGTTGAAACAGGACACGGTGTAAATAAACCGGTCCATAAAAATCAGCCCTCCACAAACCACACGGCGCTCCTTTCCCTCTACGCCCTGCCGTGTGGCCGTACAGTAGTGTACGGCCACATATGGGGTGTTTCTGTAAACAGCAGAGTCAGGGCAATAAATATACAGTCTTGTTTGGCTGTTAACTCTTGCTTTGTTAGTGGAAAAAATGGGTTAAAATGGAAAATTTGGCAAAAAAATAATTTTCTCATTTCATCCCCATTTGCCAATAACTCTTGTGCAACACCTGAAGGGTAAACAAAGTTTGTAAAAATCAGTTTTGAATACCTTGAGGGGTGTAGTTTCTTAGAAGGGGTCACTTTTATGGAGTTTCTACTCTAGGGGTGGATCAGGGGGGCTTCAAATGGGACATGGTGTAAATAAACCAGTCCAGCAAAATCTGCCTTCCAAAAACCATATTGCGCACCATATGGCGCAGTAGTTTACGGCCACATATGGGGTGTTTCTGTAAACGGCAGAGTCAGGGCAATAAATATACAGTCTTGTTTGGCTGTTAACCCTTGCTTTGTTAGTGGAAAAAATGTTTGGGTGGTTTCTATTATATAAGCCTCACAAAGTGACTTCAGACCTGAACTGGTCCCTAAAAATTGGGTTTTTTTTTAAATTTCAGAAAAATTTAAAGATTTGCTTCCAAACTTCTAAGCCTTGTATTATCCCCAAAATATAAAATATCATTCCCAAAATGATCCAAACATGAAGTAGACATATGGGGAATGTAAAGTAATAACTATTTTTGTAGGTATTACTATGTATTATAGAAGTAGAGAAATTTAAACTTGGAAATTAGCAATTTTTTTAAAAAAATTGGTATTTTTTTTTTATAAATAAAAATTTATTTTGACTCCATTTTACCAGTGTCATGAAGTACAATATGTGACGAAAAAACAATCTCAGAATGGTCTGGATAAGTCAAAGCGTTTTAAAGTTATCACCACTTAAAGTGACACTGGTCAGATTTGCAAAAAATGGCCTGGTCCTTAAGGTGAAATAAGGCTGTGTCCTTAAGGACTTAACCCCTTAGTGACTACCCATACGTGTTTTTACAGCGGTCACTAAGTGACCTTATGAAGAAATCCCAGCAACCGTGTCTTGCTTCCAAGTATATTCTTTTATTTCATTGTCATACAATATTAAATATGAAGCGTTTCGGCACAAAGCCTTTTTCAGTCAAATTGACTGAGAAAGGATTTGTGCCGAAACACGTCATATTTAATATTGTATGATAAAAAATTTAAAGAATATACTTGAAAGCGAGACACTGTTGCTGGGATTTCTTCATACGCTTCATGTGGAGTTTGCTCCTTCCCGCTGCAACGTGAACGTTTGAGTCGTGTGACGGCTGGATTTGAATTTGACTAAGTGGCCTTAGGCTGGGCTGCCCCTTTTTTACGGCAGCCCAGTCTAAGCCGGGAGTGGGCGCCCGCCGCATGTAAAGTGCTGACAGAGGGAGCGGACCCCCTCTGTCTCCCATCAGCACCCTGCAAATGCGATCGTGGGGTGCCAATGTATGTGAAGGATGGCTGGGGTCTCATGTAAGCCCCAGACCAGCCTTGAGTAACTTCCAGCATGATACCAATGAAAAATACAAGTCGTCCTGCAAAAATTAAAGGGGTTGTCCCACTTTGCTTTTTCAATCTTACCAGCAGTAAATGTCCTGATAACTTCCTGGTTTGGCTCAGGCAGTTGAGTGAAGGCCGGCCACGCCTCCTCATGACTCACCCTGAGAGCTCAGTCCTTGTGTGCTCGTTCATGTGGATGAGTCATCTTTCTGGAGCCTGCAGAGTATGTAAAGCCCATCCCCCTGCTGGGGAATCACTCAGTGACCACTGACCAATGCTAGTGAACTAATGTAGTAACTTGTGGCTGTCCTGCATTCTAATACACTTTTACACATAAAACTTGTGTTACAAACCCATTCTGTGCAGCAAAAACAATAAATCACTACAGCCCAAATGCATGTTAGCTAGTAGCCATATGATCTGTGCTAGATATAGATAGATATATTCACTGACTTATTACCCAGCTTTCCCGATGTCTGATATTATCACTGACTTATTACCCAGCTTTCCCGGTGTCTGATATTATCACTGACTTATTACCCAGCTTTCCCGGTGTACAATATTATTACAGACTTATTACCCAGCTTTCCCGGTGTCTGATATTATCACTGACCTATTACCCAGCTTTCCCGGTGTCTGATATTATCACTGACTTATTACCCAGCTATCATGGTCGGCGTGACTATCACATACGTGACGCAGAGGGAGGGAACAAGGAAGGCCCTGCCCAAGTGAGAGGGAAGGTGGTGACCCCTGACTCACCTAGCGGCTGGCACCTGGCTGCCCTGACGTCCCTAGACGGGTTCCTCACCCGTACGCCGATCACGTGCCTAAAGCCCTGGCTTTCCCTAAGCTGAGCCCTAGATAGTGAACAGGGCGGTGGGAACACTAGTCCGCACCACTAGCTCTAAGGAAAACACCAAGGGAAGGACAGACAATACAAACTCAACATATAATCCCAGGTGGGCGACAACAGGAGACAACAAGAAGCCCAACAGGGATCCGGAGGGTAGCACTCTGGAACGACAACCAGGATTCACAACTCCAGTGGGTCAGTATAGATGTCCAGGCAGGAAGCTCTATAACTGGCAACTAGAGAAGTGTGAGGGGAGAATATAAGGAGGTTGGGAGTGGCAGACAAGAAACAGCTGAGGAGGAGAAGCTACGGATCCCTGATTGAGACAAAAAGGATAGCAAGGCAAACACAGAAAACAATCACTAAGAAACAACGTGATCTTTAGATATAGAGCGCGCAGCCACCCGCTGCGACCTCCTGACCCCGGGTATAACGGAGTCAGACGTGGCTCTTGATACCCTCGTGACACCAGCTTTCCCGATGTCTGATATTATCACTGACTTATTACCCAGCTTTCCCGGTGTCTGATATTATCACTGACTTATTACCCAGCTTTCCCGATGTACAATATTATTACAGACTTATTACCCAGCTTTCCCGGTGTACAATATTATCACTGACTTGTTACCCAGCTTTCCCGGTGTACAATATTATTACAGACTTATTACCCAGCTTTCCCGGTGTCTGATATTATCACTGACTTATTACCCAGCTTTCCCGGTGTACAATATTATCACTGACTTATTACCCAGCTTTCCCGGTATCAGATATTATCACTGACTTATTACCCAGCTTTCCCGGTGTACAATATTATCACTGACTTATTACCGAGCTTTCCCAGGGTAAAATATTATCACTGACTTATTACCCAGCTTTCCCGGTATCAGATATTATCACTGACTTATTACCCAGCTTTCCCGGTGTACAATATTATTACAGACTTATTACCCAGCTTTCCCGGTGTCTGATATTATCACTGACTTATTACCCAGCTTTCCCGGTGTACAATATTATCACTGACTTATTACCCAGCTTTCCCGGTATAAGATATTATCACTGACTTATTACCCAGCTTTCCCGGTGTACAATATTATCACTGACTTATTACCCAGCTTTCCCGGTATCAGATATTATCACTGACTTATTACCCAGCTTTCCCGGTGTACAATATTATTACAGACTTATTACCCAGCTTTCCCGGTGTCTGATATTATCACTGACTTATTACCCAGCTTTCCCGGTGTACAATATTATCACTGACTTATTACCCAGCTTTCCCGGTGTACAATATTATCACTGACTTATTACCCAGCTTTCCCGGTATCAGATATTATCACTGACTTATTACCCAGCTTTCCCGGTGTCTGATATTATCACTGACTTATTACCCAGCTTTCCCGGTGTACAATATTATTACAGACTTATTACCCAGCTTTCCCGGTGTCTGATATTATCACTGACCTATTACCCAGCTTATTCATATATTTGCCCCCAGTGTCCATAGAAATAATATAGTTGCCCCCAGTGTCCATAGATATAATATAGTTGCCCCCATTGCACATAAAATTAATATAGTTGCCCCCAGTGTCCATAGTTATAATATAGTTGCCCCCATTGTGCATAAAATTCATATAGTTGCCCCCAGTGTCCATAGATATAATATAGTTGCCCCCAGTTTCCATACATATAATATAGTTGCCCCCAGTGTCCATAGATATAATATAGTTGCCCAAAGTGTATATAAAAATGCCCCCATTGAATTCACTATGAACCCCCTTTATTGCAGAGTTTTCAATAATCGTTGGTCGATTAGTGGGCCAGTAGATATTATACTTACAGTATCCCGTTCCTCTGAAGTCCGTCCGCTCACTCCGCTGACTTCGCCCGAACTGTTCGGATACCCCGCGCATGCGCAGCTCTATCTAAGACGCGGTGGATTATACTGCGCATGCGCGGTCGTGCGCGTTCATGTAATGGAAGAGGCCGGCCGATTAATTTCTTAGCCTGTAGTGCGCAGGCGCGGCTAAAAGGATTGCGGCCGGCGAAAAGAGGCCCGTATCCATGGGAGATCTAAGTAAACAAAGGATTCTAATAGAAGCTGTTTTAGGATGATTGAAAGGTTTTTTTAACAGACATAATAGGAAGAAATGTTCACTGGGGACAATAAATTAGGATAAACCTATTTAATGAAGTGGGACAACCCCTTTAAGCCTTTCAAACAACTCCATAGAAAGGAAAAATAAAAAAGGTATGGGTCTTGGGAAGCAGCGATGCAAAGCATTTTTTCCTTTTAAAAAAAGAGGTTTTATTACAAAAAAGTAGTAAAACGTAAAAAAAAATATATATGTATTTGGTATCACTGTAATCGTACTGACCCATAGAATAAAGATATTATGTTATTTATACCAAAAAAGGAATGCCGTAAAAATTTATAACGTAAAAACGCAGTGGCAGAATTGCTGTTTTTCCCCATCTCCATCCCAGAAAGAGTTAATAAAAGTTAATCAGAAAGTTATGTGTACCCCAACATGGTTGCCATTAAACGACAACTTTTCACGCCCAAAAAAAAAGCCCTCATACAGCTTAATAGACGGAAAAATAAAAACGTTATAGCTCTTGAACGCAACGATGAAAAAATAGGAAGAAAAACGCTTGGTCAGTAAGGCCAAAAACAGGCTGGTCACTGGTTAAAGCAGGATTTCGGAGTAAAAAGCAGAGTAAATCCTGACAGGACTCCTAGGAGAGATGGTGAGAGTCCTGATAACCCTGCCCTCACAGGATTGACAGCTCTCACTGTATCATTGTGTGTACACAGAAGGCTGGTAATCATGTTTTCTAGGCATGCTCTGTGACCTGTGCGGAGGTCATTGTACAAGGAAAGAATAGATATGCTTTGACAATCACCTATTGTGAATGGTGGATCCTGTGTCTTACCTGTCATTCTAATCCTGCTTTTAATGATGTCACCTCTCCCTCTGTGTATTGATAAGTAGGTAAAGGCTGTATTACACAGCCGAATTCTGCTGGTGATTGTTGGGAAGGAAGCATTCCCTCCCGAGAATCACTTGCTAGCTCGCACAGGAGACCGCTGCTATTATACTGTATCAGCAGGGGCGGACTGAGAACCCTCAGGGCCCCCGGGCAAAATAAATCAAGGGCCCCCTTACAGGCCCCACCCATGTTCTGCTGCAAGCCCCACCCTTGTCCCGCCTCCATGCCCCGCCTCCAGCCACACCCTACAGAATAAGGCCTCTTTCACACTTGCGTTGTCCGGATCCGTCGTGCACTCCATTTGCCGGAGGTGCCCGCCGGATCCATAACAACGCAAGTGAACTGAAAGCATTTGAAGACGGATCCGTCTTCAAAATGCGTTCAGGTTACTATGGCACCCAGGACGCTATTAAAGTCCTGGCTGCCATAGTAGTAGTGGGGAGCGGGGGAGCAGTATACTTACAGTCCGTGTGGCTCCCGGGCGTCCCAGAATGACGTCAGAGCGCCCAATGCGCATGGATGACGTGATCCATGCGACACCATCATCCATGAGCGGGGGCCGCCCTGACGTCACTCTGAAGCGCCCCGGGGGAGCCGCACGACGGTAAGTATACTGCTTCCCACTACACTTTACCATGGCAACCAGGACTTTAGCGTCCTGGCAGCCATGGTAACCATTCAGAAAAAGCTAAACGTCGGATCGGTAAGGCACCGAAACGACGTTTAGCTTAAGGCCGGATCGGATTAATGCCTTTCAATGGGCATTAATACTGGATCCGGCCTTGCGGCAAGTGTTCAGGATTTTTGGCCGGAGCAAAAAGCGCAGCATGCTGCGGTATATCTCCGGCCAAAAAACGTTCCGTTCCGGAACTGAAGGCATCCTGATGCATCCTGAAATGGATTTCTCTCCCATTCAGAATGCATGGGGATAATCCTGATCAGGATTCTTCCGGCATAGAGCCCCGACCGGACACAAAACAACGCAAGTGTGAAAGAGCCCTAAGATTTCAAAGTTAAAGCGACACCAAAAGGCACCAGACCACTTCAGCTCATTGCAGTGGTCTGGGTACAGTGTCCCTTTTGCAAATCGAGCTGCAATGTTCTAGAGAAACTGCCTTGTTTACGTTCCAGCAATAAGTCAGCCTCTAGTCGCCGGCAGCCACCTGAGGGCTTCCTGGATTAAAACAGACCTTTGGTCTGGTATCTGACGCTGGACCGTCCTCACACTCTGCATGATGACTCCAGCGTCAGATTTTTCCCCCTAGGAAAGCATTGATTCAATGCTTTCATATGGGGTGATCTAATCTCAGCGTCCATTAGTGAGCCTCTGTTAGAAACAGTCCCCTCCACCTTGTACTTGTTCCACTGATCTGCTACTTGTGGGCTACGTGGGCATGAGTTCAGTCACTTCGGCGCGTGATCCCGCGAGACCCGTGACCTACAGTGGCGGGTCTCGCGCTGCAGGACGGGATTGCCCACCGAAGTGACTGAACTCATGCCTGCGCAGCCCACAAGTAGCGGAACAATTACAAGAGGGGTGGGGAATAGCCAAATAAAAAAATATTTTGAACCAAAAGGTGTGCTTTTGGTGGGGTTTTGAACTAATGGTGGTCTGTGGATGGTACTGTTGTGTGTTGTGGAGGCTCTGTGGATGGCACTGTTGTGGGGGCTCTGTGAGTGAATGACCCCCAATACAGGGTCTGGGGGCCGGCATCTGGTGTTGTAATGGCAGCGGGGCCCGGTGCAGTCCACTGTATTCTATCGCACCGGGCCCCACTCACGGTAATACAATTTTCATATGTGAACAAGAAGAGAAATCCCTCAACGATCCTCTCCCTCTCTGTACTCACAAACTCAGTAGCAGGCAGCCGGGCGGCAGCGCAACTCACTGACGTCATGCGCCTGCTCCTCCCACTTTATAAAATGAAGCAGGCGGAGCAGGCGCGTGACGTCAGTGAGTTGCGCTGCCGCCCGGCCTGCCTGCTACTGAGTTTGTGAGTACAGAGAGGGAGAGGATCGCAGAGGATTTCTCTTCTTGTTCACATATGAAAATTAGTATTACAGTGAGCGGGGCCCGGTGCGATAGAATACAGTCAGTGCACCGGGCCCCGCTGCGATTACCACCATTACCAGGCCACACATTGTTATTCTGCGGCGGGCCCCCATCCCGGCCGGGCCCTCGACCATGTCGAAGTGCCTGACCGGTCAGTCCGCCCCTGTGTATCAGCGATCTCCTCCACAGCATGGGGTGGAGCGATCATTATGCCATTGTTCATCCCCATGCTGTCTAGTTGTTTGCATGATTAGACACCACGATCTGCCGGTGGCAAACAATGATTTTTAGATTGCTCCTTCATCAGGTAATCGGTGGCAGTATTAGACCGCCGGATCATCGCTAATGAGCGTTCCTACGAACGCTTGTTAGCAATGTTTGGCCCAACAATCTCCTGGTGTAATACAGACTTACTGCAGTAAAGTGATCTGTATGGACTAAGAAGTGACTTAGTGGTCAGTGGTAAAACTGCAGATTTAATGTTTTTTTGTTTTTTTAATGTAGATATTGACATGGAAAATTAAACAGAACATCACCAAAAAATTATTTAAGAATATATTAAACATTAAAATGTGATTTAAATAGGTCATTTTCTGATGGACACGTTCCTTCAAAAGGGTTATTCTACGATTAATGTAAAACATGAAACTCAGATATCATATAGTACATGGACAATCTCTTTCTAACAAAGCTAGAACCAGCCCTGTACATCACATGGATCCAGAGATCTCCCCATTCATTGCTCTGCTAGATTGATATCAAGCTGGCAGCTCAAGGGGAGTGTCTTTTCTGCTGCAGCTCAGGGGGCGTGTCCCATTCTGCTGGAGCTCTCTCCCTATCACAGCTCAGGAGGCGTTGAAAGATGAAACTGAGCATGTGCGGCCATCTCAGTGAGCAGGTCAAAGAAATAAGAAAAAGAACAAAGACCAGGTGGCACTGTACAGATACTTTTTATTGAATACTCAGTGGCTATACAGAAGTTCCTAATTACATGCAATTACAAAGTATTCAGATGCGGTGCTGGTTTGAAAACTGTAGAATACTTTATTGTGGAAAACCCCTTTAAATGACAGCTGTAGCCATCTCCAGTTTGGTATGCTAGAGCTTGCCACAAAGAGCAGAGTGAAGGACCAAGGTTTTCTCGGTTGTGCCACCTGCATGGACCATCATCTGATGATAAAGTATGTTTACACTGCTCTACCTGGCACCTATATACAGTGCCTTGCAAAAGTATTCACCCCTTGACTTTTTTCAATTTTTGGTACATTACAGCCTTAATGTTTTGTTAATCAGAATTTTATGTGATGGGATCAGAACACAATAGTCTAAGTTGGTGAAGTGAAATGAGAAAAATATATAAATAAAAACTATTGTTTAGAAATAGAAAACATAAAATTGCCATGTGTGTATCTATTCATCCCCTTGTTAGGAAGCCTATAAAAAGCTCCGTGCAACCAATTACCTTCAGAAGTCACATAATTAGTAAAATTATGTCCACCTGTGTACAATCTAAGTGTCACATGATCTGTCATTACATATACACACCTTTTTTGAAAGGCCCCAAAGGCTGCAACACCTAAGCAAGAGGCATCACTAACCAAACACTGCCATGAAGACCAAGGAACTCTCCAAACAAGTAAGGGACAATGTTGTTGAAAAATCTGAGACGCAGCACAGAGACCTAAGGTAACCCTGGAGGAGCTGCAGAGTTCAACAGCAAAGACTGGAGTATCTGTACATAGGACGACAATAAGCCGTACGCTCCATAGAGTTGGGTTTTATGGCAGAGTGGCCAGAAGAAGCCTTTACTTTCAGCATAAACAAAAAGGCATGTTGTGAGTTTGCGAAAAGGCATGTGGGAGACTCCCAAAATGTATGGAGGAAGGTGCTCTGGTCTAATGAGACTAAAATTAAACTTTTCGGCCATCAAAGAAAAAGCGATGTCTGGCGCAAACCCAACACATCACATCACCCAAAGAACACCATCCCCACAGTGAGACATGGTGGTGGCAGCATCCTGCTGTGGGGATGTTTTTCAGCAGCCAGGACTGGGAAACTGGGGAAAGATGGATGGTGCTAATGCAGGGATATTCTTAAGCAAAACCTGTCCACTCTGTGCGTGATCTGAGGCTAGGACGGAGGTTCACCTTCCAGCAGGACAATGACCCCAAACACACGGCTAAAGCAACACTTGAGTGGTTTAACTGCCTCCGGACCGCCTAACGCAGGATTGCGTTCCGTAGGCGGTCGATTCATTCCTCCTTGACGCGCCGGCGTGTCATCTCGCGAGACGCGAGATTTCCTGTGAACGCGCGCACGCAGGAGCGCGCGTTCACAGGAACTGCAGGTAAACAAGCTCATCTACAGCCTGCCAACGGCGACCATTCGGCTGGCAGGCTGTAGAATCCGATTTTTTTTTAACCACTGAAAGGTATATTAGACGCTGTTTTGTTAACAGCGTCTAATATACCTGCTACCTGGTCTCTGGTGGTCCCTTTTGCTTGGATCGACCACAGAGGACACAGGCAGCTCTATAAAGTAGCACCAAACACCACTACACCCCCCATCACTTATTAACCCCTTATTAACCCCTGATCACCCCATATTAGACTCCCTGATCACCCCCCTGTCATTGATCACCCCCCTGTAAGGCTCCATTCAGACGTCCGTATGTATTTTGCGGATCCGCAAAACACATACGGACATCTGAATGGAGCCTTACAGGGGGGTGATCAATGACATGGGGGGTGATCGCCCCATATAGACTCCCTGATCACCCCCCGGTCATTGATCACCCCCCTGTAAGGCTCCATTCAGACGTCCGTATGTGTTTTGCGGATCCGCGGATCCGCAAAACACATACGGACCTCTGAATGGAGCGTTACAGGGGGGTGATCACCCCATATAGACTCCTTGATCACCCCCCCTGTCATTGATCACCCCCCTGTAAGGCTCCATTCAGACGCCCATATGTGTTTTGCGGATCCGCAAAACACTGACACCGCGGATCCGCAAAACACGGACACCGGCAATGTGCTTTCCGCATTTTGCGGATCCGCACATTGCCAGAACTATATAGAAAATGCCTTTTCTTGTCCGCAATTGCGGACAAGGATAGGACATGTTCTATAGGCTCTACAAAAACGCAGTGTTCGCCCGATCAGGCCTGATCTTGTGCGCACACTTGCATTCAGTCCGCCCCACCACAGTGACAGAAATGTTTTTTTTTTCTGATCACTGCAAAAACACAGTAAAATCGCTGCGGCGCTATAAAAAGATCACTTTTGAGGGACATGGCGAGTTCATAGAAGATTTTTTTTTTTCTCACAAGTTAGCGGAAATTGATTTTTTTTTATTGTTTTTTTTGTTTTTTCTTACAAAGTCTCATATTCCACTAACTTGTGACAAAAAAATAAAATCTCACATGAACTCACCATACCCCTCACGGAATCCAAATGCGTAATTTTTTTTAAACATTTATATTCCAGACTTCTTCTCACACTTTAGGGCCCCTAAAATGCCAGGGCAGTATAAATACCCCACATGTGACCCCCATTTTGGAAAGAAGACACCCCAAGGTATTTCTTGAGGGGCATGGCGAGTTCATGTAAAATTTTATTTTTTGTCACAAGTTAGTGGAATATGAGACTTTGTAAGAGAAAAAAAAAATAATCATTTTCCGCTAACTTGTGCAAAAAAAAATTCTTCTATGAACTCACCATGCCCCTCACGGAATACCTTGGGGTGTCTTCTTTCCAAAATGGGGTCACTTGTGGGGTATTTATACTGCCCTGGCACTTTAGGGGACCTAAAGCGTAAGAAGTAGTTTGGAATCCAAATGCGTAAAAAATGCCCTGTGAAATCGTAAAGATTCTCATTGGAATTTGGGCCCCTTTGCGCACCTAGGCTGCAAAAAAGTGTCACACATGTGGTATCGCCGTACTCAGGAGAAGTTGGGCAATGTGTTTTGGGGTGTCTTTTTACATATACCCATGCTGGGTGAGAGAAATATCTCTCTAAAATGACAACTTTGTATAAAAAAATGGGAAAAGTTGACTTTTACAGAGATATTTCTCTCACCCAGCATGGGTATATTTAAAAATACACCCCAAAACACATTGCCCTACTTCTGAGTACGGCGATACCACATGTGTGACACTTTTTTGCAGCCTAGGTGCCCAAAGGGGCCCAAATTCCAAAGAGTATCTTTACGATTTCACAGGGCATTTTTTAGGCATTTGGATTCTGCTCACGCTTTAGGTCCCCTAAAATGCCAGGGCAGTATAACTACCCCACAAGTGACCTCATTTTGGAAAGAAGACACCCCAAGGTATTCCGTGAGGGGCATGGTGAGTTCATAGAAGAATTTGAGACTTTGTAAGAAAAAAATGAAAATCATCATTTTCCGCTAACTTGTGACAAAAAATAAAAACTTCTATGAACTCACTATGCCCATCATCGAATACCTTAGGGTGTCTACTTTCCGAAATGGGGTCATTTGTGGGGTGTTTTTACTGTCTGGGCATTGCAGAACCTCAGGAAACATGACAGGTGCTCAGAAAGTCAGAGCTGCTTCAAAATGCAGAAATTCACATTTTTGTACCATACTTTGTAAACGCTATAACTTTTGCGCAAACCAATAAATATACACTTATTGCATTTTTTTTATCAAAGACATGTAGAACAATACATTTAGAGAAAAATTTATATAGAAATGTAGTTTTTTTTTATTTATTTACAACTGAAATTGAAAAAATGTCATTTTTTTTTGCAAAAAAATCGGTCAATTTCGATTAATAACAAAAAAAGTAAAAATGTCAGCAGCAATGAAATACCACCAAATGAAAGCTCTATTAGTGAGAAGAAAAGGAGGTAAAATTCATTTGGGTGGTAAGTTGTATGACCGAGCAATAAACCGTGAAAGTAGTGTAGTGCAGAATTGTAAAAAATGTTCTGGTCATTAAGGGGGTCATTAAGCCTAGTCAAAGCCCAATAAAAAAATATGTGGTCAGACTTAAAGATTGCTGTTCACAAGTGCAAACCATCCAACTTGAAGGAGCTGGAACAGTTTTGCAAGGAGGAATGGGCAAAAATCCCAGTGGTAAGATGTGGCAAGCTCATAGAGACTTATCCAAAGCGACTTGGAGCTGTGATTGCCGCAAAAGTTGGCTCTACAAAGTTTTGACTTTAGGGGGGGTGAACAGTTAAGCACATTGACTTTTTCTGTTATTTTGTCCTATTTGTTGTTTGCTTCACAATAAAATAAAAAAACATCTTCAAAGTTGTGGGCATGTTCTGTAAATTAAATGATGCAAATCCATCAACAATCCATGTTAATTCCAGGTTGTGAGGCACCAAAATACACTGCTCAAAAAAATAAAGGGAACACAAAAATAACACATCCTAGATCTGAATTAATTAAATTTTCTTCTGAAATACTTTGTTCTTTACATAGTTGAATTTGCTGACAACAAAATCACACAAAAATTAAAAAATGGAAATCAAATTTTTCAACCCAGGGAGGTCTGGATTTGGAGTCACACTCAAAATTAAAGTGGAAAAACACACTACAGGCTGATCCAACTTTGATGTAATGTCCTTAAAACAAGTCAAAATGAGGCTCAGTAGTGTGTGTGGCCTCCACGTGCCTGTATGACCTCCCTACAACACCTGTGCATGCTCCTGATGAGGTGGCGGACGGTCTCCTGAGGGATCTCCTCCCAGATCTGGACTAAAGCATCTGCCAACTCCTGGACAGTCTGTGGTGCAACGTGACGTTGGTGGATAGAGCGAGACATGATGTCCCAGATGTGCTCAATTGGATTCAGGTCTGGGGAACGGGCTGGCCAGTCCATAGCATCAATGCCTTCGTCTTGCAGGAACTGCTGACACACTCCAGCCACATGAGGTCTAGCATTGTCTTGCATTAGGAGGAACCCAGGGCCAACCGCACCAGCATATGGTCTCACAAGGGGTCTGAGGATCTCATCTTGGTACCTAATGGCAGTCAGGCTACCTCTGGCGAGCACATGGAGGGCTGTGCTTCCCTCCAAAGAAATGCCACCCCACACCATTACTGACCCAATGCCAAACCGGTAATGCTGGAGGATGTTGCAGGCAGCAGAACGTTCTCCACGGCGTCTCTAGACTCTGTCACGTCTGTCACATGTGCTCAGTGTGAACCTGCTTTCATCTGTGAAGAGCACAGGGCGCCAGTGGCGAATTTGCCAATCTTGGTGTTCTCTGGCAAATGCCAAACGTTCTGCACGGTGTTGGGCTGTAAGCACAACCCCACCTGTGGACGTCGGGCCCTCATATCATCCTCATGGAGTCTGTTTCTGACCGTTTGAGCAGACACATGCACATTTGTGGCCTGCTGGAGGTCATTTTGCAGGGCTCTGGCAGTGCTCCTCCTGTTCCTCCTTGCACAAAGGCGGAGGTAGCGGTCCTGCTGCTGGGTTGTTGCCCTCCTACGGCCTCCTCCACGTCTCCTGATGTACTGGCCTGTCTCCTGGTAGCGTCTCCATGGTCTGGACACTACGCTGACAGACACAGCAAACCTTCTTGCCACAGCTCGCATTGATGTGCCATCCTGGATAAGCTGCACTACCTGAGCCACTTGTTTGGGTTGTAGACTCCGTCTCATGCTACCACTAGAGTGAAAGCACCGCCAGCATTCAAAAGTGACCAAAACATCAGCCAGGAAGCATAGGAACTGAGAAGTGGTCTGTGGTCACCACCTGCAGAACCACTCCTTTATTGTCTTGCTAATTGCCTATAATTTCCACCTGTTGTCTATCCCATTTGCACAACAGCATGTGAAATTGATTGTCACTCAGTGTTGCTTCCTAAGTGGACAGTTTGATTTCACAGAAGTGTGATTGACTTGGAGTTACATTGTGTTGTTTAAGTGTTCCCTTTATTTTTTTGAGCAGTGTATGAAAAAAGTCAAGGGGGGTGAATACTTTTGCAAGGCACTGTAGGTCCTGTCAGCAGTTTTTAGGGGTGATGTCTGCTGACAGAAGAAAACAGCTTGGTTGTTAAACTATTTATGCTGAAAGTGAGTGCGAAATAGCCATCTTCTTGAGTTACTGTAAAGCTTCCACTTTTCAGTTTAATCAAAGGAATTAAAAGACTTACTCCATCCTCCGTGTATTTTTCTGTACTCTGATCTTTAGATTACTCATATCTGCTTGACTAAAATTATACAGTGTCTATGTTATAATAAGACTGCATTACATGACAAAGTACTAGAAGGAAACTATAATCAACATTCTTCAAAAGTTATTTACTGTAAAATCCATTACATGGCTTTATGTTTTCTTTGGCATTAGTGGAGTTGCTGATGAAAGCCATCTCTGATGATACTAATGTTGCCTCTGTGCTCAGTACACCACCACCTCCCCTTTAATTGGCAGTGCTAGACAGCCCTGACTAATGGTGTCTGTGCTGTGGCTCATTTAGTCATTGGTGGTCCAGCGTTATTTATGGTGTTCTTTACTGCAGGTTGATCCAGAAGGTTGTCTGGTTTCATCATGAATGCAAAGCTTGCTAAAAGTTTAAAGGGACTCTGTCACCACTTTCTAACCCCCCCTTTTCAAAGTATTGTTATCTGCATGGCGCCCCTGTGATTATAAATGTGTTGTTAGAAGTTAAATTCGCCGTCTCCTTTTGATAAAAAGAGCTTTTATCTAACCTGTCAATCTTCTTGATAAGGTGCCCAGGGCGTTTCTTTTCGTCTCAATCTGCCGCCCGCCGCCGCCACCGTTGGTGCCCAGCTCCTCCCCTCATGCTTTCAGCGCCGCCTGAATGTAATCAAATACGCCTCCGGCTCTCTCTCAGTGCCCCCTCCTCCTTTTCAAAGATCCCGCGCGTGCGCACAGGGCTGTGCCTGATGCGCCCGTGCGGACATTTACAATCAGCCTCATTGAGCGAAGTGCGCATGCGCGCACTTCGCTCAACCTCCTCATCAGACGAGCACTGCAGCCGGCTGGCTGCAGTGCTCGTCTGATGAGGAGGTTGAGCGAAGTGCGCGCATGCGCACTTCGCTCAATGAGGCTGATTGTAAATGTCCGCACGGGCGCATCAGGCACAGCCCTGTGCGCACGCGCGGGATCTTTGAAAAGGAGGAGGGGGCACTGAGAGAGAGCCGGAGGCGTATTTGATTACATTCAGGCGACGCTGAAAGCATGAGGGGAGGAGCTGGGCACCAACGGTGGCGGCGGCGGGCGGCAGATTGAGACGAAAAGAAACGCCCTGGGCACCTTATCAAGAAGATTGACAGGTTAGATAAAAGCTCTTTTTATCAAAAGGAGACGGCGAATTTAACTTCTAACAACACATTTATAATCACAGGGGCGCCATGCAGATAACAATACTTTGAAAAGGGGGGGTTAGAAAGTGGTGACAGAGTCCCTTTAATGACCATTTTAAAAGTGAAGAGCTATACATTGTAATTCCTCACTGTTTTCAAAATCTCTACTTGTATCAGTGAATAGAAACATTCTGCTTTATTTACATCGGCTAAAAACCCATAATGACCTACTACTTTGCCACATGCGGCCCACTACCATCTGCTCACAGACATGCTTGTTTGTGCCTGGCCATTGCTCATATATATATTTTCCAAGTCAGAAAAAAGATTGGAGAGTAGAGTGGGAACAAGAACAGGTAAGGCTACTTTCACACTTGCGTTCGGTGCAGATCCATCTTGGATCTGCACAGACAGATCCGTACCGATAATGCAAACGCTTGTATCTGTTCAGAACGGATCCGTTTGCATTATTCTTTAAATAAAAAGTCTAAGTGAAAACAGATTACATTGAAAGTCAATGGGGGACGGATCCATTTTCAATTGCACCATATTGTGTCAGTGAAAAGAGATCCGTCCCCATTGACTTACATTGTAAGTCAGGACGGATCAGTTTGGCATCGTTAGGCAGACACCAAAACGCTGTAAGCAGCATTTTGGTGTCCGCCTCAAAAGCGGAACGGAGACCAAACGCAGCCAATCTGCTGCATTCTGAACGGATCCTTGTCCATTCAGAATGCATTGGGGCTGAACTGATCCCTTTTGAGCTGCTTGTGAGATCCCTGAAACTGATTTCACAAGCGGACCCAGAAACGCCAGTGTGAAAGTAGCCTAACTATTAAGGGTGCACTGTGTGACCATATCTGAGACCCATATAAATATATAGACATAATGGGGGTCTTTTGACCCCTGTGCAGCACTCCAGTAGGTAGATGAAGTGCAGAAGTAACCATGCATCATTTTGGCTTTATTGATTATCGTATGGGAGTAGGGAAACACTCGGCTGTTTCAGCCACCCACAATAAGTACACTCCTTGACCAAAAAAATGCCCTAAGAAGAAGTTGTTGGAATCAAATGAAACTTTCGATGTGTAAACGTAATGATGATATGCGTAAGTGATTACAATATTAGAGCGAAAGGATAAGTTACAATTGAAGGAAGCTCTAGCCTGGATACAAGATGAGATACGGTTTGGCATGGAGGCATATAGGCTCCATATGGTATCCTGCTGTACATTTTCCCACACACGTTGGAGCTGGGCCTGTAGATCCTGCACACTCATAGGTTCGGTGAAGCTGGCATCCCAGCTTGTCTCATAAATGCTAGATTGGTGATAAATCTGGCAACCGGGCAGGCCAATGAAGAGTTGCAGTGAGGCAGAGACATTCCTGGGAAACCCTTGCTATGTGTGGACGAGCATTATCCTGCTGAAAAATTCCAGTTGGAAGCCTTGCCATGAACGGCAACACATGTGGCTGCAGAATGTCACTAAGCTCTTAGTGTCCCTCGTATCACTATTAGGGGTGACTGACTCTCGCATGTCATGGCTCCCCAGACCATCCATGAGTTGAGGCAGTGTGTCACAGCAAAGGCAGGATTGAAATGCTCAGCACCAGAATTCCATACTCAGACTTGTCAGATGCCAAACAGAACCTGGATTTGTTTCTAAAGATTATATTGTTTCAGTCCATAGCAGTCCAGGTTTCTCATTCATGACACCATTGAAAAGGAAGCCAATGCTGGCTTGCTGTCAATGGCAAGACACGTAATGGGCGCCATGACACCAAATTTTCTTCTGCTAAGCTCCTGAAAATGGTTCGGCCAGAAACAGGAGTGAGTAATAAGGGAGCCATCTGTATCTGGATGGTGCACAATGAAACTGGGAGATCTGCTCATGCTCGTTGGCCCATCAAATGATCCTCTTCACTGGTTGTTTATCTGGGCCATTCAGAGCATGCTCAATGTGTGTGCGTGCCCTTATGTAACCATTGCTCCCAACCAATCATAACAGACATGCGATTATTGTCTCAGATACCCCGTTAATTTTTACTATGGCCTCTGGGAATGGTTAAATCTGAAAGTGTGAGTCTTGCACAAGAAAAGGTTGTGCATCTATGCCATAAACTATCCGATGACTCTCTGAAACCAGTGGATTGTGTTACATCTGTCCATTGTCAAACATTGTTGGAAGATTCTAGTTCTCTCCCTATAGCCAGCTTAGCTCCGTAGCACATTGTGACATACATCATATGCATGCAGGTTATGCAGCTGACGCCAGGGGGGTAGCTAAAGGCTCATGGTCCCTGGTGCAAGAGTTCAGCTTGGGCCCCCATCCCATTCACTCAGTGCTGGTGCACCTAGCTTTTCTGCTGCCCAAGGCAAAATTTTTCCTCTTTTTACTACTAATGACCTATCCTCATACGAGATCTGCTTTCCTAAACAGAGCAGAGAAGGCAGAGCTTGTATGAAAAAAGAAGTGGACAACCCCTTTAAAGACATACTTGGAAAACATTACATACAGCGCTACAAAACATACAGGGTAATACAGCGCCACATATGCAGCGTCCCACTACGTGTGTGTGGGCACTGGTTAAAAGTAATTTTTGATCCTAACAATTGCACTGTACAGTAGGTATAACTTTGCATGTATGTATCTGCAAAATCCCTGTTAACAGGCCTATTAGGTGTAATTTAGACATCCCACCACTAGATGGGGATAAATTTTAGGTCCTATATATACTCAGGTCTGGCCAAATTAGTCAGTTGAGGAGTGGAGGCAGAGTAGTTGGAAAAATGTAGTTCAGAAGAGAGCAGATCTGAGGTAGTCAGATCAAGTTAGTGGGAGGAAAGATAGAGTGAAGATTTCGCAACACAGATTAGTGAGTGGAGCCAACTTCGCTAGGAGGTGTTTACTCAGATGTTAGGCGCAGAAGAGCGTTTTCCTTCTGTAGCTGGACTATAGACTTGCATCCCTGACCAGTAGGAGAAGAGTTTGCCTCCCTGGAAAAGAAACAAGCATTCCTAGGAATTCATCGGTGATAAGAGCCATTATTGAAGGCCACAGACACTTTTGCATGGTGGAGGTTTTATAGCTTCAGGCAGCCACACCAACCTTCTAAGGGACAGTTGAGTTTTCCTGTCTACAAATATTCAGCTTGTAGGGAAAGACAAGGAATAGGATCCAAAGCATCTAAAGGAACCAGGTGCACCTAACCCACTGCTCCAAAACCACAAAACCTGACAAGCCTACAACAGTGGATTTGCAGAATTACCTCTATCATCTAAAGACTGCATAATTGTACTGCTGCAACTGAAAGACCTCTAAAGTAAAAGTTGGGAGTTGCATCTTACCACTGTCTACCTCATTATTACTACCTATGATTGTACCACCATTAACGGTACTGGCGTCACGACAAAAACCATCAAGGGACTTAGCCGCAACAAGCACCCTAAGCACCCCTAACATCAAGGGCACCTCAACCACCATCTTGGCTGATGCTTCCTACCACAGAGCGTGCCCCGGAGGATTTTGTGCTGTCCGCCTCAACACTGTGCTGCCAGCCCAGGGAGGCTATCTGCTAACTGTGAGTAAACTGATGAACTGTGTGTTATACTATTTGACCCCTCATCGGTCCACCGTGAACCTCACGTGTTCCCCCTGCGACTGGCTGGATGCACATATGTACCTCTTACATCCAGTGGCGTCTCCTCTCTGATGTAGATATTCGTCTTTCCTCCTCACCTTCTCAACACCCCATCTTGCCACCCCCAATACTGTTCCCCCAATACAATCCTGCAGAAACAGTCCCCCTGAAAATACTGGTACCACACAGAGCGTCAGTACAAAAATACCCCTTTATATATGCACCAGTACAAAAAAATACCCCCTTCCTTTAGATCAGACCCCCATACAAAACTTTAAATGAGACTCCCCATCTCAGACCAAACCCCCTTTAGACCTCTATGTCAGACCCCATATAAGACCCCAGTTTTAGACCTCAAACCAGACCCCCATGTAAGACCCCGACCCAATATCAGACCTCAGATAAGACCCCCCTGTAGACCTCCAGACCCCCATATCAGACCTCACAGCCCCATATCAGACCTCAAACCAGACCTTCAGAGCCTCATTACACCTCAGACCAGACCTCCAGACCCCCATTAGACCTCCAGACCCCAATAAGCCCACCATTAGACCTCCAGACCCCCATTCAGACCTCCATGCCCCCATTAGACCTCTCCAGACCACCAGTCAGACCTCCAAACCCCCCATTATGGAAGCACTCACTACTATTCAGTGATTATGTGTGGGGATGTATGGAGGGGACAGGTTGTGGACGGCCTTATATGTGTTAATATTTTAAACTGAATTGGCTGGGCAATGGGGAGTCGGTGAAGGGATTGGCAGTGGGGAGAGGCAGAGGAGTAACAGTGTGAGAGGTTGATTAGTCGGGGAGCAAAGTTGAAGATAAATTGGAGAGGTGCGAGTGTGCTAGATGGAGGGCCGATGAGTCTGTTAGTATGCAGGGTGCCAATGTGTTGGTAAAGCAAAAAGCTGAAGTAATCTTCTTGGCAAATTCTGCAGAGATGAATTTTGCAAAATAACTATAACTTTTACAAAGACAGGTGCACTCTGCGGTCTTACTAAGCCCTCATACTGATGTAAAATTGAGAGTTTAGCCAACATATCCTACTGTGGAGGACATGTCTGACATGCGCTCCTATAATTTGCCCACTGGCTCTTGGTATTGCCCATACGGCACAGGTAGGGTTAGCGTTAGGTCTCAAGCTACTTGAGAAACCTTGGCGCGGTGCTCGGGCTCAGACATGTCCTCCACAGTAGGATATGTCGGCTAATCTCTCAATTTTACATCAGTATGAGGGTTTAGTAAGACCGCAGAGTGCACCTGTCTTTGTAAAAGTTATTGTTATTTTATTGTTTATCACATCCACACATTTGCTATCCTGTGTAGGATGTCTATTGTGGTACTTGTGGTCCGCTGCAGGCATCCTCCATTGTATGCATTTTTGCTGGGGATTGCCATTAGCAGCGGACCACAAGTGCAGGATCTGGTGCTATATTTATGTAGTAAACTTGGTTCTGGTGCTGTATTTGACTTATAGGCTTGGTTCTGGTGCTGTATTCATGCAGTGAACTTGGTTCTGGTGCTGTGTATATATAGAAACATAGAAACATAGAATGTGTCGGCAGATAAGAACCATTTGGCCCATCTAGTCTGCCCAATATACTAAGTACTATGGATAGCCCCTGGCCCTATCTTATATGAAGGATGGCCTTATGCCTATCCCATGCATGCTTAAACTCCTTCACTGTATTTGCAGCTACCACTTCTGCAGGAAGGCTATTCCATGCATCCACTACTCTCTCAGTAAAATAATACTTCCTGATATTACTTTTAAACCTTTGCCCCTCTAATTTAAAACTATGTCCTCTTGTAGCAGTTTTTCTTCTTTTAAATTTTCTCTCCTCTTTTACCTTGTTGATTCCCTTTATGTATTTAAAAGTTTCTATCATATCCCCTCTGTCTCGTCTTTCTTCCAAGCTATACATGTTAAGGTCCTTTAATCTTTCCTGGTAAGTTTTATCCTGCAATCCATGTACCAGTTTAGTAGCTCTTCTCTGAACTCTCTCAAAAGTATCAATATCCTTCTGGAGATATGGTCTCCAGTACTGAGCACAATACTCCAAATGAGGTCTCACTAGTGCTCTGTAGAGTGGCATGAGCACCTCCCTCTTTCTACTAGTAATGCCTCTCCCTATACACCCAAGCATTCTGCTAGCATTTCCTGCTGCTCTATGACATTGTCTGCCTACCTTTAAGTCTTCTGAAATAATGACCCCTAAATCCCTTTCCTCAGATACTGAGGTTAGGACTGTCTGAGGTTAGGACTGTATCACTGATTTTATATTCTGCTCTTTGGTTTTTACGCCCCAGGTGCATTATTTTGCACTTATCCACATTAAATTTTAGTTGCCAGATTTTTGACCATTCCTCTAGTTTTCCTAAATCCTTTTCCATTTGGTGTATCCCTCCAGGAACATCAACCCTGTTACAAATCTTTGTGTCATCAGCAAAAAGACACACCTTACCATCGAGGCCTTCTGCAATTTCGCTGATAAAGATATTAAACAATATGGGTCCCAGAACAGATCCCTGAGGTACCCCACTGGTAACAAGACCTTGGTCTGAATATACTCCATTGACTACAACCCTCTGTTGCCTGTCCCTCAGCCACTGCCTAATCCATTCAACAATATGGGAGTCCAAGCCCAAAGACTGCAATTTATTGATAAGCCTTCTGTGTGGGACAGTATCGAAAGCCTTACTGAAGTCTAGATAAGTGATGTCTACTGCACCTCCACCATCTATTGTTTTAGTCACCCAATCAAAAAAATCTATAAGATTAGTTTCACATGATCTCCCTGAAGTAAACCCATGCTGTTTTTCATCTTTCAATCCATGGGATTTTAGATCTTCCACAATCCTCTCCTTAAGTATGGTTTCCATTAATTTCCCCACTATTGATGTCAGGCTTACTGGCCTATAGTTGCCCGATTCCTCCCTACTACATTTCTTGTGAATCGGCACAACATTTGCTAATTTCCAATCTTCTGGGACGACTCCTGTTGCCAGTGATTGGTTAAATAAATCTGTTAATGGTTTTGCTAGTTCACCGCTGAGCTCTTTTAATAGCTTTGGGTGTATCCCATCAGGCCCCTGTGACTTATTTGTATTGATTTTTAGACAGCTGACTTAGAACCTCTACCTCTGTAAAGACACATGCATCAAAAGATTCATTAGTCTTCTTTCCTAACTGAGGTCCTTTTCCTTCATTTTCCTTCGTAAAGACTGAACAGAAGTATTCATTGAGGCAGTCAGCTAGTTCTTTATCTTCTTCCATATACCTTCCTTCTTTTGTTTTTAATTTTGTAATTCCTTGTTTTAGTTTCCTTTTTTCATTTATGTATCTGAAGAATGCCTTATCGCCTTTTTTCCCTGACTGAGCTAATTTTACTTCTGTCTGTGCTTTAGAAGCTCTTATAACTTGTTTGGCCTCTCTCTGCCTAATCTTGTAAATTAGCCTGTCATCCTCGTTTTTTTTTTTTTTTAATTCCTAAATGCTATCTTTTTGTTTTTAATGATTTTGGCCACTTCTGCTGAGACTTTTTGCTTTTACTGACAAGCCTAATGCAATTTTCTGTTTCCTTCAATAGTGCCTTTTTTAAGTAGTCCGATTTCTCCTGGACTCCAATGAAACTGTTCCAATCTGATAGGGACTCGTATACCACTAATCTAATTTTAGAAAAGTCAGTTTTTCTAAAATCTAAAACTTTTTTGTTTTTGTGTGGTGTGACTCAGTCACTGTACTTATAGTAAACCACACTGACTGGTGATCACTAGATCCCATGCTTTCCCCTACAGTAATATCATATACTAAATTCCCATTTGTGAATACTAAATCTAAAATGGCCTCCTTCCGGGTTGGCTCCTCAACTACTTGCTGTAGAGATAATCCCAGTAGGGAATTTAGAATATCTGTACTCCTGGCAGAACTAGCTATTTTGGTTTTCCAGTTTACATCAGGAAGATTGAAGTCTCCCATAATGATAACTTCCCCCTTCAATGTCATTTTAGTTATTTCCTCAACTAGTAGATCATCTAATTCTTTGACTTGGCTAGGTGGTCTATATATCACACCTACACGAGTTACCTTATGATTATCAAGCTGCAAGGTAACCCAAACTGACTCTAAATTGTTCTCGCTAACTTGTATCAAATTAGATTTTATGCTGTCTTTCACATACAGGGCCACCCCTCCCCCCTTCTTGCCTTCTCTGTCTTTCCTGTATAGAGAGAACCCTGGTATTGATATATCCCAGTCATTACTCCCCTTGAACCACGTCTCAGTAACAGCCACTACATCTATATTCTCAGATGCCAGTAGATGCCATGAAGTAATCTTGGTTCTGGCACTGTATTTTTGTGTTAAACATGCATCTAATGCTATAATTTGATCTAATACCATCTATTCACATCTGAGTTCGGGCCACTGTCACATATTCTGTCAAAAACACCGGGCAGAAAAGTCCTGCATGAAAGACTTTTTTATCCAGTAAGGAAGCAGCATCCTGAGCAGACCTCATTATAGTCAATGGAGTCTCTTCAGCGCAGAGTTGGTAAATCTTGTTGCTTTAATGACCAAGCTGTTGCTACATACTCAATCAAGTACTGTACTGTATCAGGGATTGCACGTATGTGTACAATCCCAACATAAAAAAACAACCAACTGCTGCCTTTTAACGAGTTAAAGCCCATTTACCTATACAGCCTTTATATGGTAGGCGGAGTTAAACAGGTTAAGGATGGGCCGTTATCCATGGGCTAGTGCTGTGTGCTTGCTCCCCAGGCTAAAATTTGCCAGCCAACCCCTGCCTGTGCTCAGAGTTGCTAACCGTCCGTAAATTTATGGCAGTCCACAAAAAACAGGTGTTTACTTCTGCCAACCAAAAGAAGAAAACAGTCTGTAAAATAATTTTTACAAAACTGTGATTTAAGTACTGTGCATGTGTGCGCAGTGCAGGGAGAAGGAGGCCAGCGCTGCTGCTCTGATAAGTGGGAAAAGGAGTAACGGGTCCCCTGGGCCACCAATGAAAGCGTGGCACAGTTTGCCGCCGCCTGCTGCTTTTCCCTTCATGCCAGTCAGAGAAGAAGACTGTAGGACTGGCGTGTTGGGGCTGGTGGAGACTCTGGAGAGACTGAGTCTACACCCCCTGACGGAGGTACTGGTTAATACCGCTTGACTCCCCACAGTCATACCCCAACCCTACCTCAAACAAGATGTCTTCCCCAACCCCCCTTTCCCCAATAATGACACTGACACCGCTTTTTTGGATTAATTTGGCCACAGCAAACGATTTATTACAAACATACATATAATATTATAATAATAATAACCTCATAAATGCCAACCAAAACACATTAACATGTATGTCCCTTCTTTTCCAAGGGGGAGGTCCTTGAAGCCCTAAAACCCAAAACAACCGTGCCAAGGTGAGCCGACTTACCCCCAGCCGTTGACCGCTAGCTCGGAGGCACCACTGATGGCTCACCTTGACAGTTGTGCCACAGCCGCCCAACAATCCTGGGAGTCCAGCCCCACCTGTAGGGCCCTCCCATCCTCCTTACCATAGAATCACACCGACTCCAAGGACCTCCCACCGCCTTTACTGCAGTGACAATCTTCCCCTGACCCATTTCTTCCCCACTCGTCCCCCTTCTCCCTAACGCAGCCACGCCATACCCCCATAACCCTATACGCCTCCCCTATCACATAGAGATAACAAAAAAGAGCGGAGCAGCACTCCCGCTCCTTTTCCCTAATGACACTTGCCAAAATCGCAAACGCCTGCAACCAGTTTGCAAACGTCCGTGGAATTAACCGGTGTCTCCGTCTCTCCTCCTCCTCCTTCTTGCCGTCATCTCGCTTCGCCCTATCCAGATTAAATTTTTCTAAGGGAAGCAGGGAAATAATATCCACATAATCCCCTTTCCATACTTTCTCCCTTACCTCGTGTTTCAAATGGGCGCCCAACGGTCCCTCGAAACAGATGTACACTTCACCTTTAGCCCGGTCATCTAACCTCACCACTTCTTCCTCCCCAGCCCCCCCCCGCTTGCATTTGCACCGATACTGTACTCGCATCCGGAGCCCCCGTCCCAACGCCCCCAACCCCGCCAAGGCCCCCAACACCCCACGCAGGTAACGGGGACAGTCCCCCCCTACCCAGGCCCGCAACCAAACCCGCCAATCCTCCCAACAACTGACCCAAACCCCTGCCTAGATCTGACTGGGACCCCCCATCCCAGCCCGCTAAGTTAACCCCCAACTGTACTATAGAACCCCAAGGTGCCTCACCTGGCTGCGTGGGTGCTGTGACCCCACCAGCAGCAGATCCTGAATCCGGACATCCCAACCTCCTTGGATCCTCTTCTGCCAGATGTCCCCTGACTGAGCTGGAGTCAGGGACGTAGCTCCAAGAGCGCACGTGTCCATCTTCAGAGGAGGCGGAGCCTCCCTCCTCTTCTCTCCTGGATGTTCTCGCCGAGGGCCTGCTGGAGCTTGTCTCCTCCCCCGCAGCAGCCCCCTCCCATCCTCCATCTGGGTGTCGCGAGGGCCCCCAGCCACCGATCCATGAGCTGGGGCCGCCGTTCCTGGTCCGGACTCCAGACGCCGGGTCAACCGCCAGACAGGCCTGGCACGGCCTCTGGGTGGGCTCCGCCGACTTCTCGGTTTCCTCCCACGCCCGGGGGTGCAGGGAGGCACTGTATCACCTGCCCCCTGGCGTGGAGGGTCCCTGGTGAGGCTCCGTTTTCGGCGCTGAGCCCGAGGGGACGCCAATTCCGGGTTGGGGCGCGCCGGCGGCCTTGACCGCCGCAGCCGGGATGCCACAGGCGGAGGCGTAGCTGGAACCTCCGCCTCCCCTGGCAGCAGCTCCTGCACTTGGTCCTACAGCCTTCCTTCTCCTCGTTCCGCTGCCACCCTCCGCAACTCCTGGATGATAGCCTCCATAGTAGCCACAGGTAAGTCTGGTCCTGGCGTTTTCCTAACAAAATGGCCCCTAACTGGCTGCTGCCCCTCACTTTTAACTCCTCGGACACCCCCACTTAATTAAAGCCACCAATACCTGTTCTGGGGGTCTCACTAACCACTCCCCAGTCATGTTCGCCTCCCCTAAAGACTCCCACCCCCCAGTCCGGCTCTACTGGACATGAAGCCTGCGGCAGCCTTGGAGGCCTCCTTGTGTGCTTGGAGCAGTGTGGACAGTGAGCAGGGCTCTCTATTCAACTGGTGGAATCCCTATGTACACACATTACTTTTCCTGTACTGATCCTAAATTATACCCTGTATTATATTCCAGAGTTGTCCTATTGTCTGTGACTCCACCAACACAATAGTCAGTGTAGCTCTGGAGTATAATACAGGATGTAATTTAGGCCTGTATTACACCAGCAGATTATCTGACCAATATGTGTCCAATCAGACCAATAGTTGGTGTGTATAGCAAAAGATCTGTGTGTGTAATAGGCCATCTGACCAATCATTGGTCAGAAAATCTGTCAACAAGATCGTAATCTGAACCTGATGAAGTGTCTAGCCGTAAAATACGAAATGCGTTCTTAATCCTGCTCTAAGTGTCATCCTTTAGACATCATGACAGTATGGCTATATAATTTCAGTTGTATGGTGTTTGTTGGGAGTGGCCTTTTATATGTAAAAGGAGCTTATGATAATGGCCAGGGCCTAAAAATTTGTGCGGCGCCCCTTCTGCTCTCTTCGGACCCATCCCCCAAGTAAAATTTCTGGGTGCTCCCCTGTTTGTGACTATTGATGAGGATGGCAATTTATATTTAAACGAGAGGGGGTCACTATTCAATCTATACAAAACTTTTAATATACTGGGATCCAGGAGATTAAAGGGGTTGTCCGCTTTTTTATATTGATGAACTATCCACAATTAGGTCACCAATATCAGATTGGTGGAGGAGCTGCTGCTGGCACCCCTGCCAATCAGCTGTTTGAAGAGATATTGATGACATCTTATATTGATGACCTATCTGTGGATTGCTGGATTGCGCAGAGCAAGGGCTTTTTTATTTACAACAATACACTGCTGGGCGGAAGCTTCCGCCCAGGAGTATGTTTGGTGACGTCACCGGCTCTGATGGGCTGGCTTTAGCGCTGCCCTAGCCGTTTTACAGGCTAGGGCAGCGCTAAAGCCCGCCCATCAGTGCAGGTGACGTCATCGGGCTCACTGCTGGGTGGAAGCCTCTGCCTAGCAGCCCTAAGGATAGCCTGGTTCGTCACCGGAACTCCTGAAAATGCCTTTGACCTGCGCGATTCAGCGCATAGCAAAGGAGAGCATCGGAGCATGAAATGCTCTTGTCAGGGGGGCTGCCTGGGTGAAAATATGGGTATGTCCGGGTTCAGCTCTGAACCCGGACAACCCCTTTAAAACCACTGTAGCAGTGGTATATATTTATAACTAGGAATGCTTTCAGAAGTGTTAATAGTTTATTTTTTATCAATTAACAAAATGCAAAGTGAAAGAACAAAAGAGAAATCTAAATCAGATATTTGGTGTAACCACGCTTTGCCTTCAAAACAGCATCAATTCTAGGTACTTGCACACAGGAACTCAGCAGGGAGGTTGTTCCAAATATCTTGGAGAATTAACCACAGATCTTCTGTGGACGTAGCCTTGTTCAAACGATGGGTAGGCATGGTGAGTGCTTCAATGCTGCCTTTGCTATGGCGTGACACACTGCCCCAATGATGTGATGATATGGGAAGCCATCACAAATGACAATCAATCACCCCTAGTAGTGATACGAGGGACACTAACAGCTCAGTGATATGTGCAGGACATCCTGCGGCCACATGTGTTCTGTCTCATGGCAGGGCTTCCAACTAGCATTTTCAGCAGGATAATGCACAGCCACACACAGCAAGGGTTTCCTAGTAATGTCTCTGCCATACTGCATCCCTTCCGTGCCTGCGCGGTCACCTGATTTATTGCTGATCAAGCAGTTATAGGACCCGCTTCAGGTCCGCAGTGTCCTGAGCTGGCGGACCTCAATGTCTCTGGGGATAATTTTGGTACAGCACAGCACCAGGACCCGACTCTGTCTCGAGCCTGGGAAAATGTGGTAATAGTTGAGGGTGAGCCGCAACAACCGGGAGCCGAGTCTATGTTCCCCCGTTTTGTGGTTCAACAGGAGATGCTGTACTGGATAAATCAACTACGGGGTGAACATATTGAACAGCTGGTGGTGCCCAAGGCGTATTGCAAGCTCGTGTTGGAGTTAGCCCACCAACATGTTCTTGGGGGACACCTGGGCCAGCAGAAAACACAGAACCGAATTCTACAGCGGTTCTACTGGCTCAGTGTGTTCAGAGAGGTGGAAAAGTATTGCAAGACTTGCCCAACCTGCCAGATAACCAGCCCCCAGCCACATTTCCGTAGTCTCCTGGTCCCTCTCCCGATTATCAAGGTTCCATTCGAGCGGATTTCTATGAATCTTATAGGCCCAGTATTGAAGTCCGCTAGAGTGCATCAACACATCTTGGTCATCCTCGACTATGCCACTCGGAACCCGGAGGCGGTGCCACTGCGTCAAACATCAGCCAAACTCCTAGCTAAGGAGTTAATAGAGATGTTTTCCCAAGTGGGTCTGCCTAAAGAGGTTCTGACTAACCAAGGGACCCCTTTTATGTCCAAGGTCATGAGAGATCTCTGTAAGTTGCTCCACATAAAACAGTTGCGGACATCTGTCTATCACCCGCAAACGGACGGCCTGGTGGAGAGGTTTAATCAAACCTTAAAAAATATGTTAAAAAGAGTGGTGTCTAAGGATGGGAGGGACTGGGATCTACTTCTGCCCTATCTCAGGTGCCCCAGGCCTCTACTGGGTTCTCACCCTTCGAACTGCTATATGGCAGACACCCTCGCGGTCTGTTGGACGTGGCCAAAGAGGCGTGGGAACAACAACCCACACCGCACACAAGTGTTGTTAAGTATGTCACTCAGATGCAAGGACAGATGGAAACAGTGTTACCTCTGGTTAGGGAGCATATGAAGGCAGCGCAGCGAGCCCAGAGTAGCGTCTATAATCGGCAGGCTTGGATCCGGAACTTTAACCCGGGTGATTGGGTATTGGTGCTGGTACCAACCGGAGACAGTAAGTTCCTAGCTAGGTGGCAGGGGCCCTACGAGGTACTTGAAAAAATTGGAGAGGTAGATTACAAGGTACATCAGCCGGGGAGGCGAAAGTCAGAGCAGGTGTACCATGTGAATCTGCTCAAACCCTGGAAAGATAGGGAAACCTGTACGGAAGACAGTCCACATCCAGGGTTTCTAGGGGAAGCGGATTTGGTCCCTCGGTCTGAATCAAGGGAAGCGGCTGCCACAGTGAAAATTGCTGACAGCCTCTCCTCTAAACAGGCTCAGAACACGGATGTGTTCTCAGGCCTTCCTGGACACACTTCCCTAATCCGACATGACATGATCACTGAGCCTCAGGCAAAAGTCTGGTTAAAACCATACCGGGTACCCGAGGCTCGGCAACAAGCCATCGCGGAGGAAGTGCAGCTAATGCTACAGCTAGGTGTCATCGAGGAATCAAAAAGTGAATGGGCCAGTCCAATAGAATTAATACCTAAGCCGGGTGGGACATTAGGCTTCTGTAACGACTTTCGCAAACTGAATGAGGTGTCCAAATTTGACGCATATCCCATGCCCCGAGTAGATGAGCTTATTGAGAAGTTAGGCCAAGCCCAGTATTTTTCTGTGTTGGACCTCACCAAAGGGTACTGGCAGGTACCCTTGACGGAGCTGCCAAGGAAAAAACTGCATTTATCACGCCAGAGGGGCTGTATTAGTACAAGGTATTACCCTTTGGTCTACATGGCGCTCCCGCCACGTTTCAAAGGCTATTGGACATTGTACTGTGTCCACATTGTCGGTACGCTTCGGCGTACCTGGACGATATAGTTATCCACAGCACCGACTGGGAAAGTCACCTACCTAAAGTACAGGCTGTAGTGGACTCCCTTAGGAAGGCTGGCTTAACTGCTAACCTAAAAAAGTGTGCGATAGGGTTAGAAGAGACCAAGTACCTGGGGTATGTAATTGGGTGCGGAATTATTAAACCTCAGGTAAACAAAGTTGAGGCAATTCGGAATTGGCCACGACCGGTCACTACTCAGCAAGTAAAGTCGTTCCTGGGAATGGTGGGATACTATATGAGATTTGTCCCCCAATTTTCTACAGTCACTGCACCATTGACAGGCCTTTTGAAGGTATGCAAGTCAGTGACGGTCCAGTGGAATGAGCAGGCGGAAAAGGCATTCTCCGCTCTGAAGTCGCCCTGTGTGGGTCCCCGGTGTTGGTTACACCAGACTTCAAGAGTGAGTTTGTGGTACAGACCAATGCCTCGGAGCTGCACTCTCTCAGGACATTATTGGGGAGGAACATCCTGTTTTCCTGAGCTGCAAACTTACCCCAGCTGAGACTAGGTACAGTATAGTGGAGAGAGAGTGCCTGGCCATCAAGTGGGCACTCGAGTCTCTCCGCTATTATCTGTTGCAGAGAAAGTTCCGTCTGGTAACCGACCACTCCCCGCTCAAGTGGATGAGCCAAGCCAAAGAGAGGAATGCTCGGGTCACCAGGTGGTTTTTGTCTCTACAGAACTTCACGTTTTCTGTGGAACATAGGGCAGGCCGGTTACAGGGAAATGCAGATGCCCTGTCCCGGGTACACTGTCTGGCGGGTGTTCACCCCTCAGGGTTGAAAAAAGGGGGGGAAGTATGTAGGAAAGCGCAAGGGGCCGTCATTGACGGAAGATATGTGTCACTGAGGTTCCTGGCCTCGGTGAGGTAAGAGCCGGTAATTTTAAGTGTCAGCGGCAGCTAGTGCTGACTGACACTATTGGTTATTTAGTGTGGCTGTAAGGCCGATCTGGGCCGGCTCTTACTGGGAGCAGCCAAAGTGCAGGGTGGGTGGCTGTTCCCCACGTTCCAGGCCGGGTTTTGGTTAGGGATATAAAACCCAGCCAGCAGTCTCATCTGGGTGTGGATTATCCTCCATTTCACAGTGAATCTGTGGAGTATCTGTGGTTTGAAAGCTGCATGATGTGTGCCGTACTAAAGGGCTGAGAGCCCCATTGCTGGGAAGCAGGCCATAAAGCCTGTTGTGGACTGCTACTGCCAAAACCGCTGACAAGGTGAATGCTTTTTCTTCTTTGGACTTGCCATGGTGTTAATGAACACCAAGATGACGAACTGTCATTTTTGTTTGTGTGAATAAACACTGCACTGTTTAAGTCAAAGACTTTGTTTTTGCCTCTGTACTGCGTCCGGTAATCTGCCTACCAGAGCGAATTCCCACAGCCCCCATGCCTAATTGTATCTCATCTAGGTATGGGTTCTTGAGCCTCCTTTCAATTGTACAGTTTTACCCAATAAATGTATCCTTTCGCTATACAGTGTGTGTGTATATGTATATGTATATATATATATATATATATATATATATATATACCAGTGTATACAGTTGTGTTCAAAATTATTCAACCCCCACTGAAATTGAGTGTTTTGGCCAGTTTGACATTGATTTTGATCATTTCAGTCGTCTTGTTTACAATTAAATCAAAGAGGCACTTGTAAGTCAGACAAATATAGCATAACATTTATAATGAAATAACCACAAATGTCTTTTCTGTGCTCACATCATTATCAGTTTTATTCAACCCCCAAGTGACATTCAATCTTAGTACTTAGTACAACATCCTCTTCCAGTTATAACAGCTTTTAAACGTGAAGCATAGCTTGACACAAGTGTCTTGCAGCGATCTACGGGTATCTTCGCCCATTCTTCATGGGCAAAAGCCTCCAGTTCAGTCACATTCTTAGGCTTGCGCGCTGCAACTGCTTTCTTTAAGTCCCACCAGAGGTTCTCAATCGGATTTAAGTCTGGTGACTGCGATGGCCACTTCAAAATGTTCCAGCCTTTAATCTGCAACCATGCTCTAGTGGATTTGGAGGTATGCTTGGGATCATTGTCCTGTTGAAAGGTCCAAAGTCTCCCAAGCCTCAGGTTTGTGATGGACTGCATCACATTTTCATCCAATATCTCCTGGTACTGAAGAGAATTCATGGTACCTTGCACACGCTGAAGCTTCCCTGTACCTGTAGAAGCAAAACAGCCCCAAAGCATGATTGACCCCCGCCATGCTTCACAGTAGGCAAGGTGTTCTTTTCTTCATAGGCCTTGTTCTTCCTCCTCCAAACATAGCGTTGATCCAGGGGCCCAAACAGTTCTAATTTTGTTTCATCAGTCCACAGAACACTATCCCAAAACTTTTGTGGTTTGTCCACATGACTTTTGGCATACTGCAGTCGACTCTTCTTATTCTTTGGAGACAGCAAGGGGGTGCGCCTGGGAGTTCTGGCATGGAGGCCTTCATTACGCAGTGTGCGCCTTATTGTCTGAGCTGAAACTTCAGTACCCACATCTGACAAATCTTTTTTCAGTTCCTCAGCACTCACACGGGGACTTTTCTGCACTTTGCGCTTCAGGTAGCGCACAGCAGTTGAAGTCAGCATCTTCTTTCTGCCACGACCAGGTAGCGTTTCAACAGTGCCCTTTGCCTTGAATTTGCGAATGATGCTTCCTATGGTGTCTCTTGGTATGTTTAACATCTTTGCAATCTTCTTATAGCCATTGCCCTTCCTGTGAAGAGAAATCACCTCTTCTCTTGTCTTCCTGGACCATTCTCTTGACTTCACCATGTTTGTAAACACACCAGTAAATGTCTAGAAGGAGCTGAGTATCACAGTCCTTTTAAATCTGCCTAATTGGTGCTTATTATGCTTGATTGCTGCTCCTTGACATCCACAGGTGTTTTCAATACCTGATTGAAAACACTTGAATGAACCTCTGTTCTTAACCACCTCAGCCCCCCTAGCTTAAACACCCTTAATGACCAGCCCACTTTTTACACTTCTGCACTACACTACTTTCACCGTTTATTGCTCGGTCATGCAACTTACCAACCAAATGAATTTTACCTCCTTTTCTTCTCACTAATAGAGCTTTCATTTGGTGGTATTTCATTGCTGCTGACATTTTTACTTTTTTTTGTTATTAATCGAAATGTAACGAAATTTTTGCAAAAAAATGACATTTTTCACTTTCAGTTGTAAAATTTTTCAATAAAAACGACATCCATATATAAATTTTTCTCTAAATTTATTGTTCTACATGTTTTTGATAAAAAAAAATGTTTGGGTAAAAAAAAAAATGGTTTGGGTAAAAGTTATAGCGTTTACAAACTATGGTACAAAAATGTGAATTTCCACTTTTTGAAGCAGCTCTGACTTTCTGAGCACCTGTCATGTTTCCTGAGGTTCTACAATGGCCAGACAGTACAAACACCCCACAAATGACCCCATTTCGGAAAGTAGACACCCTAAGGTATTCGCTGATGGGCATAGTGAGTTCATAGAACTTTTTATTTTTTGTCACAAGTTAGCGGAAAATGATGATTTTTAATTATTATTTTTTCCTTACAAAGTCTCATATTCCACTAACTTGTGACAAAAAATAAAAACTTCCATGAACTCACTATGCCCATCACGAAATACCTTGGTGTCTTCTTTCCAAAATGGGGTCACTTGTGGGGTAGTTATACTGCCCTGGCAATTTAGGGGCGCTAATGTGTGGGAAGCATTTTGAAATCAAAATGTGTAAAAAATGATCTGTGAAATCCTAAAGGTGCTCTTTGGAATGTGGGCCCCTTTGCCCACCTAGGCTGCAAAAAAGTGTAACACATCTGGTATCGCCGTACTCAGGAGAAGTTGGGCAATGTGTTTTGGGGTGTCATTTTACATATACCCATGCTGGGTGAGAGAAATATCTCGGCAAAAGACAACTTTTCCCATTTATTTATACAAAGTTGGCATTTGACCATGATATTTATCTCACCCAGCATGGGTATATGTAAAATGACACCCCAAAACACATTGCCCAACTTCTCCTGAGTATGGCGATACCAGATGTGTGACACTTTTTTGCAGCCTAGATGCGCAAAGGGGCCCAAATTCTTTATGAGGGCATTTTTAGACATTTGGATCCCAGACTTCTTCTCACGCTTTAGGGCCCCTAAAATGCCAGGGCAGTATAAATACCCCACATGTGACCCCATTTTGGAAAGAAGACACCCCAAGGTATTCAATAAGGGGCATGGCGAGTTCATAGAATTTTTTTTTTTTTTGGCACAAGTTAGCGGAAATTGATTTTATTTATTTTTCTTTTTTTCTCACAAAGTCTCCCTTTCCGCTAACTTGGGACAAAAATTTCAATCTTTCATGGACTCAATATGCCCCTCACGGAATACCTTGGGGTGTCTTCTTTCCGAAATGGGGTCACATGTGGGGTATTTATACTGCCCTGGCATTTTAGGGGCCCTAAAGCGTGAGAAGAAGTCTGGAATATAAATGTCTAAAAAATTTTACGCATTTGGATTCCGTGAGGGGTATGGTGAGTTCATGTGAGATTTTATTTTTTGACACAAGTTAGTGGAATATGAGACTTTGTAAGAAAAAACAAAACAAAAAAAAAAAAAATTTCCGCTAACTTGGGCCAAAAAAAATTCTGAATGGAGCCTTACAGGGTGATCAATGACAGGGGGTGATCAGGGAGTGTATATGGGGTTATCACCCCCCTGTCATTGATCACCCCCCTGTAAGGCTCCATTCAGATGTCCGTATGTGTTTTGCGGATCCGCGGTGTCCGTGTTTTACGGATCCGCAAAACACATACGGACATCTGAATGGAGCCTTACAGGGGGGTGATCAATGACAGGGGGGTGATCAATGACAGGGGAGTGATCAGGGAGTCTATATGGGGTGATCACCCCCCTGTAAGGCTCCATTCAGATGTCCGTATGTGTTTTGCGGATCCATGTATCCGTGGATCCGTAAAAAACATACAGACGTCTGAATGGAGCCTGACAGGGGGGTGATCAATGACAGGGGGGTGATCAGGGAGTCTATATGGGGTGATTAGGGGTTAATAAGGGGTTAATAAGTGACGGGGGGGTGTAGTGTAGTGGTGTTTGGTGCTACTTATTACTGAGCTGCCTGTGTCCTCTGGTGGTCGATCCAAGCAAAAGGGACCACCAGAGGACCAGGTAGGTATATTAGACGCTGTTATCAAAACAGTGTCTAATATACCTGTTAGGGGTTAAAAAAATCACATCTCCAGTCTGCCAGCGAACGATCGCCGCTGGCAGGCTGGAGATCCACTCGCTTACCTTCCGATCCTGTGAACACGCGCGCCTGTGTGCGCGCGTTCACAGGAAATCTCGCGAGATGACGCGTATATGCGTGACTGTGCCTGCAGCTGCCGCCTCCGGAACGCGATCCTGCGTTAGGCGGTCCGGAGGCGGTTAAGAGTGGTAGTCTTTAAGGGGTTGAATAATTGTCAATGAAGAAATCACAAAAAAAAACATTTAATACTGTATTACAAAAACAATTGATGTCATTTTAGTTGCATTTGTATCTTTAAAAAGTCCTTGTAAGATTTCATTCTGAACACAATTACAAATGTACACTAAATTCCCTAAAACCCTTTACAGCATTGGGGGTTGAATAATTTTGAACACAACTGTATATATATATATATATATATATATATATATATAGAGAGAGAGAGAGAGAGAAAGAGAAAGTTGTGTATTGGTCTGGACAGTGGTACAAATTAGCTTTGTCATAGTCTTTTGGGATAAAAAATTAAGTATGTATATTCATTCCAAACAGAATAGTAATATCAAGCAGTGGCCGGACTGAGGGGGGGCGGAGCCCCCTTTAGGGGAGGCCCCCATGACGGGGGTTTGGTTTAGTGAGCTAGGGGGGAGGAGTGGTCGGGCTAGGGGAAAGGGAGGGGGCTTTGGCAGGGAGAAAGGTTAGGATAGGTTAGGTGGTGTGAGGGGGTGGAGTTAAGGGGTTAAATAGGCAGGGAAGAGGAAGATGAGGGGCCATTTTAGGTAGAGAGAAAAGCTGGTACATCACCGGAGAGATGGAGCGTCTGGAGGCCATGATCGGCGAGTTGCGGGCAGCGGCTGAGGTGAGAGGCCCAGCGTGGGCTCAGGAGCAGATCCAGCTGCTGCTGGGGGGGCCGAGTGAGGTGTCCGTCTTGCCTCACTCACCTGTGTTACGGCCGCGGCGGGCCAGGCCGCCGGCGCGCCTTTCCCCATCGATTTCCCCCCCTCGGGCTCAGCGCCGTATTAGGAGCCCCTCCCGGGACCCTCCACGTCGGGTGCCGCCGACACCAACTTCCTCTAGGCCCCGGCGTGGGAGGAATCCTCACTGTAGGCGGAGCCTTGTGGGTGGCCGGGCCCGGCCATCCACTCCTGCAAGCGGCGACGGGTACTGCGGGCGCCCCTGTAACTCATGGCACAGGGGCGGCCCCTCGGCGTGGGAGGTCAGGCATTCAGCGCGGGGCTGCTGCATGCGGATGCGGTGGTAGCAGCAGGCCCCAGGTTGCAAGCAGCACGAGAGGCTCCGCCCCCAGGAGCAGTGATGATGACATCGTTAACCCCGGCGTCCCTGGTTTGCATAGAGCCAGGGGACAGGAGTCGACCGAGCCCAGGAGATGTGAGGAGGTCCGGACCGTGGAGGGATCCTGTTGCAACGCGCGTTCCTGCCCTGCCAGGAGGCAGGGTGAGGATGAAGGTTCCAGCGGCATGGTCTATCCGGGAGAGGACGTCCCTGGTCCCAGCGGGTCCAGGGGACAGAGAGACGGCGACAGCGTGGCCCAGAGGAGGGATCTTCAGGAGTCAGGACTTGCGGCTGATGGGAACACAGCGCCCAGGCAGCCAGGTGAGATTGCATGGGGTCCACTTGCGCAAGTAGTGCAGGGTGTGGGAGCTGGGGTGGGGGGTGTTTCCCAGTTAGAGTTGAGTAAGGGCCTGGGGCAATTGTTGGGGGGTCTAGCGGGGTTGGTTGCTAGTTGGGGGTTGAGTGGGGGGACGCCGTTACAGGCCTGGGGCGTGCAGAGTTTGGCTGCGAGCGCAGGGTCGTCGGTGGAGCCACAGCGGGGGTTGCCGTGTGTGGGGGTGTCGGTACAGACGCAGGCGGGAACGGAGGGGGAGGAGGATTCTGTTCGGGTTGATGATAAGGCAAAAGGGGAGGTTTATGTTTGCTTTGAGGGTCCGTTGGGGGCGCATTTGAAGTCGGAGGTGAGGGAGAGGATTTGGAAGGGGGAATATGTGGAGATATTTTCCTTGCTTCCTTTGGAACGCTTCAATCTGGATAGGGTGCGAAGGGAAGATGGTAAGCGGGAGGAGGAGGAGAAGCGCCGGTATAGGTTAATACCGAGGACGTTTGCAAACTGGTTGCAGGCGTTCGCGATATTGGCGAGTGTGATTGGGGAGAAGACTCCGGAGGCTTGTTCGGGGTTGTTCTGTTATTTGGACGCAATCGGGGAAGCGTATCGGGTGTATGGGGTAGTGGCGTGGTTGCGGTACGACGAACAGTTCCGGCAGAGGAAGGCGGTTCGCCCTGAGATGCGGTGGGACCATAAGGATATTTCTTTATGGCTGAAGGGGGGCAGCCCTTTCGTGGGGAAGGTAGTAGTGGAGGGTCGGGCAATACAGCGGTTGCCTCAGCGTGTGGACTGTGTTTTGCCTTCAATGAAGGCACCTGTAGGTTCGGGCCTAAATGTAAATTTAAGCACGAATGCTCAGGCTGTGGAGGGAATCACGGGGCAGCGCGGTGTTTTAAGGGAGGCAAGCAGAGAGGGGGTGATGATTTTGGAAAAGGGGGTGACGCCGGTTCGGCTGGAAAGGATGCAACCGTACTTAGATAGGTACCCCAATATGGAGGCGGCGGGTTTGTTGGTTTTGGGTTTTGCGGAAGGATTTCGAATTCCGTTTGTTCCGGGTGAGGCGGTGTTGCTCAGGAAGAATTTGCGGTCTGCTAGGGAGCATCCGGAGGTGGTGGGGAAGAAGTTGGGGAAGGAGGTGATGCTGGGGCGGATGGCGGGTCCGTTTTTAGAGCCACCGGTTTACAATTTGCGGGTGTCACCGCTGGGGGTTGTACCTAAGAAAGAGGCGAATAAGTTTCGCCTGATTCATCATCTGTCGTTCCCGAGGGGCTCCTCGGTCAATGATGGTATTGACCCGGCGGTTTGTTCTGTAGTATATACATCGTTTGACGCGGCGGTCGGTTGGGTGAGGCGTTTTGGGGCGGGAGCGTTGATGGCAAAGACGGATATTGAGGCGGCGTTTAGGTTGTTGCCGGTTCATCCGGACTGTCAGCATTTGTTGGGATGTTTTTGGGATGGGGGGTTCTTTGTGGATCGGTGTTTACCCATGGGGTGTTCGTTGTCGTGCGCTTACTTTGAAACTTTCAGCTCGTTTTTGGAGTGGGCAGTTGTGGACTCGTCGGGTTGTGAATAGCTGATTCATTACCTGGATGATTTTTTGTGTATAGGCCCCCCTGGGTCGCCGGTTTGCGCATTATTGTTGGCAACGTTGAGCTCAGTGGTTTGGGGTCCCGCTGGCGGAAGGTAAGACGGTGGGGCCGGTAACAGAATTGAGTTTCCTTGGCATAGTGATTGACTCGGTGAGGATGGAGTGTCGGTTGCCGGGCGATAAGCTGGTAGATCTGAAAGGTTTGGTGGCTAGGGCGATTCAGGCAAAAAAGTTGCAGTTGAGGGAGCTTCAGTCGCTGTTGGGGAAGCGTAATTTCGCTTGCCGGATAATGCCCATGGGGCGAGTGTTCTGTAGGCGGTTGGCGCAGGCAACCGGGGGTGTGGTGGCTCCGCATCATTATATTCGGTTGGGTAGGGAGCTGCGGGCGGACTTGCAGGTTTGGAGTTCTTTTCTGAACCAGTACAACGGTCGCTCGCTGTTCATGGGGGGAGTTGTTGAGGCGTTTGATTTTGAGTTATTCACGGATGCGGCGGGGGGTTCAGGTTTTGGGGCTTTTTGTGGAGGTCAATGGTGCGCTGGAGTGTGGCCAGCTGTTTGGGTGGAACGGGGCTGGGTGAAGAACCTGGCTTTGTTGGAGTTGTTCCCTATTGTGCTGGCGGTTGTGTTGTGGGGAGAGCGGTCCCGGGACAGAAAGGTTCGTTTTCACTGCGACAACATGGGGGTGGTTCAAGCGATAAATGGGCTGTCGGCATCGTCGCCATTGGTGGTACGGCTGCTGCAGCGGTTAGTGTTAGAGTGCTTGTCACTTAATGCTTGGGTTGTAGCGGTGCATGTGCCGGGGGTTGACAATTGTATTGCTGACGCCCTTTCTCGTTCGCAGTGGAATCGTTTTCGGCAGTTGGCTCCGGAGGCGGAGGCGGTTGGATTGGAGTGTCCGGGTTGCCTGTGGGAGCTGCTGGAGGAGCATTGATGGGGCTTATTCGGGCGTCATTAGCTCCGGGTACGTGGGATACGTATATGAGGGCTTGGAGGGTGTGGGAGGACTGGTGTGCCGCTTTGGGAGGAGGGATTGAGGAGCCGGAGTTGGTTTTGCTAATGTTTTTGGGTCATGGTAGGGAGCAGGGTTGGTCGGTTAGCAAGATAAACAGTTACATGGCCGGGTTGGCTTTTGGTTTTAAGGCTCGGCGGATGGTCACAAAGTCATTTTTGGTGGTGCAGGCATTAAAAGGTTGGAGGAGGATGGGTGCTGGGGTGGATGGGAGGAGGCCAGTCTCGTTTGGGTTGTTGCTTAAGTTGGGGGGGCAGTTGCGGACGGTTTGTCGGTCAGAGGGGGAAACGAGGTTGTTTCGGTTGGCTTTCTCGCTGGCCTTTTTTGTGGCTATGCGGGTGGGGGAGTTGGTTTGTCCGTCGGTGAGTCGGGTTGGGGGACTTTTGAGGAGGGATGTTGGGTTGTTTGATGATAGGGTAGAGTTTATTATACGGCGGTCAAAGACGGATACATTGGGTAAAGGGAAGAAGGTGGTGCTTTTCCGGGTGGAAGATTGTGACATGTGCCCGGTTCAATGTTTGCGGGATTATGGGATAAGGGGTGGGGACGGGTCCCCGTTGTTGGTTCATGCGGATGGCACCTTTTTGTCTCGCTTTCAGTTTTCTGCTATTTTTTCGAGGTGTTTGAGCCGGGTGGGGGTGGATAAGGTGGGGTATTCTAGCCACTCCTTTAGAATCGGGGCAGCGACAGAAGCGGCTAGATGGGGTATGGGTGAAGACGTTATTAAGAGGATTGGCCGTTGGGAATCGGCGAGGTTTAAATCTTATGTGCGTTTGGATCGCTTGTAAAGTGAGGAGGGTTGGTTGGTGTTAGGTTTATTGTGTTTGTGCAAAGCTGCGGTATTGTTCTTTTGTTCTCTCGCTACAGATACGGCGCCCGCTCTGGTGTGGATTGTGGGGCATTCCTATGTCTTCTGGGGGGCCGTCCGGGCAGCGGTTCGGCCGGACGGTCAACAGCTAGGATTTGACAGGGAGTCTGCGGTGGTAAGGTGGATTGGGAGGCGGGGTATGGTTTGGAAAGGGGTGCTGCCTGAAATTCATAGGTTCGTGAGAATGGATAGGGCACCAGAGGTGTTGGTGGTACATGCGGGGGGCAATGATTTGGCGGCGAAGCCTATCCGGGAGTTGATTAAGGAGATCAAGTGGGATTTCTTACGGTTGTGGTCGTTATTTCCGGATATGGTGACCGTATGGTCGGATATTGTTCCCCGGCAGGTGTGGAGGGAGGCTAGGTCTGTGGATGCGGTGAATAAGGCGAGGATAAAGGTGAACAGGGCAGTTGGGCGTTTTATGGCTAGGAACGGGGCGGTGGTAGTCAGGCATAGGGATTTGGAGGCTGGAACGGGGGCTTTTTGGAGATCGGACGGAGTGCATTTGAATGCGGTGGGGCTGGATATGTGGAGTTTGGCATTGCAGGAAGGCATTGAGGTGGCCCTGAGGTTGTGGAGGAACGCCCGGAGTTGAGGTGGTCAAGTCCGGTCGTTGGTGGCGGTGGGGGGGGTCCTTGGAGTTGGGCACGGTGGAATCTGAGGACAATTGGGGGGGCCCCACGGTGGGGGCTGGACTCCCAGGTGGACCGAGCGGTTGTGGTGAATCGAGGGGGGGTCATTCGATGGTGCCTTTGAGCTGGGCGGTACGGCTGGAGGCAAGAATGGCTCACCCCGGTTTGACAGCTCGATGTTTTGGGGCTTCAAGGACCTCCCCCCATTGGGGTTTTTACTGTATTATGTTATGTTATGGTTGTAAATGTTATTTAATAAACGGCTGCTGTGGCCATTACATTTCCAATTGGTGGTCCGAGTTTTATTGGGATTAGGGCTCTGGGGTGGGAAAGTGTAATGGTGGTTAGAGGTGAGTAAGGTGGGTATGAAAGTAATGGTTAAGGCGAACATGGATAACCAATACCCTCGTCATGTTATACACAATGCATTTATCGACTATGACAGACAATGTTTGTATTTGTGCAATCCCACTTTACATTTGTATAATTACATTCTCAAAATTTGCTCATATTTCTACGCTCTATTTAACAGAATGTTTGACTGCACAGCAGAAACGTTTCCATGGTATTTTTTATGACGTTGGCAGTCACAAGATCTCGAACTAGCAAATATTTTCCACTTAATAGAAAACCAGTGCCAGTGGATGCATTTTTGGTGGTGCTATGAAGACATTACAATTTACTATGAAGTGCACTGTAATATATCTCAGTACTAGCTACAGATGCACGCCATGACCTAAATTTGAAGAATGTTTTGAAGCTTTGTGTTTCTATAAGATTTGTTTTTGCCATTTATTTTGATGAATTTCATACTTAAAAAAAAAAAAAATCTAAGTGACTGTAAAGCCACACATAAGAAATTTTTGGGTAATCTTGAATGCCGTGTACAAAAAAACATCACTACAACAGCCAAAAATGCATTTTTCAGAACTGATTTCTATAGCTTAGATATTTTTGTAGCCATAGATACACATATTATCAGCATGAATGCTACTTAAAGGAAACCTGGCGATCATAACCTGCATATTGAGCTATTTACATGTTTGTACATCATGAAAATATCTTTAGTGGAGTTATGGGGATGCCTGAGGCGAGTCAAAGAGTGACACATGCTAACTTGCCCACCCCGCTGTTGCAGCCCACTGCTTGTTTCCTTAAAGGGGTTCTCCAGAAATAAAATAAAAAAATGAAAATACGTAAATATTACTTTATTATAAATATATTCCAAAATACCTTTCATTAGTTATAATGGCTCATTTTGTCTAGGGAGCAATTATTAGGAGAAATAAAATGGCCACTTTCCTATAAGTGCGCACAGGAGGACAAGTTACTTCACAACACTGAGCTAAATAGCTGCCTCATCCTCCTCTCCTACTTATCAGGGATTATGATCATGAATGCAGATTAGAAGATCTTCAGCTGAATCTCTGTTAGAATGGAGTTCATAAGTAAACATGAAGTACAGAGAGGAAGGACAGGATAGACTGTGGTACTGTGGGGCTGTGGTAATGGAGACTGCACACAAGAGCTACTGCTCATTAGCCACATCTGCTCATGAACTCCATTCCTACAGAGATTCAACTGATGAACATATTAAACTGTATTCAGGATGATAATTCCTGACGAGCAGAGAGGGTGAGGCAGCTCTTTACCTCAGCGTTGTGAAGTAACTTGTCCTCCTGTGTGATTAGGACAAGTTTTATGTCTACTAATAGGACGGAGGCCATTTTGTTTTTCCTAACGTTTGCTCCTCAGACAAAAGACTAATAACTAATGTAAGGTATTATGGGAATATATTTATAATGAAGTAATATTTAAGTATTTTCATTTTCTTAATTCCCAGAGAACGTCAGTGCCTGGCCATTCTAAATCAGGCGCAGAAGCACTCATTTGGCCGCCAAGGTCCTGACATGAGGCGCATGCGCAGTGAGCTCTTGAAGCCAAGGTGTATACACCTACGCTCACTGCTCATGTCATCATGTCATAGGACCACCTCCTTGACTGAGCCCAGAATGAGCAGGAATTAAAATGCATGAAATACAGATTTTACTGAATTCATATCTTTTCCCACAAAACTATATATGTAACAGCTCAGCTTCTCTTGCTCTATAAAATGCTGCCTGCAGATTGCACTGCATTTTCAATGTGGTTTTGTTTGTATAAAATCTCAAAATTGTGTTGTATAGCATATAAAGTACATTAGTGTGTACTACATATGGAGACAATTATTTACATACTGTACAGTACATATTATATAATGGTGTGTGTGTGTGTAGATATATATATATATATATATATATATATACACACTCACCTAAAGAATTATTAGGAACACCTGTTCTATTTCTCATTAATGCAATTATCTAGTCAACCAATCACATGATAGTTGCTTCAATGCATTTAGGGGGTGCTCCTGGTCAAGACAATCTCCTGAACTCCAAACTGAATTTCAGAATGGGAAAGAAAGGTGATTTAAGCAATTTTGAGCGTGGCATGGTTGTTGGTGCCAGACGGGCCGGTCTGAGTATTTCGCAATCTGCTCAGTTACTGGGATTTTCACGCACAACCATTTCTAGGGTTTACAAAGAATGGTGTGAAAAGGGAAAAACATCTAGTATGCGGCAGTCCTGTGGGCAAAAATGCCTTGTGGATGCTAGAGGTCAGAGGAGAATGGGCCGACTGATTCAAGCTGATAGAAGAGCAACGTTGACTGAAATAACCACTCGTTACAACCGAGGTATGCAGCAAAGCAGTTGTGAAGCCACAACACGCACAACCTTGAGGCGGATGGACTACAAAAGCAGATGACCCCACCGGGTACCACTCATCTCCACTACAAATAAGAAAAAGAGGCTACAATTTGCACGAGCTCACCAAAATTGGACTGTTGAAGACTGGAAAAATGTTGCCTGGTCTGATAAGTCTCGATTTCTGTTGAGACATTCAAATGGTAGAGTCCGAATTTGGCGTAAACAGAATGAGAACATGTATCCATCATGCCTTGTTACCACTGTGCAGGCTGGTGGTGGTGGTGTAATGGTGTGGGGGATGTTTTCTGGGCACACTTTAGGCCCCTTAGTGCCAATTGGACATCGTTTAAATGCCACGGGCTACCTGAGCATTGTTTCTGACAATGTCCATCCCTTCATGACCACCATGTACCCATCCTCTGATGGCTACTTCCAGCAGGATAATGCACCATGTCACAAAGCTCGAATCATTTCAAATTGGTTTCTTGAACATGACAATGAGTTCAATGTACTAAAATGGCCCCCACAGTCACCAGATCTCAACCCAATAGAGCATCTTTGGGATGTGGTAGAACGGGAGCTTCGTGCCCTGGATGTGCATCCCTCAAATCTCCATCAACTGCAAGATGCGATCCTATCAATATGGGCCAACATTTCTAAAGAATGCTATCAGCACCTTGTTGAATCAATGCCACGTAGAATTAAGGCAGTTCTGAAGGCAAAAGGGGGTCCAACACCGTATTAGTATGGTGTTCCTAATAATTCTTTAGGTGAGTGTATATATCAGTATTGTAAAGTATGTGATGCATACTATATACTATATGATCATGGTAGATGAGTGGTGAAAAATCTATTCCTGAGGTGGTGGAGAGATTGCTGGGGAGAGTGGGTGAGATTATGCTACAAGAAGGGAAAATGATCCTTAAGAAGTAAGTAAGGAGAGGATGCTCCTTTTCATGTCCTAAGGGGGTCCTAAAAAAGTTCTGTAACGGATATCCTATAGCTTAAAGGGCTTCTTTGGGAATTAAAGGGGTTGTGTGGGTTTCATATTGATGACCCATCCTCAGGATAGATCAGGGATCAGCAACCTTGGGCATTCTAGCTGCTGTGAAACTACAACTCCAGCATACAAAGATGCTCAGCTGTCCTTTTAACTCCCACAGAAGTGAACAGAGCACTCAGAGAGTAGTCGTTTCAGAACACGTGGAGTGCTGGAGATTGCTGATCCCTGGAATATCTGATCTGCGGGGGTCCGACACCCGGCACCACTTCCTTCATTACACTGGGCATCACCTCCTCTTCAAACAGCTGATCTGTGTGGGTGCCAGGTGCCAAACCAACACAGATCCAACACTATCCAAAGGATAGGTCATCAATATAAAATCACTACACAACCCCGTTAATAAAATATTACTGAAAATGCTTAAATATAACTTTAGTATTAAGGCTGTAGACAGCCTGTATTTGTGGGCGGGGCGTCAGTGCCCTATATATACCCGTCACTCCTGTTCACCAGCGGTGTGTCTCACGTACTCTTGGTAGGAGGAGCCACATCTAGCTTCCGACAGGTTCAAGCGTTTTCGTCTGATTCCAAGCTTCGGTCGCTATACGGTATAGTGCAACAGTGCAAGCGATTTTGGTTAGTCTCTAAGTAAGTACTTTTCTAATGGAGTAAGCCGTATACTTGCGGCCACAGTGTCGGCTCCCCCTCTCGCGAGAAGACAGTGTGGATGGTGTGCGGTTCACGGTGGAACGCACACGTGACCGCCCGGGCCTCCGCAGGCGTGTTCAGCCGAGCGCCGGGGAAGCGGTCCTCCCATACACGACCACCGCTCGCTCTGCCATCCGGAGCTCCTCCGGTGGCATGAAACAGGCAGACGGGGGGTGGCGACGTGGAGTTAGAAAAAGAGTGCAAGCTCTAGGTTCCCCTGAAAGGCGGCCAGGGGCGATGTGCACTCCCAAAATGCAAGTATGTCCAGACCTCCCCAGTGTCTCCAGTTAGAAAGATCTCAGTACAAAGGATGCGCAGGTTGGTGCTTGAGACAAAAGCGTCACAAAGGGGAAGCAATATGTGCGCCGAATGCCAACGGCAAATTGTGCAGACACAACCCGGAACCCAGTCTGTGCTAATAACAAGTTATTACGCAGCCTTTTAGATTTAAAAAATATATAAAAAATCGAAGGGAAAAACTATCACATATTTTTGCACATATAGACGTTTTTTAGTAACTTGACATGATGGGACAATTGAGGGCTCATTTAGGTTATTTGAAGCTGGGGCTACACTGTGACATGGAAGCTGTACCGGACTGGTTCTAATGATTGTCAGCGGGGTCACAGTGCCACCAGGTGTCAAAAAGTCCTCGTTGTGCGTGACTTACTCCATTGACTTTAATGTGACATGGGGCTTGCCTGAGGATAGGTCAACAGTAGAAAGTGTAAACAGTAAAAACAGCCATGCCATATGTCACTGTTTTGTTACTTGGATCGCCCAGGTCGAGTTAAATGTTGTATGTCACCTGGATCGCCCAGGCCGAGTTAAATGTTGTATGTCACCTGGATCGCCCAGGCCGAGTTAAATGTTGTATGTCACCTGGATCACCCAGGCCGAGTTAAATGTTGTACGTCACCTGGATCGCCCAGGTTCAGCCACTGCTGTTACTATGCTATATGTCATGGTTTGTTATCAGACCAAGTCATTTGCCATATGTTACCTAGTTTATCCAGGCTCAGTCTATAGTTAGGAGTCTCCTGGATGGTCAAGAGATCTCGCGGTCCTCATCCTATCTCCACGGTTACGGTATTCAGTCTACTTCATGTTCTCCTCAGATTCCTGGAAGTCCCTTCCGGCCGCTGTAGTTTTTCAAATCAGACAAAGCCTCTGTAAGGTAAGAAATGCGCAACAAGGGCATAGGCACCGGTAGGTCCTATTTATGCATACTCCAGTCCATATATACTTTTGTTAGTTCTTGTTTCTGGTATTTCTGATAGTGACAATCCAGAACAGGTCCGTCGGCATTCTGGGAACAAGTCTTGGTTCGGGTTAAAGACTGAGTCGGGATGTCACAAGTGTCTGACATAGATGATAATCTATCAATGCTAGGCTCATCGGTTTCGGGCCGGGCCAGCAACAGGTCGCTCCAGAGCTGGACTATCCCAAAACTGATCGCCGAGCTCAACAGAAAGGGGATCCGGTATCCGGCATCTGCGAGAAAAGCAGAACTTTATAGACTGTTAATGACAGAGCCCGGGCCCTCAGGGGAACAACCCTCCCTAGCTTCAATTCAGCTATCCATAGCCCAACTCCAATCCTCCATTAGCGGTATAGTCAGCTCTGTGACAGACATTCAGTCTAGGGTTGGGGTTCTGGAATCTCAGCCGTCAGCATCCGATCAACCCCCGGCATCAGCGCCAACTCTGTCCTCTCCACAGTCTCTTCCAGGTATTCCCATGCCAACCCCTCAAATTGCGCCTTCTCACTTCTTACCAGACAACCTCAAGAAGGACATTGTAGGACGTAAATTTGGCATCCATCCTCATAGCGTCCCAAGATGTCCCAGAAAATCGAGTCATCAATTGTGGGGATGTGTCGGTAGTCTTAAAAGCGAAGGACGCACGCCTGAATAGGAAGCTAACTATTCCTGAATTTGTGCTGGCATTCAGTATATACAGAGATGTTGTCTGTTCGGCCCAGCTGAACAGAAGGGAAGAACTGAATAATTATCTATATCGGGTCACTGACCTGGGTCAGAAATATGGTGGGTTGGCTTTCTACGATTACTACCGGTCCTTTCCCACCAAAGCGGCAGCAGCGCTCTTTCGCAATTCCAGTTCACCACTAATTGGGCGGAGATGGATATGGAATTATTCTGCCGGCATTTTGCGGGTCTCCAGGCACCCATCTGCTCAAATTGCCAGTCCATATTCCACTCTACCGAATGGTGCCCGAACTGCAATTCTGCTATCCCGCAAGGGGTGTGAACCGACCCTCCGGCGCTCAGGGGAACTCCAGCACGGTTGACAAACTGGACAGGCCTATACACTGCGTGCAGAATTATTAGGTAAATGAGTATTTTGACCACATCATCCTCTTTATGCATGTTGTCTTACTCCAAGCTGTATAGGCTCGAAAGCCTACTACCAATTAAGCATATTAGGTGATGTGCATCTCTGTAATGAGAAGGGGTGTGGTCTAATGATATCAACACCCTATATTAAGTGTGCATAATTATTAGGCAACTTCCTTTCCTTTGGCAAAATGGGTCAAAAGAAGGACTTGACAGGCACAGAAAAGTCAAAAATAGTGAGATATCTTGCAGAGGGATGCAGCACTCTTAACCACTTGCCGCAACTGTAACGCCGAAAGGCGTCATCGCGGCGGCTCCCCCAGGCTACGCTAACGCTGATTGGCGTCATCTCGCGTGAGCCGAGATTTCCTGTGAACGCGCGCACACAGGCGCGCGTGCTCACAGGAACAGAAGGTAAGAGAGTGGATCTCCAGCCTGCCAGCGGCGATCGTTCGCTGGCAGGCTGGAGATGTGTTTTTTTTAACCCCTAACAGGTATATTAGACGCTGTTTTGATAACAGCGTCTAATATACCTGCTACCTGGTCCTCTGGTGGTCCCCTTTGTTTGGATCGACCACCAGAGGACACAGGTAGCTCAGTAATATGTAGCACCAAACACCACTACACTACACCCCCCCCTGTCACTTATTAACCCCTTATTCACCCTTGATCACCCCTGATCACCCCATATAGACTCCCTGATCACCCCCCTGTCATTGATTACCCCCCTGTCATTGATCACCCCCCTGAAAAGCTCCATTCAGATGTCCGCATGATTTTTACGGATCCACTGATAGATGGATCGGATCCGCAAAACGCATACGGACGTCTGAATGGAGCCTTACAGGGGCATGATCAATGACTGTGGTGATCACCCCATATAGACTCCCTGATCACCCCCCTGTCATTGATCACCCCCCTGTAAAGCTCCATTCAGATGTCCGCATGATTTTTACGGATCCACTGATAGATGGATCGGATCCGCAAAACGCATACGGACGTCTGAATGGAGCCTTACAGGGGCGTGATCAATGACTGTGGTGATCACCCCATATAGACTCCCTGATCACCCCCCTGTCATTGATCACCCCCTGTCATTGATCACCCCCCTGTCATTGATCACCCCGCTATAAAGCTCCATTCAGACGTCCGCATGATTTTTACGGATCCACTGATAGATGGATTGGATCCGCAAAACACATACAGGCGTCTCCCTGGAGCCTTCCAGGGGGGGTGATCACCCCATATAGACTCCCTGATCACCCCCCTGTCATTGATCACCCCCCCTGTCATTGATCACCCCCCCTGTCAGGCTGCATTCAGATGTCCGTATGATTTTTACGGATCCACTGATACATGGATCGGATCCGCAAAACACATACGGACATCTGAATGGAGCCTTATAGGGGGGGTGATCAATGACAGGGGGGTGATCACCCCATATAGACTCCCTGATCACCCCCCTGTCATTGATCACCCCCCTGTCATTGATCACCCCTCTGTCATTGATCACCCCTCTGTCCTTACATTTTCACCCCTCTGTCCATTCAGACATTTTTTTGGCCCAAGTTAGCGGAAATTATTATTTTTTTCTTACAAAGTCTCATATTCCACTAACTTGTGTCAAAAAATTAAATCTCACATGAACTCACCATACCCCTCACGGAATCCAAATGCGTAAAAATTTTTAGACATTTATATTCCAGACTTCTTCTCACGCTTTAGGGCCCCTAGAATGCCAGGGCAGTATAAATACCCCACATGTGACCCCATTTCGGAAAGAAGACACCCCCACGTATTCCGTGAGGGGCATATTGAGTCCATGAAAGATTTTTGTCCCAAGTTAGCGGAAAGGGAGACTTTGTGAGAAAAAAATAAATAAAATCAATTTCCGCTAACTTGTGCCAAAAAAAAAAAATTCTATGAACTCGCCATGCCCCTCATTGAATACCTTGGGCTGTCTTCTTTCCAAAATGGGGTCACATGTGGGGTATTTATACTGCCCTGGCATTCTAGGGGCCCTAAAGCGTGAGAAGAAGTCTGGGATCCAAATGTCTAAAAATGCCCTCATAAAAGGAATGTGGGCCTCTTTGCGCATCTAGGCTGCAAAAAAGTGTCACACATCTGGTATCCCCATACTCAAGAGAAGTTGGGCAATGTGTTTTGGGGTGTCATTTTACATATACCCATGCTGGGTGAGATAAATATCTTGGTCAAATGCCAACTTTGTATAAAAAAAATGGGAAAAGTTGTCTTTTGCCGAGATATTTCTCTCACCCAGCATGAGTATATGTAAAAAGACACCCCAAAACACATTGCCCAACTTCTCCTGAATACGGCGATACCACATGTGTGACACTTTTTTGCAGCCTAGGTGGGCAAAGGGGCCCACATTCCAAAGAGCACCTTTAGGATTTCACAGGTCATTTACCTACTTACCACACATTAGGGCCCCTGGAAAATGCCAGGGCAGTATAACTACCCCACAAGTGACCCCCTTTTGGAAAGAAGACACCCCAAGGTATTCCGTGAGGGGCATGGCGAGTTCCTAGAATTTTATATTTTTTGTCACAAGTTAGCGGAAAATGATGATTTTTTATTTTTTTTTCCCCTTACAAAGTCTCATATTCCACTTACTTGTGACAAAAAATAAAAACTTCCATGAACTCACTATGCCCATCACAAAATACCTGGGGGTGTCTTCTTTCCAAAATGGGGTCACTTGTGGGGTAGTTATACTGCCCTGGCATTCTAGGTGCCCAAATGTGTGGTAAGAAGTTTGAAATCAAAATGTGTAAAAAATGACCAGTGAAATCCGAAAGGTGCTCTTTGGAATATGGGCCCCTTTGCCCACCTAGGCTGTAAAAAAGTGTCACACATGTGGTATCTCCGTACTCAGGAGAAGTTGGGGAATGTGTTTTGGGGTGTCATTTTACATATACCCATGCTGGGTGAGAGAAATATCTTGGCAAAAGACAACTTTTCCCATTTCTTTATACAAAGTTGGCATTTGACCAAGATATTTCTCTCACCCAGCATGGGTATATGCAAAATGACACCCCAAAACACATTCCCCAACTTCTCCTGAGTACGGCGATACCACATGTGTGGCACTTTTTTGCAGCCTAGGTGGGCAAAGGGGCCCACATTCCAAAGAGCACCTTTCGGATTTCACCGGTCATTTTTTACACATTTTGATTTCAAACTACTTACCACACATTTGGGCCCCTAGAATGCCAGGGCAGTATAACTACCCCACAAGTGACCCCATTTTGGAAAGAAGACACCCCAAGGTATTCGCTGATGGGCATAGTGAGTTCATCGAAGTTTTTATTTTTTGTCACAAGTTAGTGGAATATGAGACTTTGTAAGAAAAAAAAAAATAAAAAAAAAAATCATAATTTTCCACTAACTTGTGACAAAAAATAAAAAGTTCTATGAACTCACTATGCCCATCAGCGAATACCTTAGGGTGTCTACTTTCCGAAATGGGGTCATTTGTGGGGTGTTTGTACTGTCTGGGCATTGTAGGACCTCAGGAAACATGACAGGTTAATAACTTTTACCCAAACCATTTTTTTTTTTACCCAAACATGTAGAACAATAAATTTTGAGAAAAATTTATATATGGATGTCGTTTTTTTTGCAAAATTTTGCAACTGAAAGTGAAGAATGTCATTTTTTTGCAAAAAAATCGTTAAATTTCGATTAATAACAAAAAAATTAAAAATGTCAGCAGCAATGAAATACCACCAAATCAAAGCTCTATTAGTGAGAAGAAAAGGAGGTAAAATTAATTTGGGTGGTAAGTTGCATGACCGAGCAATAAACCGCTAAAGTTGTGGAGTGCCGATTTGTAAAAAAGGGCCTGGTCTTTAGGGGGGTATAAACCTGTGGTCCTTAAGTGGTTAAAATTGCAAAGCTTCTGAAGCGTGATCATCGAACAATCAAGCGTTTCATTCAAAATAGTCAACAGGGTCGCAAGAAGCGTGTGGAAAAACCAAGGCACAAAATAACTGCCCATGAACTGAGAAAAGTCAAGCGTGCAGCTGCCAAGATGCCACTTGCCACCAGTTTGGCCATATTTCAGAGCTGCAACATCACTGGAGTGCCCAAAAGCACAAGGTGTGCAATACTCAGAGACATGGCCAAGGTAAGAAAGGCTGAAAGACGACCACCACTGAACAAGACACACAAGCTGAAACGTCAAGACTGGGCCAAGAAATATCTCAAGACTGATTTTTCTAAGGTTTTATGGACTGATGAAATGAGAGTGAGTCTTGATGGGCCAGATGGATGGGCCCGTGGCTGGATTGGTAAAGGGCAGAGAGCTCCAGTCCGACTCAGACGCCAGCAAGGTGGAGGTGGAGTACTGGTTTGGGCTGGTATCATCAAAGATGAGCTTGTGGGGCCTTTTCGGGTTGAGGATGGAGTCAAGCTCAACTCCCAGTCCTACTGCCAGTTTCTGGAAGACACCTTCTTTAAGCAGTGGTACAGGAAGAAGTTTGCATCCTTCAAGAAAAACATGATTTTCATGCAGGACAATGCTCCATCACACGCGTCCAAGTACTCCACAGCGTGGCTGGCAAGAAAGGGTATAAAAGAAGAAAATCTAATGACATGGCCTCCTTGTTCACCTGACCCATTGAGAACCTGTGGTCCATCATCAAATGTGAGATTTACAAGGAGGGAAAACAGTACACCTCTCTGAACAGTGTCTGGGAGGCTGTGGTTGCTGCTGCACGCAATGTTGATGGTGAACAGATCAAAACACTGACAGAATCCATGGATGGCAGGCTTTTGAGTGTCCTTGCAAAGAAAGGTGGCTATATTGGTCACTGATTTGTTTTTGTTTTGTTTTTGAATGTCAGAAATGTATATTTGTGAATGTTGAGATGTTATATTGGTTTCACTGGTAAAAATAAATAATTGAAATGGGTATATATTTGTTTTTTGTTAAGTTGCCTAATAATTATGCACAGTAATAGTCACCTGCACACACAGATATCCCCCTAAAATAGCTAAAACTAAAAACAAACTAAAAACTACTTCCAAAAATATTCAGCTTTGATATTAATGAGTTTTTTGGGTTCATTAAGAACATGGTTGTTGTTCAATAATAAAATTAATCTTTAAAAATACAACTTGCCTAATAATTCTGCACTCCCTGTAGTGTATCTCGGTAAGAGCCAGTTGTGCAACAATTTCAATCAAGGGAGTTGTGCATTCAACCCGTGTAGGGCCCTCCATATTTGTTCTCTATGTTTTAGAGCCCACCCTCGTGCCACGTGCCCTAGGAAGGCTTCTAAACAATTATGACTAACCGACGTTAACGTCAACCTACTCTCGGTACTCTTAAAAGACCACCAAGACCGAGTCTTTGTGGATTTCTTGATCTCCGGCTTCCGCGAAGGTTTCCATACGGGGATCATTGCTCTTCCTCAGTCTAATTGGGAGGGTCGAAATCTGCTATCAGCTAGTCGTGATCCAGAAGCAGTTGAGTCACTGGTCCAGTCACAGGTTAGCAAGGGTTTTCTATTGGGCCCCTTCACCGATATTCCTTTCCAGCACAGGCGCATTAATCCAATTGGCTTTGTTTCAAAACAGTCATCGAATAAAAAACGCCTAATTTATGACCTGTCTGCTCCACATGCTTCTTCCACTCCAAACTTTAATTCACTGATACCATCAGACGAATATTCAATGCAATATTCTTCCATTGATGAGGTGGTACAATTTATCTTGCTCTCGGGCAAGGGCTCCTGGCTTACGAAAGCAGACATAGCCGACGCTTTTAAGCTGCTGCCTATCCGGCCGCAGCTTTGGGGTTGTTATGGCATCAGATGGTCCAACAAGTTATATTTCGCCAACCGTCTCACTTTCGGTTGCAAAAGCTGTCCCTGGATATTTGACCAGCTGGCAAAGGCTCTCCAATGGGTCTTGGTCCACCATGGCGATCTCCGATGGTCATTCACTACCTGGATGACTTCCTGATAGCCTAGTTACTTTAACAGAAATCTTCACCCAATTACAGGTCCCGGTAGCTCCGAATAAAACAGAAGGGCCGGCCACCCAGGTCACCTTCCTAGGTATTATTCTGGACACTGTTCGGATGGAAGCCAGGCTTCCAGCAGAGAAGTTAGTTAAGATTGAAGCAGCCATAGCCAAAGCCGTATTTTCAAATTCCATCACCAAAACGCAGCTCCAGTCCCTTTTGGGGATGCTTAATTTTGCGACTAGGGTCATGCCTCAAGGCAGATCATTTATATCCAGGTTACTTCAGCTTCTCCCTGAAGCGTCAGATCAAGACAGCATCATTCCCCTGGACAATCACGCAGAGCAGATCTGGCCATGTGGAAATCATTTCTAACAGACTGGAACAGCGTTTCACTATTCATTCCCCCACGAACCGCGCTCTCACCCATTGTTTTTTCGGACGCGGCAGGGTTAGCCGGGTTTGCGGCCATTTTCGATAACCATTGGCTAGCAGACGGGTGGTCCCTAGAGTTGAGCTCTGACACAGAGGCCTTAAAATCATCTCCCCTCATAGAACTCTACCCAATAGTCGCAGCTACTCAAGTCTGGGGTGATCGGTGGGCCAACTCCTTCGTCTTGTTCGTTACTGATAGTCAAGCACTAGTCGACATTATCGATAAACAAAGAGCCAAATCACCCAAGATCATGTCATTACTACGTAGATTAGTATGGTTATCCCTTTCCTTCAATTTCCGTTTCTCTTGTGAACACATTCAGGGACAGAAAAACATAGCAGCAGATGCACTGTCCAGATTTAACTTTTCGGTTTTTTTTTCCGGAGATGCCCGACGCGGATCCCACAGGAGCTCCAATCCTAGCATACAACACTCTTGTCATGGGTTAGAGTCATTGGTCTCAACAGCGAAACACCTCATACGGCAGTCTTTAGCTCAAAATACAACTAGGAATTATCGAGCAGGGTTAAAAGCTTTCGAGAGATTTAGGCTTCTCCATCCTCGGGGCGACTAGGACGAAATCTCTTATATACTGGCGTTCATAGCTTTTTGTTACTCCCAACAAAAACTTTCTCATAACACCATTAAACTATACCTAGCGGGTCTACAACACCACTTCATGCTTACTAACCCAGGTCGCATTTCAATTTTGTCCAATCAGGCCATTAAAGCGGCTCTTAGGGGAATCCAAAAAAATGCAAAAAACACTTCTACCCGCAGACAGCCAGTGTCCAGTGAGTTGTTCAGAGAATGGTCTTCTGCACTGGATGGTAACCCTTTTGGGCTCTTTACCAGCACGGTAATCCAAGCGGCCATGTACCTTAGCTTCTATGGCTTTCTCCGGCCAGGAGAGTTTACTAGCAGTTCACTGGGACACGGCTGTCTCCGCAAAGAACAATTGTCTTGGCATAATAGCTATTACATACTTAACATCCCGTCGACAAAAACGAGTCAGACAGGGCCACCCACGGAAATAAAATATTTCCCCACTCAGAATAATTGGTGCCCAGTCCAGATCCTTAATAGATTATTGGGCCTGTTGCGAGCAGCACCTCCTGGCAGTCCTCTTCTTCCCTTCAAGAGCAAGCCACTCACTACGAGTCAATTCACTTCCCATATCCGCTCCCTGGCAGCAGGGCTTGGGCACAACCCGCAAGTCATTTCGGGCTATTCATTTCGCATCGGGGCAGCGTCTTCAGCATCAAGACACCAGGTCCCCGCTCATGTCATCCGATCAATGGGGCGCTGGAGATTCTCTTGCTTTAGCAGATACATACCCAATCCACACAGGGAAATCTCCCAGGCTTTTCGGTCATTGGCTTTGTAGATCATGCGTGTTGAGAGAATATCAATAAATTGGTTAAGCAAACATAGTGTCCTTGGCTTCTTTTGCTCTCTCCAGGCCTACCCACGCACGTGGCTCCGGGTACAACTCAGCCAAATAGTTCGGGTTTTGGCATGCCTTACCCACGATCATTACGTGTCAGCCCAGTCCACAAGTATTAAGGATGTAGACAGCCTGTATTTGTGGCCTATATATACCCGTCACTCCTGTTCACCAGCGGTGTGTCTCACGTACCCCCCCCTCCCACCCCATTTCCATACATTTCAATAGGATATGCCCTCTCCAGGCCTACCCACGCACGTGGCTCCAGGCACAACTCAGCCAAATAGTTCGGGTTTTGGCATGCCTTACCCACGATCATTACGTGTCAGCCCAGTCCACAATTATAAATATATTCCCAAATACCTTTCATTAGTTAGAATTGCTTGTTTTGTCTAGGAAGCAATCATTAGGAGAAATAAAATGTCCGCCATCCTATTAGTACACACAGAACCTGTCCTAATCACACAGGAGGACAAGTTACTTCACAACACTGAGCTAAACAGCTGCCTCATCCTCCTCTCTGCTCTGCATGCCAGAGATTATGATCCTGAATACAGCTGATAAGATCTTCAGCTGAAACTCTGTAGGAATGGAAATCACGAGGAGACATGAAGTACATAGAGGAGGTAAGGGTGCGGTTATGAGAAGCAAAACTTTTATGCAGTCTCCATTACCACTGTCCTGTCCATCCTCTCTGTACTTCATGTCTCCTCATTAACTCCACTCCAGAGATTCAGCTGAAGATCATATTAAACTGTATTCAGGACCACAATACCTGACATGTAAACCAGAGAGGAGGATGAGGCAGCTCTTGTCCTGCTGTGTGTGATTAGGACAGGTTTTATGTGTAGTGATAGCACGGTGGCCATTTTATTTGCCCTGATGATCGCTCCGCAGATAAAAGTAGCTATTATAACTAATGAAAGGTATTTGGGAATATTACTTATTTATAATAAGTAATATTAAAGTATTTTTAGTCATTTTATTTTATTACCCCTTTAAGTGTGACTCTGGCTGCAGCCACACTTAAAGGGGTCCTCCGGGAATTAATAGTATGTGAGCGCACATATTTCCCCTCCTTCTCTACAAACTGCTTAGAGAATGCAGAGTTCATAACAACAGGATCACTAGATTCAGGGGCCCCCAGCCAGGTTCAGTCAGCAGCATGCAGAAAATAAATGTCTCTTCTAAGTCTTTCCCATACAGTGAACTAACTAAATAAATACAGCTTCACATTCTTGCTGTCATTAAAAAACTCTGTGGTCCTCTCCCCGATATGTTGGAAAACTAGAACTCCCAGCATGGCGTGACATCTGCAGACTTCCGAGACCTGCTGAAAGTTTTCCTTATGCTAAGCTCACACACTGAAGATTTGCCTATGGCAAGTCTGATGTGTATTTTATAAGAGGAGGTTTTTGCACAGAAATCTGCACAGATCTGCGCATCTTCTGCACCCATGTGCCAGTACCCTTAAAGGGTTAATCCTCTTGTGGGCATTTCTGGCATATCCAAAGATGTTTGATATAAGTCTGATAGATGCCTCACTCACTTTTCAAGAGAATGGGAGTCTGAGCCTTCTTATCATTCCCATTCATTAATTCTGGACCACAATACTATCTGTGCACTTTAGTGAAAAAGTTGCTGCACTGAATTGTATAGAAAATACAATGGCCACATACTGGTGAATGGCGATTAGAAGACCCTCTATTCCTTTGATAGGTGATGGTCCCAAAGTTTGCTGTACTATTCGCATGATATTGTAATTTGCCTTGGATTTTGGTGTGCAATATGCAATGAAAATTGAGGCAAACTTGAAAAAAGTCAACTCATTAAATATATTATTTTGTAAGTTATATGGCTGCTGCATACAATGGATATTCTGGTTTCAGCAATGATTGCCTGAAATGGAAATACACCTTTAAGAGAAAACTCACATTGAGTTGCTCTGCTGGGCCCAGAAGCCTAAGCTGAGTGCCTTCAGAGTCAGGAGTAAAGATTACTTGAATAAAGACAAAGATACAGATCAAGATAAAGACAGAGTCAGACTACAGAAAGCTACCGTATTTTTCGCTTTATAAGACGCACTTTCCCCAAAAAAAAGTGTGGGGGGGGGGGGGAATGGCAGTGCGTCTTATAGAGAGAAGGTTGCAATTTTTACATGGCTGACACTGATACATTGCCAGCCGCTATGCTGCACAGTGCAGCCTGTGATGTATCAGATCTCTATCACCGCGGGGTGGGAGGAGGGGCTGGAGGCTGGCAGCTGCTGTTTCACTTGCGGCAGGGCCCGATGCAGTCACTGTACTCCATTACACTGGGCCCCGCTCACAGCAGTCTTCTTATGTAAAGATTAGTCTTATTTTCCTCCTCAAAAACCTAGGTGCGTCTTATCATCAGGCACATCTTATAAAGTGAAAAATACAGTAAGTTGCAGCCTACAGCAGAAAAGGAAAAGTTCCTATTTAATCCAGCCAGCATAGCAGAGCTGAAAGAGTACAGATGTAGCAGAGTTTATTGTGTTTGCCTGTCAGAGTTAATGCCAAAAATCTGCTGATAAAGTTGGAAAATTGTTCCCTGATGAAAGTTTATTCAAGTAAAGCTGTTTCAACTTCACTACAAGTCTGAACTCAATTTATTCTGCAAATCCCTCAACTGTTAACCCTATTTTCACTGCTGCGGACGACCACGCTTGGGGTTCCCCGATATCCAGGTAGGAGCACCGTGACAAGTGCAAAGCCGCACCTAAAGGGACACTATAGGCAACCCTTACACCACTCTGGCATTCCTACACCTGGGTTCCACCATCACCTTCTACATAGGGGGATTTAGTCCCTCGTTGCTGAAATGCAACTGGCATCACGACAAAACATCTAAAAAACTCACATAACACCATAGGAGAGACCCCTGGCGCGGGACCTGCCCGCTGCATATGGAACTGTACTGCTTCCTTATGCTCCTTTACAGGTGTAGTACCCAAGAACGGGTCATTCCTACAACCTGCTACTGTCTCTACTGCCTAACCAATGTGTGACACCACTATGCCGTCTGTTCAGAAAGTGCTATGTAACTGTTATGTATTGTGTTTCATGCACTGTGCCTGGTTTTCCAGCAGGTGGCAGTGTGTCTGGCAGTGAAGAATGTAGGTAGAATGGAACTAACCATTCCTATCTCTCCCCCCTCCTTGGAGGAGTGGGCTCGTCCAGATCTTCCAAGAGAAGGGGTGTCTTGCCTGTTGAGAGTTATTTGCCTCTGAAACCGGAAGTGACGTTCCTTTGGCGGGTATTTTGTATTTTCCATGTGTGTACAGTACAGACCAAAAGTTTGGACACACCTTCTCATTCAAAGAGTTTTCTTTATTTTCATGACTATGAAGGCATCAAAACTATGAATTAACACATGTGGAATTATATACATAACAAACAAGTGTGAAACAACTGAAAATATATCATATTCTAGGTTCTTCAAAGTAGCCACCTTTTGCTTTGATTACTGCTTTGCACACTCTTGGCATTCTCTTGATGAGCTTCAAGAGGTAGTCCCCTGAAATGGTCTTCCAACAGTCTTGAAGGAGTTCCCAGAGATACTTAGCACTTGTTGGTCCTTTTGCCTTCACTCTGCGGTCCAGCTCACCCCAAACCATCTTGATTGGGTTCAGGTCCGGTGACTGTGGAGGCCAGGTCATCTGGCGCAGCACCCCATCACTCTCCTTCATGGTCAAATAGCCCTTACTTTCAAAGTTTTCCCAATTTTTAGGCTGACTGACTGACCTTCATTTCTTAAAGTAATGATGGCCACTCGTTTTTCTTTACTTAGCTGCTTTTTTCTTGCCATAATACAAATTCTAACAGTCTATTCAGTAGGACTATCAGCTGTGTATCCACCTGACTTCTCTTCAACGCCACTGATGGTCCCAACCCCATTTATAAGGCAAGAAATACCACTTATTAAACCTGACAGGGCACACCTGTGAAGTAAAAACCATTTCAGGGGACTACCTCTTGAAGCTCATCAAGAGAATGCCAAGAGTGTGCAAAGCAGTAATCAAAGCAAAAGGTGGCTACTTTGAAGAACCTAGAATATGACATATTTTCTGTTGTTTCACACTTGTTTGTTATGAATATAATTCCACATGTGTTAATTCATAGTTTTGATGCCTTCAGTGTGAATCTACAATTTTCATAGTCATGAAAATAAAGAAAACTCTTTGAATGAGAAGGTGTGTCCAAACTTTTGGTCTGTACTGTGTATATATATATATATGTGTGTGTGTACTACCGGTATTCCGGTTTCTATTATTATCTTTGCTCCTGATGAAGGGGATTATTTGTCTTCCCCGAAACGCGTTGAGCCGAATTTCATTTGAATAAAAAGATTGATGAAGAGTCGCTGCCCCACGTGCCTTATATCTCCTTCCTGGTACGACTGGAGCGCTGATGTCAAATCTTCAACATACCACAGACGATCCCGGCTGGGGGGTTGTGCTCCAGGTGTCTTGAGCTTTATCCTGGTGGCATGCCCCCTGTGAAGTGAGTCCATCCGGGTGCTCCACTGTTTGATTTTAACATATTATAACATCTCTTATCACTTCCAATATGTGATATATGGTTTGAATTTGTATTTAACCAATTTTAATTTTAATTTAACACTAATTGTATATTTAACCAATTTTTACTTATTTATTCTTTTGGTACATCCAAAAGTATTACCATTTCAGTAGTACCAGTACGTTAGCTCTATTGGTACCATTTGGTGGTTTCATTAATCGACTTAGAGACCTGTTCTCGGGCCACTACTTTTACTTATTCTATACTGATTACGTTGAGAGTGGCACTGACATTTGTTTGTTTGTCCTCTGTTTTTATATGTTAAGCGGGTTCGTCTTGAGATGTCTGGGTTTGACGTTTCAGCCATTGACGGCCTAGTTTTTACATTTTAACCTGTTCACTGAGAGTTAATAGAGTCTGAGTTTTGGTCTTAGCCGGAGGCTAGAGAAGTAGTGCAGTGGCATCCTGCCCTAGAATCCTGACAGGGAGCACAGCAGGCAATCTGAAGCCAGAGTCAAGTCAGCCCTAACCCAGGGGTTGTAAGAGTTGCAACTGAGACCCGACAGTCTACCAAAGTGAAGCCCACCGTGCACTGAGCCTGCAATCAGTGGCATGTACCCCATTTGAAAGAGACCCCTTACAAGATATCAGACAAGAGGGAGAGTTCAGCACAGTGGTAATAGAGAAAAGAAGTTCACCTGATAGTGTACCCTAAAACCTGCTGAAGCTAAGAGCTACTGTGATTTTGTATCAGCTGCTACCCTTTTATGCCAGTATTGAGTAAATCAACTCAAATTGCATCAAAGTCTGGACCTTACTCATTTCAGTTTTTTTACCAATTATGAACTTTCTGTGTAGCCGATAAATGGCCTGGCCTCAGGGTGCCAAATCCAGGTAGGAGCACCATGACACCCCTCATAGCCATACCGCCGCTTGGCATTCTAACCCTGGAACTAGAAGAACCTCTGGGGATGGCCTCGCTGCGCGCTGCAAAGGCTCTGTCAGGTGTCACATATATGGAGCTATCTGCCTCTAGATCAGGGATCAGTAACCTCAGGCACTCCAGCTGTTCTGAGACTACAAGTCCAGGATCCTCCTTACACTTCTACTAGAGTTACAAGAACAGCCAAATGTGCATGAAGGGAGTTGTAGTTTTACAGCGGCTGGAGTGCCGAAGGTTGCCCATCCCTGCCCTAGAAGCATTGCTTCTAGAGGGCATAAGCTCTATACATACATAGATTTATCAAAACTGGTGTGAAGGAAAACTGGCTGTCCGACTCACAAAGACTGTTATGCAAGCTGGTGTGGACCCATTGCGCCACTATACCCTGGAGGGGCATGACTAAGTAAGAACCTAGTCTTCACTAGAGCCTCTGATGGTGAAGATAGGCCTGGCTTGTTAGGATAGTTACCAGGTGCCACTGCAGAGCAGTCCCCGGGTCAGTGGCAGCTGACCAGGGGGTCAGAGATACTGGTGCAAACACCAAGGGGAAGGACGTGGTCAGGAGGTCCGGAGTCAGGGCAGGCAGCGATCAAGCAAAGTCTATAAATTAATTCCAAGGTCAAAGGCAGGTGGCAAACAACCCAAATAAGTTAAATCAAAAAGCAGGGTTCGGTACACAGAAAAGCAGAAACTTCCAAAACACCTTCACACAAGGAACTAGACAAGCTAGTGACCAAGATTGCTCAGACAATTTCCTGGGGCAGGAAGTACCTTTAAATACTTCCTGCAACCCAGCCATAAACTGGGGAGATAGAGGGTGTGTACATGCTGCCTCACAAGGGAGGAGAGACATGGCCGTGTGCGCCCTAACAACAGTTCAGGATTCAAGCAGGAAGTAAACTCTGGCACAGAGCACAGATACAACAGTAAGCTACCTGCTGGCTATGCTTATCAATACGGTGCACGGCAGCAGGAGGGAATGAGGGAGCCCGGCACCCGTGGGACCAGCAGTGCAGTATGTCGCTGGGCAAACATAGACTCTGACAGAAAAAAAACATCCATATGCCTCCATATAAAATCAGACATACGATAAAGGTCCCATGCACTACAGTTGAAGCCCATTATGGCCATAATGAGAAGAGAGGCAGCACTCCAATAAATAAAATGAAATCACTGATTCATTGACCCATATCTAGGAACTATGCCATACGTGCACCATAATTTGAGACTTTTTAGGCTTCTCGCCACTTTTTTGAAGTGGCAAGGGGAAAAGGGTGGGGTTTAGTGGTAGGGGGCGGAGGTTTGCATGGCCCGCCGGATTCACTTTATCTTACCCCAGAAACTGAGGTAGCTATAGCTGAAGCCTTAGACTTCCATCTCTGGAGCAGTGCAGAGGTGCTCCTAATTGGGCATCTGCCTCTTAATAAATTAGGCGCCAGTGCAAGGAGATCAAGACTGGCGTGTGGTTATGCCAGTCTTGATAATCCTCCCCCACTGTGTTAATCTGGAGGAAGGGGAAAAAAACTTGAGATAGAAATCATGTGCCCAAATATTAAAGGGAAAAGTTCCCTCCTGACCCCAACTATGGCCATCAGAATACAATGGTGGAGATTTGTTAAAACTGGTGTAAAGGAAAACTGACTTATTTTTCCATTAGCAACCAATCAGATTCCACTTTTCACTTCCCAAAGGAGCTTTGAAAAATGAAAGCTGAAATCTGATTGGTTGCTATGGACAACTAAGACCGTTTTCCTTTACACCAGTTTTGATAAATCTCCCCTAATATCTCCAGAAATCTAGCATCCAAAACTTGTGATATTCAATCTTTCAAGAAAAGGCATCCTGGACCCTTTGTAGTGGCTTTCTAGCAGACTCCTCACTATGGTGCCACTTTGTCAGGAGAGATGTAGTTACAAGACGTATGCTTATGTTTATTAGTGTTAGCCTGCTTAAGACCCTACCATGGACATCCCTGGCATTCCATCAAGAAACATTAGGGTGGATCCTTTGGACCCTCATCCAGCTGGACATGCAGTACATCCACAAGTCTCAGATTCCAATTTGTCCCTTCTGAAATTCTCAAGCATCAGTTGTTTCCTCCCTGTACAGCTATAGTCAACATTGTGGTATTTTTATGGCCTGATTGAAAGCAGGTATGTTCAGCTGTTGTGAAATGCTCGCTCTGAATGCCTGGTAATGCATATGATAAAAAGAACAGATGTTTTTGGCTACAGTTGGAAAGGATTTCTTTCATCTCGAAGCCTCTTCCTTAAGAGTAGCGTACTAGTTAGGATATGCAGTTATAGATACCCAATTTAATACCATAAGTTTTGCTTTTTTTGTGTATTGCAGCGACACAGTGAGCATAAATAGCAGCTGGAGAAGCTGATAATATTGGACCACCTACACTATGATACGTAAATTTCGGCACACAAAATATTTGTTTGCGATTTAGGTTAATTATTGATGCAAGATCATACAAAAGTCATGATCCAATTACATTGTAAGCCCAATTAGACAACCACGTTTCGGTCCAAGCGGACCTTCCTCAGTGGTCTTATCTTATTTTTGTGGTGGGGAGGCTGGATCACAGGACGCTAGCTAGTTGATCGCAGGCTAGCGTCCTGTGATCCAACCTCCTGCCTCCCCAACAGAAAAATAAGATAAGACCGCTGAGGAAGGTCAGCTATAATCTATAAATAACATAAATCGCAAACAAATAATCTGTGTGCCACAATTTACGTATTATTGATTACGACTAGTCAGGTCTTTGCCATAGTGGGGGGGGGGACTCGGAGGCAGAGCCGTGCGTGCGCTGTGCAGGCGCACGCAGCCAAGAGAGTGAGTGGTCCCGTCTGGGCGACAGAGTTGGAAGAAAGAAGAGCCTGAAGCTGCTGCGTGCTGGCCCGCGCGCCTACTAGTGAGGTGAGGGCTGCTGGCTGCGGTGTGATAGTGTTAGTTAGTGCCCAGCTGCTCCCTTAACTTCAAGAACTGTCTCTGCTCTGCCCTGGCTGAGACCCTCTGTATAAGTTATATATAACAGTAAACGCATATAAAGTATGTACCCTGCTAGGCTGCTACCCCTCCTCTGTTATATTACCCCCTATATAATGTACCCTAATACCCCTCAGTTATATAATATGACTGAGGGGTATCAGGGTATATTATACAGGGGGTAATATAACTAAAGGGTATCGGGGTACATTATACAGTGGTAATATAACTGAGGAGGGCTATCAGGGGACATTATACATAATATAAGTTATATTACCCCTGTATAATGTACCCTGATACCCCTTAGTTATATTACCCCCTGTATAATGTACCCTGATACCCCTTAGTTATGTTACCCCCTGTATAATGTACCCTGATACCCCTCAGTTATATTATATAACTGAGGGGTATCAGGGTACATTATACAGGGGTAATATAACTGAGAAGGGCTATCATGGACATTATATAGGGGTAATATAAGTTATATTACCCCCTGTATATTGTACCCTGATAGCTATAAATAAGGTTAGAGCTGTAGGATAGGTTAAATAAAATAGTCTGTTCTATAAGCACCACATTATTTTCTGTCCGCCGCCACAAAACAATCTGTAAGTGCCCCTCCCGAGACCAGGCTCTGGATCGCCACTGGTCTTTTCTGGCACCAGCAACTATAGTGTGCGGCGCTCCATCTCCTAACTATCACCTACACTCATGGACATACCATGCATAAATACAATTTGTTAAATTCATTTTTCAGTGTAATGATAAATAAGCAGTAGTGCTTCAATTAAACTGAATAGGTTTTTAGTTATATGGAAATTAGTGTTGACAAAGCGAAGCATTCGAAGCAGAATTCGGTCCAAAGTCGGCCATTTTGAATCTAACTTTTGTTTTCTCAATAGGAAGTGGGTCATGTGACACATCAAACTTATTGGGAATTTCACAAGAAAAACAATGGTGTGCTTGGTTTTAACTTTATTCTTTCATGAGTTATTTACAAATTTCAGACCACTTATAAAATGTGTTCAATGTGCTGCCCATTGTGGTAAATTGTCAATGCAACTCTTTTCTCCCACTCTTCACACACTGATAGCAACACCGCAGGAGAAATGCTACCACAGTCTTCCAGTATCAGTAGTTTCAGGTGCTGCACATCTCGTATCATCTGAAAGCAATCGTCTATGCTGTGAAGATACGAGATGTGCAGCACCTGAAACTACGGATACTGGAAGCCTGTGCTAGCATTTCTCCTGCGGTGTTGCTATCAGTGTGTGAAGAGTGGGAGAAGAGGGTTGCATTGACAATCCAACACAATGGGCAGCACATTGAACACATTTTATAAGTGGTCAGAAACTTGTAAATAACTCATGGAAGAATAAAGTTACGTTAAAACCAAGCACACCATTGTTTTTCTTGTGAAATTCCCAATAAGTTTGATGTGTCACATGACCCTCTTCCTATTGAAAAAACAAAAGTTGGATTCAAAATGGCCGACTTCAAAATGGCCACCATGGTCACCACCCATCTTGAAAAGTTTCCCCCCTCACATATACTAATGTGCCACAAACAGGAAGTTAATATCACCAACCATTCCCATTTTATTAAGGTGTATCCATATAAATGGCCCACCCTGTATACAGGTCCTTCTCAAAAAATTAGCATATTGTGATAAAGTTCAGTATTTTCTGTAATGTACTGATAAACATTAGACTTTCATATATTTTAGATTCATTACACACAACTGAAGTAGTTCAAGCCTTTTCTTGTTTTAATATTGATGATTTTGGCATACAGCTCATGAAAACCCAAAATTCCTATCTCAAAAAAATAGCATATTTCATCCGACCAATAAAAGAAAAGTGTTTTTAATACAAAAAAAGTCAACCTTCAAATAATTAAGTTCAGTTATGCACTCAATACTTGGTCGGGAATCCTTTTGCAGAAATGACTGCTTCAATGCGGCGTGGCATGGAGGCAATCAGACTGTGGCACTGCTGAGGTGTTATGGAGGCCCAGGATGCTTCGATAGCGGCCTTAAGCTCATCCAGAGTGTTGGGTCTTGCGTCTCTCAACTTTCTCTTCCCAATATCCCACAGATTCTCTATGGGGTTCAGGTCAGGAGAGTTGGCAGGCCAATTGAGCACAGTAATACCATGGTCAGTAAACCATTTACCAGTGGTTTTGGCACTGTGAGCAGGTGCCAGGTCGTGCTGAAAAATGAAATCTTCATCTCCATAAAGCTTTTCAGCAGATGGAAGCATGAAGTGCTCCAAAATCTCCTGTTAGCTAGCTGCATTGTCCCTGCCCTTGATAAAACACAGTGGACCAACACCAGCACCCCAGACCATCACTGACTGTGGGTACTTGACACTGGACTTCAGGCATTTTGGCATTTCCCTCTACCCAGTCTTCCTCCAGACTCAGTCCACTGCTTCCGCAGGTCCCCCAAGGTCTGGAATCGGTCCTTCTCCACAATCTTCCTCAGGGTCCGGTCACCTCTTCTCGTTGTGCAGCGTTTTCTGCCACACTTTTTCCTTCCCACAGACTTCCCACTGAGGTGCCTTGATACAGCACTCTGGGAACAGCCTATTCGTTCAGAAATTTCTTTCTGTGTCTTACCCTCTTGCTTGAGGGTGTCAATGATAGCCTTCTGGACAGCAGTCAGGTCGGCAGTCTTACCCATGATTGCGGTTTTGAGTAATGAACCGGGCTGGGAGTTTTTAAAAGCCTCAGGAATCTTTTGCAGGTGTTTAGAGTTAATTAGTTGATTCAGATGATTAGGTTAATAGCTCGTTTAGAGACCCTTTTCATGATATGCTAATTTTTTGAGATAGGAATTTGGGGTTTTCATGAGCTGTATGCCAAAATCATCAATATTAAAACAAGAAAAGGCTTGAACTACTTCAGTTGTGTGTAATGAATCTAAAATATATGAAAGGCTAATGTTTATCAGTACATTACAGAAAATAATGAACTTTATCACAATATGCAATTTTTTTTAGAAGGACCTGTATATATATACAGTGAGGAACAGAAGTATTTGAACACCCTGCAATTGTGCAAGTTCTCCCACTTAGAAATAATGGAGGGGTCTAAAATTCACATTGTAGGTGCATTTCCACTCTGAGAGACAGAATTTTAAAAACAAAATTCAGGAAATCACATTGTATGATTTTTTAAGAATTTATTTGTCTTGCACTGCTGAACATAAGTATTTGAACAGCTGAGAAGATCAGTGTTAATCTTTGGTACAGAAGCCTTTGTTTGCAATTACAGAGGTCAAACGTTTCCTGTAGTTCTTGACCAGATTTGCATATACTGCAACAGGGATTTTGGCCCACTCCTCTACACAGATCTCTTCTAGATCTGTCAAGTTTCGGGGCAATCGCTGAGCAACAAGGAGTTTGAGCTCCCTCCAAAGATGTTCTATTGGATTTAGGTCTGGAGACTGGCTAGGCCACTCCAGAACCAGTGGCGTAGGGATCGCCATAGCAACCATAGCAGTGGCTATGGGGCCCTACGCCACTGGGGGCCCGTCCGACCGCATTCATTTTTTTTATTTTTTATTAACACACACAGACACTACACACAGGCAGCCAGGAGGTGGCGTAACTACCGGGGAAGCAGCTGCTTCGGGGCCCGACAGTTTATTTTCAAGTTAGGGCTCTTTCACACTTGCGTTGTCCGGATCCGGCGTGTACTCCACTTGCCGGAATTACACGCCGGATCCGTAAAAACGGAGCCGTCTTCAAATTGCGTTCAGTGTTACTATGGCAGCCAGGACGCTATTAAAGTCCTGGTTGCCATAGTAGGAGCGGGGAGCGGGGAGCGGGGGAGCGGTATACTTACAGTCCGTGCGGCTCCCGGGGCGCTCCAGAATGACGTCAGAGCGCCCCATGCGCATGGATGACGTGATCCATGCGATCACGTGATCCATGCGCTTGGGGCGCCCTGACGTCACTCTGGAGCGCCCCGGGAGCCGCACGGACTGTAAGTATACTGCTCCCCCGCTCCCCGCTACACTTTACCATGGCTGCCAGGACTTTAGCGTCCCGGCAGCCATGGTAACCATTCAGAAAAAGCTAAATGTCGGGTCCGGCAATGCGCCGAAACGACGTTTAGCTTAAGGCCGGATCCGGATCAATGCCTTTCAATGGGCATTAATTCCGGATCCGGCCTTGCGACAAGTCTTCAGGATTTTTGGCCGGAGCAAAAAGCGCGGCATGCTGCGGTATTTTCTCCGGCCAAAAAACGTTCCGTTCCGGAACTGAAGACATCCTGATGCATCCTGAACGGATTTCTCTCCATTCAGAATGCATTAGGATAAAACTGATCAGGATTCTTCCGGCATAGAGCCCCGACGACGGAACTCTATGCCGGAAGAAAAGAATGCAGGTGTGAAAGAGCCCTTAGTTAAATATCGATGTCTTAATGTTCAGGGCCCCCTTCACAGCAGCGGTCTTAATGTTCAGGGCTCCCTCGCTAATGTGATCTAATCTTACTGTATTCTAAAGTCTCCTGATGTGTCTGGGATTCGAACCCACAACCTCCAATGTATCAGTGGCAAAGCATTTTCCCTCACAACTATAAAGGCTGCAATACAACTGATTGAAAAAATTTGACACTTCTACTGTTATAGCTGGCTAAGTGTACATCTATACATATGACAGCTGCCCCAACACACCCAGCACTGCTATATCTCTATATGACAGCTATCCCAGCACACTCAGCTCTGCTATATCTCTATATATGAGCAGCTGTCATGTGTATAGATGTACACTTAGCCAGCTATAACAGTAGAAGTCTCATAGTTTTTCAGTCAGCAGCAAGGCAGCTCTTATGGTCTTGTGTTAGATGCTTTGCCTCTGATACAGAAGGTCGTGGGTTCGAATCCCAGCAGAAACCTTTTCTGAAATACAAGCACTGACTCCATATATGGACATACAGGGAGGGACACAGGAAGAGGCTGCATCGCATCACTGACATGGAGGTAAGTAGAAGTGTTTATTTAATTTTTTTAAATACTCGACTGTTACTGCCATGGGGGGAGCGGGGGGCACTTGATACTGGCACATGGGGGAGGGGGGTTGGTACCTGACCTGATACTGGCACCTGGGGGGGGTTGGCACCTGATACTGACTGGCACATGGGGGGGGAGGCACCTGATACTGTGGATGGCACTGTTTAGGGGAGGGGGATCTGTGGATGGCACTATTTAGGGGAGGGGGATCTGTGGATGGCACTATTTAGGGGAGGGGGATCTGTGGATGGCACTATTTAGGGGAGGGGGATCTGTTGATGGCACTATTTAGGGGAGGGGGATATGTGGATGGCACTATTTAGGGGAGGGGGATCTGTTGATGGCACTATTTAGGGGAGGGGGATCTGTGGATGGCACTATTTAGGGGAGGGGGATATGTGGATGGCACGGGGGGGGCCCCATAAATTTTTTTTGCTATGGGGCCCATGCATTTCTAGCTACGCCCCTGTCCAGAACCTTGATATGCTTCTTACGGAGCCACTCCTTGGTTATCCTGGCTGTGTGCTTCGGGTCATTGTCATGTTGGAAGACCCAGCCACGACCCATCTTCAATGCTCTGACTGAGGAAATTAGGTTGTTGCTCAAAATCTCACAATAAATGGCCCCATTCATCCTCTCCTTAATACAGTGCAGTCGTCCTGTCCCCTTCACAGAAAAGCACCCACAAAGCATGATGTTACCACCCCCATGCTTCACAGTAGGGATGGTGTTCTTGGGATGCAACTCATCCTTCTTTTCCCATCAAACACGACGAGTGAAGTTTAGACCAAAAAGTTCTACTTTGGTCTCATCTGACCACATGACTTTCTCCCATGCTTCCTCTGGATCATCCAGATGGTCATTGGCAAACTTCAGACGGGCCTGGACATGTCATGACTTGAGCAGGGGAACCTTCCGTGCAATGCATGATTTGAAACCATGACGGCGTAGTGTTCTACCGACAGTGACCTTTGAAACTGTGGTCCTAGCTCTCTTCATGTCATTGACCAGCTCCTCCCTTGTAGTTCTGAGCTGATTATCATCAGTGATACCCCACGAGGTGAGATCTTGCATGGAGCCCCAGTCCGAGGGAGACTGATAGTCGTCTTTAGTCTCTTCCATTTTCTAACAATTGCTCCAACAGTTGATCTATTTTCACCAAGATGCTTGGCAATTGCCCCGTAGTCCTTTCCAGCCTTGTGGATGTCCACAATTTTGGTGTCTTTTGACAGCTCTTTGCTCTTGCCCATGATAGTAGTTGGCGTCTGACTGACTGTGGGGTGGACAGGGGTCTTTAAAGAGCTCAGACAGGTGCTACTAAGTTATATTAATGAGTGGAGTAGAGGTGGACTTTTTAAAGGCACAGTAACAGGTCTTTGAGAGCCAGAATTCTTGCTGTTTCTCAGGTGTTCAAATACATCTGTTCAGCAGTGCAAGACAAATACATTCTTTAAAAATCATACAATGTGATTTCCTGTTTTTTTTTTTTCATTCTGTCTCTCAGAGTGGGAATGCACCTACCATGTGAATTTCAGACCCCTCCATGATTTCTAAGTGGGAGAACTTGCAAAATCGCAGGGTGTTCAAATACTTCTGTTCCTCACTGTATATATAACAAATTTATTTGAGGCAAATGATCTAATATCACGTATCTGTGAGTGCAGAAGTATGTTAACCTTTAGGATAATTTGAAGGTGAAATTAGACTCATGTGTTTTCAGTAAGTAGGATGACATTCAGATGTGAGTGACACAAACAAAGGAGATTTCTGAGGACCTCAGAAGAAGAGTTGTTGATGCTTATCAAGCTGGAAGAGGTCAAAAAAACATCTCTACAGCATCACAGATATTGAGAAAGGTAAATATTTCTGAGGAGTTGGTCAAATCTAAGACAAACAGGAACAAAAACTGTACAAATTTTTAGAATGTGAATACTGTATATGGGTTTGCCTAGACAGAGCCGTGATTTTGCTTCTGTGATGTTTATATACTTTTGAGACATTCAAAGGGCATCTGTCAGCAGATTTGTAAACTGGCTGTTCTGTTGCATGTGTGCTTGGCAGCTGAAGTCATCTGTGTTTGCCCCCTGTTCATATGTGTCTGCACTGCTGAGAAAAATAAAGCTTTAATATGTGGAAATTAGCCTCTAGGAGCAACAGGGACTTTGCTGTTACTCCTAGCAGCTCTGCTCTCTCTGCAACTGCTGTGCCCTTATGCTCTGGGCCAGTCGTGATGAAGTTTACACTGCTAAGCCTGTCAATCAAAGTGGAGAGGGTGCAGAGAGACCTCTTCTAGAGGCTCATTTGGATATATTATAAAAAAAATCACTTTTCTTAGCAGTGTGGGTACATATGAACATGGGACCAACACAAATGTCTTCAGATGCCAAGCACACATGCAACAGGTAAGCCAGTTTCATAGGTACAAACCTGCTGACAGATGTCCTTTAAATAATTGACGTAAGAGGATACACAGAGGTCCTAGATCAGTTTAATCTATAAACTGTGATCTTTTTTTTAGAACCTTTCAGGTAGACCATATTCCAGTTATAACTAGTTATACTATATGACCTTGTATATCACAGAACAAACTAATCTATGTGGATGTCTCTATCCACTGTACTTACAATATCCACTTGGAATAGTAGATGGGGGTTCTGGACTACACATCATCCCAATCTATAGATTTAAAAATAGGTGAGATCTGAATGGAGGTTGTTACATCCAAAAGGCTACATGAAAATTTGCATAGAAGCTATAAAATGAAAGACCATTGATCATATCAGTTATAGGTTGCTTCTTATTATCAATACAATAGATAACTGAAAGAAGATCTGAAAGTTATTAGGATGATCACAGTAATTTTCCATCTTAGGCCTCATGCACACGACCGTTGTGTGCACCCGTGGCCGTTGTGCCGTTTTCCGTTTTTTTCGCGGACCCATTGACTTTCAATGGGTCCGTGGAAAAATCGGAAAATGCACCGTTTTGCAGCCGCATCCGTGATCCGTGTTTCCTGTCCGTCAAAAAAATATGACCTGTCCTATTTTTTTGACGGACAATGGTTCACGGACCCATTCAAGTCAATGGGTCCGTGAAAGAACACGGATACACACAAGATTGGCATCCGCGTCCGTGATCCGTGGCCGTAGGTTACTTTCATACAGACGGATCCGAAGATCCGTCTGCATAAAAGCTTTTTCAGAGCTGAGTTTTCACTTCGTGAAAACTCAGAACCGACAGTATATTCTAACACAGAGGCGTTCCCATAGTGATGGGGACGCTTCTAGTTAGAATATACTACGAACTGTGTACATGACTGCCCCCTGCTGCCTGGCAGCACCCGATCTCTTACAGGGGGCTGTGATCCGCACAATTAACCCCTCAGGTGCTGCACCTGAGGGGTTAATTGTGCATATCATAGCCCCCTATAAGAGATCAGGGGCTGCCAGGCAGCAGGGGGCAGACCCCCCTCCCTCCCCAGTTTTTAATTTCATTGGTGGCCAGTGCGGACCCCCCGGCCCCCCCTCCCTCCCTCTATTGTATTAATTTCATTGGTGGCCAGTGTGCGCCCCCCCCGGGCCCCCCTCTATTGTTTTAATATCATTGGTGGCCAGTGTGCGCCCCCCCGGCCCCCCTCTATTGTTTTAATATCATTGGTAGCCAGTGTGCGGCCTCCCCTCTCCCCCCCCCCCCCCGATCATTGGTGGCAGCGGAGAGTTCCGATCGGAGTCCCAGTTTAATCGCTGGGGCTCCGATCGGTAACCATGGCAACCAGGACACTACTGTAGTCCTGGTTGCCATGGTTACTTAGCAATATTAGAAGCATCATACTTACCTGCTGCGCTGTCTGTGACCGGCCGGGAGCTCCTCCTACTGGTAAGTGACAGATCATTAAGCAATGCGCCGCACAGACCTGTCACTTACCAGTAGGAGGAGCTCACGGCTGGTCACAGACAGCGCAGCAGGTAAGTATGATGCTTCTAATATTGCTAAGTAACCATGGCAACCAGGACTACAGTAGTGTCCTGGTTGCCATGGTTACCGATCGGCGCCCCAGCGATTAAACTGGGACTCCGATCGGAACTCTCCGCTGCCACCAATGATCGGGGGGGGAGAGAGGGGAGGCCGAACACTGGCCACCAATAATATTAAAACAATCGAGGGGGGGCCGGGGGGTGTAGGCCGCACACTGGCCACCAATGATATTAAAACAATAGAGGGGCGGCGTGGGGGATGGCGCACACTGGCCACCAATGATAATACAATAGAGGGAGGGAGGGGGGGCCGGGGGGGCCACACACTGGCCACCAATGATAATACAATAGAGGGAGGGGGGCCGCACACTGGACACCAATGATATTCAAACTGGGGAGGGAGGGGGGTCTGCCCCCTGCTGCCTGGCAGCCCCTGATCTCTTACAGGGGGCTATGATAAGCACAATTAACCCCTTCAGGTGCGGCACCTGAGGGGTTAATTGTGCTTATCATAGCCCCCTGTAAGAGATCAGGTGCTGCCAGGCAGCAGGGGGCAGTCATGTACACAGTTCGTAGGATATTCTAACTTGAAGCGTCCCCATCACCATGGGAACGTCTCTGTGTTAGAATATACTGTCGGATATGAGTTTCACGATCTAACTCAAATCCGATGGTATATTCTAACATAGAGGCGTTCCCATGGTGATGGGGACGCTTCAAGTTAAAATATACCATCGGATTGGAGAAAACTCCGATCCTATGGTATATTCACTCCTGACTTTACATTGAAAGTCAATGGTGGACGGATCCGTTTGCAATTGCACCATATTGTGTCAACGTCAAACGGATCCGTCCCCATTGACTTGCATTGTAAGTCAGGACGGATCCGTTTGACTCCGCACGGCCAGGCGGACACCAAAACGACTTTTTTTTTCATGTCCGTGGATCCTCCAAAAATCAAGGAAGACCCACGGACGAAAAAACGGTCACGGATCACGGACCAACGGAACCCCGTTTTGTGGACCGTGAAAAAATACTGTCGTGTGCAGGAGGCCTTAATGGATGCTATTTACTGGGTGAAACTGAAATACTGGTTCTTTTGATCCCCTCCCTTCATTCTTCTCCAGCTGATCCTACTGACCCCTTTTATGATGTTGATGGCACCAAGACACATGCCTACTGCTAACTATAAAATAAGGGACTTCTTCCTGCAGTGAGAGATTATACTACATCTTTTCCCCATAACAGTAGAATGGATAATCATCTGTTACCATCATGTACAGTATAAGTTGATACCAACGACAAATAAATGCACCAGATGTTTATAAGGCTACCCATTTCATCATGTAAAAAAGCATCAATGGACAGGGTTAGGTAAACAGGCTTTGATGGCAGCAATCATCAAGTAAGTAAAATGAGTAGGTTACAAATATATATGAGCCTGGGTAGGTGTTTGCACACTAAGGCCTGTTTCAGACAAGTGGGTCCTGTGCGGAAGTCACGCTCTTTGTGTGAACATGATTCCTTGTTATGGACACTACTGGTTTCGCAGGAGCGCACAGCATTATACTGATTTATAATGCTGTGTGTCTCTGTGTGACCTGTATCTACTAAATTATACTGACAGCATTATTTCAGTACAAGGCTACATGCACATGCAAAATGCGGATCCGCAAAAAATATGGATGATGTTTGTGTGACATCCGTGTTGCATCTGTTTTTTTTTTTTTTTTGCAGATCCATTGTAACAATGCCTATTCTTGTCCGCAAAACAGACAAGAATAGGACATGCTGTATATTTTTTGTGGGGCTATGGAACGGACATATGGATGCGGACAGCACACTGTGTGCTGCCAGAATTTGTTGTGGACCCATTGAAATGAATGGGTCCACATTCTGTCCGGAAAAAAAAAACGTTACGGAGACAGAAACAAAATACGTTTGTATGCATGAGGCCTAATTCTGTAGAAGTAATGTCATGTAGAGACACACAGCATTATAAATCAGTATAATGCTGTGTGCTTCTGCAAGACAAGCAGAGTCCTTAACCCCTTAACGCAAAATGCCGTGCATGTACGGAGGGGGATGCTGTGCCAGAATGCATTCCGCCGTACATGCACGGTGGGCTAATTGGGCGGGTGCAGGAGCTACACCTGCACGATCACTGCAGGGGTCCGGCAGTCCCTGATAGCCAGGCACCTGCTGTATCCTCCAACATCGCTGTTTACAGCAAAGCCGGCGGATTAACCCTTTTTATGCCGCGGTCAGCGCTTACCACGACATAGAAGTGGTTTGCGGCAGATGAAGGAGCGCATCGGGTCCCCCTGCTGCTGTGGCGGGGACCCGATGTGTGACAAGGCAGCCAAATGCCGTGCAGAGACTGACTAATGCCTTGCACGGCATGGGGACCTGCCGTCTACGGGTGCCTAGGAGATCGACTCTCAGGCTGGGTCTCCTAGGCAACCTGTTAGTGTATTACACAGAGTAATACACTAACAGGCAATGCATTACAATACAGATGTATTGTAATGCATTGCAGAGGGGATCAGACCCCCAAAAGTTGAAGTCCAATAGTGGGACAGAAATAAAGTGTTTTCAATAAAACAAAATAAAGTTTCAAGTTAAAAAAAGAAAAAAAGCCCTTTTCCCCTGATTTTATAATAAAAAATAGAAAAAACACACATATTAGGTATCGCCGCATCGTTACGACCGGCTCTATAAATATATCACATGAGCCACCCTGTCCGATAGACACCATAAAAAATAAAAATTAAAACTGTGTCAAAAAAAGCCATTTTTGTCACCATACATCATTAAAAGTGCAACACCATGCGATCAAAAAGGTGTATGCCCCCCAAAATAGTAACAATCTAACCATCACCTCATCCTGCAAAAAATGAGACCCTACATAGGACAATTGCCAAAAAATAAATAAAAACTATGGCTCTCAGACTATGGAGACACTAAAACATAATTTTCTTTGTTTCAAAAATGCTTTTATTGTGTTAAATGTAAAAAATAAAAAGTATACATATTAGGCATCACTGCATCTGTAACAACATGCTCTATAAAAATACCACATGACCTAACCCCTCAGGTGAACACCGTAAACAAAATCTAATAAAAAATATTGTCAAAAGGCATTTTGTCACCTTACATCACAAAAAGTGTAATACCAAGCGTTTAAAAAGTCATATGCACCCTAAAATAGTACCAATCAAACCATCATCTCATACCGAAAAAAATGAGACAGTCGCCCAAAAAATAAAAAAATCAATGGCTTTCAGAATATGGAGACACTAAAAAATCATTATTTTGAAAACTGCTTTATTATGTAAAACTGAAACAAATAATCTAAAAATAGAGTCATATTTGGTATTGTCGCGTCCGTAACAACCTGCTCTATAAAAATAGCTCATGATCTAACCCCACAGGTAAACACCGTAAACAAAATCTAATAAAAATATTGTCAAAAGGCATTTTGTCACCTTACATCACAAAAAGTGTAATACCAAGCGATCAAAAAGTCATATGCACCCTAAAATAGTACCAATCAAACCATCATCTCATACCGAAAAAAATGAGACAGTCGCCCAAAAAATAAAAAAATCAATGGCTTTCAGAATATGGAGACACTAAAAAATCATTATTTTGAAAACTGCTTTATTATGTAAAACTGAAACAAATAATCTAAAAATACCACATGACCTAACCCCTCAGGTGAACACCGTAAACAAAATCTAATAAAAAATATTGTCAAAAGACAATCGCCCAAAAAATAAAAAAAACTATGGCTCTCAGACTATGGAGACACTAAAACATGATTTTTTTTAATTTCAAAAATGCTTTTATTGTGTTAGGGCTCTTTCACACTTGCGTTGTCCGGATCCGTTGTGCACTCCATTTGCCGGAAGTGCCCGCCGTAACACCGCAAGTGAACTGAAAGCATTTGAAGACGGATCCGTCTTCAAAATGCGTTCAGTGTTACTATGGCACCCAGGACGCTATTAAAGTCCTGGCTGCCATAGTAGTAGTGGGGAGCGGGGGAGCAGTATACTTACAGTCCATGCGGCTCCCTGGGCGCTCCAGAATGACGTCAGAGCGACCCATGCGCATGGATGACGTGATCCATGCGACACGTCATCCATGCGCGTGGGGCGCCCTGACGTCACTCTGAAGAGCCCCTGGAGCCGCACGGACGGTAAGTATACTGCTCCGCCACTCCCCACTACACTTTACCATGGCAACCAGGACTTTAGCGTCCCGGCAGCCATGGTAACCATTCAGAAAAAGCTAAACGTTGGATCCGGTAATGCGCCGAAACGACGTTTAGTTTAAGGCCGGATCCGGATTAATGCCTTTCAATGGGCATTAATTCCGGATCCGGCCTTGCGGCAAGTGTTCAGGATTTTTGAACGGAGCAAAAAGAGCAGCATGCTGTGGTATTTTCTCCGGCCAAAAAACGTTCCGTTCCGGAACTGAAGACATCCATTCAGAATGCATTGGGATAATCCTGATCAGGATTCTTCCGGCATAGAGCCCCGGCGACGGAACTCTATGCCGGAACACAACAACGCAAGTGTGAAAGAGCCCTTAAATGTAAAAAAAAAAAAAAAAAGTATACATATTAGGCATCACTGCGTCTGTAACAACATGCTCTATAAAAATACCACATGACCTAACCCCTCAGGTGAACACCGTAAACAAAATCTAATAAAAATATTGTCAAAAAGCCATTTTGTCACCTTACATCACAAAAAGTGTAATACCAAGCGATAAAAAAGTCATATGCACCCTAAAATAGTACCAATCAAACCATCATCTCATACCGAAAAAAATGAGACAATCGCCCAAAAAATAAAAAAATTTATGGCTTTCAGAATATGGAGACACAAAAAAATCATTATTTTCAAAACTTCTTTATTATGTAAAACTGAAACAAACAATCGAAAAAAAGGAGTCATATTTGGTATTGTCGCTCTATAAAAATAGCTCATGATCTAACCTGTCAGGTGAAAGTTGTACTGTAAATAACAAAAAATAAAAACGGTGCCAAAACAGCTATTTTTTGGTTACTTTCCCTCACAAAAAGTGTAATATAGAGCAACCAAAAATTATCTGTACCCTAAAATAGTACCAACAAAACTGCCACCTTATTCCGTAGTTTCCAAAATGGGGTGACTTTTTTGGAATTTCTACTCTAGGGGTGCATCAGGGGGGCTTCAAATGGGACATGGCAAGTTAAAATTATCCCAGTGAAATCTGCCTTTCAAAAACCATATGGTGTTCCTTTCCTTCTGCGGCCTGCTGTGTGCCCGTACAGCAGTTTACGACCACATATGGGGTGTTTCTGTAAACTAAAGAATCAGGGCAATAAATATTGAGTTTAGTTTGGCTGTTAATCCTGCTTTGTCAGCGGAAAAATATGATTAAAATGGAAAATCTGCCCAAAAAAGTGAAATTCTGAAATTTCATATCAATTTTCAATTAATTCTTGTGGAACACCTAAAGGGTTAACAAAGTTTGTAAAAATCTGTTTTGAATACCTTGAGGGGTTGTCGTTTCTAAAATGGGGTCACTTTTCAGGAGTTTCTACTCTAGGGGTGCATCAGGGGGGCTTCAAATGGGACATGGTGCCAAAAAAAACAGTCCATCAAAATCTGCCTTTCAAAAACCATTAGGCTGGGTTCACACTTGAGCGTTTTACAGCGCGTTCAAACGTGCTGTAAAATGCTCAACACATGAAAACCAATGCTTCCCTATGGCCCTGGTTCTCACTTGAGCGTTTTACAGCGCGTTTGAACGCGCTGAAAAACGCCCTACGCTCAAACAAGTTCTTGAGCTTCTTTGGGGCGTTTTGACGCGTGTTTGTGGCCATAGGACACTGCAGTCAATCACACAAACGCGCGTCAAACGCGCGTTTACTATTGCAAAAAACGCGCATAAAAACGCGCGACAAAAACGCGCGACAAAAACGCGCGTTAAACGCGCATATCAAATACGCTCAGGTCTGAACCCAGCCTAAGGTGTTCCTTTCCTTCTGCGCCCTGCCGTGTGGCCATACAGCAGTTTACGACCACATATGGGGTGTTTCTGTAAACTACAGAATCAGGGCAATAAATATTAAGTTTTGTTTGGATGTTAACCTTTGCTTTGTTAGCGGAAAGAAAATGATTAAAATGGAAAATCTGCCAAAAATTTTAAATTCTGAAACTTCATCTCCATTTTCCATTAATTCTTGTGGAACACCTAAAGGGTTAACAACATTTGTAAAATAAGTTTTGAATACCTTGAGGGGTGTAGTTTCTAAAATGGGGTCATTTTTTGGTGGTTTCTACTATGTAAGCCTCACAAAGTGACTTCAGACCTGAACTGGTCCTTAAAAAGTGGGTTTTGGAAATTTTCTGAAATATTTAAAGATTTGCTTCTAAACTTCTAAGCCTTCTAGCGTCCCTAAAACATAAAATGGCATTCACAAAATGATCCAAACATGAAGTAGACATATGGGAAATGTAAAGTAATAACTATTATATGAGGTATCACTATCTGTTTTAATAGCAGAAGAATTGATATTTGTAAAGTTGCAAAATTTTCTAAATTTTTGGTAAATTTGGTATTTTTTTTATAAATAAAATGAAATATTTTGATTCAAATTTGCCACTGTCATGAAGTACAATATGTGATGAGAAAACAGTCTCAGAATGACTTGGATAAGTAAAAGCGTTTTAAAGTTATCACCACATAAAGTGACACATGTGTCTGGTCCTTAAGGTAAAAAATGGCCTGGTCCTTAACCCCTTACGGACACATGACGTACCGGTACAGCATGTTTCCCGAGTCCTTAAGCTGTATGAGTAATACACACAGTATTACTCATACAGCCAATGCATTTCAATACAGAAGTATTGGAATGCATTGTAAAGGAATATACCCCCCAAAGTTCAAGTCCCAAAGTGGGACAAAAAAAAAAGTGAAAAAAAAAAAGTTGAAAAAATAAAGTTTTCCCCCCCAAAAATTAAAAGTTTCAAGTAAAAATAAACAAAAACGTAATTTTCCCCAAATAAAGTTAAAAAAAATTGGTAGAAAATAGGGGGAAAAATAAAAGTATACATATTAGGTATCGCCGTGTCCATATCGATCGGCTCTATAAAAATATCACATGACCTAACCCCTCAGATGAACACCGTAAAAAATAAAAAATAAAAACCGTGCTAAATTAACAATTTTTTTGTCACCTTACATCACAAAAAGTACAACAGCAAGCGATCAAAAAGGCGTTTGGCCACCAAAATAGTACCAATCTAACCGTCATCTCATCCCGCAAAAAATGAGCCCCTACCTAAGACAATCGCCCAAAAAATAAGAAAACTATGGCTCAGAATATGGAGACACTAAAACATCATTTTTTTTTTTATATTATTTTTTATTTTCTCCCAATCCAAAGAGTAACAATTTAGCGTTATCATCAGAATACCATTACAGACATGGGAATGATAATAAGCAGAAAGTGATATGAGAAATATGAAAATGCGTATTCGGCATGTTACATCATAAGGAACAGTAAAATAAAATAACAGTTCCCCCCTCCCCCCCCCCCCCCCCTTCCCAGCATCAGCTAGAGCACCGCATCCAGCCTCACTTGACTATATAGGCTCTTGGTAGGGTCTATGTCACTTTCAGAACCCCCAGCTTATCCTTTAGGTCTTCTACCAAATACCACTCCGTCAGCTTAAAGGGAGACATAATCCGAACATATTCACAGGGGTCAATATGACCCAGTATGAATTTGCGCCACGTTAGGTATAGTTTCTTCCCTCTAATCTCTTTTTGTTGTGTCGCCTCCAGCCACTCCAGATGAAACGTATGTCTGATACGCGTGATGACCATAGAGACAGAAGGAGTCTGAGGTTGAAGCCATAGACTTAGCAAAAAATTTTTGCCCCTAGTAAAAATTTTTGTTCCAGTGGTAAAAGAGAGGTTGTTGTGTAGCTATCAGACTGGTCGTCTCTATTAATCTGGACGTGTAGGATCGCCACTGCAGGGGTGATATCTGTCTCACTCCTACCACAATTCTTCAGTAGGTCCGAAACATCGTCCCAATATGACTTCAACCTCGGACAGCTCCATAATCCATGATACAAATTCGACCTGGAAAGATTGCATTTTGGACATGCAGTCAGCCTGTCCTGTTTTGTACCTGCATTGGGAACATCGAACCCATATATTGCGTGATGTAGAATCTTGAAGTGGGTCTCACGCCAATTCTCATGTGGAACAGCCTGGTGCAGCGCCTCTATGCCTGAACAAACTGGCTGGTGTATATCCTTTATCTCCAAAAGCGTCTCCCACTTACGAAACATCTTCTTAAGGTCTACTCTCTCCCATTTGCCTCTAAGAGATTGATAGAGAAGTGAAATTGTCGGTCTGATTTTTAGCCGCAGGAGTAGGTCGAATTCATTTGCTCTCCATTCCTTTGTTAGGTCCTTACACAATCCCTTACCATACGACATAAGTTCCACTTCTCTCTCAACTCCTCCAGTGTCCTCCACCTAGATTCCGTCTCGTGAAATAAGTCACCCATCTTCCTAACCCCTTTCCGTAACCACGTAGCTATATCTCTGCTGCTCCTTCCTGGCTCAAAACTGGGGTTTGCTGCAATTGGGAGATGCTTAGAAATTCGATAAGGCAAACCATACATCTGCCGCAGTACTTTCCATACTACAATGGTAGCAAGGACTTTTTAATTGGTCCTGGCAAGTTAGGGATACTGGTATGCAACAATGCCATCAGGTCCCAGGGTTTTGCTAACTGTTTCTCCAGACTAAGGTTGGTATAGAAAGAAGTCTGGTTTGCCCAATCCAATATGTATCTGCTATTGCATGCGATATTGTAACCCCGGACGTCTGGGAAGTTCATTCCCCCCAAATCTCTTCTCAGTTTCAGTTTATCTAGGGCAACTCTCGGCTTCTTGCCCTGCCATATAAACCGCACAAATTTACTTTCCAGAAGTTTGACATCAGCATGCCGTAATAATAGTGGGATAGTCTGCATCGGATATAGCAATTTAGCAACCCCCATCATCTTCACCAAACAGCACCTTCCCATCAAGGAGAGGGGTAGACCCTGCCATCTATCCAGGTCAGCTCCTATACGGGATAGTAGTGGTGGAAAATTAAGTTGATACAAGGAGTGTGGGTCCCTCCCTATTTCCACCCCGAGATATGTTATGCTAGATTTGGCTATACTGATTCCCTGATCCCTGTTCACCTTACGCAAGGTATTACTCATGGGTAATAAAGGTAGGAGTTCACATTTGGAAATGTTTACCTTGTATCCTGAATAACTTCCAAAGGCCTCCAGGGCCTTAAAAAAGGCTGGAATGTGCTCCTCCGGTTTAGCCAGAAATAGCACTACATCATCGGCAAAAAGTGCCGCCTTCACCTGCGTCAAACCCACCTTAACACCTGTATACAGGTCTGATGAACAAAGAAGCCTTGACAGGGGTTCCAGCGCCAAGTTGAAAAGCAGAGGAGAAAGCGGACACCCCTGTCTCGTTCCCTTTTCCAGTTTAAAGGGTTTGGAGAGGTAGCCCTGAGTATACACCCGCGCCTTTGGATTATTATACAAGTTTATAATAAACGTCCTAAAGGCTCCCCTAAATCCCAGTTTGTCCAACACTGCCTCCAGCCATGCCCACCTTACATTGTCAAAAGCTTTTTCAGCGTCCAAGGTGAGCATGGCCGGATTTTCCCCTGGAAGAGGGTCGTGACGAACCCTATCACGGACTGCTAGGACCGTCCTAATATTTTTGACCGCTGAGCGGCCCTGGACAAACCCCACCTGTTCAGCCCCTATCAGAGACGGTAGAAAAGAGGCCAGCCTGTCAGCAATGATTTTGGATAGGATCTTTGTGTCTACATTTATTAGGGATATAGGCCTATATGAACTAGGCAGAAGGGGATCTTTCCCTGGTTTGGGCAGGAGCTTAATGTAAGACACATTATCTTTATCTGGTTGGAACTTGCCCTTCAGTATGTCATTGTAGAGCTGCATCATTACTGGGGAGACCTGCGAGAGCAATATCTTATAATACTCTCCCGAGAAGCCATCAGGCCCCGGAGCCTTTGCGTTTTTTAGGCCCCTAATGACCAATTGGAGTTCCTCCACGGTCACATCCGCGTTCAATTTCAGGAGCTGCTCAGATGTTACCGTGGGCAATGCCACACTGTCCAAAAGGGTATCTACTAGTGATGTCGGGGGGGCGGTCCTCGTATAAAGCCGCATAATATTGACCTACTATTTCATTTATGCCTGCCGGATCAATGATTACCTTCCTCTTGTCATCCTTTAGACAGGATATATACTGAGGCGCTCTCCGGCCTTTCGCTAGATTGGCCAGTAACCGGCCTGCTTTATTCCCATAACGAAACAATTTAGCTTCAAAATGGGTTTGTCTGAGAGACTCTCTGTGCCTTTCACTAGTTTCAAAGGCCTGGCGTGCTTCTACCCATTTTGCCTTATTGTCCGCCGAGGGCAGTTCTGTAAACTGCCTGTACGTCTGCCTAACTTTATCGCTTGCTCTTTCTAGTGATTGCTGACACGCTTTCTTCCTGCCAAATACATAGCTCATGATACGCCCCCTCAAGACCACCTTGGACGCCTGCCAGAAAAGTTCTGGGTTGTCCATGTGGATCTGATTACTTTCCTTGTACTCTTCCCACCAACCTATTAGTTTATTTTGAAAATCCTCATTTCCTAATAGATTTGAGGGTAACCTCCATAGATAATCTGAGCCCTTTGAGAAAGTGTCCCTCAAAATCAGGGTTACCGGAGCATGATCTGATATGTTAATGTCACCAATATCAGCCTGTTCCACCAATTCCGATAGAGAACCCTGAGCAAAGATATAATCAATGCGTGACCATGAGTCCTGAGCATGGGAGTAGAAAGTGTAGGCCCTGTCATCTGGATGAAGCTGTCTCCAGGGATCCACCAATCCCACTGTCTCTATCATCGGCCCCAATACTGCGTCATGGGCCGTTGTAGTCCTACCACCCTTTGACTTGGTCTTTCTGTCTTCCTGCCTCATCACAACTGAATTAAAGTCGCCTCCCACTATCAAGTTTGAAGTCCTGTCCAACAGTAATTCGCCTTCCAGTGCCCTGAAAAATTGCGAATTGTTGGTGTTTGGGCAATATACATTGAAAATAGTGTACTCCATATTCTGGACCTTTATCGATACCTTGACCCACCTCCCTTTGTCGTCCGTTACCGAGCCCAGCAAGGTGAAATTGAACGCTCTGTTAAACAGTATCAGGACTCCCGCTTTCCGCTCAGAGGAAGCCGATCTAATCACCTGACCAACCCACAGTTTTTGCATCCTCCCAAAGTCCCTTTCCGATAAATGAGTTTCCTGAAGCAATGCTATATCAGGTTTAAATTTTTTAAGGTGACGGAGGATCATCCACCTCTTCTGCGGAGAGCGGAGGCCCTTCACATTCCAGCTAACTATCTTCATACTTATAGCAACCTACAAAGTTTCATCTTCCAATGACCAGGATTATAGCTGAATAGACATAACCCATTACCAAGAGTTTCCGGAGATAAGCGTCAGCTGATGCATAAGAATGAACATGAACAATATTGTGTACAACACCATAAACTGCCCCCCCCCCCCCCCCCCCGCCCCAGTTAGGAAAATCTCCTAAAACCAAACTCTCACTGCAATACATATACCCACTTAGTACCCTCCTTCCTTACTCCCTGACTTCTCTTTTTTCTGGGCTACAGTACTAAACCACCTGTCCCCCTTACTTTATACAATACTGACCGCAAAAAGTGCTAGAACTTACAACTATGCAGACGCACGGGCAGTGTTATAAAGTTCACTTCTATGTGTGACCCCGCGTCTACTGCGTGCCTTACCCCACGTCCATTTTAAGTCACTGGCAGTGAATGGGCCTCAGAGGACCCGCAACAAAACTCAACATAGCTACAATAGTGTCCTCGTTATCGTGACCACGAGTCCCTTCTTATTGTAGAGCGAGGCCCCCTCCTGTCAATCGGGACAGGCTCCCAGTCTCGTCTCCGCCTATCCGTGGGGGCTGAGCATCTCCATTCTGGGCTCCTCGCTGTTTCTCTGCTCTGTTGTCGCTGCCTTGGTGACCTTCCTCTGCGTCGTGGCTCACCCTCCAAGTTGTTGTTTCGCAGGAACTCCGCCGCAGCATCAGGATCCTGGTAAGTTTTAACCTCGCCATCCGCAGTTGAAATTTTCAAAATCGCCGGGTACAACAGTTGGAATCGTACTTGTTGCCTATACAGCTCCGAGCAAACCGCACTGAATTCGCGCCTCTTTTTTGCCACCATTGCAGAGTAGTCGGCGAACATTAGTAAGGTATGTCCTCTGACTTTCAGCGGAACTTTGCGGGCCTTAAAAGCCCTCAGAATGGCTTCTTTATCATTATAATCTAGGAACCGCATAATGACTTGGCGCGGTCTAGGCTGAAGGTTTTGTGAGTTGGCGCGATTTTGCACCTGAGAGTCCATAACAGGGCCTACTCTGTGAACCCTCTCGGCCTACCGTTCAGGTTCAAGGCTTGAGGTATCTCGACCTCGCAAATCTCTTTCAGAGCAGGCTGTTTAATGCTCTCTGGTAAGCCCACTATTCGTAAGTTATTCCTTCTAGACCTGTTCTCCAGGTCCTCTAGGCGATCTTTCAGCACGATGTTTTGCTTAAAAAGGTCCTGGGCATCGTGGGTAAATCTGGTTACATCGTCCTCCATTGCAGAAACCCTTTGCTCCAGCTCTTCTATGCTTGCCTCATGCCTTGCCACCGTGTTATGCAGCTCATGCAGGGACTGTGTGAGGGTCTTAGCAACAGTCTCTTTGATGTCCGGGGCCAGGTACTTGGCCACTTCAATAGCCAGTGTTTTGTAATCTATGTTACTTAGGTCCCCAGCCAGCTTGCCGCCGTTATCCGCCACCTCTGCAGCCCCTTGGCTGTTAGTCGGGGATTCAGGGCGGGAGTCCGCCATCTTGCCAGATGCAGCAATAGCGGTCTGTCTTGTCCCGCTCATAACTTGTCGTCTGCCACTCCTCAGCAAATATCGGTCCATGGACCGTCGGCCGCCGCTCTGTGGGATCCCCCAGGTGACTTTCGGGGCGCCTAGTTGTCGTCAGGATCGGAGCGCAGGCAAAGGTACAGGGACAGGCGCCGGAGCTCACTCACTCGACGTCCTGCATCCCAGCGCCGGAACCGGAAGTCAACATCATTTTTTTGGTTTGAAAAAAGCTGTTATTGTGTAAAACTTACATAAATAAAAAAAAATTATACATATTAGGTATCGCCGCGTCCATATCGACCGGCTCTATAAAAATATCACATGACCTAACCCCTCAGATGAACACCGTAAAAAAAAATTACATAAAAACCGTGCTAAATAAACCATTTTTTGTCACCTTACATCACAAAAAGTGTAATAGCAAGCGATCAAAAAGTCACACGCACACCAAATTAGTGCCAATAAAACCGTCATCTCATCCCACAAAAATCATACCCTACCCAAGGTAATCGCCCAAAAACTGAAAAAATTATGTCTCTCAGACTATGGAAACACTAAAAAGTATACATATTAGGTATCGCCGCATCCGTGACAACCTGGTCTATAAAAATATCACATGATCTAACCTGTCAGATGAATGTTGTAAATAACAAAAAAACTGTGCCAAAACAGCTATTTCTTGTTATCTTGCCTCACAAAAAGTGTAATATAGAGCAACCAAAAATCATATGTACCCTAAACTAGTACCAACAATACTGCCACCCTATCCCGTAGTTTCTAAAATGGGGCCACTTTTTTGGAGTTTCTACTCTAGGGGTGCATCAGGGGGGCTTCAAATGGGACATGGTGTCAAAAAAAACAGTCCAGCAAAATATGCCTTCCAAAAACCGTATGGCATTCCTTTCGTTCTGCGCCCTGCCGTGTGCCCGTACAGTGGTTTATGACCACATATGGGGTGTTTCTGTAAACTACAGAATCAGGGCCATAAATATTGAGTTTGGTTTGGCTGTTAACCCTTGCTTTGTAACTGGAAAAAAAGGATTAAAATGGAAAATCTGCCAAAAAAGTGAAATTTTGAAATTGTATCTCTATTTTCCATTAATTCTTGTGGAACACCTAAAGGGTTAACAACGTTTCTAAATTCTGTTTTGAATACCTTGAGGGGTGTAGTTTCTTAGATGGGGTCACTTTTATGGAGTTTCTACTCTATGGGTGCATCAGGGGGGCTTCAAATGGGACATGGTGTAAAAAAAAACAGTCCAGCAAAACCTGCCTTCCAAAAACCGTATGGCATTCCTTTACTTCTGCGCCCTGCCGTGTGCCCGTATAGCGGTTTACGACCACATATGGGGTGTTTCTGTAAACTACAGAATCAGGGCCATAAATATTGAGTTTGGTTTGGCTGTTAACCCTTGCTTTGTAACCGGAAAAAAAATATGAAAATGGAAAATCTGCCAAAAAAAGTGAAATTTTTAAATTGTATCTCTATTTTCCATTAATTCTTGTGGAACACCTAAAGGGTTAACAAAGTTTGTAATATCAGTTTTGAATACCTTGAGGGGTGTAGTTTATAGAATGGGGTCATTTTTGGGTGGTTTCTATTATGTAAGCCTCGCAAAGTGACTTCAGACCTGAACTGGTCCCTAAAAATTGGATTTTTGAAAATTTCAGAAAAAATTCAAGATTTGCTTCTAAACGTCTAAGCCTTGTAACATCCCCAAAAAATTAAATATCATTCCCAAAATGATCCAAACATGAAGTAGACATATGGAGAATGTAAAGTAATAACTATTTTTGGAGTTATTACTAGGTATTATAGAAGTAGAGAAATTAAAACTTAGAAAATTCCATTTTTTTACTTCATTTTTGGTAAATTTGGTATTTTTTTTATAAATAAAAATGAATTTTTTTTACTTCATTTTACCAGTGTCATGAAGTACAATATGTGACGAAAAAACATTCTCAGAATGGCCTGGATAAGTCAAAGCGTTTTAAAGTTATCAGCACTTAAAGTGACACTGGTCAGATTTGCAAAAAATGGCCTGGTCCTTAAGGTGAAATAGGGCTTAGTCCTTAAGAGGTTAAGGGGTTAATGGGAAATCATGCTCACACACGGAGTGTGATTTCTGCACAGGACATGCTCATCTGAAACTAGCCTAGTGTGTAACATATTACAACATCAAGACAATCTATGGGCTGATTTGGTGCCTCTTAGCCCCCAAGACATTATATTTGGATGCACACTTCAACCTTATAATTAAGAGTGGGTTGAAATATATTTGGCAGGACTTGAAGTGGTATAAATATACCATATGAATGTCGATTCTCTCTGCTGCAAAGGAAACTGCTCTATCATTCATCCCTGGTTGCTAGGGCATTGGCATGGGGCTGTTCCACCTTTAACTGCGTTCCAGCACAAACATGGGAAGCAGTGGAAGGAGAGTAGCAGGGGATCAGAAAGATATCACAATTTTTATTATTTTATGACATTTTCCACAACACCTTCTTAATGCAGACCCCAGATAAGACCACACAATTAAAAGATGACCAGACCTTAAAATTAATACAGACCTCCAGACAAAACCCAAAATTAATATAGACCCCCAAACCCCAAAATTAATACAGACCTCTAGACAAACCCTAAAATCAATTCAGACTCCCAGACTAGACCTTCAGATCACTAGATACCAAAATTATTACAGAACTCCATATGCCAAAATTAATACCTCCATAAATACAGCCCTCAGATCAGTCCCCAAATTCATATAGACCCAGATCAGCCCACACCTTTATACAGACCCCAGAACAGCCCCTAAATTGAAAGAAACCACAGACTAAATTCACAGAGAGGTAACGGCCAAAGGGTGAGAAAGGCGCTCATAGGGTAAGTAAATCGAGGTACAACAGCTTCCTTCAAAGAGCTGGTGGATGCGATAGACTCACCTGTTATGGTTGCACCGAAGTTAAGTGCAACCGTATTGCAGGTGAGCTGTGAAGTATAAAAGGTGCAGGTCGGTGCTGCCAGATGCGTCAAGAAGCCCCTAGGGACGAAGGCCAAGTCGCCACTCGGGTATATATTGGAAAACGTATCTTAGCTTGTCACTGTGGAGTGATCAAGCTGGTAGACGATCATAAGGCGCATTACCACGACCCGGTACAGGATGCAATAAAGTTTATTTTGAGACAACGCGTTTCGGGGTCTCGACGGCCCCTTTATCAAGTCTGTGTCACCCTAGTTTTTGTGCAGCTGGGTGTGTACTGCCTGGTTTCTTCTAAAAAAGGCGCATGTCCGTACCTTAATTTTGTTCTTGTTACACTTTGAGTGAGTTTAGCGATTCACCGCTACAGTCCTATGTGCGGCACGTGTAGAAAGGGCGCGCAGGCAGACGAAAATTCACAGAGAGCCCTGTTGCCTCCTATAACCTCCACCCCATTCCTCCAACCCCTAAATACAGACCTCAGACCACACACACAAAAAATACCTCTCCTCTTCTGCTCTGCCACCGCAACTACTCTGGAGATTCAACACACTCTTGTCATAGCACTGTATCCTGTGCACACTACGTCCTGAAGTTGTATGATGTCAGGACCAAGTGTAGCATTGGCAACTAAAGAAGAGGACCAGGGTACAGTGAGTAAAGCCAGGCTAGCAGTGCTGTACTCGCCTCTCCTAGGCTTCCTGTACTAATGAGTGCTTCCACAATTAAAGCAACTCAGTTACACTGAGAGTTTTTTTTTGCCCTAAAATAAAAGTGTGCTCCTCCTTACAGGAAATGAGGTGGCATTCTAGGCAGGAACCTACCTTCACTTACCTGTCTTCCCTGCCCAGGGTAGCAGCAGGATGACACTTGAATACCAGGATTGGGATTTAATGCTGAGAAGGTGGAGAGGATGATGGAAAAGTGTGGAATGTAACTTATCCAAATTACTGGATAAGTTGTCATGGTGGTCTGGGCTGACTGGAGAAGATGAAGAAAGAGTATGTCTACAGTCATAGGAGAAGTAATTAGATGTAATAGGTGTGTATTCTTCTGTTTGTTTAGCAGCATTGATGTAATTTAAAAAAGTATTATTCATCCATCATGGGTCGGAATGTGGTGTCTGTCATTTTAACAGGAAGATTAGCACTGCATGCTGCACTATTCTTCCCATCAAATCTGGAGGACATGCTGTACTTGGGTTGGAACTTCTTGTCACTAGGAGCTACTTGATGTGAAAAGGCTGAGAAACACTAGTTTAGGAGAACAAAGTAAAAATAAATGTATTAAAGGATTTTGGAACTCATTGGCAAACATATCTTTGCAAATGTGAAGGGAACCGTGGACTGAAAATGCGTGTTAGGTACAGTATTGTTATACTGAACCAACTATGTTAAATTGAGGGGAGATGCTCTAAATATAATATTAGAGTTGTTTATCAGCAAATAAAACCTTTGTCACCAAGTTAACATCTGATATAAGTTCTTTTGCATTTAGCATATGTAGATGGACATTCACCATTAGGGAACATTCCATGTCTGCATTCCTTCTACCACCATCCTCAAAGAGCAGCTGCCACACAAATGCTGACTACCAAGCATACACAACATAGTGGATGCACCTTCATGCATAACTTACATAGCATAACATTATGTTATGCAAAATACAATAAAAGTAAATATAAAGTTAATTATATAAACAGCATAAATGTATGCATTTTTTTTTTATCAGCGGAGGGCGCATAGTTAAATAAAGCATTGCATGCGTGGTGTGGCCTTGAGCCTCAAAGTTACAAGTGTGCATGTGCAACCTACGTCATGGGCCAAACAGAGTTATTGTATTATTGCAGTTTGTAACATTGACATAAACAATACATGGTATTAGTGCAATTTGCGACAAACTGAATGTTGCTAGGTAAGGTAGTACCTAGCTGTCTCTGTTGAATAACCTTGCCAAGTACTGTACAATAATAAGAATAAATCAATTAAAGATTATGTTATAGTTCAAGTACTAATGGCATCCAGAAGGTGCTAACGCTGTGTTAGGTCAAGCATGCCAAGTTGTGAAATATTAATGGGAATGGTTAGATTAGTATGGACATAATGTGGGGGGAATACAAATACATTTAAGGAGAGCTGCGGCATTAAAAGGCATACAAACTGCAGACCTTCCTGAAGGAACCCAAATGGTAAGCAGCCCACTTGTGTCACAGTCCACATACTTCTTGGCCCTGTGTGATTCCCATTTAGGAGATCGAACTTGCCCAAGAGTAGTCCTGGTGAATCATTCACCAAAACAGTTCTCCGAGTGTGTTCTCCTATATTAGTCCTCACACATGTTGGGCCCTATGTGATAGGCAAGATCTCCTGTAATGGGGTTTGCCCATCATGTTGCAAGCCCCTGACACATGTGAACCCAAGATGCTCCTCGTTAGAGGGGCAGTCCTGGGTCCCTAGCAAACCGGCTCTCCCAATGCATGTGTCCTATTGTACAAAACTACCCATTCCCATAGGTTTAGCAGGAATACCTGTAGTGGAAATTAATAACAGTGGAGTTACCAGGGTGGATGCCTAAGTATGAGGGTATATATGATTGTCAGAGCAGGGTGATGGGTTAATACTGCAGCTAAGCTGTGACCTAAATTGTCGGTGTTATTACCAGTCCTCGGGGGTATCATAAGTGGTGACCCAGTCCTTTAAGAAGGGTATTCAGCTTATGGTTTAGGTCCCGAACTACTTGAGAAACCTTTGCGCGGTGCTCGGGCTCAGACATGTCCTCCCCAGTAGGATATGTTGGCTAATCTCTCAATTTTACATCAGTATGAGGGTTTAGTAAGACGGCAGAGTGCACCTGTCTTTGTAAAAGTTATTGTTATTTTGTTTTATTATCACATCCACACATTTGCTATCCTGTGTAGATGTCTATTGTGGTACTTGGATCTTCCCCCCCCCCCCCCCCCAGTATAGATGCACCACTGCATATGGGTTGAGCACTTGCTGCTTTTCATTACCACGCCAATTTGTAGTTTATATTCAGCTTATGATCCTACTTGTAACGGTCACGTACACACACACACACAGGGGGGAGGATAATGACCACTGCGCTCCACCCTCACCCCTGGCCCTGCCTACTTGCCTCACGAGTCCTGACAGGGGACAACTGGACGGTAGTCCCTAACTTAGGATACGTAGGCAAAAAGAAAAAATATAGGCGTGCTCAAACCCTGTTGCACCAAGCACGGACCATGCCGGGAACCACAGCGTAACTTGAGTAAAGGAGAGAGAAAAGTCCAGCTCGATTAAAATGTTACCTTTATTTTTCAGTGCAGATTAAAAGCCAGTTACACTCCAGTCTACATGTTTCGGATCAAGGAGAATAGCGATCCTTCGTCATGACATACACATACTAAAGGAGGAGGTTGAATATATAGCGCCACCACCTAAAAGCAGGTGGACGCACTAACTACAAGCTCCTCCTTTAAATGAAATTGACAACACATGCTGAAAGGCATGGTGAATTAAAACAAAAGAACACACATGGCTTATGGATCAAAAAATTCTGTAATGTAATGTCAAATCGTGTTTCCGATTAAGTCCACTCGGTATGGTGGACCCCATTTTGAAGATCCAGAACGACTCACGATTCAAAAGCTTCTTTTTATAATTACCACCCCTTAATGGTGGAGTAACCCTCTCCAGGCCTTGCACAATTAAACCCTCTGTATCACCACCATGTACCACTGAAAAATGCAGGCTGACTGCAGACACATTTCTGGCATGTGAATGAGGAATGTCAGAGATGTGCCTGCACAATCTTACCTTAAGGCCATTAGTGGTGCAGCCGATGTACTGGAGGGAACAGAGGGTGCATGAGATACAATACACCACATGAGTGGTGTTACAGTTAATGTATTGTTTGATGGAAAAACATTGATTCATGGCATAGGAAAAAACTTCCTTGCCAGGTCGCATATAGGAGCAACATGTACAGATCTTATGCCCACATTTATAACTGCCGAGAAACCGCAACCAAACTGGAGAGGCTCGTGCCTTCTCAGTGAATTCAGAGGGGCAGAGTCTATTACCCAGCGTGGGCGCTCTACGGGCTGAGCACAAAATGCCACCTTTCAAGATGCTACACCATTGGTCATCCGTTGACAATATAGGTAAGTGCTTTCTTACTATGTTGCAAATCTGCGAATATTGTGTACTATAGGCAGTGACAAAAACAGGCAAACGAGAATGCCGTGACTGGTTAGTATTCTCAGAGTGAAGTGTGCGATTATGGTGAGTAAATAATCCCTAACTTAGGATACGTGCGGGAAGGACAGACAAGACAAATAACGGATAGTGAACGGACCGGGTCAAAACCAAGAGGACAACGCAGTACAGAGGGATAAGCAAAGAATGGTCAGGAGAAGCTGGGGTCATAAATACCAGGAGAGTCGAGAAGTACCAAAGGAATCCGCAAAGAATAGTCAGGTGGAAGCCGAGGTCAAAATATCATGAGGGATGCGCAGTACAGGACGAGCAGGCAAAGGATCGTCAGGGAACAGGATCAGGTAAGTATACAGATATCCAACAAACGCCAGGAACCTAAATTAACAGGCAACCTGTGGCCAGCAGGCTGCCTGTATTTATAGTGGGGAGTGAGGGTCATGTGACGTGGCCAGCGTCACATGACCGACAGACTGACCAGTCGAGCACCGAGTGATCAGCTCGGCGCTCAAGGCAGACCTAGGAGCAGGGAGCCTCCTAGCTAGCAAATCCGCCCTGGGAACGAGGTCAAACACAGATCCTCGCTCCCGAAGCTAAGCAGCAGGTCGGCGGCTGATGGGAGACAGAGTGCGCCTTCGGCACCCCGTTACACTACTATTCCCTGCTCCGCAAGTGTATCACCTTAGAGTATAAACATACAAAATCAAACCCAAAGTTGGGTATACATAGACATGAAAAATACACTTTTACATTAGTGGGAAGGACATTCCTTCAAGCGCTTAGAAGATGGAATTTTGACTTCCCTGTTAAGTCCTTTAGGTTCTAAAGAATCCAATTCAAAGATCCAACTTAATTAAATATTAAACAGTGTAACAGGGCACTCAAGAAATCCTGACCATGTGGTACAATTTAATATCTTTATTACTATTGTGAATAATGTTGCTCAAACCAGTCAATTGTAATAATCAATGGATGAATCAATAAAATATTTGATATCATTGAATAAAATATTTAAAGGGTTTCTATCACTTTGTTTCACCTATTTAGCTTTCAGACACTAGCGATCCGCTAGTGTCTGCTTTATCTAACCATCCTAATATAAGAGCTTATTGTCCTGCCGTTTAGCTAAAAAAATAACTTATATAGATATGCAAATGAGCCTCTAGGTGCTATGGGGGCGTGATTAGCACCTAGAGGCTCCGTCTACCTTAACAAACTGCCGCCGCCCAGCGCGTCCCTCCAGCCCGCCCATCTCCAGCTGAAGCGATCCTCTCCGTGCGCGTCTCTGTTCTGCGCATGCGCAGTGAATGTCTGACGCTTCCCTGCTCAGACATCTCCACTGCGCCTGTTCCTCGGAGCACTATGACGTCATCGGCGCAGGCGCAGTGGAGATGTCTGAGCAGGGAAGCGATCAGACATTCACTGCGCATGCGCGAATACGAGGAGCATCGCATTCCGGAGGAGATGGGCGGGCTGGAGGGACGCGCTGGGCGGCGGCAGTTTGTTAAGGTAGACGGAGCCTCTAGGTGCTAATCACGCCCCCATAGCACCTAGAGGCTCATTTGCATATCTATATAAGTTATTTTTTTAGCTAAACGGCAGGACAATAAGCTCTTATATTAGGGTGGTTAGATAAAGCAGACACTAGCGGATCGCTAGTGTCTGAAAGCTAAATAGGTGAAACGAAGTGATAGAAACCCTTTAATAATATTGAATAAAAATAATCGATTTACACAAGGGCTCAGAACAATATAGTGCAAATATCGACAATCATAAAATAAAATCTCAAATTCAATTGTTCAGTCCAAATTTGGTATAAACATCTGGGTATTGGTGCAGTCCAATCAAATATTATTATGTCCCACTTCTCATTACAGCAGCGTCCCGCTGAACATGAAGTAGATAGCGGCGTCCCGCTATAAAATTACTTGCAAGTAAGATTTACCTTATATCAACCGAAGGTTCTCCAGACTTTAAACTTTGGGTCCTTTCCTCTCCTCAGAAGTGTCTGTGACACAATGTATCAAGAGGTTTACCTAGACGACTCTGTGTTTCTGTTGAATTTAACTGCCAAGTCCACCAGATCTCAATCTGTTGGTGGAAAAACTGCAGTGATGTTTGTAGCAGAGATATTCCGTCAAAGGAGGCTTCCAAGTGTAGTCTGTAAGTCGGTCGGTTTGGGGTACTTTGTTCCTTCAATGTACAGATGGGGGGTGTAGCACTTAATTAAAGTCTTTTTAGTAAACTCCCCTTCTTTGGGGAGGGACACCATCCACGATTCAGAATCTCAGTTGGGCAATGTTATGCCGAGAGTTCAAGAAGTGTTCAGGTACCGGGAATGCCAACATGGCTTTTTGATCGGTTGAATTCAGTAGTTTGCTAATCAAGTAGCGGTGTTGGTTAAACCTATTCCTAAATTCCTGTGTGGTTTCACCCACATATAACAACCTGGAGGGACATTGTAGTACATAAATAACAAAATTGAATCTGCAAGTGCCATGTCCCCTGATTCTGTATCTTTTGCCCATCCTCGGGAGTGTGAAGGAATTTCCTTTTATCATGCTGATCTGTTGTGAGAAGGTGTATAGCTCATCCTGGTGTCTGCATGGTGTACCGAGCGATTACCTACAGTAAGTTTCTAGCTCTCCTGTATGACATTAGGGAGATTAAAACTCCTCATTCTCTGGAAAGCATTTGGACAGAATATGCCAGTTGCACCTAAGGACATGTTCCACTAGTCCACTCGTGGGTGTGTAAGTCGAGACGAATGGAAACCTTTTCTTGTTCTCCCTATTCATGCATCTTGTAAGTAGGTGTTCACATACTTGGCTTTGTGCCTTTTGTCGGTGTCTGTGCATGAGAGACTTGGGATAACCCCATTCAATTAATCTGGTTCTCTAGTCTCCCAGTCAATACGGTCTCATCTGATACAATTTGTCTTACTACAAAGTTTCTGATACAATTAAAAGTTGATGTGCACATCATCTGTAATGTATATATGGGGGTGGGAGCTTAGTATAATTTCCAATTTAGTTTCCAAGGTAACCCTGTTGAGCAGTGGTTGCAGCTCAGTTTCCAACACCAGCACACTGAGAAGAAGCTGCATATTACCAGCATTCTTTGGGATCTTATCTCAGTTTCCCTTCCCTTTTTTGGTATGTATGTCTAATTGCCCAGCACTGGAAAATCATCTCTAATTGCCAAGCATTGGAAAAATCATGTCCTAGCCTAAAGGAGCAACTATAATACTTGCTAGTGTATGGAAGTTCTGCAACTACTGCGCTATCACTCATAATTTTATGCTGTAGGTCTCAATGGAATATTTATAGTCTACAACGGTATACCTTAAAAGAAAACACCAGGCAAAACTAATACACATTCATATGCCTAGTGCAGGGCCTTTGCGGCAATGCATGATACTGGTATTTTCTTTAAACTCCTATCCCATGCACTACCTCAGCTGTCCCTGCACTAGGCATAAAACAGTTGATCAGTTTTGCCCCAGTGACCCTTTATAGCTACAAACATACTCTTTTGAATTACTTATTATTAATGAGGATTGGATGATATTACAACTTCATCATTAGCAACTAGACATGTAACTATTTTTAGTACATTAATGAATTTTAGGACTCCAAGGACTAGATTTAAAGACTCCTTGTGCTGCCACTAATTAAAAAAGAACACGACTTCATAAAAATAGAAAGTCGAGAACTAAAAGTTCTACTTACGACAGATTGCTCAAGACAAAATTAATTCTAAAATGTAAAATTATTCTACTCTGTTTTGAAGTAATAAATCTCTTCTTGGACCTCATTTAAGCATTATTCTGTATCTATAAAATAGACACCCCCTGCAGTTGTCACCTTAACCTCCATTACCAACTGTCACTGTTAGACCAAGTTCATATTAATGTTCTTCTTAAATGAATAAGTTTTTGATGTTTTGCAAAAGAGATGCAAAAGAACAAATTAAAGGGGTTATCCAAGACTATAACAGACCTCCCAGACTGACCGACCCACAGTGGTCATCATACAGGTGATGCAAGGTTATGCCGATCAGCTGGTTGAAGAGAAGGCAGCGCTCATACACTCGTACTTCAATAGGAACGAGCCATCCAATAGAAGTGAAAGGGATGGATTCTTGTGATTACACCTGCTCGCTGCTGCAATGTCGACAGTGAGCACATAAACAATGAAGGGAAGGCAGCGCTCACATGAGCACAGCCTTCTCTTCAAACAGCTAATTGTCAGGGGTGCCAGGTGTCAGACACCCGCCGATCTGATATCGATGACCTAAGCTGCAAATAGGTCATCAGCATTAGAATCCCAGAAAACTCCATTAATGTCATAGTGGACTCCATTAGATGACTTAGTTCTGTTGCACACACAACACATCATCCCATCACTGTACAAAGATAGTAACAGGGAATTGAGCAGACTTGCAGCACAGAATCGTTAGCAGTGGATCCTCTAAGCCACAGTCCGTTTGTGGCTGGTTAGACTGAGGTGCAGAGCTTAAAGAATATCCTTGATCTTCACTTTAACCACCTCAAAAAGTAATTTACTTTCTTGGTTGAATTTCTAGTTTGGGGTTTACAGAATGGTCTGTGTGTGGAGGCAGGTGCGCTGTAGCAAAGTTATTGAAACAAGCAGAAACATAGCCAGGAACACTGCGAGGTCAAGTTCCATGGAAGCAAAATATTTTCTTGAAGGATGCCTGATCCAACCGAGGATCTAGAGGTAAACAAGACAATGGTACACACTTGTCTTGTTGACCAGCAAACCTTCAGCCCAGTCTGAGGTCCAGATATATTCTTTAAGAATATATCAGTTCTTTGCTCCTTTCTGCTTTCCCACAACCCCTGTCCCAGCCTCTGAAAAAAACACCCACAGCATGATGCTGCTACCACCATGCCTCACTATAGGAATGGTATTGGGCAGGTAATGAGCAGTGCTTGGCTTCCTCCAGACGGGACACTTAAAAATGAAGCCAAAGAGTTCAATCCTGGTTTTATCCAACCAAAGATCCTGTTTCTCCCAGTCTGAGAGTTCCTTAAGTGATTATTTTGCAAACTCCAGGCAGGTCTTCACGGTCTTTTACTGAGGAGAGCAGTGGCGTAGCTATCGGGGAAGCAAGGGAAGCGGCTGCTTCATGGCCTGAGCTGAGGAGGGCCCAGGAGCAGAAGCAGGGGGGGATCAGGGCCGTATTAAATTCTTTATTTTTTTTATTTTTTATTTGGATATTCCAGGGCCGTCTGCTCACTCTACCATAAAGCCCAGATTGGTAGAGTAATGCAGAGATGGAAGTTTCTCCCATCTACAGACAGGATCTTTGGAGCTCAACCAGAGTGACTATTGTGTTCTTGGTCACCTGTCTTTGTGACCAAGTTGTTTCAAACTTTCAGTGCAGCAGAAATTTCAGTTTTTTTCTCTGACACGAATTGTCAGCTGTGAGACCCTATATAGATGGGGGGGGGGAGTGTCTTTCCAAATCATATCCAATCAACTGAATTTACCACAGGTGGACTCCAATCAAGGTATAGAAACATTTCAAAGATGATTAAGAGAAATGGGACACCCTTAGAGCTAAATTTTAAGTGTCATAACAAAGGGTCTGAATACAGTACTTGTGTCCATGTGAAATTTTAGTTTTTCTATTTGAATAATTTAGCTAACATTACTAAAATTCAGTTTTCACTTTCTCATTATGAGATACTGAGTCCAGATTCATGGAGTGTCCACTGTACGTTTCTTGCCAAATGGATAATTCCACCTACTTGGTATGGATTAAAGGAACACTGTCAGCAGCTTTAACCACGTTAAACTAGTAACTGCACTTAGTTAGGAGCTAAGGAGACCAAGACAAACAGCAGAGGGGAGGGACTAAAATACAGCTCAATGCAGAGAACACTTCACAAAACTGCTGACAGATTCCCTTTAAGTTTTACAGGCAGGCTGGAAGAACTCCAAATGTTTGTGGTAAATGAACAAAATAACAAAAAATATTGAGCCCTCCAATAGATGTCGCCATTGCTCAAAAGCACATTTTTCTGTCAGTATTTATTGGTTTTCAATGGAATAATGAAATTGTTTGGCAGAAGAGAAATTCTGGGATAAGAAGCCACATGGAATATATTTATTACCCACAGACTGTTGGAAAACAACTGCTCCAACTCTAATTGAGGACTCATTGATTGAGGATAAGTGGCTGATAAAAAACAGAGATAATGATATTTGTTTGGAGGTGGCAGCAGACTAGAACTGCAGAGTCTGGCCAGTCCCAGGTATAAGCCTCTGTTTGTGTTAGGGCAGTGAGTGAAGGAACCAAAATCCAGGAATCTGTAGAGTGCCTTGAGACCTGGGGTTGAGGCCAGTTTGAATAGCTGAAACCATAGCTGGATCCATTTGAATGGAGGAAGAGATGGAATGGAAGTTCTGATTACTAAATACAGTTTTTCAGGCCAGGCCCCTTTACATATAGTGCGGCGCCGTCAACATTGGGGCCAGGCCTGTCCATCATAATCCTTCCATCGTCCATCCATGTATGTGCCTGCTGCCTGTGTGCCCCCCTTGGTTGCGCCTCCCTGGCCCCTGTCTGCACCTCCCTGGCCCCTGTCTGCTCCCATGGGCCCTGGCCCTTATCTGTGCCCCCCCGGCCTTTGTCTGCAACCCTGGCCCCTGTCTGCGCCTCCCTGGCCCTTGTCTCTGTCCCCCTGGCCCCTGTGTGTGCCACCCTGGCCCTTTCTGTGCTCCCCCTGGCCGCTGTCTGCACCTCCCTGGCCCCTGTCTGCGCCCTTGGGCCATGGCCCTTATCTGTGCCCCTGGCCCTTGTCTGCACCCCTGGCCCTTGTCTGCACCCCTGGCCCCTGTGTGTGCCTCCTTGGCCCTTGTCTGTGGCCCCTGTGTGCGCCACCCTGGCCCTTTCTGTGCTCCCCCTGGCCCCTGTCTACACCTCCCTGGCCCCTGTCTGTGCCCCTGGGCCATGGCCCTTATCTGTGCCCCCCTGGCCTTTGTCTGCACCCCTGGCCCCTGTGTGTGCCTCCTTGGCCCTTGTCTGTGGCCCCTGTGTGCACTACCCTGGTGCTTTCTGTGCTCCCCCTGGCCCCTGTCTGCACCTCCCTGGCCCCTGTCTGTGCCCCTGGGCCATGGCTCTTATCTGTGCCCCCCTGGCCTTTGTCTGCACCCCTGGCCCCTGTGTGTGCCTCCTTGGTCCTTGTCTGTGCCCCCCTAGCCCCTGTCTGCACCTCTGTGGCCCCTGTCTGCGCCCCTGGGCCCTGGTTCTTATCTTTGCCCCCTCCGTGACACTTATCTGCGCCCCTGGCCCTTATCTGCGCCCCCCCTGGCCTGTGCCACCCTGGCCGCTGTCTGCACCTTCCTGGCCCCTGTCTGCACCTCTGGGCCCTGGCCCTTATCTGTGCCCCCTCCCTAACCATTGTCTGCGCCCCTGGCCCTCATCTGTTCCCCCCCAGGCCTTTGTCTGCACCCCTGGCCCCTGTGTGCGCCTCTCTGGCCTTGCCTGTGCCCCCTTGGCCCCTGTCTGCGCCCCCCTGCTTCTGCCATCTACTACTGCTTATTTTGTAGTAGATGGCAGAACAGCAGAGGGTATGTGCTTATATGTGCCATAATAAGCACTAGTACATGGCGGAACAGCGGGCAGAAAGGGGAGGCTGCCATGTACTGCAAGCTATGGACAGTATCACCCCCCTTCCCAATGTTTTATATAAAGATAAATAAATAAAAACAAAAAAGTCTTCACTATTACAATATAAAAATACTAAAAACACGGTTTTGGTGATAAATTTCCCCTCCCCCACAACTCACACACACCAACAAAAAAAAAATTTGAATAAGGGCCCATGCACACGACCATATGCCCTATGAGACATTCGCTCCTTGAGCGGGCCATATGTCCTGGAGTGGCACTGATTGTGTGCACGGGAATGAATTTCGTTACAATCCTAGAAATGTATCCAATAAGCTGAGTACATCCTGATAGTTCATAAAAATAATTTAGCAATCAGAGAACATGATTTAACATTTGGTAGACATGATTTTTCCTTTTGTAATTAAAGCCTGTTCATGATTTTATGCTGTCCATTAGAAAAGATGATATTGTCATAGTGTGGTAATGGTTCTTAGTTGTTGTTAGACATTGGTTGGTTTCAGTTCATTAGTAGTTAATTGCAAAAAAAATGGAACACAGGCATAGGTATATACTTTTTGGAAACAGCTTTGTCGCTGTGTCAGTGTGCTAGCTGCTAAGGAGGAGAATGATAATAGATTTGTTCGTGTTTCTCCAAGCAGACACCAAGTTGTTAGTATTTGTGCATGTCCCAATAGATAAATAGTTGTATTTTACCGTGGAGTCGATTTCCACACTGAGGCACTCGTGTTATACTCACCAAGGCTTGCTCTTGTGTGTATGGCAGTCCGCCAATAGTCTGCTGCGCAGCGTGTCACGTGTTTTTCGGTGTCTCACGTGGCGTCCCACGTGTTAGATGCTTGTGCCAGACTTCTATTATAGTGCTTTACCTGAATATCTTCTATTTTGGTAGAAGAGTTGGTTACATATTGTGTTGTTGCTCCTGTCGATATGTTCTCGTTTCAGAGACCTTGCTCCTTCATCAGTGGCTGGTTATCATTTTGTTTCTTGTTTGCCCTTTTTTATACCCCATATGGGGGTGGAGCAACATTTAGTTGGATTAAAGAAGTGGAATGGATGTTCTATTAAATGCGTATGATAATTATAATTTATATGGGATCCAAATAGTCACATTGTGGTCATATGTCATATGTAACTTTTCATTGATAATTCTTATCTATATAGTATAGCATATAAAAGAGATAACATCTAACAGGAGCATTGAAATGATGGTACATATATTAATGACAATAGTGATACACTTAAATATCTCTAATCACATCTTTTCATCTTGTTATGCATCGAATGTGAAAAATTGTAAAAGAATGTTCAGATATGGGTGAAGCTACAGACTAAAATAAAAAAAAACGCATTGCGTTTTAGCTGCGTTTTTCTTATTTTTCATGCGTTTTTCTCATGACGTTATCAACCATGTTTTGTTGAACTCATATTGGTGTTTCTACATTTATACAATCGAATTTAGGGTAATTATAATGTTGGTTCAGAGATTAAATCAATGAGGTATATTATGTCTTGTTGTATCCTTTATGAGAAGGATGTTGGGGATTCTTTGACCCCTATTTTATTTGTCTTTAGATCTTTTCTAAGGTAGGAACTGTTTAAGAAAAAATGTTGAGAAGCAGCTGCTAATAAGGGGCTATTGGGAGGAGGGGGATGGGTCCCCATGGGTCCCCCCCCCAGAGACGAGATTGATTTGCTGGTAGACAGCCTGACCTCGATGTCGCGTCCAAGAAAGGCTCCCAACCCAAAGTTACAGAAACCCAAAAAACTCCATTTCGGGGTTGAGACCATTGGGAATCAAGGTTTTGAAAATTCATCTGGATTCCATTCTCGACATAAGCCCCCCCCCCCCCCCTCCAAGTGTTTTTACTTTTTCAAATGCTGCAAAGGTGAGTGTTGATGGGTCATTATAGTGTTTTGATAGGGAATGTTGTTCGAACCTTTTCTAATGTTATTTATATGTTCTGATATTCTTTTTTTTAAAATCCGTTTTGTTCTGCCAATGTATTATTTCCTTCATGGACATTGCAAGATGTAGATGACATTGGTGAAATTGCATGTCAGATTTTCTTGAATTTCTAAATTATACGTCTTTTTGTGGATTGTATATTAGTAGTTTTTGGGGGGAATTTTGTAACTTTACAATTATTACATACTCCACATCTGAAGAATCCTTTTTGACTAAGCCAGTTCTGTGTTTTCTCTATTTAGTTTTTTTTGCATGTAGGGGCAACTTTAAGGTGCTTTTGTGTATATTATCTTTGGTATCAGCAAATATTACTTTTTCTATTCTCCTGTTGTGGTTATTAAAGGGGAGATTAATACGTAAGGAGTCATCTGTATTCTTTCCTTCTGTCTTTCTTTAAAAAAAAAAGATTCTCTTTTCCTATTTCTAACCTTTTTGAGTGACGTCTCTATTATTTCTGAGGGGTACTGTTTAGTTAGAAGTTGTTTACTCAAATGATGTGCTTCTTCTTCGAATTGATCTTTGTTTGTACAGTTCCTTTTTAGACGTCTGAACTGACTTTTAGGTATGTTTATAAGCCACCTAGGTAGGTGACAACTGGTAAACAATATGTAACTATTTTTTGCGACTGACTTTTGGTATTCTGTTACAAATTAGATTATGGTCATGTCATGTCATTAAATGTTATATCTAGAAAATCAATCTTTTCTTTACTTATATTAGTGGTGAAACTTACATTTTTATCATTTGTGTTTATCTCATGTATAAATATATTCAAATCCTCTTCTGACTTAGACCAAATGAATATAATGTCGTATATGTACAGTATCTTCGCCATAGTACCAGGCTCTCCCCCAGCTTCAGCAAATTAACCTCACTCTCCCACTGCGCCATGAAGAGGTTGGCGTAGCTGGAGGCAAACCTGGTACCCATAGTGGTCCCTTTTGTTTGTAGATAAAAATCAGAACCATAATAGAAGTAATTATGTGAAAGTATATATTCCACACCTTCTGCTAAAAAGTCTATTTGTTCTGTATGAATATTACCATTTTGTTGTAATCAGTTTTTTAGAGCATTAATTCCTTGTATATGATCTATTACTGTGTATAGTGAATTCACATCCATTGTTCACAAAATCCAGTTTTCTTCTAAGTGTATTTTTTCTAATGTTTCTATGATGTCTGTAGTGTCTTTGATGTATGAAAATGTATTTGTTACTATCGGTTGAAGAATCATGCCTACATATTGCGACAGGTTTGATGAAATGGACCCAGTTCCAGAGATGATTGGTCTTCCCGGTGAGTTTATCGGATTTTTGTGAATTTTCGGCAAACAGTAAAAGATTGGTAGTCTCTGTTCAGTCTTCATGATTAATGAGTGTTCCTGTTCTTTTAAACCCTTAAGGACATAGGGCGTACAGGTAAGCCCTTGTTCCCTGGTACTTGTACGCCCTGTGTATTTCTGATCACTGCCGCCCGGCAAATCATTGAGCAGGCACCTCGGCTAAATGCCCGGGGGGGTCCCGTGACCCCCCATGTCGGCGATCGCAACAAACCGCAGGTCAATTCAGACCTGCGGTTTGCTGGGCTTTTTGCAGTTTCTGATCCCCGCGGTCCCTGACCGTGGGGATCAGAAACTTTAGTGTGCCTAAACTAATATATGTTTCACCCCCCCTGCACCCCTGAATGATTTTATCCCGGTGGGAGGTGCAGGGGGGGTGTTGCGGGCGGTGCGGGAGGCGGGCGGTGCGGCAGGCGGGATCGTGATCCCCCGCCCGCCTCCCCTTGAATAATCGTTGGCGTCTAGTGGGTATACCAGGGTGTCAGCACATTGCTGACACCCTGGTATAAACGGATGACATCTGTGATACGATGTCAGCCGTTTAACCCTTTCCATACCGCGGTCCGTACGGACCGCTGTATGGAAAAGGTTAACAGCTCAGGGAGCTCCCTCCCTCTCCCATCGGGGGGTTGCTGTGCCTTTGCAGCCCCCCGATGGAGAGAGAGAGAGCCCTCAGACGGCCCCCGGACAGCCCCCCTCCTTACCCTTACCCGTCTGCGCAGTTCTGGCCACTACTGAGCAGACGGGGAAGGTTCCCATGGCAACAGGACGCCGTCTCAGGCATCCTGCTGTCCATGGTGATGAACAGATCTGTGCTAAAGGCATAGATCTGTTCAGACAAAGTGTAAAATACAGTACAAAACACTATATAGTGTACTGTACTGTATTATACAGACATCAGACCCACTGGATCTTCAAGAACCAAGTGAGTCTGGGTAAAAAAGAAATAAAGAAAAGTGAAAAAAAAAGTAAAAATCAAAAAACACATTTATCACTGATTAAAAATGAAAAAAATAAAATTCCCTGCACATGTTTGGTATCGCCGCGTCCGTAACGACCTGATCTATAAAACGGTCATGTTACTTTACCCGAACGGTGAATGCCACAAAAATAAAAAACTATGATGAAATTGAAATTTTGCCCACCTTACTTCCCAAAAAAGTTAATAAAAGTGATGAAAAAAGTCGCATGTACGCCAAAATAGTGCCAATCAAACCGTCATCTCATCCCGCAAAAATCATACCCTACCCAAGATAATCGCCCAAAAACTGAAAAAACTATGGCTCTTAGACTATGGAAACACTAAAACGTTTTTTTTTGTTTCAAAAATGAAATCATTGTGTAAAACGTACATAAATAAAAAATAGTATACATATTAGGTATCGCCGCGTGCGTATCGATTGGCTCTATAAAAATATCACATGACCTAACCCCTCAGGTGACCACCGTAAAAAAATAAAAATAAAAACGGTGTAAACAAAGCAATTTTTTGTCATCTTACGTCACAAAAAGTGTAATAGCAAGCGATCAAAAAGTTATATGCATCCCAAAATAGTGCCAATCAAACCGTCATCTCATCCCGCAAAAATTTAGACCCTACTTAAGATAATCGCTCAAAAATCGAAAAAACTATGGCTCTTAGACTATGGAGACACTAAAACATTTTTTTTGTTTTAAAAATGGAATCATTGTGCAAAACTTACATAAATAAAAAAAATTGTATACATATTAGGTATCGCCGCGTCCGTGACAACCTGCTCTATAAAATTACCACATGATCTAACCTGTCAGATGAATGTTGTAAATAACAAAAAAAAAAACGGTGCCAAAAAAGCTATTTCTTGCTGTCTTGCCTCACAAAAAGTGTAATATAGAGCAACCAAAAATCATATGTACCCTAAACTAGTACCAACAAAACTGCCTATCTATCCTGTAGTTTCTAAAATGGGGTCACTTTTTTGGAGTTTCTACTCTAGGGGTGCATCAGGGGGCTTCAAATGGGACATGGTGTCAAAAAAACCAGTCCAGCAAAATCTGCCTTCCAAAAATCATATGGCATTCCTTTCCTTCTGCGCCCTGCCGTGTGCCCGTACAGCAGTTTACGACCACATATGGGGTGTTTCTGTAAACTACAGAATCAGGGCCATGAATAATGAGTTTAGTTTGGCTGTTAAACCTTGCTTTGTAACTGGAAATTGTAGCTCTATTTTCCATTAAATCTTGTGCAACACCTAAAGGGTTAACAAAGTTTGTAAAATCAGTTTTGAATACCTTGAGGGGTGTAGTTAGATGGGGTCACTTTTATGGAGTTTCTACTCTAGGGGTGCATCAGGGGGGCTTCAAATGGGACATGGTGTCAAAAAACCAGTCCAGCAAAATCAGCCCTCCAACAACCAAACGGCGCACCTTTCACTCTACGCCCCGCTGTGTGGCCGTACAGTAGTTTACGGCCACATATGGGGTGTTTCTGTAAACAGCAGAGTCAGGGCAATAAAGATACAGTCTTGTTTGGCTGTTAACCCTTGCTTTATTAGTGGAAAAAATTGGTTAAAATGGAAAATTAGGCAAAAAAATGAAATTCTCAAATTTCATGCCCATTTGCCAATAACTCTTGTGCAACACCTAAAGGGTTAATGACGTGTGTAAAATCAGTTTTGAATACCTTGTGGGGTGTAGTTTCTTAGATGGGGTCACTTTTAGGGAGTTTCTACTCTAGGGGTGCATCAGGGGGCTTCAAATGGGACATGGTGTAAATAAACCAGTCCATAAAAATCAGCCCTCCAAAAACCAAAACGACACACCTTTCACTCTACGCCCCGCTGTGTGGCCGTACAGTAGTTTACGGCCACATATTGGGTGTTTCTGTAAACGGCAGAGTCAGGGCAATAAAGATACAGTCTTGTTTGGCTGTTAACCCTTGCTTTGTTAGTGGAAAAAATGGGTTAAAATGAAAAATTTGACAAAAAAAGGAAATTCTCAAATTTCATCCCCATTTGCCAATAACTGTTGTGCAACACCTAAAGGGTTAACAACGTATGTAAAATCAGTTTTGAATACCTTGAGGGGTGTAGTTTCTTAGATGGGGTCATTTTTGGGTGGTTTCTATTATGTAAGCCTCGCAAAGTGACTTCAGACCTGAACTGGTCCCTAAAAATTTAGTTTTTGTAAATTTCTGAAAAATTTCAAGATTTGCTTCTAAACTTCTAAGCCTTATAACATCCCCAAAAAATAAAATATCATTCCCAAAATAATTCAAACATGAAGTAAACATATGGGGAATGTAAAGTCATCACAATTTTTGGGGGTATTACTATGTATTACAGAAGTAGAGAAACTGAAACTTTGAAATTTGCTAATTTTTCAAAAAAAATTTGACTTCATTTTACAAGTGTCATGAAGTACAATATGTGACGAAAAAACAATCTCAGAATGGCCTGGATAAGTCAAAGCATTTTAAAGTTATCAGCACTTAAAGTGACACTGGTCAGATTTGCAAAAAATGGCCTGGTCCTAAGGTGAAATAAGGCTGTGTCCTTAAGGGGTTAATATACCTTGGTGAAGACCTTTTTTACAGCATTGGGCAAAAGTTCTTGTGTTAGATCTTTTTTATTTTTATTTTGTGTGTAGCAGTGTCGGATAATTGTCTCATACATTCTTGATCATAATCTTTTGAGTCTAGGACAACGATGGCCCTCCCTTTATCAGCCGGTCTATTTATTATCTCTTCTGATTTGGGGTTGTTTTATGACTTCTCTATCCCGCTTAGATAAATTATTTTGCATTTTTTAACTTTCAATTTCCTAATGTCTGATTCTATACATTTCCGAAATGTCGCTATTTCTTGTCTTGGGTATTTTTTAGATCTTTGTTTTAATTCTGTGTGAATGTATCTTGAGGGGTCAATATACAGTAGGTGTTGAAATTGTCTAGACCCACTGTAGGTGAAAATTTTAATCCTTTATTTAATAATTTCTTTTGTGATTCTGTAAGTTATGTTTTACTTAAATTGATAATTATATCATCATCATGTGTTCCGTGTCTTCTGAGTGTTCTTATATCTCCCTCCTCTGCGTATGTTTTTCCGTTGTCGTGTGAATGTGACGGGTTTGTGATGCTGGTTCGTGTCTCTCAAGTGAGTCTGTTCCCGATAATATTGTGTCAGTGGTGAATGTGTTATTCTGTGTGTCCGTTTTGGTGATGTGATCTTCACATGATTTTCTTCGTTGTACCTGTGTCTCAAATTGTATCCATGTGTTGGGGATTGATGTCTTTGTGGTCTCTTCTCTTTGTGTTGGTATTGTGTCGGCCGACTTCGTGTTTGATGATGAGGTGGGGTTATGTCTAAAAAATGTGACCCATGGAGTGTTTCAAATTAGTTGGTTACTGGAATATTATAATAAGTGTTTGTCTGCACCTGGTAGCCTGTGTCACATGGCCTGTTATAGGTGGGGCTCGCAGCTTCCTCCTCCCTTCCATTGTATTAGTGATCCTACTATGGAGGTATGTAGGAGTTTGGCTGTGTGCCGGTCCTTAGCACCTATCAGACTGTGTTCACACACAATAGGTAGTTTAGCGGTAGGACACTGAGACACCTTGACGGGGTGCGAAGGGCTCCTAAATGTTCCGGACTGGAATATATTGGCTAAAGTCTCAGCGTGAGGGTCTAGACAGTATGGTCAGTTGCATATTATTGTGGTGCACCTTTTTTCAGTAATTTATGTATTCTTATATTTTCATCCACACATTATTTCATCTTGTGTAGGATGTTTTTGTGGTGCATGTGGTCCGCTGCCAGCATCCTCCATTGTATGCATTTTTGCTGGGGATTGCCGTTAGCAACGTATCACTTGCGGAAGAATTGCTCCCCCGATTATAAACACGCTACAGTGTTTGGGGTTGAGCATTTCCTCCCATTTAGGCCACTTTACTCAGTGATTTTTCGTTACATGTATTGAATGTGCTAATGCTTGGCATTGGTAACATTCTGGTGCACCTGGTAGCCTGTCACATGGCCTGTTATAGGTGGGGCTCACAGCCTCCTCCTCCCTCCCATTGTATTAGTGATCCTACTATGGAGGTATGTAGGAGTTTGGCTGTGTGCCGGTCCTTAGCACCTATCAGACTGTGTTCACACACGATAGGTAGTTTAGCGGTAGGACCCTCACTGAGACACCTTGACGGGGTGTGCATGGCGCCGATATGTTCCTGACTGGAATATATTGGCTAAAGTCTCAGCTTTTAACATCAGTGTGAGGGTCTAGCCAGTATGGTCAGTCGCATATTATTGTGGTGCACCTTTTTTCAGTGATTTATGTATCAGGCCAACCTCCACATACTGATTGAGTGACTTGATCTCCCATTTGATTTTCAATGGTTTATTTAAAAAAAATTCTAATTCTCTAAATGTATCTACCATTGGTCTTGTCACCGTTTCTAGCGAAGTTGTGTGATCTTCCTTCTCAAATTTATAAGTTTGTGCTTTTTTGCATTTGTTTTCTATGCAGTTCCAGATGTCCATACTGATGGATGGGGGAGCACAACTAAAGGGGTTCTGAATAAAATGCAGAAACATCAAAAGAAATTATTTTAGGACCCTTAAAACTTAACTTTTAATAAAGATAAAATAAAAATCACCCAATGTGCCTAGGTGAATGATATTAAATATACATGGGCAAAGATGTGGCCCAACTACCACTGAGCGTGTGTCATCCACTGGATAATCCCAGTGATGGAATGTGTAAATAGCTTAGATAAAGGCAAAACCTAAGGCAGTAATAGTGGCAGTACTAGGAGGCCTGGGGCAATGATGTAAGTGCCAGGGAGAAGAGAGAAAAAAAACTTTCCCTGTACATGACCTAACTAGGCCTCAGCCCAGGGAGAATCCCTAATGGTGGGATTTCCCCATCCTCGTACCTACCCTATCTGACCCTAGGAAGCCCTGAATGATAGAAAGTCCCCTGGATGGAGGGTAGATAGAAAAGATAGTAACAGAGTATCCCTTTATAGTAATTAGTTGCTAATAACACCCCAAGGCGGTTCCCCCTTCATGGGTCCATCAGGGGGTTGATAATAGGTGAGTACATATAAAAAATGTTGGTAACATACTTAATCCAGGGATGGTAACTTATAACATTCCAAAAAGGAATAAAGGCAGACCTTATGATAGGAGCTGAGTACATCAAAAGGAGCTGATTACATCACAGATTCCCCGCTGTTGTAGGGAAAATATGCCACGAGTGATGTGCCCCTTTCGAGTTCAGACTGCCTTCTGCTAGATATTAGATGAGACATAGCTCCTTCTCAACAGCTGCTTCTCAACATTTTTTCTTAAACAGTTCCTACCTTAGAAAAGATCTAAAGACAAAACAAAAAATTTAAGCAAAAATAGGGGTCAAGACATAATATACCTCATGTTGATTTAATCTCTGAACCAACATTATAATTACCCTAAATTTGATTGTATAAATGTAGAAACACCAATATGAGTTCAACAAAACATGGTGGATACCATCATGCGAAAAATACATAGAAAATGAGAAAAATGCATCAAAAACGCATCAGACGGCCCCCGGACAGCCCCCCTCCTTACCCTTACCCGTCTGCGCAGTTCTGGCCACTACTGAGCAGACGGGGAAGGTTCCCATGGCAACAGGACGCCGTCTCAGGCATCCTGCTGTCCATGGTGATGAACAGATCTGTGCTAAAGGCATAGATCTGTTCAGACAAAGTGTAAAATACAGTACAAAACACTATATAGTGTACTGTACTGTATTATACAGACATCAGACCCACTGGATCTTCAAGAACCAAGTGAGTCTGGGTAAAAAAGAAATAAAGAAAAGTGAAAAAAAAAGTAAAAATCAAAAAACACATTTATCACTGATTAAAAATGAAAAAAATAAAATTCCCTGCACATGTTTGGTATCGCCGCGTCCGTAACGACCTGATCTATAAAACGGTCATGTTACTTTACCCGAACGGTGAATGCCACAAAAATAAAAAACTATGATGAAATTGAAATTTTGCCCACCTTACTTCCCAAAAAAGTTAATAAAAGTGATGAAAAAAGTCGCATGTACGCCAAAATAGTGCCAATCAAACCGTCATCTCATCCCGCAAAAATCATACCCTACCCAAGATAATCGCCCAAAAACTGAAAAAACTATGGCTCTTAGACTATGGAAACACTAAAACGTTTTTTTTTGTTTCAAAAATGAAATCATTGTGTAAAACGTACATAAATAAAAAATAGTATACATATTAGGTATCGCCGCGTGCGTATCGATTGGCTCTATAAAAATATCACATGACCTAACCCCTCAGGTGACCACCGTAAAAAAATAAAAATAAAAACGGTGTAAACAAAGCAATTTTTTGTCATCTTACGTCACAAAAAGTGTAATAGCAAGCGATCAAAAAGTTATATGCATCCCAAAATAGTGCCAATCAAACCGTCATCTCATCCCGCAAAAATTTAGACCCTACTTAAGATAATCGCTCAAAAATCGAAAAAACTATGGCTCTTAGACTATGGAGACACTAAAACATTTTTTTTGTTTTAAAAATGGAATCATTGTGCAAAACTTACATAAATAAAAAAAATTGTATACATATTAGGTATCGCCGCGTCCGTGACAACCTGCTCTATAAAATTACCACATGATCTAACCTGTCAGATGAATGTTGTAAATAACAAAAAAAAAAACGGTGCCAAAAAAGCTATTTCTTGCTGTCTTGCCTCACAAAAAGTGTAATATAGAGCAACCAAAAATCATATGTACCCTAAACTAGTACCAACAAAACTGCCTATCTATCCTGTAGTTTCTAAAATGGGGTCACTTTTTTGGAGTTTCTACTCTAGGGGTGCATCAGGGGGCTTCAAATGGGACATGGTGTCAAAAAAACCAGTCCAGCAAAATCTGCCTTCCAAAAATCATATGGCATTCCTTTCCTTCTGCGCCCTGCCGTGTGCCCGTACAGCAGTTTACGACCACATATGGGGTGTTTCTGTAAACTACAGAATCAGGGCCATGAATAATGAGTTTAGTTTGGCTGTTAAACCTTGCTTTGTAACTGGAAATTGTAGCTCTATTTTCCATTAAATCTTGTGCAACACCTAAAGGGTTAACAAAGTTTGTAAAATCAGTTTTGAATACCTTGAGGGGTGTAGTTAGATGGGGTCACTTTTATGGAGTTTCTACTCTAGGGGTGCATCAGGGGGGCTTCAAATGGGACATGGTGTCAAAAAACCAGTCCAGCAAAATCAGCCCTCCAACAACCAAACGGCGCACCTTTCACTCTACGCCCCGCTGTGTGGCCGTACAGTAGTTTACGGCCACATATGGGGTGTTTCTGTAAACAGCAGAGTCAGGGCAATAAAGATACAGTCTTGTTTGGCTGTTAACCCTTGCTTTATTAGTGGAAAAAATTGGTTAAAATGGAAAATTAGGCAAAAAAATGAAATTCTCAAATTTCATGCCCATTTGCCAATAACTCTTGTGCAACACCTAAAGGGTTAATGACGTGTGTAAAATCAGTTTTGAATACCTTGTGGGGTGTAGTTTCTTAGATGGGGTCACTTTTAGGGAGTTTCTACTCTAGGGGTGCATCAGGGGGCTTCAAATGGGACATGGTGTAAATAAACCAGTCCATAAAAATCAGCCCTCCAAAAACCAAAACGACACACCTTTCACTCTACGCCCCGCTGTGTGGCCGTACAGTAGTTTACGGCCACATATTGGGTGTTTCTGTAAACGGCAGAGTCAGGGCAATAAAGATACAGTCTTGTTTGGCTGTTAACCCTTGCTTTGTTAGTGGAAAAAATGGGTTAAAATGAAAAATTTGACAAAAAAAGGAAATTCTCAAATTTCATCCCCATTTGCCAATAACTGTTGTGCAACACCTAAAGGGTTAACAACGTATGTAAAATCAGTTTTGAATACCTTGAGGGGTGTAGTTTCTTAGATGGGGTCATTTTTGGGTGGTTTCTATTATGTAAGCCTCGCAAAGTGACTTCAGACCTGAACTGGTCCCTAAAAATTTAGTTTTTGTAAATTTCTGAAAAATTTCAAGATTTGCTTCTAAACTTCTAAGCCTTATAACATCCCCAAAAAATAAAATATCATTCCCAAAATAATTCAAACATGAAGTAAACATATGGGGAATGTAAAGTCATCACAATTTTTGGGGGTATTACTATGTATTACAGAAGTAGAGAAACTGAAACTTTGAAATTTGCTAATTTTTCAAAAAAAATTTGACTTCATTTTACAAGTGTCATGAAGTACAATATGTGACGAAAAAACAATCTCAGAATGGCCTGGATAAGTCAAAGCATTTTAAAGTTATCAGCACTTAAAGTGACACTGGTCAGATTTGCAAAAAATGGCCTGGTCCTAAGGTGAAATAAGGCTGTGTCCTTAAGGGGTTAATATACCTTGGTGAAGACCTTTTTTACAGCATTGGGCAAAAGTTCTTGTGTTAGATCTTTTTTATTTTTATTTTGTGTGTAGCAGTGTCGGATAATTGTCTCATACATTCTTGATCATAATCTTTTGAGTCTAGGACAACGATGGCCCTCCCTTTATCAGCCGGTCTATTTATTATCTCTTCTGATTTGGGGTTGTTTTATGACTTCTCTATCCCGCTTAGATAAATTATTTTGCATTTTTTAACTTTCAATTTCCTAATGTCTGATTCTATACATTTCCGAAATGTCGCTATTTCTTGTCTTGGGTATTTTTTAGATCTTTGTTTTAATTCTGTGTGAATGTATCTTGAGGGGTCAATATACAGTAGGTGTTGAAATTGTCTAGACCCACTGTAGGTGAAAATTTTAATCCTTTATTTAATAATTTCTTTTGTGATTCTGTAAGTTATGTTTTACTTAAATTGATAATTATATCATCATCATGTGTTCCGTGTCTTCTGAGTGTTCTTATATCTCCCTCCTCTGCGTATGTTTTTCCGTTGTCGTGTGAATGTGACGGGTTTGTGATGCTGGTTCGTGTCTCTCAAGTGAGTCTGTTCCCGATAATATTGTGTCAGTGGTGAATGTGTTATTCTGTGTGTCCGTTTTGGTGATGTGATCTTCACATGATTTTCTTCGTTGTACCTGTGTCTCAAATTGTATCCATGTGTTGGGGATTGATGTCTTTGTGGTCTCTTCTCTTTGTGTTGGTATTGTGTCGGCCGACTTCGTGTTTGATGATGAGGTGGGGTTATGTCTAAAAAATGTGACCCATGGAGTGTTTCAAATTAGTTGGTTACTGGAATATTATAATAAGTGTTTGTCTGCACCTGGTAGCCTGTGTCACATGGCCTGTTATAGGTGGGGCTCGCAGCTTCCTCCTCCCTTCCATTGTATTAGTGATCCTACTATGGAGGTATGTAGGAGTTTGGCTGTGTGCCGGTCCTTAGCACCTATCAGACTGTGTTCACACACAATAGGTAGTTTAGCGGTAGGACACTGAGACACCTTGACGGGGTGCGAAGGGCTCCTAAATGTTCCGGACTGGAATATATTGGCTAAAGTCTCAGCGTGAGGGTCTAGACAGTATGGTCAGTTGCATATTATTGTGGTGCACCTTTTTTCAGTAATTTATGTATTCTTATATTTTCATCCACACATTATTTCATCTTGTGTAGGATGTTTTTGTGGTGCATGTGGTCCGCTGCCAGCATCCTCCATTGTATGCATTTTTGCTGGGGATTGCCGTTAGCAACGTATCACTTGCGGAAGAATTGCTCCCCCGATTATAAACACGCTACAGTGTTTGGGGTTGAGCATTTCCTCCCATTTAGGCCACTTTACTCAGTGATTTTTCGTTACATGTATTGAATGTGCTAATGCTTGGCATTGGTAACATTCTGGTGCACCTGGTAGCCTGTCACATGGCCTGTTATAGGTGGGGCTCACAGCCTCCTCCTCCCTCCCATTGTATTAGTGATCCTACTATGGAGGTATGTAGGAGTTTGGCTGTGTGCCGGTCCTTAGCACCTATCAGACTGTGTTCACACACGATAGGTAGTTTAGCGGTAGGACCCTCACTGAGACACCTTGACGGGGTGTGCATGGCGCCGATATGTTCCTGACTGGAATATATTGGCTAAAGTCTCAGCTTTTAACATCAGTGTGAGGGTCTAGCCAGTATGGTCAGTCGCATATTATTGTGGTGCACCTTTTTTCAGTGATTTATGTATCAGGCCAACCTCCACATACTGATTGAGTGACTTGATCTCCCATTTGATTTTCAATGGTTTATTTAAAAAAAATTCTAATTCTCTAAATGTATCTACCATTGGTCTTGTCACCGTTTCTAGCGAAGTTGTGTGATCTTCCTTCTCAAATTTATAAGTTTGTGCTTTTTTGCATTTGTTTTCTATGCAGTTCCAGATGTCCATACTGATGGATGGGGGAGCACAACTAAAGGGGTTCTGAATAAAATGCAGAAACATCAAAAGAAATTATTTTAGGACCCTTAAAACTTAACTTTTAATAAAGATAAAATAAAAATCACCCAATGTGCCTAGGTGAATGATATTAAATATACATGGGCAAAGATGTGGCCCAACTACCACTGAGCGTGTGTCATCCACTGGATAATCCCAGTGATGGAATGTGTAAATAGCTTAGATAAAGGCAAAACCTAAGGCAGTAATAGTGGCAGTACTAGGAGGCCTGGGGCAATGATGTAAGTGCCAGGGAGAAGAGAGAAAAAAAACTTTCCCTGTACATGACCTAACTAGGCCTCAGCCCAGGGAGAATCCCTAATGGTGGGATTTCCCCATCCTCGTACCTACCCTATCTGACCCTAGGAAGCCCTGAATGATAGAAAGTCCCCTGGATGGAGGGTAGATAGAAAAGATAGTAACAGAGTATCCCTTTATAGTAATTAGTTGCTAATAACACCCCAAGGCGGTTCCCCCTTCATGGGTCCATCAGGGGGTTGATAATAGGTGAGTACATATAAAAAATGTTGGTAACATACTTAATCCAGGGATGGTAACTTATAACATTCCAAAAAGGAATAAAGGCAGACCTTATGATAGGAGCTGAGTACATCAAAAGGAGCTGATTACATCACAGATTCCCCGCTGTTGTAGGGAAAATATGCCACGAGTGATGTGCCCCTTTCGAGTTCAGACTGCCTTCTGCTAGATATTAGATGAGACATAGCTCCTTCTCAACAGCTGCTTCTCAACATTTTTTCTTAAACAGTTCCTACCTTAGAAAAGATCTAAAGACAAAACAAAAAATTTAAGCAAAAATAGGGGTCAAGACATAATATACCTCATGTTGATTTAATCTCTGAACCAACATTATAATTACCCTAAATTTGATTGTATAAATGTAGAAACACCAATATGAGTTCAACAAAACATGGTGGATACCATCATGCGAAAAATACATAGAAAATGAGAAAAATGCATCAAAAACGCAGCTAAAACGCAATGCTTTTTTTTATTTTAGTCTGCAGCTTCACCCATATCTGAACATGGTAATATTCATACAGAACAAATAGACTTTTTAGCAGAAGGTGTGGAATATATACTTTCACATAATTACTTCTATTATGGTTCTGATTTTTATCTACAAACAAAAGGGACTGCTATGGGTACCAGGTTCGCCTCCAGCTACGCCAACCTCTTCATGGCGCAATGGGAGAGTGAGGTTATTTTGGAGGAGAGCCTGGTACTATGGCGAAGATACATAGACGACATTCTATTCATTTGGTCTAAATCAGAAGAGGATTTGAATAGGTTTATACATGAGATAAACACAAATGATAAAAATTTAAGTTTCACCACTAATATGAGTAAAGAAAAGATTGATTTTCTAGATATAACAATTAAAAGACATGGCCCTAATCTAATTTGTAACACATACCAAAAGTCAGTCGCAAAAAATAGTTACATATTATACATGTTTTCCAGTTGTCACCTACTTAGGTGACTTATAAACATACCTACAAGTCAGTTCAGATGTCTAAAAAGGAACTGTACAAGCAAAGATCAATTCGAAGAAGCACATCATTTGAGTAAACAACTTTTAATGAACAGTACCCCTCAGAAATAATAGAGACATCACTCAAAAAGGTGAGAAATATGAAAAGAGAATCATTTTAAAAAGAAAAACAGAAGGAAAGAATACAGATGACTCCTTACGTATCATCCTCCCCTTTAATAGCCACCACAGGAGAATTGAAAAAGTACCGGTAATCAAAAACCAATGGCACCATCTATTAGAAGACAAAACTATAGGCCCCACCCTGATGCCGATACCAAAGATAATATACACAAAAGCACCTCAATCTCGTCTCCGGGGAAGGGGGGGGGCACCCTCCTTCTCCCAACAGCTACTTCTCAACAGCTGCTTCTCACCATTTTTTCTTAAACAGTTCCTACCTTAGAAAATATTAAAAAATCTAAAGACAAATAAACAAAATAAAACAAAAATAGGGGTCAAAGAATCCCCAACATCCTGCTCATAAATTCGACCTAGGGTATAAGGTGGTTAAAAGAAACCCTACAAGTAGCAGATTCCTTCAGAAAAGGTATTTCAATTTTTGGAGGGGATTTTAATGTAGTCCTAATCCCACTTTTAGACTCTTTCTCACACAAATCTGCTCAATCTTAGAAAGCCTTACTCTCTCTTTTGTCAAAGCTTGCCGAGCGTCACCTTGTAGACGCTTGGCGGATTCTAAACCCTGAACCTAGGGACTACACTTTTTATTCTCTGGTACATGGTTCATACCAATGCCTGGCATACCAATATCTTTATCTCCTCACCCAAAATGTCCAGATGAATACAAATACAGGGGAATGGATATAAAATCATCACAAGATGGTATAAGACTCCGGACAAAACATGCCTATACTCCATGTCGGCCTCGGATACATGCTGGAGATGCTAGGGACACTTATTTCCACATCTGGTGGAGCTGTCCTAAAATACTTTAATGGTGGGAAGGAATTTTACAAATTAGCAACCAAATATCTGGAACAACGTTTCAACCCTCCCCGGAAATAGTCCTTCTGAACTTATACACATGGGGCCCACAAGTATCCAACTTAGGCCTGTTCAGGCATTTAATCAGAACAGCCAGACTTCTCCTTCCAAAGCACTGGCTCTCCTCCGACATCCCATCTAGCGAACATTGGTTACTTAAAGTAGATCAGATATACAGATTGGAAGAAATTTCTTCCTGGGAAAAGAGATCGATTCACAAATTCACAAAAATCTGGCACAACTGGAAAACTTATAGAGGTATTGAAGTACAGTAAACCCAAAATACGATATTAACACTTATGGAAAATATTCCGACATGCTGCCGTCATCCTTGCTCAACCCCGCATATAAGGCTCTATTCACACATCCGTGTGTGTTTTGCGGATCCACGGATACGCAAAACATGGACAGCGGCAATGTGCGTTCTGAATTTTGCGGACCGCACATTGCGGGCACTAATAGAATAGGACATGTTCTATTTTTTCGGGAACGGAATTGCGGACCCAGAAGTGCGGGTCCGCAACTCCATACCTGGGCAGCACATTGTGCTGCCCCATAGAAATGAATGGGTCCGCAATTCCGTTCCGCAAAATGCGGAACGAAATTGCGTACGTGTGAATGGGGCCTAAGAGTGATCGCTGGATAACTAATGTTCGACCCGCTCCAGAACAGTGATAATTGTTGAATTACCATATGACCTGCAACTTTCCATTGACTTACTGACATGTTATGTTTTATTAATAATATTTACTATTGGAGGTTCGTGATCCTCCACCTGTTGTTAATATATCTATTAAACTTTTTGAAAGATTTTGGTTACACCTCCGATTTATGTATTCTTACATTTTACTTAATAAAGCATTTAAAAAAAAAACTTTTTCAGAAGTTTTTGTCATAAAGGGTTAACTCTGCCTAGCTGTAAACATCTTACTTTCACTTTCAGCCATTATCTGTCAGCTATGTATATCCCTTACCTTTGAATTATTCATACATCTCATAAATACTTATTTAAGCCACATTCTTATCAGTAATATAAGAATTGAGATATAATGAGTGTTTATGAGGACAGGAGATTAGCGATAAGGAGCTTTCAGCTAAGCTGCCTGATGTGAAACAGTATCAACCCAGAGCCTGGTACTAGAGAATCTCAAGGTTGTACAGAGAAAAGGGGCTGAAAGTTTTTAATAAATTGAAAAAATATATTTTTAGCTCAAGATAAGTACAATACAATAATAAAAAAAAAATTCTTTCAAAGGTGCCCATAGCCTTTAAATAATAGGTTTAAAAAAATAAATAAAGTGTTTTTATTGTGCAAAGTGGAATAATGTAAAATAAACTACATACGTTTGGTAATGCTGTAAATATACTGACCCACAGAATAAAGTTATGTCATTTATACAACACGGAAAATGCCATACAAAATGCCAAAAACAATAGTGGAGTTGCTGTGTTTTTCAACCAACATTTTTGGTCATATGGGTACCTAAAGATGACCTAAAACTGTAAACTCTAAATTAATGGGTTCAGTGAATCACTTGCAGTCAGGCAGTGTGCCTTCAGAAGTCTGAAATTTTTTATAATTCGGATGCAAACGAATAAAGAGGCAAAAGTTGAATGTAAAATATTGTTTGCAGATATTAGAGATCATTTACTGCCATTTCACATGCAAATCTTAGTGAAAACTTCACTAGAGGAAGATCTGACCAATTTATTGGTCTCTTTTGCTGTCCATGTGCCAGAACTGAAATGTACTCCAGCCAGGAGCTGGTGTAATGTGGCAGCTTTCTGGCATATATATTGTTAGATGAATCTCCTCCCGCCCACACCCCATCCACATTTTGGAATAGTACCAATGGTAACATACAGTGGCGTAGGGATCGCCATAGCAACCATAGCAGTGGCTATGGGGCCCTACGCCACTGGGGGCCCGTCCGACCGCATTCATTTTTTTTATTTTTTATTAACACACACAGACACTACACACAGGCAGCCAGGAGGTGGCGTAACTACCGGGGAAGCAGCTGCTTCGGGGCCCGACAGTTTATTTTCAAGTTAGGGCTCTTTCACACTTGCGTTGTCCGGATCCGGCGTGTACTCCACTTGCCGGAATTACACGCCGGATCCGTAAAAACTGAGCCGTCTTCAAATTGCGTTCAGTGTTACTATGGCAGCCAGGACGCTATTAAAGTCCTGGTTGCCATAGTAGGAGCGGGGAGCGGGGGAGCGGTATACTTACAGTCCGTGCGGCTCCCGGGGCGCTCCAGAATGACGTCAGAGCGCCCCATGCGCATGGATGACGTGATCCATGCGATCACGTGATCCATGCGCTTGGGGCGCCCTGACGTCACTCTGGAGCGCCCCGGGAGCCGCACGGACTGTAAGTATACTGCTCCCCTGCTCCCCGCTACACTTTACCATGGCTGCCAGGACTTTAGCGTCCCGGCAGCCATGGTAACCATTCAGAAAAAGCTAAATGTCGGGTCCGGCAATGCGCCGAAACGATGTTTAGCTTAAGGCCGGATCCGGATCAATGCCTTTCAATAGGCATTAATTCCGGATCCGGCCTTGCGACAAGTCTTCAGGATTTTTGGTCGGAGCAAAAAGCGCAGCATGCTGCTGTATTTTCTCCGGCCAAAAAACGTTCCGTTCCGGAACTGAAGACATCCTGATGCATCCTGAACAGATTTCTCCCCCCATTCAGAATGCATTAGGATAAAACTGATCAGGATTCTTCCGGCATAGAGCCCCGACGACGGAACTCTATGCCGGAAGAAAAGAACGCAGGTGTGAAAGAGCCCTTAGTTAAATATCAATGTCTTAATGTTCAGGGCCCCCTTCACAGCAGCGCTCTTAATGTTCAGGGCTCCCTCGCTAATGTGATCTAATCTTACTGTATTCTAAAGTCTCCTGATGTGTCTGGGATTCGAACCCACAACCTCCAATGTATCAGTGGCAAAGCATTTTCCCTCACAACTATAAAGGCTGCAATACAACTGATTGAAAAAATTTGACACTTCTACTGTTATAGCTGGCTAAGTGTACATCTATACATATGACAGCTGCCCCAACACACCCAGCACTGCTATATCTCTATATGACAGCTATCCCAGCACACTCAGCTCTGCTATATCTCTATATATGAGCAGCTGTCATGTGTATAGATGTACACTTAGCCAGCTATAACTGTAGAAGTCTCATAGTTTTTCAGTCAGCAGCAAGGCAGCTCTTATGGTCTTGTGGTTAGATGCTTTGCCTCTGATACAGAAGGTCGTGGGTTCGAATCCCAGCAGAAACCTTTTCTGAAATACAAGCACTGACTCCATATATGGACATACAGGGAGGGACACAGGAAGAGGCTGCATCGCATCACTGACATGGAGGTAAGTAGAAGTGTTTATTTAATTTTTTTTAATACTCGACTGTTACTGCCATGGGGGGAGCGGGGGGCACTTGATACTGGCACATGGGGGGAGGGGGGTTAGTACCTGACCTGATACTGGCACCTGGGGGGGGGTTGGCACCTGATACTGACTGGCACATGGGGGGGGGGGAGGCACCTGATACTGTGGATGGCACTGTTTAGGGGAGGGGGATCTGTGGATGGCACTATTTAGGGGAGGGGGATCTGTGGATGGCACTATTTAGGGGAGGGGGATCTGTGGATGGCACTATTTAGGGGAGGGGGATCTGTGGATGGCACTATTTAGGGGAGGGGGATCTGTGGATGGCACTATTTAGGGGAGGGGGATCTGTGGATGGCACTATTTAGGGGAGGGTGATCTGTGGATGGCACTATTTAGGGGAGGGGGATCTGTTGATGGCACTATTTAGGGGAGGGGGATCTGTGGATGGCACTATTTAGGGGAGGGGGATCTGTGGATGGCACTATTTAGGGGAGGGGGATCTGTGGATGGCACGGGGGGGCCCCATAAATTTTTTTTGCTATGGGGCCCATGCATTTCTAGCTACGCCCCTGGTAACATAGTAACATTGTAACATAGTACATAAGGCCGAAAAAAGACATTTGTCCATCCAGTTCGGCCTGTCATCCTGCAAGTTGATCCAGAGGAAGGCAAAAAAAAAACTGTGAGGTAGAAGCCAATTTTCCCCACTTTAGGGGAATAAAAAATTCCTTCCCAACTCCAATCAGGCAATCAGAATAACTCCCTGGATCAACGACCCCTCTCTCATAGCTATAGCCTGTAATATTATTACGCTCCAGAAATACATCCAGGCCCCTCTTGAATTCCTTTATTGTACTCACCATCACCACCTCCTCAGGCAGAGAGTTCCATAGTCTCACTGCTCTTACCGTAAAGAATCCTCTTCTATGTTTGTGTACAAACCTTCTTTCCTCCAGACGCAGAGGATGTCCCCTCGTCATAGTCACAGTCCTGGGGATAAATAGATGATGGGATAGATCTCTGTACTGACCCCTGATAAATTTATACATATTAATTAGAGCTCCCCTCAGTCGTCTTTTTTCTAAAATGAATAACTCTAATTTTGACAATCTTTCAGGGTACTGTAGTTGCCCCATTCCAGTTATTACTTTAGTTGCCCTCCTCTGGACCCTCTCCAGCTCTGCTATGTTTACAGGAGCCCAGAACTGTACACAGTACTCCATGTGTGGTCTGACTAGCGATTTGTAAAGTGGTAGGACTATGTTCTTATCACGGGCATCTATGCCCCTTTTGATGCAACACATTATCTTATTGGCCTTGGCAGCAGCTGCTTGACACTGGTTTTTGCAGCTTAGTTTGCTGTTTATTAAAATTCCTAGATCCTTTTCCATGTCAGTGTTACTGAGTGTTTTACCATTTAGTATGTACGGGTGACTTGCATTATTCCTTCCCATGTGAATAACTTTACATTTGTCAGTGTTAAACCTCATCTGCCACTTATTTGCCCAAGCCTCCAATCTATCCAGATCCCTCTGTAGTAGTATACTGTCCTCTTCAGTGTTAATTACTTTACACAATTTAGTGTCATCTGCGCAAATTGCTACTTTACTATGCAAGCCTTCTACAAGATCATTAATATATGGAAGAGAATAGGGCCCAATACTGACCCCTGAGGTACGCCACTAGTGACAGTGACCCAATCTGAGTGTGTACCAATAATAACCACTCTCTGTTTTCTATCATTAAGCCAGTTACTTACCCACATACAGACGTTTTCTCCCAGTCCGAGCATTCTCATTTTATATACTAACCTTTTATGTGGTACAGTGTCAAATGCTTTGGAGAAGTCCAGATATACGACATCCATTGATTCGCCAAGTCTAGAACTTACCTCCTCATAGAAACTGATTAAATTAGTTTGGCATGACCGATCCCTCACGAAGCCATGCTGGTGTCGGAAAAAATCTAAAAAGTCATACATTTTGCCACAAGCCAGCATCTGTGACCAAATTTGCAACATTTCTATGCCAGAAGACTGGCATACAGATATGATAAGTAACTCCCATTGTTCACTGCTGTAATTTGGCTACTCTGGCTTTGACCTGCCATTGTTCGTTGCTGTAAATTTGGCTAATCTGGCTATGATAAATGACCCCCATTGTTTGCTGCAATGTAAGTACTAGTTGTATGTTAAGACTTTATATTGCCCCCTCTAGTGGCAATATTTTGCTGTAGAAATGTATGTATTTAATAATTTTGTCCCTACATGTTTATAAGTTATTTATATACAAAATGCAATGATAATGATTTTCATCCATATCTGGACTCAGTTTCCTTTTACAATTTATTTTGAAAAACATAGGTAGGAATCTATCATAAGGGGACAGTGTCTGACTGGGGTTCCTGAGGCCCACCAGAGAAAAGACCCAACCCCTATATCATTAATAAAGTTTAATGGATTTTGAATCACAGAAATAGATCTTAGTGTCAAGTGATTGGCTCCAAATGTTTTTTTTTCTTCTGGATCTTTGGGGCCGATTATGGTAAAAATTTTAACAAACAAAACCTCACACTGGTATAGGTGAGGTAAATCATTGGGCACAATAAAAATTAATATTAAATGCCTCAACATTAAAGGTGAATACCTTTAAAATATAATGTTTATTAGTCCAGCTAACATAATGAATGAATGGAAATCAAAACAATCAAGATAACTGACCCCTTATAGTTGTATGTCACAACATATAGAACAATCTCAATCAAGATAAAAGAAAGTAAGGTACACGGCAGTACCAAATCACCCAACAAGATATAAACCAAAAGAATCGGGTAGTCCTACAGCATCCTGGGTGATTTGGGGTGTGGGTATGTTGTCCACTGGGTCTAGAATAGGTTCCTTATGATGATATAAAAAGTAAAAAAATCTCTAAGAAAGAATTGTAACTGTTAGAGAGGATCAAATCTTTCAAAAATTTGATTCGCTGGTTCGCCTGACACAGACAGAAACCCTAACTAACTAACTACAGTCCTGATCTCAGTCTCTAGGCGCCAACACTGTGATGAGGTGCGTGCACCATCTTACCGACCCGGGTCTGCTTTGCATCCGCTGGTGACTCTGAACAGAACAAATTTCTCTCCAACCAGCATGCGGTACCGCAGTGTATGTTGCTGCAGCTCGGGTCACTGAGGGATGCTCTCACACCTGGATGCCATCAGACTTTCTGCTCACACAGTTCCTTAGTTTCACCTCCCTCTAAGAAGGCTGATCTCTCTTTCTCTTCTCTCTAGACTCAGTGTAAACCCCCCTCTCTCATGAATATGGAGATATATGTGCAGTCTGTTGCTGTGTTTAGGAAACAGCGGCATCTTGTGGCCAAACAGCAGAATGTCAGTCCAGAACATTTAATTTAATCTACACAAACAGTGTTCAGACAAGGAGAACTGTTTCCTCATCTCACATGCCACCCCACTAGAGGTTCTCATCCTGGGCAACCCTCCCCATACAAACTCATCCTGGGCACAACGCTGTGGGGGCAGACCAGCATTGGGCCTTGTTGACCTTCGTAGAGTGACAGGCTCAGAAGCACTGGGGACATCAGGCACATTTAATGGGAGAGGAGCTTCTGACTGCTCAACACTTTCCCTGGGTGACAAACTTGCCACAGCTGGAGCCTCTGTGGGTCCCGAGGCAGGGATAACCCACCATTCCTCCTCCTCCTCTAAGGGGATTTCCTCTGTAGTCTGAGCAGGAGGAGACACCTCCTCCACGCACAATGGCTCATCAAAATTACAACGCCTCAGCATGTTACGGTGCAAGTTTCATGAGGGCCCCCCTGTCCCTATTGGCTCTATCTCATAGACCGGGATGGCAGGGTCTACCCTCCTCTTCACCGTGTATGGGAAAGCCTCCCACTGTCCAACCAACTTCCCAGATGGCCGCTTGGCTTTGAGTATCACTCGATCACCTGGGGCATACCCATTGTTGAGGGAAGTGTTGGATTTAAATATATATATATGTGCCCTTACATATATGCATATGTATTGGCCCTTTTGCATGGGCCGGTCTAGGTAGTATGGGTGTATACATAGAGATGTATGTATGCCCCCTTGTCAGCATACATCTCTATGTATAATATATCTATATGCAGGTGGGCTTATTACTGCCCATTTATGCCCCAGAATTATATTGTGTATATATACATGCATGTAGATGTGACCAAACATCTATATAGATGTATATACCTAAATGTGGGCCCAGTATATGGATCTGTCCAGGTTGTGTGTATGTATATACATGTATACCTAAGTGGCCCCAGGTTGTGTGGGTATATATGTATATACTGATATGATCCCCAGGTTGTGTAATATATATATATATATATATATATATATATGTATATACACTCACCTAAAGAATTATTATGAACACCATACTAATACGGTGTTGGACCCCCTTTTGCCTTCAGAACTGCCTTAATTCTACGTGGCATTGATTCAACAAGGTGCTGATAGCATTCTTTAGAAATGTTGGCCCATATTGATAGGATAGCATCTTGCAGTTGATGGAGATTAGAGGGATGCACATCCAGGGCACGAAGCTCCCGTTCCACCACATTCCAAAGATGCTCTATTGGGTTGAGATCTGGTGACTGTGGGGGCCATTTTAGTACAGTGATGTCATTGTCATGTTCAAGAAACCAATTTGAAATGATTCGAGCTTTGTGACATGGTGCATTATCCTGCTGGAAGTAGCCATCAGAGGATGGATACATGTTCTCATTCTGTTTACGCCAAATTCGGACTCTACCATTTGAATGTCTCAACAGAAATCGAGACTCATCAGACCAGGCAACATTTTTCCAGTCTTCAACAGTCCAATTTTGGTGAGCTCGTGCAAATTGTAGCCTCTTTTTCCTATTTGTAGTGGAGATGAGTGGTACCCAGTGGGGTCTTCTGCTGTTGTAGCCCATCCGCCTCAAGGTTGTGCGTGTTGTGGCTTCACAAATGCTTTGCTGCATACCTCGGTTGTAACGAGTGGTTATTTCAGTCAACGTTGCTCTTCTATCAGCTTGAATCAGTCGGCCCATTCTCCTCTGACCTCTAGCATCCACAAGGCATTTTCGCCCACAGGACTGCCGCATACTGGATGTTTTTCCCTTTTCACACCATTCTTTGTAAACCCTGGAAATGGTTGTGCGTGCAAATCCCAGTAACTGAGCAGATTGTGAAATACTCAGACCGGCCCGTCTGGCACCAACAACCATGCCACGCTCCAAATTGCTTAAATCACCTTTCTTTCCCATTCTGACATTCAGTTTGGAGTTCAGGAAATTGTCTTTGTAACGGACCGTTTCAGCAGACAAGGGGTTAAAATCCGTTTAGGCGATATGCCCCTTTTATGAGAGACAGGCACAGCTACTGCAGAACACCAACTCCCGAATTGGATACAAAATAGCACTCCAAACTGGAACCTCACGAATAGCTGCTAACAGACGAACAGGAATCAGCTTACACTCCTGGCAATCAGTCTCTAACAGCATACAGCGGATCCCCCCAATAACGAGACAAGGCTCCGTGTTGAGGGTCAAGCAGTGGTCTGAGGTGCTGGCACACCCAGCCTGTTTTTTATTACAGTTGTTGCAATTACAGGTCCGCCCACAGGGAGGTATAAAACAACCAAGCCCATCTGGTGTACACGCCCCTAGGGGACCAGAATGAAGACTGCGACATAGGACAGATATGCAGCACTGTAGGATACACAGAGACAATACATCCCCACAATGCATCATGGTTTCCTCCTCTCTGCCCTGGAGACACCCGAGGCGTAATCCAATTATCTCTCAAGACAAAGAGAAATCACCAATACACATGTGTAGACAACAGGACAGACATCACCATTTAAACACACAATGGGACAATGGCACAATAGAAACACACCCAGCATATTCCTCCCAAGCTGACAAGTTACACTTATTATAAATTGTTACAACTTCGTGAGTTTACATTGGCCATACATATAACTTACATCAATTTAAACAGTATAACTTGGGGACAAACCTATCCAAAATTCACTTGAATAGGTTCAGGGGTTTAAAAGTTAGTATGGGCCATAATCCTGAGGCAAGAGGCTGATAAACAGGCCTCTCCAAAACCCAGTGGCGAGGTTGGTTTCGCCACACATCTCCCCCACCCAGAGAAGACTAACCAGATACCTGACCTCACGCCGGTCGGTACCTGAGTTAGTCTGGCAGCCCACCCACAACCCAATACTGGACCTGTTGCATTTGGTAGCCTGTCTCTGTCCAGTGAGTCCACCAAGGTTATGTTGGAAGCTGGTACTCCCGGTCTCTGTGTTGCTCCCTGGCTTGGAGTCTGGTTGTTGGAGGGGGAGACCGACTGTCTCTACCCCCTGTGCTGTAAGTGCAGAGACCACGGTCCCATCTGCACTGTTGTGGGGCTTACTGTCTCCCCCTGATGCGTTAAGCTGCCGCTGGGGAGAGGGGGTAACGAGCTCCTCTCCCATACATACTTCAAGCCGCTGGGGAGGGCGACCGACCGTCTCCGCTCCCAATACAGTGTCCTGCTGCTGGGGAAAGGAGACTGGGCTCTCTATTCCCTGCTGGACACTCTGCCGCTGGGGGACAGGACCGACTGTCTCTGCCCCCTGTAACTCCGCCTGCCGCTGGGGAAAGGAGACTGGGCTCCCAATTCCCAATAATTCATATGGCCGCTGGGGAATGGAGACTGGGCTCCCAATTCCCAAAAAATCATGCTGCTGCTGGGGGGCAGGAACAACTACCTCTGCCCCCTGTAACTCAGCCTACCGCTGGGGAGGGAGGACGCTGCTCTCCTCTCCCTGCATTTCAAACTGCCTTCCCGGCATATCACTCTGCTGCTGGGGGGCAGGAACAACTACCTCTGCCCCCTGTAACTCAGCCTGCCGCTGGGGAGGGAGGATGCTGCTCTCCTCTCCCTGCACTTCACACTGCCGCTGGGGAATGGAGACTGGGCTCCCAATTCCCTGCACTTCACACTGCCGCTGGGGAATGGAGACTGAGCTCCCAATTCCCTGCACTTCACACTGCCGCTGGGGAATGGAGACTGGGCTCCCAATTCCCTGCAATTCACACTGCCGCTAGGGAATGGAGACTGGGCTCCCAATTCCCTGCTAGACACTCTGCCGCTTGGGAGAGGAGACTGAGCTCCCTCTGTCCCGCAACTGTAACTTCCGATGGAGGTCCACCCAATGTGGCAGCTGACCGTCACCTTCTGCCCGGTATAGTAGGGTCTTGAACACTAGACTCCTCACGAACTTCACGTATTTCTCAGCTGGATTGGGTCCGAAGAAGTTCAGCCGCAACCACATCATAAGGTCAAATTCCTCCACAGAGTATCTGTACTCCACTGCTGGTTCCATCCTGGTGCTTTTAGGGTCGCTGTACTGAGACATGCATTGCCCTTAAGTTATAAAATCCAAAGAAATGGTGTCTCCTGTAGCTGTCCTTCTGGCTGTAGGAACGATCCCGCTGCTTGCCACCAATGTAACGGACCATTTCAGCAGACAAGGGGTTAAAATCCGTTTAGGCAATATGCCCCTTTTATGAGAGACAGGCACAGCTACTGCAGAACACCAACTCCCGAACTGGATACAAAATAGCACTCCAAACTGGAACCTCACGAATAGCTGCTAGCAGACGAACAGGAATCAGCTTACACTCCTGGCAATCAGTCTCTAACAGCATACAGCGGATCCCCCCAATAACGAGACAAGGATCCGTGTTGAGGGTCAAGCAGTGGTCTGAGGTGCTGGCACACCCAGCCTGTTTTTTATTACAGTTGTTGCAATTACAGGTCCGCCCACAGGGAGGTATAAAACAACCAAGCCCATCTGGTGTACACGCCCCTAGGGGACCAGAATGAAGACTGTGACATAGGACAGATATGCAGCACTGTAGGATACACAGAGACAATACATCCCCACAATGCATCATGGTTTCCTCCTCTCTGCCCTGGAGACACCCGAGGCGTAATCCAATTATCTCTCAAGACAAAGAGAAATCACCAATACACATGTGTAGACAACAGGACAGACATCACCATTTAAACACACAATGGGACAATGGCACAATAGAAATACACCCAGCATATTCCTCCCAAGCTGACAAGTTACACTTATTATAAATTGTTACAACTTTGTGAGTTTACATTGGCTATACATATAACTTACATAAATTTAAACAGTATAACTTGGGGACAAACCTATCCAAAATTCACTTGAATAGGTTCAGGGGTTTAAAAGTTAGTATGGGCCATAATCCTGAGGCAAGAGGCTGATAAACAGGCCTCTCCAAAACCCAGTGGCGAGGTTGGTTTCGCCACAGTCTTGACTAGGACCACACCCTTAAATGCATTGAAGCAACTGCCATATGATTGGTTGACTAGATAATTGCATAAATGAGAAATAGAACAGGTGTTCCTAATAATTCTTTAGGTGAGTGTATATATATATATATATAGCCTAGTTCTGTTTAGGGATTGTTATGGCGTAGGCGTCTGGGGGGATGCTCTCATTTACACCTTGGGCAGGAAGTCTTTTGATTCCTGAGCTAGCCTCAGGGGGGCCAACTGGCAGTTCAAGGATTCCGTCACACGCCCATCACCATCCTGTTGAAGAGGGGGAGGTGGGCTGCTTTTGGGCTTATATTGGCCCTAGCCAGGACAACGGCTCTGTTGGAACTGGACTACAAACAGAGACACATGGGAACAGCTCCCTGAAGGAAGAGAGGCCACATGCCCCTGGAGATGGCTGAGTAACCTTTTCCCTCCAGCACTGCATAACCCCTGCATTACCCTTGCTCTACCAACCATCCCCTAACCCTGGCTGCTGACCTCCTGCAGCATTACCCTCAGCCCTGTACCCTTGAGGCAGCCCCAGTTACCCCTGTAGCTGCCCTGTTATCCTTTACCCCTTCAATGCTGCCTGCTTACCCCAGCAGAAGCTGAGTGTGTGTTAACCCTTTGTGTACCCCGTAGGGACAGTGAGTAGCCAGGCATGTGGGTTTCTGCTAATGAATGTATGTAAGTGTATTGTATAGCTAGTGTGTGGGATGGAATTGGGAATTGGGTATTGTCTAGTGTAGTTAGGTTTGTATTGTGTTTTACTGTAGTGTTATTGCTGTACTGTGGTGTGTGCGTCTATATGTATATGTACACTGCTCAAAAAAATAACGGGAACACAAAAATAACACATCCTAGATCTGAATGAATTAAATATTCTTCTGAAATACTTTGTTCTTTACATAGTTGAATGTGCTGACAACAAAATCACACAAAAATTCAAAAATGGAAATCAAATTTTTCAACCCATGGAGGTCTGGATTTGGAGTCACACTCAAAATTAAAGTGGAAAAACACACTACAGGCTGATCCGACTTTGATGTAATGTCCTTAAAACAAGTCAAAATGAGGCTCAGTAGTGTGTGTGGCCTCCACGTGCCTGTATGACCTCCCTACAACGCCTGTGCATGCTCCTGATGAGGTGGCGGACGGTCTCCTGAGGGATCTCCTCCCAGACCTGGACTAAAGCATCTGCCAACTCCTGGACAGTCTGTGGTGCAACGTGACGTTGGTGGATAGAGCGAGACATGATGTCCCAGATGTGCTCAATTGGATTCAGGTCTGGGGAATGGGCGGGCCAGTCCATAGCATCAATGCCTTCGTCTTGCAGGAACTGCTGACACACTCCAGCCACACGAGGTCTAGCATTGTCTTGCATTAGGAGGAACCCAGGGCCAACCGCACCAGCATATGGTCTCACAAGGGGTCTGAGGATCTCATCTCGGTATCTAATGGCAGTCAGGCTACCTCTGGCAAGCACATGGAGGGCTGTGTGGCCCTCCAAAGAAATGCCACCCCACACCATTACTGACCCAATGCCAAACCGGTCATGCTGGAGGATGTTGCAGACAGCAGAACGTTCTCCACGGCGTCTCAAGACTCTGTCACGTCTGTCACATGTGCTCAGTGTGAACCTGCTTTCATCTGTGAAGAGCACAGGGCACCAGTGACGAATTTGCCAATCTTGGTGTTCTCTGGCAAATGCCAAACGTCCTGCACGGTGTTGGGCTGTAAGCACAACCCCCACCTCTGGACGTTGGGCCCTCATATCCCCCTCATGGAGTCTGTTTCTGACCGTTTGAGCAGACACATGCACATTTGTGGCCTGCTGGAGGTCATTTTGCAGGGCTCTGGCAGTGCTCCTCCTGTTCCTCCTTGCACAAAGGCGGAGGTAGCGGTCCTGCTGCTGGGTTGTTGCCCTCCTACGGCCTCCTCCACGTCTCCTGATGTACTGGCCTGTCTTCTGGTAGCGCCTCCATGCTCTGGACACTACGCTGACAGACACAGCAAACCTTCTTGCCACAGCTCGCATTGATGTGCCATCCTGGATAAGCTGCACTACCTGAGCCACTTGTGTGGGTTGTAAACTCTGTCTCATGCTACCACGCGAGTGAAAGCACCGCCAGCATTTAAAAGTGACCAAAACATCAGCCAGGAAGCATAGTAATTGAGAAGTGGTCTGTGGTCACCACCTGCAGAACCACTCCTTTATTGGGGTGTCTTGCTAATTGCCTATAATTTTCACCTGTTGTCTATCACATTTGCACAACAACATGTGAAATTGATTGTCACTCAGTGTTGCTTCCTAAGTGGACAGTTTGATTTCACAGAAGTGTGATTGACTTGGAGTTACATTGTGTTGTTTAAGTGTTCCCTTTATTTTTTTGAGCAGTGTATTTATAACCATTGATCTATAAATATATATAGATATAGCGTATAATTAGACTTGTATTATTGTATTGTATAATAAATACTTTATTGTTCATATACAGCGAATAGTGTTTTTAGTAGTCGGCGCCGTAGTATAGTAGTAAGTCGCACGTAGTGTAGTTCAGTGGAGTGTATAGGTAACAGAGGTAGTTAGCTAGTTAACCTAGCTAGGTATATATATTTGATTTAGGCATAAATAGGCGGAGTCATCACTAGATGACTCATGCCTATTTATGAATATTAATTATTGAGGTTTGCATAAATATCAATAATTAACCCCTTAAGGACTCAGCCCTATTTCACCTTAAGGACTTGGCCATTTTTTGCAAATCTGACCAGTGTCACTTTAAGTGGTGATAACTTTAAAACGCTTTGACTTATCCAGGCCATTCTGAGATTGTTTTTTCGTCACATATTGTACATTATGACACTGGTAAAATGAAGTAAAAAAAATAATTTTTTTTGCATAAAAAAATACCTGATTTACCAAAAATTTTGAAAAATTTTCACATTTCAAAGTTTCAGTTTCTCTACTTCTGTAATACATAGTAATACCCCCAAAAATTGTGATGACTTTACATTCCCCATATGTCTACTTCATGTTTGAATTATTTTGGGAATGATATTTAATTTTTTGGGGATGTTACAAGGCTTAGAAGTTTAGAAACCAATCTTGAAATTTTTCAGAAATTTACAAAAACCCAATTTTTAGGGACCACTACAGCTCTGAAGTCACTTTGCGAGGCTTACATAATAGAAACCACCCAAAAATGACCCCATTCTATAAACTACACCCCTCAAGGTATTCAAAACTGATTTTACAAACTTCGTTAACCCTTTAGGTGTTGCACAAGAGTTATTGGCAAATGGGGATGAAATTTGAAAATTTCATTTTTTTGCCTACTTTTCCATTTTAACCCATTTTTTCCACTAACAAAGCAAGGGTTAACAGCCAAACAAGACTGTATCTTTATTGCCCTGACTCTGCCGTTTACAGAAACACCCCATATGTGGCCGCAAACTACTGTACGGCCACACAGCGGGGCGCAGAGTGAAAGGTGCGCCGTATGGTTTTTGGAAGCCAGATTTTGCTGGACTGGTTTATTTACACCATGTCCCATTTGAAGCCCCCCTGATGCACCCCTAGAGTAGAAACTCCATGAAAGTGACCCCATCTAAGAAACTACACCCCTCAAGGTATTCAAAACAGATTTTACAAACTTTGTTAACCCTTTAGGTGTTGCACAAGATTTAATGAAGAATAGAGATACAATTTCAAAATTTCACTTTTTTGGCAGATTTTCCATTTTAATTTTTTTTTTTCAAGTAACAAAGCAAGGGTTAACAGCCAAACTAAACTCAATATTTATTGCCCGGATTCTGTAGTTTACAGAAACACCCCATATGTGGTCGTAAACTGCTGTACGGGCACACGGCAGGGCGCAGAAGGAAAGGAATGCCATACGGTTTTTGGAAGGCAGATTTTGCTGGACTGGTTTTTTTGACACCATGTCCCATTTGAAGCTCCCCTGATGCACCCCTAGAGTAGAAACTCCAAAAAAGTGACCCCATTTTAGAAACTACGGGATAGGGTGGCAGTTTTGTTGGTACTAGTTTAGGGTACATATGATTTTTGGTTGCTCTATATTACACTTTTTGTGCGGCAAGGTAGCAAGAAATAGCTTTTTTGGCACCGTTTTTTTTTTTTGTTATTTACAACATTCATCTGAAAGGTTAGATCATGTAGTAATTTTATAGAGCAGGTTGTCACGGACGCGGCGATACCTAATATGTATACAAATTTTTTTATTTATGTAAGTTTTGCACAATGATTTCATTTTTAAAACAAAAAAAGTTTTAGTGTCTCCATAGCCTAAGAGCCATAGTTTATTCAGTTGTTGGGCGATTATCTTAAGCAGGGTCTCATTTTTTGCGGGATGAGATGGCTGTTTTATTGGCACTATTTTGGGGTGCATATGACTTTTTGATCGCTTACTATTACACTTTTTGTGACGTAAGATGACAAAAAATGGCTTTTTTACACCGTTTTTATTTTTATTTTTTTACGGTGGTCACCTGAGGGGTTAACTCATGTGATATTTTTATAGAGCCGGTCGATACGGACGCGGCGATACCTAATATGTATACTTTATTTTTGTTTATGTAAGTTTTACACAATGATTTCATTTTTGAAACAAAAAAAATCATGTTTTAGTGTCTCCATAGTCTGAGAGCCATAGTTTTTTCAGTTTTTTGGCGATTATCTTGGGTAGGGTATGATTTTTGCGGGATGAGATGACGGTTTGATTGTAACAATTTTGGCGTACATGCGACTTTTTTGATCACTTTTATTACCTTTTTTGGGAAGTAAGGTGGGCAAAATTTAAATTTCATCATAGTTTTTTATTTTTTATTTTTATGGCGTTCACCATTCGGGCAAAGTAACATGACCATTTTATAGATCAGGTCGTTACGGACGCGGCTATACCAAACATGTGTAGGGGATTTTCTTTTTTTCTTTTTTAATCAGTGATAAATGTGTTTTTTGATTTTTACTTTTTTTTCACTTTTTTTCACTTTTTTTTTGACCCAGACCCACTTGGTTCTTGAAGATCCAGTGGGTCTGATGTCTGTATAATACAGTACAGTACAATATATATTGTACTGTACTGTATTTTACTTACACTTTGTCTGAACAGATCTCTGCCTTTAGCACAGATCTGTTCAGCACCATGGACAGCAAGATGCCTGAGACGGCGTCCTGTTGCCATGGGAACCTTCCCCGTATGCTCAGTAGTTGTCAGAACTTCGCAGACGGGGAAGGGTAAGGACGGGGCTGTCGTGGGGCTCTCTGGGGGCTCTCTCCTTCTCCATCGGGGGGCTGCAAAGGCACAGCAGCCCCCCGATGGGAGAGGGAGGGAGCTCCCTCTTACTGTTAACTTTTTCCATACAGCGGTCCGTACGGACCGCTGTATGGAAAGGGTTAAACAGCTGACATCGCATCACCGATGTCAGCCGTTTATACCAGGGTGCCAGCAATGTGCTGGCACCCTGGTATACCACTGTACACCAACGATTATTCAAGGGGAGGCGGGCGGGGGATCGCGATCCCGCCTGCCACACCGCCCGCCTCCCGCACCGCCCGCAACACCCCCCCTGCACCACCCGCCGCCATAAAACCATTCAGGGGTGTAGGGGGGGGTGGAAAAAAAGGTATATGCGGCATTTTTAAGTTTGATCCCCGCGGTCAGGGACCGCGGGGATCAGAATCAGCCAAAAGCGCAGCAAACCGCAGGTCTGAATTGACCTGCGGTTTGCTGTGATTGCCGATACGGGGGGGGGTCATATGACCCCCCTCGGCGTTGTGACAGGATGCCGGCTGAATGATTTCAGCCGGCATCCTGTGCGGATTAACCCCAGCAGCGCGGCAATCTCATTTTAAACTCATGACGTACCGGTACGTCATGGGTCCTTAAGGACTCGGGACCCATGCCGTACCGATACGTCCTAAGTCGTTAAGGGGTTAATATCCCCTTTAACACCTATCCCTCAGCTCTGGTCTTGGGTTAGGGTTTACCACTTGTCCCAGGCGCTCCCCACAACCTTGTGGATCGCTGTCAGCCAGCAGTGGTATTTCTCGGTGGTGGCTCCATCGGATCGGGCATGTCGAGATCTTCAATCTCCCGTCGGCTCTCCCAAACATGAGCATATGTGGGGAGTATCCTATGGTACTGTGTACCTTGTTGTTTTAGGCCCACATCAGTTCAGGTAGGTACTCGGACCACTGAGCCTTTTGGCTGTCCTCCAGAGTCCGCAGCATCTGGAGCAAGGTGCGGTTGAACCGCTTGCACGCCCTGTTTCCCTGGGGGTGGTGCGGGAACGTTCAAACCCATACAGTTGGTACAACTCATTCAATAGAGTACCCTGAAAACATGCCCCCTGGTCCAAATCTATCCTCCGTGGACACCCAAACACCTTTATAAAGTGCTTGAAGATTCTGCCACTGCATCATGAAATGAATAAACAGTATGAGTGTGCCAAGGTAGAGTACCCAATCTGTACGTAATCGATCATAAGGAGCTCTAGGGGTGCTGAGGTCCGGATGGCCTGGACAGGAGCCCGCTGTTCAATACTCTTACTCAGCCCACAAGGCCGACACTTAAGACATGCCTCGGCCACCATGTCTGGCAAATCTGGACAGTATACCAGCCACTGAAGCCACTTAAATGTTTTATCGCCCCCAAAATGGGCATCCCTCTCATGGGCTTTCCGGGCAGCCTCCAGTCCCAATGACATGGGAGTGACAATCTGTCGCTGGTACTGCAACTCTGATTAGTAAGTATGCAAGTATGTGGTCCGACACAGCAGGCCCTGGGTAACAGTCAGCTTATCCGACTGCCTCAACAACTTTTGGCCCTCTGAAGTCAGACGGGCCCGCTCTTCTGGCCGAGGCCAGTTCTTGGTCTGGACCCATTCTTTCACTTTCTGCAGGTCCGGGCAGCCATTCTGGAGCCTCTCCCAATCAGCCAACGTCTTTCCCAGCACCATTGGCATCCCGGACGCCACCTCACATGTATGTGCCACGTCCTGGAACATGGGTAATCGACCAAGGTCAGGAGTTTCAGTGTCCTCTAGCTCCTCATTGCCACTCTGAGCTGACAACCCCACAGGGACTCAGGAGAGTATGTTGGCGTTGCCGTTCTCCCTACCTGACCAGAACTTGATGCGCTATTGGCACTTAGAAAGCCAGTAGTTCCCATTTAAAGGAGCTATAGTTGTTGTCAGCTTTGTGCTGTGACTCCCTCAGAGACTTGCTGCCATAGGCAATGACTCTCTCACGTCCATCCTGGACTTGGGTTAACACGGCCCCCAGACCATGTAGACTTCTGTCAATGTACAGCAGGAATGGGGTGTCGAACCGAGCATAATCCAGAATCGGGGCACTGGCCAGCGCCTCCTTCACTGCTTCAAAGGCCTCTTGTTGCTGGGGTCCACACTCGATGGGAAAATTCTTCAGGCCCCTCGCAGTGCCAATTAATAACTCGTTTAACAGGCCCACCAAATGAGCAAATTTGGGTATAAACCTCCTGTAGTAGCCGGCCAGTCCCACGAACGCCCGTACCTCTCGTAGTGTACTCGGCTGGGCCCACTTCTGGATGGCCTCCAAATTGCTGGGGGCCGGCTTTACCCCCTCCTGGGTGACCAAATGTCCAAATACTCTATCTGCTGTCAAAACAGTTGGCACTTCTTGGGCTTGATCTTAGGACCTGTCACAGCTTCTGGTGATCCTCAAAGGAGGCCCCAAACACTACTATGTCGTCCAGGTATATCAATACCGACTCGAAGTTGAGATCTCCCAGACAGTGCTCCATCAACCGCTGAAATGTTCCCGGGGCATTGGAAAGGCCGAATGGCATCCGGTTGAACTCGTAGAGTCCCATAAGTAGGATGAAGGCTGTCTTCGCTTTGTCCTTCTTGGCCACCGGTACCTGCCAATACCCATTGGCCAGGTCAAGAGTCGAGATGAACTTCGCATGACTCAGGCTGGACAACCACTCCTCAATCCGCGGAAGGCGGTAGGCATCCCGGACGGTCTGGGCATTCAACTTCCGATAATCCATGCAAAACCGGAGACTCCATCTTTCTTCTGCACCAAGACTACTGGAGCAGCCCAAGGACTTTGACTCTCCTGGATCACCCGGTTTTCCAACATGCTGGGCACCATGTCCTTCACCTCCTGGTACATTTTAGGCGGGATTTCCCGGTAACATTCCCTGATCTGTGCAGCATCGCCGGTGGGGATTTCGTGTTGGATGGCGGAAGCACACCCGAAGTCCTCATCATGTCTCGAAAACGCCTACTGAAATTCCCAAAGGGTGTCTTCCAGCAACTTCTGTTGTCCTGGAGTCAGGGTCTTGCAGTCCACCCCCACCCGGTCCATAATCACTCGACCGTTCCACTCTGCTGTTAAGGTCTCCCTTTGATCGATCTTTACAGTATAGGTTTAGGCTGATCTCTTATATGGCTGTAGCGTGAAGCTCCTTCATCGAGTGATGTCCCCTTCGGACATATAAACTTTGGCCAGCAAGGTATTCCCAGGAACGGTTAACTCACAGTCTTCAATGTTGAGGCAGTGAACAAGCACACATGCATCCTTCACAATAGCGAGGGCCCGAGCTACCAGTGGGCAAGTCTGCATTTCCTCTTGGTAAGCGAGCTCGATCAGGACCTCCAGTCAATTCAGCTGTTGTCCAGCCCCCACCGGCAGCATGAATATTTGTTGTTGTCGAAGTGGGATTTTCACCGGGGTCCTCCGCGGCACCCTCACGTGTCCAATGGGCCGACCGGACATGTTGCTCTTTCGCAGACTACAGCTCCTCACCATCTGCTGTAGAACCTTCAGGGTTGGCCGCTGTGTGGTGGCCCGTTGCCAATACTTCGGCCCTTCTTTGGCATAGAGTTGATGGTCTAGGTCTCTCAGCACATTCATACCTAGTGTCACATACATTCCTCTCTGAGACAAATGGTCCACTAGCACGACCCCCTTCTTGCCGACGTCTTGCCCAAACAGTCGGACGCGCTTCCAGACTATCCATTTGACGTCCATCTCTGTTATTGGCAGCTGTCAGCCTGATGACGCTCCCATCTTCCAGCTCCATCATATGTCCAAAGTGTCTTTCGAAGAACTCCAGAGGCATAAGGGTGCACTCCGACCCTGTATCAACTAGGCAGCGTACCTTCTGGCCTTCCAACTCGGCTTCCATAACGGGGCTGCTGGCATACAGGTCGTGTTCCTCTCGCATAGGGCTTGGCTTCTGGTGTACCGCCGCAGGATACCCAGCTACTGTGGTGGTCGGAAGTTTACTGTCGGCTCAGACTTCATCTGTTCTGGGCACTCTCTGGCCATATGGCCGTACTGTCGACATGCCCAACAGAGGGGCCCCCTTTTGACGTGCCCCCGTGCCTGAGTTATCCTGGGTGGAGTGGTGTGGGGTGCTGGGGTTATTTCCGTAGGCCGGGGAGATTCTTCCTTCATCTGGGACACTTCCAGCCAAAGTTCTCTCAATCCTGTCCACAGGGCCTGGACCACATCCTTTAAGGACTCTGAGTCTTCCGACCCCAACCGGTCCCCTGTAGCATGGGTGCTACTCACTGCTCTCGCCGCCACAGGCATGTGTTCTTCCTCTCTCTCTAAGGCAGCTAGGTAGACACTGTAGAATGTCATGTCGGCCATCGTCCGGGTCATCTCTTGCAATTTGTCCTGTACGAACTTGTTGGAGAGCCCCACTATGAACTGGTCTCGTAGTAGCCAGTCCACCTCTCGGAAGACTCCAATGGCCTCTGGATATCGCCACTGTATTTAATTTAGCATCTCCTGTAGCGCATTAAAGTACTGGATCAGGGTCTCGCCCTCTCACTGTGGTCAGTTGAAGAAGTGGCTCCGCAGCTGCACTACTTCGGCACGCACCTCCTGGACACTCTCCAGGAGGTAGAATATTTTCTCTAGGGTGTCTCTCTCGGATTCGGGCCTTACCATCACTGTCCATTTGACGTCACCTAGAGCCCCCAGTGCAACCTCTGCCCGCAGTTAGGGGGTCAGGGTACACATTCTAACCGCACTTCGCACCCTTTCAGTCCACTCCTGCAACGCCATATTTTTACCATCAAATTTTGGCAGATGACACAAATTGGGCATGGCGGGGGCAAGTTGGTCTTGCACTGGCGCACCCTAAACTGGGTCCTGGACCAGCGCCATTGGCGCCCAGGGGAAGATCTCTCGTCGCATTACCGTCCATACTGTATCATACAGACTACGCCAATATGTAAGCCGTGTACCTAGGTGGGCTCCCCAGGATACAGTGAAGTAACGAACGAGGAAAGCAACCCCAACACCAGCTTTTGCCAAAACAGAATTTTACTTAAATGTGGCAATAAACACAACCACACATGCTAAAAACATACAAACAATTTACATACACCTAGCCCGAAGGCTGAGACCCTTGTGCTGCACAGCACGGCGCCCTCGGATGTATAAAGGAGGAAAGTGCAGTAATTGACCTACTGGCGGGCACAACTAAACTGCCACACCTTACCTGTTATTACCCTAAAAACAAGAATCACTGTATGGGTGTGGGTTACGGGCTCTCCTGCGGTGCAGCACAACAGCTTACAATCTTACCAAGTTCTACATTATTCCCCCTCCCATAACTGGTCCTGTAGCACATGCCTGAGTATTCCTCCTGAGCAAAAAAATGCCAGCCTGGCTTGAGTTTGTGAGAATTTTATCAGCTTTCCAATGTGAAATGTCACTTTAAGTTATGGAGTCCTTGAAATGAACAGTAGTAACACTTGTGGCCTGACACAAACAGAAACCCTAACTAACTAACTACAGGCCTGATCTCAGTCTCTAGACGCCAACACTGTGTTGAGGTGCGTGCACGATCTTACCTACCTGGGTCTGCTTTGCATCGGCTGATGACTCTGAACAGAACAAATGTCTCTCCAACAAGCATGCGGTACCGCAGTGTATGTTACTTTGTTCCTCTGCTCTCATCAGCATTCCTGGCAGCAAATTCTCCTTCCTCTGGACATAATCAGGGCTTGGACTCCCTGCTCACACGGTTCCTTAGTTTCACCTCCCTCTTAGATGGCTGCTTTCTTTCACTTCTCTCCAGACTCAGTGTAAACCCTACCTCTCTCATCAATATGGAGATATATGTGCAGTCGTAGCTGTGTTTAGGAAACCGCAGAATCTTGTGGCCAAACAGCAGAATGTCAGTCCAGAACATTTAATTTAATCTACACAGTGTTCAGACAAGGAGAGCTGTTTCACCATCTCACAAATCGCGTTGAAAAACTTTTTTTCTGGCTGCAGAGAGCCTTTATAGTGGTGTAAAACACTGTGTCTTGCAGTAACACGCATATAGAGTCTGCTTTGGTAGTGGAATAATACTGTGAGTCCATATGGAATGCAGATGACAGGCGTCGCTCTTAGAATCACTGCACTCTTCACTTATTTGGGCAATCACAGGGCCAAAACTGACCAAATAACTCAAGTATGAACAGGTCGATGTTAGAGCCAAGAAGAAGCGCACTCCTTTTACACCTTCGTCAGCTAATTCCTCATAGATGTCAACAGAACCTGTTCTATTAAACGCTTATACAAGTAAAGCCCCCCGACAGAGTGGGGAGGGTGTCGGCAGTAAGTTTGTGTTGACATCACTGATTATTTTGCCCTTCCTCTGCTCTGTCAGAACAATAACCCCCAAAAAACAGACCCTGTCTGTGGAGCAAACGAGGTGCAGAACAGCGTGACACTGCCATGCCCTGCACATGTGGTATGCTGGAGGGACACTGAGAATTGTCCCTGCAGTGGAGGCTGAGGACACGGTGGAGGATGAGGAGGCGTGACAATGTGGAGTCGGAAGCAGCGTCACCTAACCAAGTTGCTGGTGTGGCTGTGCAGGAACCACATTCACCCAGTGGGCCATAAAGGACCTGTATCGTCCCTGACCGTAGTTACAGCCCCACACGTCGGTGCTGCCGTGCACTTTGGCAGACACCGACAGGCTCAAGGACTGGCCCACCTTCTGTTCTACATACGTGTAGGGCTGGTACTGCCTTTTTGGCAAAGAAATGACGACTTGGGACTCTCCACCTTGGCACGGCACAAGCCATCAGTTCTCTGAAAGGTGCAGAGTCCACCACTTGGAAAGGGAGGGACTGTAGTGCCAGCAACTTGGCCAGGAGCACGTTCAGCTTCTGCGCTGTTGGATGAGTGCACGCATACTGTTGTCTCTTGGCAATCACTTTGGTGATCGATTGCCAGTGATGGCCAGTTCGCAGTGTTCACCCGCGAACACATGTGGGCTGCCATCTTGACTCACAAGTCCAGCGATGCACAGGTAAGCCCTTACCTGTGCCGCGAGCCGGTCTGAAACAAATGCGGTCACCGGGAGCAGGCAGTTCCGAGAACAGCCTGATGAATGCCCCCGGCAGCTGTTCTCGGAACTGCCTGCTCCCGGTGACCGCATTTTTATACGTTCTATCCCGCCACACTATGCAAATCATGAGCCTCTCTATCTGAACCGTGGGATGCCCCCACCTCTAGGCCCTTTGCTTTCTGCTGGACTGGACTCTTGGCAGATCCCCGTGCTTGTCCACCTTGTCTGGCGGTGTCTGCTTGCTGCATCGCTCGCAGACGGGGCGGTCGCCCTCCTTCTGATGTTTCGGTCTCCGCTGCTTCTCCCCTTGGATCTTCAGTGTCTGCTGGGACCTGGTTGCAGGTTTGAATTTTGAAGTATCAAATATATGTTGCTTCGTGTCCTCCTCTGCCTTCATGTTTGACCCCTCCTCCCCCATGCCCTGTGTAATAGTTTTCTCGATCTCCCCACTTCATCTATTCATTTATAGGGAATATGGGACAGAAGGTTAAAATTTCTCAACATCGATTTAATAATATACGTTCTCCTGGACAAAAGGCTTGGCAAATTGATTGTCCAGGAATTGGGATTGGGATAATATACAGTATTGGCGAATTTTAGTTGAGTTTCTTATAATTTTAATCACGTTTTTGTTCAATTTAATATTTTGCACTGAATCTATATCACACCTTTATGGCTTAATAAATGTGGCTTAAGTGATACTTCTAATTGTCCACGGTGTAATTTATCTGGGGCGGATCACTTGCATATGTTTTGGTCATGTATAGAGTTGAAACAATATTAGGGTGCAATTTATAATTTTCTTATCCGGGAATTGAAAGTTGAGATTCTGTTTATGGTGGAATGTTGGGTACTGAGTGACCTCACCAAGGTAGAATGTCCAAAATATAAAAGGATTCTTTTGATTAAAATAATGTTCTTGGCGAGACTTTTGATTGCTAGGGTTTGGTTTTCTCGAAATACTCGAAGTATTACTTCATGCATTAACCTGGTTAATAATATTAAGAGATATGAAAACTTTCTATATAAACAGAGAAATACTGAGGAAAAATGGACTAAAATTTGGGAAGAATGGAAGTTTTAAGGTTTTCCTGCCTACACTCTCTCATTATCCCCCCCTTTTTCGCTTATTGATGGGGGGGGGGGGGAGGCGCATCACAAGGGAGAGGGTTGGTTGCGTATGAACAGGGGGGTAGGGTTTATTAGGGGAAAAAAATATAATAATGTTTAATAATGCACATACATCCCCCCCTGAGGAAGCTTACGCGAAACGTGCGTTGGGGCTCATTGGATCACCATTAGGTATCTATTTATGGCATTATCTATTTAATTTACTATTTATTGTCCATGTACATGGTACTTTTTGCACTTTGCACTTTATTAAGTATGTACTGTATTTGGCTTCTATATTTCGTCCAGGTTGGTGAGGTCATACATATATGTCCCCTACTAGGGTACTTATTCATTATTTAGTACCTCTTTGGCATTTTCCAACATTGGTTTAATGCTATATCTTGCCCATTTGTTATTCCTCCACCCTGTGTGTTATCCACCATTGTTCTGTATTGTCTGTCATTGTTTTTATTGCATTTCTCCCTTCTGGGTATTATAATAAAGTTTACATATTTTGTCAGTCGTGCTGTGCCTGTTCTCTTCTTTGGTGTTGATACTTGGTATATGGCCTAGTACGCATACTCACTCTCTCTGTGAGTAACTTACAATTGGTGTTTATTTAAGGGAGAGGGTTGGTTGCGTATGAACATGGGGGTAGGGTTTATTAGGGGAAAAAAATATAATAATGTTTAGTTTTTGGGGAATTGTATTGTTTGAATTTCTTATAAAAAAATAAAAAATATATATATATGAGTAGCATATCACACACTGAGAGTGAAAGGAGCAGGATTCCTCAGCAGTTCAGAGTATTTCAGGAGAGGAGTGTGATGATCTCGTTGAAGATTGTGGACTAAGAATTACAAGGTGGAAAGAGCAGGGTCCCTAGCAGCACAGAGTATTTCAGTAGTGTTTCGGTTGTGTTGGAAAGGACAGACAGGATTAATGGTTCTCAAAAACTTAGAATCAACGTTGAATAATATATGGCATCAGAGGTGTGTGAGGACGCCATCACGATAGGACGGGTACGCCATCCAGGGCAGATTGTATATGTGGGCGACATACAGAATATAACCAGGAAACAGATTGAAGAATGGGGACAATTCCATCTGATAATTGGCGGCAGTCCTTGTAATGACTTATCTGTGGTTAACCTGCACCAGAAAAGCCTTTAGGCAACACTCAATAAAGTGTTGCCTAAGACAGGAGAGAATTGGCCAGTCTTCTGGTTATTCGAGAACGTGGTTGCGATGGAGAAAGCATTCCAAAAAACTATTTCTCTCCACCTGGAGACTAATCCTGTCAAGATTGATACAAGTGGGGTATCAGCTGCTCATTGAGCTAGATACTTCTGGGGGAATCTGCCTGGCATGAACAGGCCTCTAGTAGCTACAGACAATGAGAAGACAAAGCTTCAAGATTGCTTGGAGCCGGAAAAGTCGCAAAGTTCAGCAAGATTCAAACCATAACTACCAGCCCCTGGTCTCTTCGTCAGGGAAAACATCACGAGTTCTCAGTCATCATGGATGGGAAGGAGGACATCCTGTGGTGCATGGAGATGGAGAAGGTCTTCGGATTCCCCCCGCACTATACGGACGTTTGAGAAATGAACTGCTGCTCCCGACAGAAGCTCCTGGGAAGGTCATGGAGCATCCCGGTCATCCCGAAATAGAAAGATCCAATGGTTTTGTCGTTGCAGAATGGTAAGGTCCCAGTCTCCTCTTCTCATTGGGGGTTTCACCAGTCCTATTCCCATGAAATTGATGCGTTTAGGGTCACCGTTATGCAGTTCTTGGACATGTTTAGGTACAGATGTGTCCCTTTTATGCTCAATGTCGCCCAGGTGTTCTCCTATACTCCTCAGCATTTCACGTTTGGTCTTACCCACATGTTCCATGTGGCACTCACATGTGATCTTATAAATTACTCCTCATGAATGACAATTGAATTCATGAATTGATGAAATTGTTAAACATCTTTTTAAGTTTGGTACTTGGGGAGACATTCTCACATTGTAGATACTTGCACACTATGCAACCACTACATCTAAAGCAACCTTTGATCTCCCTGGCTAGCCATGTTCTTTTAGATGGAGTGGGGGGGGGGGGGAAGGGGGTTCGTAGCTGTGTACCAGAATGTCCCTTAGGCTATTTTTCCTTCTCAAAGTGACTTAAGGATATTCTCCAATTACTTGTTTAATGTCAGAATCCATCAAAAGGATTGGCGATTGTTTTTAAGGATCTCTCAAGCTTGATTTGCCAACCCATCATAGGTGGTGATGAGGCAGATTTTGGACTCACTCGCCTCCCTAGTTTTTGATGTCAGCAATTGAGTGCAATCTCTTCCTAATGCTCATTAAGGTATCATAGCCTAGGTCCACCGTATGATCCTATGGTACTCTGGAGGGCCAATCCAACACCGTGAGGGGAAGTCAGTTTTGCAGGAGTCTGCATTACAGAATCTATAAAAAATTTATCAAATGTCGCACAGTTTTTGATAAATTTGGTGCATCTTTAAGTTTAACATTTTCTTGAGATGTTACTCGACTTTCTACACCACCCCTTTATTAAAGTAAGACTGAGACAATTTTTGCGACTTTTTAAAAGGTCAGTTGATAAATCAGAGAGAAACTCATTTACATAGCTAACCATGCCTGTGTCACTACCAGAGCTTTGGGACGTTCTCACAGCTCTGTTTCTCCACCCCTGTGATGATGTCACTACTAGAGCTGGGAGGAGTTCTCACTGCTCTGTTTACTTTTGGTTTCCTTCCTCCCAGCTGTTCCTCATGCGTTTGATTTCCCTCTCTTTATATCACCCGTCCTCCTATTGTAGGGCGTGGATTATAGTTCTCATTTCAGTTGTAGCTCTTGCTTTAGTATCTTCACTTGTAGCTATCAGTTCACTGGACCTGTGTTCTGCTGCAGCAAGCACTCCGGATATTGCCAGCTGTCCTTGGATCCGTCTTCTCTGCGGCTGCAACACCTTCAGCTAAGTGTACAGACATTGTTGTGTACCCGATTGTTTTCTGACTGGATCTGAGGTGGCCACGGTTCCCTCCATATACTGAGTAGGGCACCGGTGGCCGTGCCCCTTCCACTATTGTAGGGGTTACAGTGGTCATCAGTCTTAGGCACGTGGGCATGCCTCGTTCCGCCATTTGGATCCAGGCATGTGCTTTAGCAGCATAGGGAGAGCTTTGAGGGTCTGACAGGGGTCACCCTTTATCCTCCCTAGTTTGGCTCCGGTCAGTAGCTCTTTTACTGTGTATACTATTGTTGCTCACATACAGCCGTGACATTATAATCCACCAAAACCGTCCTTTTTTGACATGGATCCGCTTTCTGGCCTGGTTGACCGCATGCAGGGTCTTTCTTTGGAAGTAGCGGATCTCCGTCAATCTATGACTCAGCTTCAAGCATTGGGCTCTGCTCCGGCCCATGGAGTCTGTTGCGAGCCAAAGGTCTCACTTCCGGAAACGTTCTCCGGGGGCAGTGAGAATTTTGTTCGCTTCAGAGAGGCATGCAAACTCCATTTTTGCTTGTGTCCCCACTCCTCTGGTGAGGAGGAGCAGAGGGTGAGGATTGTCATCTCCCTGCTCAGGGGTAATGCTCAGACTTGGGCTTTTTCGCTGCCATCAGGGGATCCCTCCCTTCGATCCGTGGAAAGATTTTTTGTGGCCCTGGGGCAGATTTATGATGACCCGGATCGTGTTGCTCTGGCCGAATCTAACTTACGTGTTTTATGCCAGAACAAACTGTCTGCGGAGCTTTATTGTTCTGAATTTCGGAGATAGGCAGCTGATTCGGGTTGGAATGATGCTGCACTCCGGAGTCAGTTCTGTCATGGTCTCTCAGAGAGATTGAAAGATGCGTTTGCTTTCCATGAGAGACCAACGTCCTTAGAGTCTGCCATGTCATTGGCGGTACGCCTTGACAGGCGTCTAAGAGAAAGAAACGAGACCTCTCTGTCCAGCCATTGTCAGTCTAGGGGCTGTGGTGCGGACTCATTCAGTGTGCAGGGGCCTCATCCTGTCTCGCTCCCCTCTGAGGAGGAGCCAATGCAGCTAGGTCGACTTGCCCCTGATAAAAGAGGATTTAGTCCTCAGAGTATGGTGTGTTTTTGTTGTGGGGGCATAGGTCACTTGGCAAATGTTTGTCCGTCTAGGAGATTCTTGAACTGTACTAAGAGCGATAATAAGAGAAAAACCTCAAAAGGTAAATCATCAAATTCTGCTTCATCTGCCACTTTGGGCAAAGTTGATGTAGGAATTGATGCTTTTCCTCTGACCTGCAGTTCCCGTTTTCTCCTGTCTGCCAGGGTGGCGCTAGAGAGCAAAGTCATTTCTTGTGAGATTTTTGTCGATAGTGGAGCGGCCGTCAATCTTATTGACACTCAATTTGTAGCCATGCATGGTTTTCAGGTTTGCACATTAGAAAAGGATATACCTGTTTTTGCTATTGACTCTGCTCCACTCTCGCAGAGATCTCTGAAGGGCATTGTTCACAATATCCGGCTAGCTGTAGGTGACACTCATGTGGAGGATATATCTTGTTTTGTCCTTAACGGATTGCCTTCTCCTCTAGTTTTGGGGTTACCCTGGCTCACTAGACATAACCCCACTATTGATTGGCAAGGAAGGCAAATAAATGAGTGGAGTGACTTTTGTAGAGAGAATTGTCTCACAGCGACTTTTGCAGAGGTGTCTACTAAAACTGTGCCATCATTTCTCTCTGATTTCTCGGACGTGTTATCCGAGAGCGGTGTTCAGGAGCTACCTCCTCACCGGGAGTTTGACTGTCCCATTGACCTCATTCCCGGCGCCAAGCTGCCAAAAGCACGCCTCTACAATCTCTCACAACCGGAAAGAATCGCAATGCGAACTTATATCTCCGAGAGTCTCGAGAAGGGGCATATTCGTCCCTCAAAGTCACCTGTGGCCGCATGTTTTTTTTTTGTTAAAAAAAAAGATGGCTCTCTGAGACCTTGCCTAGATTTTAGGGAGCTGAACCGTATCACGATTCGCGATCCCTATCCCCTTCCTCTGATCCCGGACCTCTTCAACCAAATTGTTGGGGCCAAGGTGTTTTCCAAATTGGATTTGAGAGGCGCGTACAACCTGGTCAGGGTCAGAGAGGGGGATGAATGGAAAACGGCCTTTAATACCCCTAACGGGCATTTCGAGAATCTCGTTATGCCTTTCGGCCTGATGAATGCTCCGGCCGTCTTTCAGCATTTTGTTAATAGTATTTTCTACCATTTAATGGGGAAATTTGTATTGGTGTATCTTGATGATATTTTGATTTTTTCCCCTGATGTTCAGACCCATCAGGATCATCTTTTTCAGGTTCTGCAGATTCTGCGGGAAAATAAATTGTACGCCAAGCTGGAGAAATGTCTTTTTATGGTATCGGAGATTCAATTTCTGGGTTTTCTCCTCTCTGCTTCTGGTTTTCGCATGGATCCGAAGAAGGTCCGTGCTGTACTTGAGTGGGAGCTTCCTGAGAATCAGAAGGCATTGATGCGCTTTCTGGGTTTTGCGAACTATTACAGAAAGTTCATTTTGAATTATTCCTCTGTTGTCAAACCCCTTACTGACATATCAAAAAAGGGGGCGGATTTTTCCTCTTGGTCGGAGGAGGCGCTTGCAGCCTTTTCTAAGATTAAAGAGAGTTTTGCGTCTGCTCCCGTCTTGGTGCATCCCGATGTTTCCTTAACTTTTATTGTTGAGGTGGATGCTTCAGAGGTGGGTGTGGGTGCGGTTTTGTCCCAGGGCCCTTCTCCTGCCAAATGGCGACCCTGTGCCTTTTTCTCTAAAAAACTTTCCCCAGCAGAGAGAAACTATGATGTGGGAGATAGGGAGTTGTTGGCCATCAAGTTGGCTTTCGAGGAATGGCGCCATTGGTTGGAGGGGGCCAGGCACCCTATCACCGTTTTTACCGACCATAAGAATCTGGCATACTTGGAGTCGGCCAGGCGTATGAATCCGAGACAGGCCAGATGGTCTCTGTTTTTCTCCAGATTCAATTTTGTTGTTACATTCCGACCTGGGATAAAAAATGTGAAGGCTGATGCTCTCTCTCGCTGTTTTCCGGGAGGAGGAAACTCCGAGGACCCGGGTCCCATTTTGGCGGAGGGGGTAGTTGTTTCTGCTCTATATTCCGATTTGGAGGCCGAGGTCCAGGCTGCCCAGACTGAGGCACCTGCCCGTTGTCCTTCTGGGAAGTTGTTCGTGCCTCCTGAGCTACGTCACAAACTCTTTAAGGAGCATCATGATACGGTTCTTGCTGGTCACCCCGGGAGTAGAGCCACGGTAGATCTTATTGCTCTGAGATTTTGGTGGCCGGCTCTTCGTAAGTCGGTGGGGGGTTTTGTGGCTGCTTGTGAGACGTGCGCTCGCGCTAAGGTCCCTCGTTCACGGCCTTCAGGTTCCCTTCTCCCGTTACCCATACCTTCCCGTCCTTGGACACACCTTTTCATGGACTTTATCACGGATCTTCCTCGTTCCTCGGGGAAGTCGGTGATCCTGGTGGTGGTGGACCGTTTTAGCAAGATGGCTCATTTCGTACCTTTCCCTGGTTTACCCAATGCTAAAACGTTGGCGCAAGCTTTTGTCGACCATATTGTTAAATTGCACGGCATTCCCTCTGATATTGTTTCCGATAGAGGCACGCAGTTTGTGTCCAGGTTCTGGAAGGCTTTCTGTTCTCGCCTGGGGGTTCGGCTGTCCTTCTCTTCTGCTTTTCACCCGCAGTCGAATGGTCAGACTGAGCGCCTCAATCAGAATCTGGAGACATATTTGCGCTGTTTTGTGGCAGAGAACCAGGAGGATTGGTGTTCATTTCTCCCTCTTGCTGAGTTTGCTCTGAACAACCGTCGTCAGGAATCTTCTGATAAGTCACCATTCTTTGGTGCATATGGGTTCCATCCGCAGTTTGGGACATTCTCAGGAGGGGCTCTTTCTTGTTTACCTGAGGAGGAGAGATTTTCCTCGTCTTTGTCTACCATTTGGCAAAAGATTCAGAGTAATCTTAAAAAGATGAGTGAGAGGTATAGGCGTGTGGCTGATAAGAGACGTGTGCCTGGTCCGGACCTGAATGTGGGTGATCTGGTGTGGTTGTCTACAAGAAATATTAAACTGAAGGTTCCCTCCTGGAAATTGGGTCCCAAGTTTATTGGGCCTTATAAAATCTTGTCAGTCATCAATCCTGTTGCCTTCCGTCTTGATCTTCCACGGGTTTGGAAGATACATAATGTATTTCACAGATCTCTCTTAAAACCATATGTCCAGCCCACGGTACCCTCCTCTTTGCCTCCTCCTCCGATTTTGGTTGATGGCAATCTGGAGTTTGAGGTTTCCAGAATTGTGGACTCTCGCATTGTCCGCGGTTCTCTTCAGTACCTCGTTCATTGGAAGGGTTATGGTCCTGAGGAGAGGATGTGGGTTCCGGTGTCGGACATTAAAGCCACTCGCCTCATCAGGGCATTTCATGGGGCTCATCCTGAGAAGGTGGGTCCTGGGTGTCCGGAGTCCACCCGTAGAGGGGGGGGGGTACTGTCACTACCAGAGCTTTGGGACGTTCTCACAGCTCTGTTTCTCCAAACCTGTGATGATGTCACTACTAGAGCTGGGAGGAGTTCTCACTGCTCTGTTTACTTTTGGTTTCCTTCCTCCCAGCTGTTCCTCATGCGTTTGATTTCCCTCTCTTTATATCACCCCTCCTCCTATTGTAGGGCGTGGATTAAAGTTCTCATTTCAGTTGTAGCTCTTGCTTTAGTATCTTCACTTGTAGCTATCAGTTCACTGGACCTGTGTTCTGCTGCAGCAAGCACTCCGGATATTGCCAGCTGTCCTTGGATCCGTCTTCTCTGCGGCTGCAATACCTTCAGCTAAGTGTACAGACATTGTTGTGTACCTGATTGTTTTCTGACTGGATCTGAGGTGGCCACGGTTCCCTCCATATACTGAGTAGGGCACCGGTGGCCGTGCCTCTTCCACTATTGTAGGGGTTACAGTGGTCATCAGTCTTAGGCACGTGGGCATGCCTCGTTCCGCCATTTGGATCCGGGCATGTGCTTTAGCAGCATAGGGAGAGCTTTGAGGGTCTGACAGGGGTCACCCTTTATCCTCCCTAGTTTGGGTCCGGTCAGTAGCTCTTTTACTGTGTATACTATTGTTGCTCACATACAGCCGTGACAGCCTGTTTTCCCACCCACTTTTCAAATCTGGAGTGGTGTAAAAATGCTAAATATCAAGGTTTTTTTTAGATTTCCCTAATTTGCTTCCTTTCGGTCTTCTTCTGCATAGAGTTACCACATAGTCATCCCTGCATGTTCTCGGTAAGCAGTTGATTGTCAGTGAAATTTTGTCTAGCCCCGATTAAGTTACTTCCTATGCATGCTCTATTTCCTTCTACACACTGACCCATTTCCTTTCTCAATGTTTATGTTATTATAACATTCCAATTACTCTGCTCCTTTATCTGTTTCCTGCTGCGGCCATTGATCTGAATAAAACACAGTTCAGTAATGATACTAAGAATAGTTCAGTAATGATATGTTAAAACAAGAAAACTTGTGTATAAGATAAAAAGCTGATCTTTGATAAAGAAATGCATATTTAGACTAGAAATCAAAGTAGTTAACATGCAGAGGTAAGCCTACACGAGATGCAGAGATTCCAGTTCCACCCTGGCCCATTGGCCACATGGGCCACAAGGCAATACCTCTATTTAGAGATGAGCGAACCACTCAAGATTAGTTTCAGGTCTGGTCCGCCGAATTTTTGAAAAAGTTCTGTTTGGACCGAAATCAGTTTGGGCCGAACCAAAGTTGCTCCAATTGCCCTGAAAGTAGGTATATAGCACCCTAGAACTCAGAATTTTTAGGAAAATTTGATATCTCTTATCATTTATTTTTTCCCAAACAAATTCTGAATTTGGAGACAGCAGCAGTCTTACGGAAGAAGATGGGTGGCAGCCTGGAGCAGTGGCATGATGGTGGCGGTGGCATGATGGAGGCGGCAGCTGCCTCCATACAGAATGTGATGGTAGGCAGGTCATAGCAGTGGCATGATGGAGGCGTTAGTAGAAGCAGTACAGAATAGATGATAGGCTTTTCGCAACAGTGGCATGATGGCAGCAGCAGCTGTACAGAACGTGATGGTAGGTAGGTCACAGCAGTAGCATGATGGTGGCAGCAGCAGCTGTACAGAGCGTGATGGTAGGTAGGTCACAGCAGTAGCATGATGGTGGCAGCAGCAGCTGTACAGAGCGTGATGGTAGGTAGGTCACAGCAGTGGCAAGATGATGTTATGGAGGGCAGACAGCCACAGGGGCAAGATGAGCCACCGCCAGCAAGGTTAGATCTACTCATCAGAATCAGCTGGAGGAGTGTGAAAATCCTCCTTAATCCAGGCTTGGTGTATTTTGACAAAAGTGATGTTTTGAACACTGGCAGAGGACAACTTTGTCCGCTTGGGTGTCACCACACTTCCGCAGCGCTGAAAACCCTGTCCGAGATGACACTGGAGGCTGGGCAAAAAAGAAGTAAGAGAGTTACTAGTGGGGTACCTCAGGGGTCAGTATTGGGCCCTATTCTCTTCAATATATTTATTAATGATTTTGTAGAAGCCTTGCATAGTAAAATAAAAATTTTCGCAGATGACACTAAACTGTGTAAAGTAATTAACACTGAAGAGGATAGTATACTACTACAGAGGGATCTAGATAGATTGGAGGCTTGGGCAGATAAGTGGCAGATGAGGTTTAACACTGACAAATGTAAAATGATGCACATGGGAAGGAATAATGAAAGTCACCCGTACATACTAAATGGTAACACTGACATAAAAGGATCTAGGTATTTTAATAAATAGCAAACTAAGCTGCAAAAACCAGTGTCAGGCAGTTGCTGCCAAGGCCAATAAGATAATGGCTTGCATCAAAATGGGCATAGATGCCTGTGATAAGAACATAGTCCTACCACTTTACAAATCGCTAGTCAGACCACACATTAGAATATCGTGCAAAAGTCCATTTATTTCAGTAATGCAAATTAAAAAGAATTGCATTAATGCAGCTTAAAATTCGAATTTTGTGAGAAGGTTCAATATTCTAGGCTCAAAGTGTCACACTCTAGTCAGCTAATTAATCCATATCCCCTGAGCAAAGGGTACCTCAAAATTGTGACTTTGGGGTTTCATAAGCTATAAGCCATAATCATCCAAATGATAACAAATAAAGGCTTGAAATATCTCGCTTTGCATGTAATGAGTCTATCTCATATGTTAGTTTCACATTTTAAGTTGCATTACTGAAATAAATGAACTTTGCACGATATTCAACTTTTTCGAGTTTCACCTTTATATTATATTTTAAGGGTTTAACTTTTTCGGCTGGACTTTTGTTGTTTTTCTTTGCTAACTCTATTATAGGACAATTGATATTGTAAAATTGCTGGAATTTTAACAGTGACATTACCTGCGCTACATCTCCTGTATAACATTTGCACATGCCAAATTATTAGTGGCATTCAGTTTAATTTATTTGCGCATACACTTACAAAACCTGCGCTACTGTGTGACATACTTGCAAGCATATATACCATTTAATATGCAGAAGGCAAGCAGTAAGGAATGAGGAAGTGACCGTGCTGCTAATGGTGCATGCAGAGGCCACGGCCCTGGGAGCGGTGAAAATGTGCCTGCTGCAAGAGCACAAGAAACATACTCATCCACGATACCTAGCTTCATATCCCAGTTTGCAGGGCGGCACAGGACACCACTCTCGAAGTCACATCAGTGCGACAAGGTGGTCGGTTGGATTGCAGCAGATAGTGCTTCCCGTCGGTTAAGCACCACCCTGTCTTTCACAAAGTCCAGTCTCAGTAGCCAAGAGTCTGGTCAACAGAATCCTCACCCTGATCCTCCTTCCTCCTACCATGGAGAGTCTTGCCAAACAAGTGATCCCACACTCGGATATTCCGAGGAGCTCTTTTCATTGCCATTCCTTGATATGGGCCTCTCGCCAAGCCGGTTTGAAGAGGGACATGAGGAGATCGTTTGCACCGATGCCCAAACTCTTGAGCATCCACAGTCATAATAAGATGACGGTGGGGAACGGAAATTTGTGTTTCACGAGGTGGATGATGCTGATGAGACACAGTTGCCAATAAGTCAACGGCAATTAGTGTCTCAAGAGGTTGATGATGAGGATGAGACACAGTTGTCAATAAGTGAGGTTGTTGTTAGGTCAACAAGTCAGGAGGATGACCAGAATGAGGAAGTGGAAGAGGAGGTGGTGGCCGATGAAATCACTGACCCAACCTGGGAAGGTGGCAAGCCGAGCGGGGACAGCAGTACAGAGGGGGAGGGATCTGCAGCAACCCAACAGGCTGGAAGAGGCAGTGGGGTGGCAAAAGGGAGAAGGCAGGCCAAACCAAACAGGCTCGCAACTGTTCCCCAGAGCACCCCCTTGCAGCAATCTCTCTTGCCAAGGGCTAGATGTTCCGCAGTCTGGCGCTTTTTTGAGGAAAGTGCAGACGATAAAAGAATTGTCATTTGCAACAAGTGCCATACCAAAATGAGCTGGGGCGTGAAAACTAGCAACCTCACCACCACCAGCATGATCCGCCACATGGCATCAAAGCACCCTAATATGTGGGCCGAACGCTTGGGTCCACAATCAGTGTCTGCGGGTCACACCACTGCCTCCTTTTCCCCTGTGTTACATGCTGGCCAATCCCATGTCCAAGACGCAGGCCCCGTGCCTCCCGCCCTGCACCTGGACCTTCGCAAGCACCATCAGCTAGCACATCCACATCTGTGTCCCAGCAGAGCGTACAGATGTCTATACCCCAGGCCTTTGAACAAAAGTGCAAATACCCAGCCACCCACCCACAGGCCATACCACTAAATGCGCACCTTTCAAAATTGCTGGCCCTGGAAATGTTGCCATTTAGGCTTGTGGACACTAAGGCTTTCCCCAGCCTGATGGCGGCGGCAGTCCCTCGTTACTCAGTCCCCACCTGCCACTATTTTCCCCGGTGTGCCGTCCCCGCCTTACACCAGCATGTGTCCCGTAACATCATCCGTGCCCTGACCAATGCAGTTATTGGGAAGGTCCACTTAACGACTGACACATGGACAAGTGCTTGTGGCCAGGGATGCTATATTTCCCTAACGGCACACTGGGTGAACGTTGCGGAGGCCAGGAGTGAGTCGTACCCTGAGATGGCACAGGTGCTACCGCTGCAAAGAATTGCGGGCCCTACTTCCATTAGGATTGCCGCCACCACCTACATTAGTGGCTGCAACTCACTATCATCTTGCAGTACCAGTCAGCCATCAGTTAGTAGCTGGAAGCAGTGTAGTACTGCAGTGGGGAAGTGGCAACAGTCCGTGCTTAAACTAATATGTTTAGGTGATAAACAGCACACTGCTGCAGAGCTGTGGCAGGGTATAAGGGACCAGACTGAGCTGTGGATCTCGCCATTCAACCTACAACCAGGCATGGTTGTGTCTGATAATGGCTGTAACTTGGGGGCGGCTTTGGAGCTCGGCAAGCTCACACACACACATACCATGCCTAGCCCACGTGTTCAACTTAGTGGTTCAGCGGTTTCCCAAAACCTACCACAATTTGCCTGAGTTACTGGTAATGGTGCGCTGCGTGTGTGCCCATTTTCGAAAGTCATCTACAGCTGCCGCTGGTCTAATAACACTGCAGAAGCGCTTTCAATTGCCAGCTCACCGACTGCTGTGCGACGTGAGCACGCGCTGGAACTCCACATTCCACATGTTGGCCAGGCTTTGTGAGCAGCAGAGGGCAGTAGTGGAATACCAGCTGCAACAGGGTCATCCCTTTCCAGTCAGCTTTCTGCTCTTCACAAACGACTAGTGGGCATGGATGTCTGACCTCTGTGAGGTTTTACGCAACTTTGAGGAATCAACACAGATGATCAGCGTAACCATCCCACTTCTGTGTCTACTGAAACACTTGCTGCTCACAATGCGGTAGATTGCTTTGCATGTGGAAGTGGTGGAAATGGGGTAAAACATTACACAGGGTGATAGCCAGACCACCCTCCGTTTGTCGTCTCAGAGTGAATTGGATGATGATGAGGAGGAGGAGGAGGAGCAGGAGACGGTTGCCTCCGCTACAAAGGGTAGTACCCACAGCAGGTTTAAGCTATCTCTTCAGCATGTTCCAACAAGATAATAACCACTCTCACATTGGCAGCACTACATACTGTAACATGCTCTTTAGAGTATCTAACAGCATCCCTGGACAGCTTGATCACTCAATCTCTCTCCACCATTAAGAATGTCTGGGACTACATGCGCTGACGGATGGATCTTCCTTGCAGAGCAGCCAACAACTACCTTGACTGACCAATAAGTCCAAGTTGAAATATCTTGGAATGACATACCACAAGAAGATATCCACCATCTATATGACCACTACCATACCTGAGTGGTAGCCTGTATCACTAATGAAGATGCAACCAGTATTGATGATTGCAGAACCAAAATAAAGGGTGCACCACCTTAATTGGGTGATCACTGTCCAAGCACATCTAACAGTTTCTATAGTGGACACAAATAGTGGGCCCAATTTTCTTCAAAATCAACTGTGAATACCGCAATTTACCTGGACATCTTTAAACACTTTTTTGCACTCAACTAACACCAGAAGAAAAAATATCCTGCTTTTTCCAACAAGATGGGGCAACATGCCACACCTCACGGAACTCACTGGCACAGGTTCATGAACTGTTTACGGAGGAGCGAACTGTGAGCAAGGAGTTACGGCCACCACGTTCCCCAGACTTGTCCAAATGCCATTTTTATCTGTGGTGAAATTTAAAACAGAAAGTGTACACTAACAATCCACAATCCTTTTTTGTAAACTAAACAATGTGGCGTGCCAGAACCGCAGGGGCTACACGTGAGGTGCACGGTGGGCCGATGAGGGGCCAATAATAATACAGTTCATCGGTTTACTCACGGTTAGCAGAAAGCCTCCCTGGGCCAGCAGCACAGTGATGAAGAAGACAGCACGAAATCCTCCGGGGCACACTCTGTGGTAGGGAGGCACCAGCCTAGATGGAGGTTGAGGTGCCCTGGATGGCAGTGGTGTTTAGGGTGCTTGTGGCGGGTGGGTCCCTTGGTGGTATTTGTCGTGATGCCAGTACAGTTTATGGTGGTACAACCAGTTGTAGTAATATTGAAGAATGAAGTAGACAGTGGTAGGGTACAACTCACAACTTTTACTGTGGCTGGTTTTAGTTGCGGCATATACATCCAGACAGAATACAGTCTTTTGTTCTTTAGAGGAATTCTGTTGATCCACTGTTAATAGGTTTGGCTAGGTTTTGACTCAGGCTGTGGTTCTGTAGAGGTATTTCTGGTATGCTTAGTCCTATTATTTCTGTATCTTCCAAGCCCTTGAACAGGTAGCTAATCTGTCTTCTATAATGTATGGTGAGGCTACCTGTTGCTAGATTGTCCTCCACCATGTGCAAAGGTGTCCATTAAGCCTTAGGTAGTGGCTGTTATCACCGATGTCTCTCTATTAGCTTGGATTTCTTCCAGGGATGCAACACTATCCTCTGGTTGTAGGATGTAAGGAGCTAAGAGGATCACAGGAGGAAAACGCTCTCCTGCCCCTCAAATCTTGGCTCTACTTCATTGCTGCTTCAGACTTCACCCACTACTCTGTGGTGTGTAGCTTCAGCTTAACAACTCACTCTACTCCTCTCAACAACCTCTCAACAACCCCTCAACAACCACCCACACTAGGCCTGACTAAAGTATTTATATAAACTAAGTGCTATCCCCATCTAGTGGTGGGATGTATAAAATACACCTAACCAGCCTATGAACAGGGATACAACAGGTGATGTAATGCAAAATGACATGCAACATCGTAATGTAGTTTCACAGTTAATTTTGCAGTTCCCATGAGTCTTGAGTGGGACGCTGCAATAATCCTCATTTTGATAATCCTTCTGGGTACTGTAGTCCACCCTTTCCAGTTATTACTTTAGTTGCCCTCCTATGAACCCTCTCCATCTCTGCTATGTCTGTCTTGTTCACAGGAGCCCAGAATTGTACACAATACTCCAAGTGTGGTCTGACTAGTGATTTGTACAGTGATAGGACTATGTTCTCATCAGGCAGGTGCATCAATGCCTCTGTTGTTGCACCCCATAATTGTATTGGTCTTGGCAGCAGATGCCTGACACTGGTTTCTACAGTTAAGTTTGCTGTCCACTAAAATTCCTAAGTTCTTTTCCATGTCAGTGTCACCCAGTGTTTGACCATTTAGTATGTACAGGTGACTTCCATTATTCCTTCCCATGTGCATAACCTTACATTTGTCAGTGTTAAACCTCACCTTCCACTTAGCTGCCCAAGCCTCCAATCTATCCCGAATCTTCTGTGGCAGTATACTGTCCTCTTCCATGTTTATTACTTTACACAGTTTAGTATCGTCAGTAAAAAATAATATTTTACAATGTAACCCTTCTACAAGATCATTAATAAATATATTGAAGAGAATAGGACACAATACTGACTCCTGTGGTACCCCACTGGTGACCCAATCTAAGTATGTATCGTTAATAACCACCCTCTGTTTTCTTTCACTGAGCCAGTTCATCTACCCACACACACACACACATACACACACACACACACATTTTCTCCCAGTCTAAGCATTCTCATTTTATGTACTAACCTTTTATGTGGCACAGTATCAAATGCTTTGGAGAAGTCAAGATATATAAAAATCCATTGGCTCACCCCGATCAAGTCTAGAACTTACCTCCTCATAGAAACTGATTAAATTAGTTTGACATGACCGATCCCTCATGAAGTCATGTTGATACATTTATTTTCATTGAGATACTCCAGAATAGCATCTCTTAGAAAACCTTTAAATACTTTACAGATAACAGATGTTAGACTTACCGACCTATTGTTTCTGGGCTCTGTTTTCGACCGTTTTTTTAATATTGGCACCACATTTGCTAAGTGCCAATCCTGCGGAACAGACCCTGTCATTATAGAGTCCTTAAATATCAGAAATAAGGGTCTGTCTATGACATTATTTAATTCTCTTAGGATACAGGGGTGCATGCCATCTAGACCTGGTGATTTGTCTATTTTAATCTTTTTAAGATGCTGCTGCACTTCTTCATGGGTCAGACTGCCAACCTTTAATGGGGAGTTTATTTTTACACTGTGAATACAGTAGAGAAAAATATATTTAACACATTTGCTTTCCTTATCGTTCTGTACAACTCCTCCCTCATCACTCTGTAAACTGCCAATACTTTAAAGGGACACTGACAGGCCCAAAAAGCATATTTAGGTATATATATGACAGTACAGGTCTTATAAAGTGTATTAGAATCATCTAAGTATCCCCCCTGTCCTCCTTATAAATACAGTAAAATGAAGTTTTATAACCTGCTTGAATCGTCTTCAATCTGCCCAAGGGGCGGCGTTTCATCTCAACTTGCGCCCAGCCAGCCTCGCCCCAACTGCCGTTTGAAGCGCCGCCCAGCTCATCAATATTCACTTCGCTGGGCGGCGCACTAATCTGCACTAATCATATTGCGCCTGCGCACTAATTAACCCCTTTTGAGATGTAACAGAGCAGCGCTCTGAAGCGCTGCTATGAACTGTGCCCGGCGCATGCGCATAAAGCAGAGGCTGCATCGGCCTCTGAGAATCAGACTGTGCGCAGGCGCGATGCGATCCTGGCCAGTGAGGGTGCCGGGCGCATGCGCTGAAGATGAGCCGGAGGCTGATGCCCATAGTATTGTATTGGGCATGTGCCGGATCTTGCGTCGGGGACACTAGTAGCCGCCCAGCGAAGTGAATATTGATGAGCTGGGCGGCGCTTCAAACGGCAGTTGGGGCGAGGCTGGCTGGGTGCAAGTGGAGATGAAACGCCGCCCGTTGGGAAGATTTAACACGATTCAAGCAGGTTATAAAACTTCATTTTACTGTATTTATAAGGTGGACAGGGGGGATACTTAGATGATTCTAATACACTTTATAAGACCTGTACTGTCATATATATACCTAAATATGCTTTTTGGGCCTGTCAGTGTCCCTTTAAAGTTTACATTTTTTACAATTTATATAATTAAAAGAAGAACTCCTGCACAAAAATGTTATTGTGAGTTTGTGAGTTATACCTAATGCTTCTCATCTGTGTCATGTGACCAGCAATCAGACTCACCAACTGACACAATATCTTATGTGTGGACAGGAAGTCCGTTTCTCTATGTATTCCTATGGAAGTCTCACTCTCAGTCTTATAGGAATGAATAGAGATGTAACTGACTTCCTGTCCAGTTGGAGATCAGAGAGTTGGTCACATGACACAGCTACAATTAGAAGAAAGGGGATAGCTCACAAATACAGTCACTGATGAGAAGATTACATTCACTACAGATTACATCATGCACATTTCTAACAGGTCAGAGAATAAAAATGTAGTGGGAGTTCTACTTTAACCCCTTAAGGACAAGGCCATATTTCACCTTAAGGACCAGCCATTTTTTTCAAATCATGTCACTTTATGTGTGAATAACTTTAAAACGCTTTTACTTATCCAGGCCATTCTGAGATTGTTTTTTCATCACATATTGTACTTCATGACACTGGTAAAATGGAGTAAAACAAAAATTCATTTTTATTTCTAAAAAAATACAAAATTTACCAAAAATGTGGAAAAAATTAGCAAATTTCCAAGTTTCAATTTATCTACTTCTATAATACATAGTAATACCTCCAAAAATAGTTATTACTTTACATTCCTCATATGTCTACTTCATGTTTAGATCATTTTGGGAATGCCATTTTTTTTGGGGGGGGGGGGGGGGATGTTACAAGGCTTAGAAGTTTAGAAGCAAATCTTGAAATTTTTCAGAAAAAGGACCAGTTCAGGTCTGAAGTAACTTTGTGAGGCTTACATAATAGAAACCACCCAAAAATGACCCCATTCTAGAAACTACACCGCTCAAGGTATTCAAAACTGATTTTAAAAATGTCGTTAACCCTTTAGAATTTCGGTTTTTGGGCAAATTTTCCATTTTATTAAACAAGTTTTTAAAAACACCCCATATGTGGTCGTAAACTACTGTACGGGCACATGGTAGGGCGTAGAGGGAAAGGAGCACCGTGTGGTTTTTGGAAGGCAGATTTTGCTGGACTGGTTTATTTACACCATGTCCCATTTGAAGCCCCCATGATGCACCCCTAGAGTAGAAAGTGACCCCATCTAAGTGACCCATCTAAGAAACTACACCCCTCAAGGTATTCAAAACTGATTTTACAAACTTTGTTAACCCTTTAGGTGTTCCACAAGAGTTATTAGCAAATGGAGATGAAATTTAAGAATTTACATTTTTTGACAAATTTTCCATTTTAAAGTGGTTCTGCACTTTGTTTTAACTGATGATCTATCCTCTGGAGCGCCACGGCCTTAACACTGTTTACCGCTGGCCCAGTGACGTTACGACTGGTATCAACTGGCCTGGGTGCGGCTAAGCTCTGTTCACTTGAATGGAGCTCAGCCCCGCCCACGCTAGTTGATACTAGTCGTGATGTCACTGGGCCAGCGGTAAACAGTGAGAAGGCCGCGGCGCTGCTGGAGCACCGCAGCCTTCTCAAACAGCTGATCGGCGGGGGTCCCGGGTGTCGGACCCCCGCCAATCAGATGCTGATGATCTATCCAGAGGATAGATCATCAGTTAAAACAAAGTGCAGAACCCCTTTAATCCATTTTTTCCAGTAACAAAGCAATGGGTAACAGCCAAACAAAACTCAATATTTATTGCCCTGATTCTGTAGTTTGCTGAAACACCCCATATGTGGTTGTAAACTACTGTACGGGCACACGGCAGGGCGTAGAGGGAAAGGAGCGCTGTGTGGTTTTTGGAAGGCAGATTTTGCTGGACTGGTTTATTTACACCATCTCCCATTTGAAGCCCCCCTGATGCACCCCTAGAGTAGAAACTCCATAAAAGTGACCCTATTTTGAGGCAAGGTTACCAAAAATAGAAATTCTGAAATTTAATCTCCATTTGCCATAAACTGTTGAGGAACACCTAAAGGGTTAATAAAGTTTGTAAAATCAGTTTTGAATACCTTGAGGGGTGTAGTTTCTTAGATGGGGTCACTTTGATGGAGTTTCTACTCTAGGGGCGCATCAGGGGTTCTTTAAATGGGACAGGGTGGCAAGAAAAAGGCCATCAAAATCTGCCTTCCAGAAACCATATGGCGTTCATTTCCTTCTGCGCCCTGCCGTTTGGTCATACAGCAGTTTACAAACACATATGGGGTGTTTCTGTAAACTGCAGAATCAGGGTAATAAATATTAAGTTTTGTTTGGCTTTTAACCCTTGATTTGTTACTGGAAAAAATGGATTAAAATTGAAAATTTGCCAAAAAATAGCTGTTTTGGCACAGTTTTTTTTTGTTATTTTGACCGTGTTCCTCTGAGGGGTTAGGTCATGGGGTATTTTTATAGAGCAGATTCTTACGGATGCGGCGATACCTAATATGTCTACTTTTTTTTACATTTATTTAGGTTTTACACTATATTATCCTTTTTTAAACAAAAAAAAACATTTTAGTATTTCCATAGGCTAAGTATCTTTTTTTTTTTAGTTTTTAGCTGATTATCTTAGGTAGGGGCTCATTTTTTGCGGGATGAGAGGATGGTTTTATTGGCACTATTTTGGGGGGTATATGACTTTTGGATCGCTTGCTATTACACTTTTTGCGATGTAAGGTGACAAAAAAATACCTTTTTTTGCACCGTTTTATTTTATTTTTTTTGACCGTGTTCATCTGAGGGGTTAGGTCATGGGGTATTTTTATAGAGCAGATTCTTATGGACACGGCAATACCTAATATGTCTACTTTTTTATTTATTTTAGTTTTGCAAAGTCTGAGAACCATAGTTTTTTTTTCGATTGTCCCTTGCTAAATGGAATTAAAATTGGGGATGGGGCTTATAAATGTAGTATTTTGTGGAAGTGTGGTACTCCCTGAAGCAACCAATAATGCAGAGGCCTGACTGATCGGGGCACGTGTCACACTGAGTGGTGGTGTCCTTCCGTATCCCCCTCCTGTGACACACTCTGCACCTTTTTTGAGTCCGTACCTTCTTTCCAGTATGGGGGACCACACCTGGAAAGTGTTGGCCAGGGACGATCCGGGCGCCTCCAGTTCCTGAGGTACTCCGGCCTGCTCCGGTCAGAAAAGATCAGGTCCTTGAGGACTGCCTCATAGAACTGAAGAAATTTCCCTATGTTGCCAGCGCTCCGGGACAGCACAAAAGAGTTGTACAAGGCAACCTGTATCAAGTAGACCGCAACTTTTTTGTACCATGCCCGGGTTTTGCGCATGGCGTTATATGGCTTGAGGACTTGATCAGAGAGATCAACTCCTCCCATATACCGATTGTAGTCGATGATACAATCGGGCTTGAGGACCGTTGCGACGGTACCTCGCACAGGTACAGGGGTGATGCCGTTACCGTGAATTGTGGACAGTACAAGGACATCCCTCTTGTCCTTATATCTGACCAGCAACAGGTTTCCACTGGTAAGGGCACGGGTCTCACCCCTGGGGATAGGTACCTGGAGGGGGGGGGTAGGGAGGCCGCGTTGATTTATCCACACGATCCCACAAGCGGACGTGGATCTGGCGGCGAGGGACTGGAACAAGGGGATACTAGTATAAAATTTATCCACAGGTGGTAACCTTTATCTAGCAGTCGGTGCATAAGGTCCCACACAAGTTTCCCTCTAACACCCAGAGTGGGGGGACATTCTGGGGGTTCAATACGGGAATCTCGCCCCTCGTACACACAAAACTTGTAAGTGTACCTTGAGGTACTTTCACAAAGTTTGTACAGCTTCACGCCATACCTCGCCCGCTTAGAGGGAACATACTGGCGAAAAATTAGTCTCCCATTGAAAGCAACGAGAGACTCATTAACCGCGACCTCCCTTCCAGGTACATAGGCCTCCAAAAATTTGGCCCCAAAGTGATCGATGACCAGCCTGATTTTGTACAGGCGGTCAAAGGCAGCATTATCTGCACAATGCAGGCATTTCCGAATGGCCTTAAAACGGGAGCGTGTCATGGCCGTACTGTAAAGTGGGGTCTGGTAGAGGACGTCCCCACTCCAGTACAGCCTGATACTGGGTTTTTTGACTAGGCCCATGTGCAGCACGAGGTCCCAAAACGTCTTCATCTCAGCTGCACTGACCGGAGTCCAGCCACCGGCCCTAGCCAAAAAGGAGCCCGAGTGATGAGCAATGAACTGTTGGGCGTACAAGTTCGTTTGCTCCACCATCAGATTCACAAAGTGGTCACTGAAAAAAAGACTAAAATAGTCATATTCAGTGAAGCCCACTGTGGGAATCTGGATTCCTGGTTGGCCAACAAAATCAGGAATCACAGGCTCAAAATCCTCTGGGGTACACGGAAAACTAGTACGAGCCCCAGAGCTGCTCGTGCTAGTGTGGGCCACAGGGTCCCTGGCATGGGGGTCCCCTTGCTCTGCCTGGCGGCGTCTTTGCCGCCTTGGGGGCTCATCATCCTCACTGGGGCTCTCGGAGTCGGAGGCAAGCTGGGCGTATGCCTCCTTGGCCGAGAACATCTGGCGGGCCATAGAGGAGTGTGTGTGTGTGTGGAAAACTTTATTTAGTGTGCATGTGTGTGGGGGCACGGGTGTTCACGGACTTTGCCCTAAACCTAACAGAAAACAAAAAACAAAATAAAACCCCAAAAAAGGCAAAAAAAATAATCAAACTCGCTGATCAGCGGTAGGGTGGGTGATGCGCTAACAGTGGTCGGACGCTAAGAGTGCAGGCCACAATCAGCATACGCCCAAAAAAAAAAGCTTGCGCTCAAAAAAATGTGTGTGGGTGTGTGGGGGGCAAGCTGCAGCACCCCTGGGGGGTCTAGGGTCACACAGCTCAGGGTGATGCAACAGTCAAACTTTTTTTTTTTCCCCTAAATTCTCCCTGCCTAACCTAACCTTTCCCTAACCTGTCCCTAAAGTACCTTTTAGTGCCAAATGGCACTGTGGAGGGTCAGAAGGTGGGTGCTGGGCACAGATGGGGGTGCAGGGTCAGGAGATCCGACGCAGGCTGCTCTCTCTTCTCGCTCCCGGACGCAGAATTAATCCCCGCCCGCCTGTGCAGCAAATAGGAAGCGATTCTGTGAGGTGATGTCACCATCACCTCACAGGATCTAAGGATAGTGATTGGTGGTGTATTATTACACCACCGATCGCCATCCTATTCCGGGTTATCGGGTCACCAGAGACCCAAATAACCCGGAAACGCAGCAAACCGCAGGTCTGAATTGACCTGCAGTTTGCTGCGATCGCCGATACTGGGGGGTCACAGGACCCCCTCGGCATTGTCACAGAATGCCTGCCGAATGATTTCAGCAGGCACTCTGTTCCGGTACGTCATGTGTCCCCAACAGGTTAAGAACATTTTAGGTATGCACCTCTCACAGTTAGAATTTAGGATTGGTCACTAATTCCTAGGTGTCCATCAATCTGCACGTCTGTTGTTCTGTCAGGTCTATTGGTTAGTACTAAGTCCAGTATGGCCGTCTCTCTAGTTGCGTCCTGGACCAGTTGGGAAAGGTATTTGTCTTTGGTTATTGCCAAGAACCTGTTTCCTTTATGAGATCCATAGGTTTGTTTCCCAGCCTATATCTGTTGAAAACTAAATATATAATTATGTTATAATTTTGATATATCGTATGTCACTTTGTATTTGTAGGCTGGGGATACTGCCTTTGGTATACAATAGGGCTTGTTTTGCACATTACCAGCACAGCACTTGGCACTTTACATGTATAGATGCCCATTTAGTGGTCATTTTTTTGTATTCCCTCCCTTTGCCTCTCTTTGGTCATACTCAAGATATACATCTCCCAGTTGTGTACCACACTTAGTATTTTTAAGTCTGTCATCTCTTTTTGTATTTTTTTTTTTTTTAATATATTCTCAATAAAATTGCTTTTTAATTATAGCTGTATAGCCTCAGTGCTTTATTGTAGGTTTTTTTCATGTATGTATTACTGAGCTAGCTTTTCTTTGAGGGGTTTGTAAGTGACTTATTGCTCTCAATTGACCAATATTTTTTCTTTTGTTGTAACCTACTTTGGTTTAAACTTTCTACAGATATAGACTAGGAAACTGAAACCTGTGTATTTCATAAAGGAAACAGGTTCTTGGCAATAACCAAAGACAAATACCTTTCCCAACTGGTCCAGGACCCAACTAGAGAGACGGCCATACTGGACTTAGTACTAACCAATAGACCTGACAGAACAACAGACATGCAGATTGATGGACACCTAGGAAATGGTGACCATAAAATAATAACCCTTGTAATAGTGGCCACATTATGATTGGCTGCCTCATCTATTTCCCATAGTAGCAGATTTTCTGTGGACTCTCTAATATTAGGTGGTTTATAAATTCCTATCAATATTTTATAATTGTTTTTGCCTCCATGTATTTCTACCCACAGTGACTCCACACATTAATTTCCCTCACTTATATCTTCCCGCAGTGTGGGTTTTAGACAGGACTTTACATAAAGGCAAACCCTTTCGCCTCTCCGGTTTTGATGATCCTTTCTAAAAAAAAATGTAACCTTGTACATTAACTGCCCAGTCATAGCTATCATCCAGCCATGTCTCAGTTATTCCCTGTATGTCATAGTATCAGACATTACTAATTCCAGTTCACCAATTTTATTGGTTAGGCTTCTGGCATTGTATATGTATAATTCCTACACCAGTTCTTGAGCCACTTGTTTACCCCCTTAATCTCCCGCTGTCTTTCTGGTGTGGCATTCCAGAAAATACAACCTTTGAGGTCCTTGCCCTGAGCTTGTGACCTGTAAGTCCCTGAAATCATTTTAAGGACCCTCCACCTACCTTTGTCATTGGTTCCAATGTGGTCCATGACCGCTGTGTCTTCGCCAGCCCCTCCCAGTAATCTATCGACCTGATCCACGATATGTCAAACCCAAGCGCCAGGAAGACAACACACCATTTGACAATCCCGTTTTTTGTACAGATCACCTTATCTATACCCCTAATGACTGAGTCTCTCACTGCCAGCACCTGTCTGGCCTGCCCTGCACTCCTGGTCCCCTGCTTACTGGAGCTGACATTCCATGGACTGGCACACGAAGTGTCTGGCTGCAGCAGCGCTATCCCTGAACTGACATCCCCTTCATCTGACAACCTTGCAAACTTGTTGGGGTGTGTCAGATCAGGGCTAGACTCCCTTGCACTCTTCCCTCTACCCTGCTTTTTAACAGTTATTCAGCTATCTACCTCACTTTCCTGATACTTCATACTACCACCCTCCCCCTCAACTAACCCATATACCGTAGTGTCCAGTAAGGAGCAAACTCTTATCCATATTGTATCGCAGTGCTGAAATTCACTCATTTAGATACAGGATCCGGGATTTCAAACATGCAATTTGCCCACATTCTGCACAAAAATATGCTCCCTTAAATGGCTGTTCCAGGAATGTATACATTCCACAAGATGTGAACTGGATTGCCTTGTGAATCATGGAGCATGCACTTTCTAATGGGGATTACACCAGAAGAGAAAAAAAATACAATAATACAGTGCAATGAAAATGCTAAACAATTAAATTATTGTAGTTCCCTTCTAAAGTCACTGAATCTCAAGTCACGTTTTCAGTCTGTTTATATAGCTGCTATTCCAAGAGAACTCCAAACCAGACTGTCACGTGCCGGAGGCCCAAGGCAGACCTCTGGGACGTCTTGCAAACAGGACACAGGCAAGATTCAGACCAGGGACTAACAGAATACTTTATTACACATGTAATAAAAGAACATGAAAGCATAGCAGGTTAACCACTTCCCATCTGGGCCATTTGCCACCTTCCTAACCAGGCCTAATTTTGCAAATCTGACATATCTCACTTTATTTGGTAATAACTTTGGAACGCTTTTACTTATCCAAGTCATTCAGAGATTGTTTTCTCATGACACATTGTACTTCATGCTAGTCATAAATTTGAGTCAATATATTTCACCTTTATTTATGAAAAAATCCCAAATTTACCCAAAATTTTGAAAAATTCCCAATTTTTTATTTTTTTTGCGATTTTCTTATGGAGGGGCTCATTTTTTGTGGGATGAGGTGACGTTTTTATTGGTATCATTTTGTGGGACATACGCCTTTGGGATCACTTGGTGTTGCACTTTTTGTGATGTAAGGTGACAAAAATAGCTTTTTTTGACACAGTTTTTATTTTTATTTTTACGGTGTTCATCCGAGGGGTTTAGTCATGTGATATTTTTATAGAGCTGGTTGTTACGGACGCGGCAATACCTAATATGTATACTTTTTTTTATTTATTTCACTTTAACACAATAATAGCATTTTTTTAACAAAAAAAATGATGTTTTAGTGTCTCCATGTTCTGAGAGCTATAGATTTTTTTTATTTTTTGAGCGATTTTCTTATGTAGGGGCTCATTTTTTGCGGGATGAGGTGACGGTTTTATTGGTACCATTTTGTGGGACATACGCCTTTTTGATCACTTGGTGTTGCACTTTTTGTGATGTAAGGTGACAATAATGGCTTTTTTAGACAGTTTCTTTAAAAAAGTTTATGATGTTTATCGCACTGGGTCAATCATGTGAAATATTTATAGAGCCGACCGTCACGGACGCGGCAATACCAAATATGTCTATTTAATTTAATTTTATTCCTTACATGGGGAATTATTTTTTTATATGTGAAACCTTTTTATTTTTTTTATTTTTTTAACACTTTATTTTTATTTTTTTTATTTTACACTTTGCGTCCCCCATAAGGTCATACAAGACCTCTGGGGGACATTTACGTCACTTTTTTTTTCACTGTTGATTTCTCCTGTAACTGGGGCTGACATAGTAGCCCCAGTTACAGAAGAAATGCACCCCCCAGAGAGGCTGTACAGCGCAATACAGCGCTGTACAGCCTCAGTGCAGGGCTGATCGAGGTCTCTGAAAAACCTCACACAGCTCCGGCACTCTCCGGTCCTGGCGATTACATGACCGCCGGGCCGGAACAGGAAACGCATAGCACTTCCTGCTCTGTATGCACAGCGCTCGGTGAGCGCTGTGTATACAGTGATCTAGAAGGTAGGGACACCTGGGCACTGTCCCTGCCTTCTCTAAGGGTTCTCCTGATGTCGCTGACAGCGGGCAACCCGATCAGCAGCTGCACGATTAGCGTGCAGCTGCGATCTCTGAAAGGACGTTTTAAAATGTCCATTAGGAGATAGACAACCACCTCCCGGACATTTATATTCAATGGGAAGACGGGAGGTGGTTAAGCAATAGTGGTAGCACTACCACAGAGCCAAGTGCACCGGTAGACCCAGGAGGGCAAAGAGCCAGTGAGCCCCATTCTTCACAGAGCCCATGGTGGTGGGAATGAACTGGGCCGAGGGCTCACTGGTCGCACCTCTAGGAAGGTCCAGGTACACTTGTCCGCTACCTGCAGAGAACCAGAGACAAGTCTGAAACCCAACCAAACACAGGACATAATGCAAACAACAAACGGGAACCAGCACAGAAGCAGATGCCTGGACCCCAAGCGGAATGGAAGCATGGCGGTCTCAGGCATAGCTGCACACAGACTAGAGATCCTCCCTCCGGAGAACCCAGGGGCCCTCTCACAAAAGCAGGACAAACACAGGAACATAAGCAGTAAGGCACTGCAAGACAGACAAGGAACAGACTAGCTCAGAAGCAGTAGGCACTGCCAGGCTGGACATGGAACAGGCAGGATCGGAAGCAGTAGGCACTGCCAGGCTGGACATGGAACAGGCAGGATCGGAAGCAGTAGGCACTGCCAGGCTGGACATGGAACAGGCAGGTTCAGAAGCAGTTTAGCACTGCCAAGACATCAGACGCAGTTAGAGCACTGCTAGGCTAAACATGGAACAGAGTGGACTCAGATACAGAATAGGAACAGAGGAACAAGCAAGGCATGGACAAGGACAACAACATCACAGTACATGTACAGAAGATCAGACAAAGCAACAACAACACTTTACCAGGCGACACTACACAGAAGGGCAGATGGAAAAACCCCCAGGGTCAGCAGCAAGGTACTACACCCAGCAAGACACAAGAAAGACTGATCACAAGCCCCACAGCTCACAGATAGATATAGAGGGCACCTGATAAGCCACACCCAAGAAAAGATCAGGGAATGTTAACCCCATCAGAACCAAACAGGAAAGGGAGACTTCATGAACAGAGAAGAGAACACACAGGCTGCAGAACAGGACGTTGCCCCTGGCAATCAGAATACAAGGAGTCCACCGCAGCCAGTACGCCAGAGCACAAACAACCCATAAAACAAACAGAAATGCATCCATACTAAGGCCATGTTCACACACAAGGCCGCAGCCAGCACGCATCACAGAACCAGCATACATGGGGACACCCAGAGCCAGCACACAAAGCGCATGCAGCCAGCCTAGACGGCACTAGAGACAGGATCCACAGAAATGCAGACACGGAAGCCACAAACACAGACCACAGTTCACACACACCACCGCAGCCAGCACACAGTCCCAAGCAACCAGCATACACAGGAGTCAGCCTGTAACCAGTACGTAAGGGAGCCTGCAGCCAGCCTACACGGCACCAGAGACAGGAACTGCACAGAGATGCAGACACGGGGAGTACACACATACATGGGCATAGTTCACACAAGACACCACAGCCAGCACGCAGCCCCAAGCAACCAGCATATACAGGTTTTGGCCTGCAGCCAGTACGCAAGAGAGCCTGCAACCAGCCTACACGGCCACAACTGTCACAGACAGTGAAACGCACCGTGACATAGACTGCTGATTTTTTTACCCTCTGGATTCAACCAGTGATGCAGCGTGCATTTTACACACTAATGTAACTGCTGACTCTGCCTCTCATCTCCCCTACATTTCAGATTACCTCTCATATCCCTGCAGGCGCTGTCTAAATGGCAAACAGTTTGTTGTCCATAACAACCAATCACAGCACAGATTTCATTTTACTACGACGCTTTTATGTTTTATGCAAATATTCTAATTGGATCAAAGATAACAGTGAGTATTTCTAGGTATGAAATAGCATTAGAAATTATTTATATAATGTAGATAGCTGTATACACATGCAATGCCCATAAATGCGCTAGTATTTTTTAAAAATATATATACAGCAATGCAAATGTTTTAGGCAGGTAAGGAAAAATTATGCAGGTATGGAAAAATGCGGCAATGTAAGAATGCTTTCAAAAATAGAAGTGCTAACAGTTAATTTTTATCAATTAACAAAACGCAAAGTACATGAACAAAAGAGAAAACTAAATCAAATGAATATTTGATGTGACAACTCATTGCCTTCAAAGCAGCATCAATTCTTCTAGGTACACTTGCACACAATTTTAGAAGGAACTTGGCAGGGAGGTTGTTCCAAACATTTTGGAGTATTCTTCATATAATCCCAGACAGACTTGATGATGTTGAGATCAGGGCTCATCACTTTCAGAACTCTTCCTTACACTGAACTTGTTCTTCCTTACACTGAAGATAGTTAATTACTTGTGTTGATGGAGCACCAAAGTGCTCGGGTGCTCGAGTAGAACACCTCGGGAGTCTTGGGTGCTCTACCGAGCACCCCAGCACAATGGGAGTCAATGGGGGAACCCGAGCATTAAACCAGACACCCCCTGCTCTGAAGAGGGGAGGGTGTCTGGTTCACATGAAAAGGTCAGAAATTGATGGAAACACCACTGAAATGGTTCGGGAACAGCATGGGGAGGATGTCTGGATGCATCTTGGACTCCCAGGTCGCAGCTGGGAACGATGTTATCTGAGTAGTACGCCAATTTTACAGACTGACAATAATACGCACAAAACCGAAGATAATTGATTTTAGAGGAAAAATTGTTAGGAAACATTCTTTCCTGTATATTTACTTGTATATAAAGTGCAAGTGCTGCCAAAAAGGAAGAGGCACTCCGATAACCTGTATATCACATAAAGGAGGGCACTTTTTTACATTGTGGTACAATTGTTCAGGTAGTGGGACTCCTACACTCATGAAGCCTATGTACTAAGAGAAAGGGCCTGCTGGTGACCATCTTAAACATTAGGGGTGAGGGTATGCTACTGATCTGACCATGGAAAAAATTATGGGCCAGGGCCTGCTGCTGAGCTGACCATCAAAAAATTATGGTTAAGGGTCTGCTGGTGAGCTGACTCTCTAAAACATTAGGGGCGAGGGCCTGCTACTGATCTGACCATGGAAAAAATTATAGGCCAGGGCCTGCTGCTGAGCTGACCATCGAAAAATTATAGTTGAGGGTCTGTTGCTGAGCTGACTCTCTAAAACATTAGAGGCGAGTGCCTGCTGCTGATCTGACCGTCAAAAACAATTATGGTTGAGGTCCTGCTGCTGATCTGACCATCGAAAAAATTATGGTGTGGGCCTGCTGCTGAGCTGACTATCGAAAAGATTATGGTTGAGGGTCCACTGCTGAGCTGACCCTTTAAAATATTAGGAGCGAGGGCAGCCTAATAAGCATGTTGATATGATGGAAGAGGAGGAGGAGGACGAGAAAAGGAAGATTGAACCATATACCCTTTTTTGTGGTGGAAGGGGTGCATGGGAATACAGTGTATTCAATACCCCATAAAAGCCACATTTAACCACCTCCCGTCTGCCTATTGACTATAAACGTCCGGGAGGTGGATCTCTATCTCTGAATGGACGTTATGCGCTTCCTTTCCCGGCCTGGCGGTCATGTGACCGCCGAGGCTGGGAGAGTGCAGGAGCTGTCGGGTCTTCTACAGACCTCAATCAGCCCTGCACTGAGGCTGTAAAGCATTGTATAGTGCTGTACAGCCTCTCTGGGGGGTGTATTTTCCCTGTAACTGGGGCTACTATGTCTGCCCCAGTTACAGGAGAAATCAATAGTTGGAAAAAAAAAAAAGTGAAGTTAAATGTCACCCAGAGGTCTTGTATGACCTTATGGGGGAAGCAAACTGTAAAATAAAAAATAAAAAAATAAAGTGTTAAAATAAAAAGATAAAAAAAGGTTTCACATGTAAAAAAAAATTAAGAAGAAATAAGTAAGAAATATATATTTTTTTAAAACATAGAAAAAATTAAATAAAATAGACATTTGGTATTGCTGCGTCCGTGACAGTCGGCTCTATAAATATATCACATGATCCACCCATTCCGATAAACACGAAGAAAATTATAAACTGTGTCAAAAAAAGCGATTTTTGTCACCTTACATCACAAAAAGTGCAACACCAAATGATCAAAAAGGCGTATGCCCCCAAAATTAGTACCAATCAAACTGTTACCTCATCCTGCAAAAAATGAGATCCTAACTAAGACAATCGGTCAAAAATTTTAAAAACTACTGCTCTCACACGATGGAGACACTAAAACATCATTTATTTGGTTTAAAAAATGATATTATTGTGTAAAACTTAACTAAAAAAGAAAAAGTACACATATTAGGTATCGGTTCGTCTGTAAAGATCTGCTTTATAAAAATGTCACATGACCTAACCCATCAGGTGAACGCTGTAAAAATTTATAAATAAACACTGTGCTAAAACCTTGCCCCATAAAGTGTTATACTGAATGATCAAAAAATCATATATACCCAAAAATAGTATCAATGCTGGTGGTGGTGAGGTTGCTAGTGTTCACGCCCCTGCTATTTCTCATTAATGCAATTATCTAGTCAACCAATCACATGGCAGTTGCTTCAATGCATTTAGGGGTGTGGTCCTGGTCAAGACAATCTCCTGAACTCCAAACTGAATGTCAGAATGGGAAAGAAAGGTCATTTAAGCAATTTTGAGAGTGGCATGGTTGTTGGTGCCAGACGGGCCGGTCTGAGTATTTCACAATCTGCTCAGTTACTGGGATTTTCACGCACAACCATTTCTAGGGTTTACAAAGAATAGTGTGAAAAAGAAAAAACATCCAGTATGCGGCAGTCCTGTGGGCAAAAATGCCTTGTGGATGCTAGAGGTCAGAAGAGAATGGGCCGACTGATTCAAGCTGATAGAAGAGCAACGTTGACTGAAATAACCACTCGTTACAACCGAGGTATGCAGCAAAGCATTTGTGAAGCCACAACACGCACAACCTTGAGGCGGATGGGCTACAACAGCAGAAGACCCCACCTAGTATCACTCCTCTCCACTACAAATAAGAAAAAGAGGCTACAATTTGCACGAGCTCACCAAAATTGGACTGTTGAAGACTGGAAAAATGTTGCCTGGTCTGATGAGTCTCGATTTCTGTTGAGACATTCAAATGGTAGAGTCCGAATTTGGCGTAAACAGAATGAGAACATGTATCCATCCTCTGGCTACTTCAAGCAGGATAATGCACCATGTCACAAAGCTCGAATCATTTCAAATTGGTTTCTTGAACATGACAATGAGTTCACTGTACTAAAATGGCCCCCACAATCAGCAGATCTCAACCCAATAGAGCATCTTTGGGATGTGGTGAAACGGGAGCTTTGTGCCCTGGATGTGCATCCCTTAAATCTCCATCAACTGCAAGATGCTATCCTATCAATATGGGCCAACATTTCTAAAGAATGCTATCAGCACCTTGTTGAATCATAGCCACGTAGAATTAAGGCAGTTCTGAAGGCAAAAGGGGGTCCAACACCATATTAGTATGGTGTTCCTAATAATTCTTTAGGTGAGTGTATGATCAATGCCCAATCAACATCCACTTAAAACTTGATCTTTCTTAAATAGATAAAAAAGATTTAAAAATTCAAAAAATTCAAGCTGATATATATGCGATGTCATTCATAGATATAAAAAAGATTTGAAACCAATCGATATGGTGCAATAATTCATATATTAAGTCCAACATAAACAGATGAACTGGTATCGAATTAGTAGTCGTCACTCTTTCATCATTTGTAGTATATAAATGCTGTGGTATGAGGTACTGTATTGTACGATCTGTCTATTCATACACTGGCGTATGAGAAAAAATGGGGGATCCTTTATTTTCTTGCAAATATACATAAATAGCTCTACTCACTTTATAGTTGCTTCAGCATCTACACCAGAAGCGTCCCTCGTGGTGTATATACACTCACCCACCCTCGTATTGCTGTGAGGTCTATATATATCAGCTCTCTGTACAGCGGTCGTGTTGTTTCGGTCCCGCGATGAAACTGGCGTCTCACGTGATGCTCCGTCACGTGACTTGTGTATCGGAGCTTGTAGTTCTGTCACGTGATGTCTCTGAAGGGTGTTAAATGAAGCGTGAGGAGAAATATTTCTTAGTTGATCCTGCAATCCTTTTTGGATATCGCAATTAGATAAACACTGTACACGGGTAGTGGTGGGTAGTTGCGATCTCTAATTTTACGCCAGATGCGTTTCGAGGTCCTCTTACCTCTTCCTCACTGGCCATACTGAGAGTCTCATCTACCCTCCATTTATACCCTTTTCTTTAGGGAACCCACCAAAACCCGATGTGGATCTCTTAAAGGGACAGACCATCCAATTATAATTCAGCATAATTCTGCCTTATTTGTTGCTTTTATTTAGTTGATTGATGAATCCACATATTAGTTTTTTACGATCAATAGGATTTCTAAAATTATTTATAAAAATAACAAAAATGCATCTGCGTTATTGTTGCGGTTTTCATGCGTTTTTTCTTCTTATTGTGCGTTTTTGTTATTTTTCTATTGTTTTACCTCATTTTCATTGTTGTGTATAATTTATGATTAAAATACACATAAAATAATCAATTGTTGTATAAAATAGTAACCATGCAAAAATAGCGTCCATATAAAAGTAGATGTCTATGTAGAGATTTTTCTTCAGTATTATTAGAAAAGAAATTGGTGTCTTCAATATAAATAAAAAATAAATAAAATAAAACATACAGGTTTTGATAGGAGAAAAATAAAACATACAAGTTTTGATAGGAGAAAAATTGCTAGTAATAGTATTGCATATCATCCATTCGGCCGAATACTACGATGTGCCGAGCATTCTGATGCTCGAGCCGAACTGGTGTTCGGCCGAGCATGCTTGATCAACACTATTAATTATTTAATGTCATTGACTGTGTGTCTGGAGTCATTGTCCTGCAGCAGAATACAGACACTTCCCTAATATTGGAGCCAGACACTTCCCTAATAGTAGTACATGATGGATAAGTACAGTATCTGCCTGTATTTCTCAGGACTGAGGACACCATTAATCCAGACATAATCCCCAACTCCATTTACTAAAAATGAACCTCATGTCACAGTGACGGCTGCAAGCCACTGCTGCTCTGCTCACCATGCCCAGTGGCCCAGACCCACCACCCGCTGTATTCTTCCAGGGGGGCCCAGCCACTGGGTGCATTCTGTCTCTCCACGCAGGCTGTGGCCTGCATGCTGGCAAGGTCTCTTATTCTCTGCCCATAGGGCACACACGCGCTCCCTCCGTCTCTTAAAAGACCGGCACACACACCTTTATCTTCACCAGCCAATGGCTGGCAACCCTGAAGTACCTAAGGCACCTTCCCTGTGGGAGGGTGCCTGACCAATAGTGTCCCTAGCTTCCTATCTTCCTGCAAAGGTGTGCTGTATTCTGTTTGCCTGTGTACCCACCTCTGTACGTTTACAGTATTCTGACCCTCCGCTGCCTGACCTGACCTCCGTATTGATCCTATGCAGCCTGCCCTGACCTCAGACCAGTTCCCATGTTGCACATACTCCGCCAGCCCTGATTACGATTTTGTCTGACCCCTTGATACTTTGCATTGGTGTCTCTGACCCCTGTAGGTCAGCTGTTAACCACACAGAGGATATTTCAGGAGGTAGAGGCCTGGTGGCTCCCCTGCAGTAAAATCCAGCCTCCTGTATAGGGGTTAAAGGGTGAATACCAGGGAACTGCCAAGATAGCACCCCTAGTATTAGCCAAAGCCAAATTTGTTGGTTAACAAGGTCATTCCACACTCACTGCTGTGACAGTTTGCTCAGACTATGAAACCCATTGGTCCACCCAAGATGGGCCTGTCTGAAGTATAAAAGGAGTAAACTACTTAGCGTGGTCATCAAAAGCAACTACAACATACTATTACTGCACGCCTAGACATCTTGACCACTACCACTTCTGTATTGCAAGTTCAAGCCCCAGTGTCTTCCCCATTATGTCTGCCTGTCACAGTTTCTGGCATCTCCACCCTGCATCTTCCAATAACCCCACTCTATGAGGGGGACCATAAATTATGTTGTGAATTTCTGAACTAGCATATCATCCACTTTGAACTACTAGCCCACTGGTAGTGGGTTGTCTGAGGAGTGTTCTGCCACGCTGAAGACACTTGGACATGCAAATCATCAAGATCCACTGCTGGTAGCTCCCTTTGCATTTGCCGACCAATGATGTCCCAGAGGTGCTCAATGGGAGACAAGTACAGAGATGCTGTGGGCTATGGTTGCGCGCTTAGGTCATGCAGGCTGCTCACAGTAGAATAAGCAACATGTGGCCTGGTGTTTTCTTGTTTGAAAAAGGCACCTGGGACACTTTGTAAAAATGGCCATAGCACTGGTTCCAAAACTAAATCAATGTAACAGTGAGCTGTTTGTGTACCTGAAATGAGGACGAGAGGGGTCTGGTTACCATACATTATTCCACTCCCACACCATAATCCTGGAAGTAGGACCAGTCTGTTCCTTTGTGAAGGCCTCTTTATGGCTTTGCCCACTTGTCTGAGACTAAAGCAGGACTCATTACCCATGCAGAAAAATATTATTCCATTGGTGACAGTCAACTGGATTCAGCCTGCGAACTAACCCCTTTCCGGTATGTCTTTAAAGATATTCGTGAGCAGGCACCACAGCCTTCTGAGATCACTGCATATCACATTTTGCAATTTTTTTTAGCAAAATCCAGTACAGAACTGCAACATGCATTAAATCTTTGGGCACTTTGGATGGCCATGGCCCCAAATCATCTTTGTATGATATGCAAATTAGGCAGTAAGGTTCCCAGAGGGGCATTATTTTCTTTCAACAGTGCCCAGGAACGTTCCCATCCAGTGCCCAGGCCTGCCCTCCAACAGAGCCCAAGCACGCCTCTCCTGGGCTGAGACTCCACGCCCCCATCAGTGCCGTTGCCTCCACCCCACCCCTACATCACTGATGCAAGGTAACGCCGCCTACACTTGCCTTCAGCTTCACTGAGAAATCTTACTCAGGCGCATGTCCAGTGACACATTTGAGGCTGATGCCCTCAGCAGGACATGAAGCATGCAGGTGCAGGCAGTCTTTGATACTGCGCTTGCGCAATATTTATCTGTGAAGCTGAAGGCAAGTGTGGGCAACGTTACCTCTCGTCAGTGACGTGGTGGGGGTAGCAATAGGGCTGATAGGGATGTGGAATCTCAGCCCAGGAGAGGCATGCTTGAGTTCAACTGGAGGGCGGGCCTGGATGAGGGTGTTCCTGGGCACCGTTGAAAGAAAATAACACCCCTTTGGGCACCTTAATGCGTAATTTGCATATCATACAAAGATGATTTTCACAAGATAAAAAATAAGAAAAGCCAAATGGAAGGTATATCAGGGAAGGAGGTGTTATGTTCTACATGGCAATAGTTTTACTTTATTAGTGATAATCCATGTGACAGATTTCTTTTAAAGTGAGTCTGTCACCACATTTGGACATTATAGACCACTTACATAACGTTCTGGCATAACTTTAGATAAATCAAATGGTACCTTTGTTGCATTCTTCTGCGGTTCACCTGTGGCAAAAACAGGCTTTTTTCATATGTAAATGAGGGCTCGCAAGAGCCCAGGGGCGGCGTTAACTTCTTTGGAGCCCAGGCTGATCATCCTTTTTTGTTAATATCCCCGCCCCAGCCTCTGCCCGCCATCTCTTCCCTTGCGTCCTCCTCCTCTCCCAGCGAAATCCTATGCTCTGCCTCGCTTGGCCGGGGCATTGCTGTAGCTACTGCGCATGCTCCAGCCAAGCCGTACCCACAGTGGGAATCACAGTGCGCATTCCCCGGCCAAGCGAGGCAGAGCGTAGGCGCGGGATTTCGCTGGGAGAGGAGGAGGACGCAAGGGAAGAGATGGGCGGGCAGAGGCAGAGGCTGGGGCGGGGATATTAACAAAAAAGGATGATCAGCCTGGGCTCCAAAGAAGTTAACGCCGCCCCTGGGCTCTTGAGAGCCCTCATTTACATATGAATAAAAGCCTGTTTTTGACGCAGGTGAACCGCAGAAGAACGCAACAAAGGTACCATTTGATTCATTTAAAGTTATGCCAGAACGGTATGTAAGTGGTCTATAATGTCCAAATGTGGTGACAGACTCCCTTTAAGATGGATGTACACGCTTAACCATTCCTTTCCAACAACTGGCTGCTTGTTCAGTGGAGGTGAAGCTCTACATTCACATGCAGCGACCACCACCACTGTATGAGGACGAGAGATGGCTACTGCTATCCCTCATGCTTATACAGAATAATTGTTTCTGCACAGCAGAGTGCTGTTTGGAGACCACGATCTGATGTCCAGAAATGATGACTGATGTTTCCGCACCAACAATCATTTCACCCGATGAATGAGAGTTTTGATTGTTCATCGGGTAATCTGTGATACCTTTACACGGGCAGATTTTCAGGAATAAGCGTTAATATGAACGTTCACCCCTGATAATCTGTCTAACAATCTGTGCTTTTTTCTGCTATAACTTTAAAAGAGTTTACTCACTTCAGTAGTTGCATTTATCATGTAGAGAAAGTTAATACAAGGCACTTACTAATGTATTACAAACCGGATTCCAAAAAAGTTGGGACACTAAACTAATTGTGAATAAAAACTGAATGCAATGATGTGGAGATGGCAAATGTCAATATTTTATTTGTAATAGAACCTAGATGACAGATCAAACGTTTAATCCGAGTAAATGTATCATTTTAAAGGAAAAATTCCAATTTTCACGGTGTCAACAAATCCCCAAAAAGTTGGGACAAGGAGCAATAAGAGGCTGGAAAAAGTAAATTTGAGCATAACGAAGAGCTGGAAGACCAATTAACACTAATTAGGTCAATTGGCAACATGATTGGGTATAAAAAGAGCTTCTCAGAGTGGCAGTGTGTCTCAGAAGCCAAGATGGGTAGAGGATCACCAATTCCCACAATGTTGCGCAGAAAGATAGTGGAGCAATATCAGAAAGGTGTTACCCAGCGAAAAATTGCAAAGACTTTGCATCTATCATCATCAACTGTGCATAACATCATCCGAAGATTCAGAGAATCTGGAACAATCTCTGTGCGTAAGGGTCAAGGCCGTAAAACCATACTGGATGCCCGTGATCTCCGGGCCCTTAAACGACACTGCACCACAAACAGGAATGCTACTGTAAAGGAAATCACAAAATGGGCTCAGGAATACTTCCAGAAACCATTGTTAGTGAACACAATCCACTGTGCCATCCGCCGTTGCCAGATGAAACTCTACAGTGCAAAGAAGAAGCCATTTATAAGCAAGATCCACAAGCTCAGGCGTTTTCACTGGGCCAGGGATCATTTAAAATGGAGTGTGGCAAAATGGAAGACTGTTCTGTGGTCAGACGAGTCACGATTCAAAGTTATTTTTGGAAATCTGGGACGCCATGTCATCCGGACCAAAGAGGACAAGGACAACCCAAGTTGTTATCAACGCTCAGTTCAAAAGCCTGCATCTCTGATGGTATGGGGTTGCATGAGTGCGTGTGGCATGGGCAGCTTGCATGTCTGGAAAGGCACCATCAATGCAGAAAAATATATTCAGGTTCTAGAACAACATATGCTCCCATCCAGACGTCATCTCTTTCAGGGAAGACCCTGCATTTTTCAACAAGATAATGCCAGACCACATTTTGCATCAATCACAACATCATGGCTGCCTAGGAGAAGGATCCAGGTACTGAAATGGCCAGTCTACAGTCCAGATCTTTCACCTATAGAGAACATTTGGCGCATCATAAAGAGGAAGGTGCAACAAAGAAGGCCCAAGACGATTGAACAGTTAGAGGCCTGTATTAGACAAGAATGGGAGAGCATTCCTATTTCTAAACTTGAGAAACTGGTCTCCTCGGTCCCCAGACGTCTGTTGAGTGTTGTAAGAAGAAGGGGAGATGCCACACAGTGGTGAAAATGGCCTTGTCCCAACTTTTTGGGGATTTGTTGACACCATGAAATTCGGATTCAACATATTTTTCCCTTAAAATGGTACATTTTCTCAGTTTAAACTTTTGTTCCGTGATTTATGTTCTATTCTGAATAAAATATTAGAAGTTGGCACCTCCACATCATTGCATTCAGTGTTTTTTCACGATTTGTATAGTGTTCCAACTTTTTTGGAATCCGGTTTGTATTATTATTACCCATATTGCTTCTTTTGCTGGCTGGACTCATTTTTCCATCACATTATACACTGCTCGTTTCCATGGTTACAGACCACCCTGCAATCCATCAGTGGTGGTCGTGCTTGCACACTATATATAAAATCGTCAACCTCTCTGGTGGCGGGACCATGGGAGTGCACATAGGCTGGAGCTTTTTCCTATAGTGTGCAAGCACGGCCACCACTGATGGATTACAGGGTGATCTGTAACCATGGAAACGAGCAGTGTATAATGTGATAGAAGAATGAATCCAGCCATCAAAGAAAACAATATGGATAATAACAATACATTAGTATGTGGCTTGTAATAGCTTTCTCTACATGATAAATGCCACTTACTGAAGTGAGACAATCCCTTTAATTAACTACACTGCAAAAGGATTCTTAGAGTTCTTAGAGGTTTTCTGGCTTAGGGGACTTCATTTTAAAGGGGTTTGATGTGAAGAAATTTGTCAGAAAGGGCTCAGAGTGGGATTAGCATCTTCAGGCACTTTCTGTGTGTTAACAGCAAGCCGAGAAGCATAAATCAGTAGGGACCCAGTATGCATGGGAACAAGAGGTGGCAGAATATTAATGAAGTTAAAGGGGAATTCTGGTTACATTGTTATCCCCTAGCCACAGGATAGGGAATGAATATTAGATCGTGGGGGTCCTACCGCTGGCACTCCCAGCAATCACAAGAATGGGGGCCCTGTACCCCTGCAATGAACAGAGTGGGCGATCAGGCATGCCTGCTGTCACTACATTTCAATGGGAATTTTAGAGATAGCCGCTGTACTCAGCTATCTCCGGAACTCCCATAGAAATGAATGGAGCAGCGCACACATGCCAACCAGAGGCTCAGTTCGTTTCAGGGGGTACAGGGCCCCTATTCTTGTGATTGGTGGAGGTCCCAGCTGTAGGGCCCCCACTTATCTAATAGTTATCTGCTATCATGTGGATAGGGGATAACTTAATGTAAATGGAATACCCCTTTAAGTATTCCTTTTCTTGCTTTTTATCCCAGTCTGAGCCCTAGCTAACAAATTTTCCCCCCATGGACAACCCCTTAAATAGAAGTAATAAGCATTGCTCTTTCACCACTTTCCTCTATTAGTTGGAGTAAAGATGCAACTGTGCATTATAATGATAGCACATTGATATCGATGGGAATCCTGTAATGATTCATTCCCTCTGTGGTAGCACTAACACGTTCCCCGTCAGATTACAACTGATCTCCGAGGGTCCCAGCAGGAGAGACTCCCTGCGATCAGTTTTGGTTTAGTTCACATCAAGTTTGTGATGGATGTATAGTTTGTTTAGCATGTATGTCAGAAAAACTGCTGCCACACACCAAACATCACCTAAAAATATATTCTTGGCCTACATCTGGCCAGTATACCCCAATAAAAGTATGAGGTAGCAGCCATAAAACACTATCCAGTTAAATAGTGTATATACTAACCATCTTTTTTATATATTTGTGAATACACATTTTACTCGATGGTGCAGATTTTGAACACTAGATTTTAAACCTATACAGAAATTTATATACTTTCTATGCCACATTTTACAGTAATTATATTCTAGAACTAAAGCCTAAGGCAAGAAAAGAATACCTGCTTTTATCAGGTGAGGAAACCACTATAAATTGTCTTCAGCAGAATTCCTGTACACTGTTGTCGAGTATACCCCAATAAAAGTATGAGGTAGCAGCCATAAAACACTATCCAGTTAAATAGTGTATATACTAACCATCTTTTTTATATATTTGTGAATACACATTTTACTCAATGGTGCAGATTTTGAACACTAGATTTTAGACCTATACAGAAATGTATATATTTTCTATTCCACATTTTACAGTAATTATATCCTAGAACTAAAGCCTGAGGCAAGAAAAGAATACCTGCTTTTATCAGGTGAGGAAACCACTATAAATTGTCTTCAGCAGAATTCCTGTACACTGTTGTCGCCTGGAGCCTCGGCTGTGATATAGCTAAGTATACTTATGATTTCAGCTGTTGATAGGATTGTCTGCGTTAGAAATGCAAGTTGCTCGATTTTATATACCTGCTACCAAGAGTAACCATGAATTCCTAAGCATGTCTGGGGAAAAGCAGCGTCTTGCCTGTTGACCAAGAAGAATTAAAAAAATAAACAAGTACCTTAATAAGTTGATATGTCCCAAAAGGCAAAAAGAGTCCTTCTTTTCTTCATATTGTGATCAGACTGGATCAAATTCAAAGGACTGTATTGAAAAATTATCCTTATGATAATACTGAACATGGGCAGACATTTTTTTTGCAGATGTACAGTCTACAAATCTCACTTACTGGTGCAGGATAGAGGGATTCCCTCTGTTCTTGGAATCCCCGTCATGCACTGCACACATAAGGGGGATTTATTATGAAGGGAATACATTTATTACGAGTGAAATAGAAAGGCACCGTTGAAGCTGGTATATTTTTAAACTTAACACTTTGGTTTACAATATTTACTCCACTTTTCTGTATCACCTCACTAATGGAATGAGTTTGCGACTTTTTGGCAACTTTTAAAAAAAGTCTCAGTAATGATTCTGGAGTGAAACTCATTAACATAGCTAACCACGTCCACTTTATATCACAGGAGGTAGTGGTATAAAAAGTCACATTTTTTCACACGCGACCCCAAAAAAGTCACAAAATCCCTATTTCATGACTTTTTGAAGACAAATTCTGGAGTGCAGGGAATGTCCCTTCCATTTGTCTAATACTTCCTGGATAATGTACATATCACCGTTTGAAGTGTTCTTGGAGCTATGCCACATTGACTTTCCTGTTGAGGCTACTGCCCTCAAATCATAATATTCTGAAGTACACAGGATTGCTTCTCTTCCATTATATGCAACCCTTGAGCCCAGAAGTTTTTATCCCAGTCTGAGCCCAAACTAACAAATTTTCCCCCCACCACCAATTTCAATGGGAGAAAGGCGACCATGTACACAGGGTCATATTTTGTAACATGCTGATGTCAAATATGCTTGGAAAATGGCAAGTTTTGAGTCACACCTCTTAATCGGTGAATTCTGATATTCAGTCCCATTGCGACACATGTATAAAATCCAGCCCCTAGCCATGAAGTCTGCCTTTACAAACATTTGTGAAATAAAGGGTCATTCTAAAGAGCTAATTGAATTTAAGTGTGGTACCATAATAGGATGCCACTGTTATAACAAGACTTTTCGTGAAACTTCTTCCCTGATAGATATCCCATGATCAACTATAAGTGGTATGATTACAAAGTGGAACCAGAGAAACTCAGCCACGAAGTGGCAGACCACATAATGTTACAGACCAAGACTGAACTGCTGAAGCACATACTGCATATAAGTCACAAATGCTCTGCAGCCTCAATGACTGCAGAATCCTATACCTCCTCTGCCATTAATATCAGCACAAATGCAAGCCTTACATCACCAAGCACAATGCCATGCGTTGGAAGGAGTGATGTGAAGCACGCCGCCACTGGACTGTGAACCAGTGGAAATGTGTTCTGTAAAGTGATGAATCACGCTTCTCTATCTGGCAGTTTGATGGATGAGTCTGGGGTTAGCGAATTCCAGTCCACAATTCCATAAAAATCCAGACCCAAACACAGAACTTACTGAAGCCCTTAACAAACTACTGTTTTCTAGGTAAACTTGCTTTCCTGGATTCCATATATTTCATCTAGCTTTGCCTGGAAAAAATATATACAGTGGTCCCTCAAGATACAATATTAATGGCTTCCAGGACAATTATTGTATGTTGAAACCATTGTAACTTGCGTAATCGGTTCCAAAGCTCCAAAATATCCTCCAAGATAAGAGATAATGAAGATTTAAGAAATTAGGCAGCTAACTAAGGCTACTTTCACACTCGCGTTTTGGGCAGATCTGTCATGGATGTGCAAAATGGATCCGTTACAATAATACAACCGCATGCATCCATCATGGACAGATCCGTTTGAATTATCTGTAACATAGCCAAGTCAGTGGGAGACGGATCCATTTTCTATTGTGCCAGATTGTGTCATAGAAAATGGATCCGTCCCCATTGACTTACATTGTGTGCCAGGACGGATCCGTTTGGCTCAGTTTCAGCGTTTTGGTGTCCGCCTCCAGAGCGGAATGGAGACTGATCGGAGGCAAACTGATGCATTCTGAGCGGATCCTTTTCCATTTAGAATGCATTAGGGCAAAACTGATCCGTTTCGGACCGCTTGGGAGAGCCCTGAACGGATGTTCAGTGGTGCCCGGGCTTAGACATGTTCTACACCGTAGGACATGTTGACTAATCTCTCAATTTTAAAATCAGTTTGAGGGTTTAGTAAGACTGCAGAGTGCACCTGTCTTTGCTATTATTTTGAGCCCTGAACGGATCTCACAAACGGAAAGCCAAAACGCGAGTGTGAAAGTAAATGCAAAAAGGAAAGCACTCCAGCACTGGATTATCTTGTGTAGTCTGCCTTTTTGAACAGCCACTCCAAACTTGGATATCACCTCCCCACACCTCTGGACAGGTTATGATTAAGAACCTGCTTGGTTCTTAATCATAACCTGAAGTGCACTTACCTCACAGGTCTCCTAAATACCTCTTCCCATCCTGCCAGAACAAGCTGATAAAAATCAATGGCTCAGGGAGGAGAAAGGAAGGTAGAGAGTTAACCCAGGGAAAGTGCTTCACCTCCACAGTCAATATAACTATTAATAGTATACAAAACGTTAAAAAACATATAGACATATTACATTGAACACATAAAACTCCCTAAATTCAGAGTGCAACAAGCAAGGGCATGGGAATATATAAAACATTACCGCACAAAAGCCACATAGTGTGTATGCAACAGTCTTATGTTATGGGACATAAGACTGTTGCAAATACACTACACACTTTGAATTTAGGGAGTTTTATATGTTCAATGTAATATGTCTATATGTTTTTTAACATTTTGTATATTATTAGTAGTTATATTCACTGTGGAGGTGGAGCGCTTTCCCTGGGTTAACTCTCTACCTTCCTTTCTCCTCCATTCCAGACTGGGCCTGGAAAAGAGTCCCGGCCACCTGAGAAGAGTCATGGTTATTCATGAATTCCTGCTCTCCTGCCCACCTGCTGGTGACTGACAGTCTTCTACCTACCTTTCTCTCTAGGAGAGAACTGACAATCATCAGCAGATGGGCAGGGAGAGCAGGAGATCATGAATAACCAGGACTCTTCTCAGGTAGATTTGACACTTTTCAAGGCCTGGGCTGCAATGATTGTGATGCTGGTTCTCAGCAACCACTCCCTTTTAGCTCACAAGTGACACACAGCTGAAATCAGCATCTCAGTGAGGTCAGCATAAAGTTGATGACAGGTTCCCTTTAATTTCAAATGGCTATATTGCCTGGAAAACAAAAAAATTAAGTATATTGGAAAAAAACATTTTAGGGCATTTACAGTAGGTTTTAATAAACTTTATTTATAATTTTAGGTACACTTTAAAGAAATTTGGAGTGCTACTTCTTTTCTTGAGATACATACAATATTACTTGCATGTATTGTACATTATCATCTATACAGGCAACATAAAAGTTACTTTGGACACAAAGCTCAAAGCTAGCAAGCAAAATTCCACTCACTGGGACCTGTAGGTATTCTTCTGACTACACCCGTAGCAGTTTTATACTCAGTGAGGAGCAGGAAAAGAAAAGGGAGGCAAACTGAAGGTCATTTACAACCTACTAAACCACAAAAGGGCAGCACAAATCTTAAGTGACATGTAAAATTAGTCTGTCTGGAAAGTCATGTGATGAACAAGTCACAGCCAAACTGGAATGAAAGCTACACAGCATACATTATATTGATGTAGATAAGATAAGTATGAGTTCACTGGATAATGGCCCATTATATGTACCTATAATAGGCAAATCAGGCCATAACCATTCTTGTTTAAGGGATTGTCCAAGATAATTAAAAATTTTGGACAACCCTTCCAATGTCCTAAAATAAAAATGAAATTATATACACATCAATTTCTCCAGCCCTACTCTTTGCGGCACTGGTTTAGTACTCCCACTGCCTAGCTTCAAACAGTAGGGGTGACATTCCTAAATATGGCACATGATCGCTGCGGCCTACTTTTCACCTTGGCAGTTTACAGCTGAGGACAATGACTGGCTGCAGCAGTGAAGTGCTTAATCCATGTGTCACAGACGATCCCGCGACAGGTGGAAGGAGATCGGTAAGAGCGGCAACACGTGGTTTGATCTGACATGTTTTGCGTTTGGATCAAATGACGTCTGTGTTGTTTCTGGTGCTTGCCACACCTTCTTTCCCCAGGTGTGGCTATTATGGTCATTTAACCTTCTCCATTTATTGTTGTTTCTCCCACTATGCTATGCGGTTTATAGCTTCTGTTGGAGTTGTAGATAGCTGGTGTGTGGATCTCGGCTGAGTTCCTGGTGCTGCCATAGCCACTTGAAGTTAAGTGTGTTCTTTCCCTTTTGTGTTTTGTTTTGGTTATTTTGTGTGTTCCATTTCCCAGTCATTTGTATTAAGGCCTGAGGGAGACTCCTGGTCGTCCTTCCTTTTTGGAGGAACAGGTTGTCTCAGTCCTGACATTAGTACCAGGGTCCTATAGGGTGAGTTAGGACACTAGGTATTCCGGTGTATGAACTCCTACCTCTGGGGTCTGTTCATACTGGTAGTTAGTCAGGACTTTGATTAGGTTTTACTAGGAGGTGTCCATCTCCTTTCCCTGGTTTCCAGGCCTTATTCCCTCAGCCCTTTCCCTCCTATGTTCGGTGTGGTGTTCCCATCCCACGTGACATTATAAACCGCCATTTTCTTTGCTTGCTTCCGTACAGCCATGGATCCTATTGCTGCGCTGACTAGACAGCTGACCTCCGCAGGACCGTCTTGCAGATCCAGAGACCACAGGCTGCAGGTCCTAGTGGTGGTGGTTACCAGGTGTAACGGGGTGCCGAAGGCACACTCGGTCTCCCATCAGCCGCAGACCTGCTGCTTAGCTTCGGGAGCGAGGATCTGTGTTTGACCTCGTTCCCAGGGCGGCTTTGCTAGCTGGGAGGCTCCCTGCTCCTAGGTCTGCCTTGAGTGCCGAGCTGATCACTTGGTGCTCGACTGGTCGGTCATGTGACGCTGGCCACGTCACATGACCCTCACTCCCCACTATAAATACAGGCAGCCTGCTGGCCACAGGTTGCCTGTTAATTTAGGTTCCTGGCAGTTGTTGGATACCTGTGTACTTACCTGATCCTGTTCCCTGACGATCCTTTGCCTGCTCCTCCTGTACTGCGCATGCTTCCTGGGATATTGACCTCGGCCTCCACCTGACTATTCTTTGCGGACTCCTTTGGTACTTTTCGACTCTCCTGGTATTTATGACCCCGGCTTCTCCTGACCTTTCTTTGCTTATCCCTCTGTACTGCATTGTCCTCTTGGTTTTGACCCGGTCCATTCACTATCCGTTATTTGTCTTGTCTGTCCTTCCCGCACGTATACTAAGTTAGGGACTGCCGTCCAGTTGTCCCCTGTCATCAGGACTCGTGAGGCAAGTAGGCAGGGCCAGGGGTGAGGGTGGATTGCAGTGGTTACTATCCTTCCCCCTGTGTGTGTATGTACGTGACCGTTACACCAGGCCTGTCTCGAGTCTAAAGATGCCCTCCCGGACAGATTCTCTGGGGGAAGTGATAATTTAATTTTGTTTAGGGAGGCATGCAAATTGTATTTTAGGCTACGTCCACACTCATCTGGGGATGAGATTCAAAGAGTTGGTGTGGTTATTTCATTGCTTAAAGGGGACGCTCAGTCATGGGCTTTTTCTCTGCCGACCTGATTGCAGTCTATACGGTTGGTGGATGAATTTTTCAAAGCTCTGGGTCCCATCTATGATGACCCGGATCGGACCTCCCTGGCCAAGATCAAGCTACGTGGCCTTCGTCAGGGAGAGCAATGTGCTGAGATCTACTGCACTGAGTTTAGAAGGTGGGCTACAGATACTGAGTGGAACGATCCAGCTCTCCGTAGTCAGTTTTGTCAGGGATTATCGGAGAGGCTGAAGGACGCTTTGGCCTTTCATGGGAATCCTGAGTCTCTGGAAGCCACTATGTCTCTTGCAGTAGGCATTGATAGATGGCTGAGAGAGAGATCTAGGGGCCCCCACTCTCAGGAGGTACTATCACATAACGTATCGTCTCCCTCTGACACTTTGTGTGAAGATACTTCTGGGTTTATGTCTGGGGACGAACCCATGCAATTATGGGGAGCTATTCCTGGATCTACTTTTAAGCGTATTAGTCGTAGGAAGGGAGTGTGTTTTTTCTGTGGACAAAAGGGACATTTTATCGATGTATGTCCATGCATTCAGCGTCAAAAAGGGAAAAAAAAAGGGGGACGTCTAATTCCCATCTGACTCTTGGAGGGGTGAGAGGAGAGTCAGAGAACGTGCATTTGTCTTTGACTGGTAGTACCCGATTTCTCCTGACTGCTAGAGTCCAAGACTGTGGGGATTGATGTGTTTATCGACAGTGGGGCAGGGATGAACCTGATTGATGTTCAGTTTGTCCATATGCACGGGTTGTCTCCAAGTGCATTAGAGAAAAACATTTTCATTTTCGCTATCGATTCTGCACCTCTAACTCAGAAGTGTTTATCTCAAGTGGTGCATGATATCAGATTAAGAATGGGTGACTTTCATCAGGAATTCATCTTGTGTTTTGTGTTGGAGGGTCTCCCTGCTCCGTTGGTTCTGGGTTTACCGTGGTTAAGCAAGCACAATCCAACCATTGATTGGCAAGCTAGATAGATTCTGGATTGGGGAGATTATTGCATTGACAATTGTATGAATACATCTTTTTCTGCTTTAACCACTAAAACATTACCCTCTTTTATATCTCATTTTGCCGATGTATTTTCTAAAAGCAGATGCCAGGATTTACCTCCGCATCGGGAATATGATTGTCCTATCAACCTTATTCCTGGAGCCGAGTTGCCCAAATCTAGGTTGCATAACCTTTCTGGACCCGTAAGAAATGCCATGAGAGAATATATTACCGAGAGTTTGGCTAAAGGACACATAAGACTTTCCAAATCTCCAGTGGAAGCAGGGTTTTTCTTTGTTAAAAAAAAAGGACGGAACTCTTAAGCCATGTCTGGATTTCTGTGAGTTCAATCGGATTACTGTCCATGATCCTTACCCACTTCCCTTGATTCCTGATTTGTTTAACCAGATTGTTGATGCCAAGGTGTTTTCCAAGTTGGACTTAAAGGGACACTGACAGGCCCAATTAGCATATTTAGGCATATATATGCCAGTACAGGTCTTATAAAGTCTATTAAAATCATCTAAGTATCACCCCTGTCCACCTTATAAATACCGAAATATTAAGTTTTATAACCTGCTTGTCCGGTCACAAATCTGCCCAAGGGGCGGCGTTTCATCTGAAAATGCGCCCAGCCAGCCGCTCCCAACTGCCGTCTGAAGCCCCGTCCAGCTCATCAATATTCACTTTGCTGGGTGGCGGCTACAACTCTCCCGACTCAAGTGCCCGGCGCATGCGCATAAACAGGGGCTGCAGCGCTCTGTACGCAGGCGCGATGTGACCCCGGCCGGGCGCATGCGCTGAAGATTGGACGGAGGACGTGCCCAGAGGATCGAATGGGCTGTGCGCAGAATCTTGAGTCGGGAGAGTTGTAGCCGCCGCCCAGCGAAGTGAATATTGATGAGCTGGGCGGGGCTGCAGACGGCAGTTGGGAGCGGCTGGCTGGGCGCATTTTCAGATGAAACGCCGCCCCTTGGGCAGATTGGTGACCGGACAAGCAGGTTATAAAACTTAATATTTCGGTATTTATAAGGTGGACAGGGGGGATACTTAGATGATTTTAATAGACTTTATAAGACCTGTACTGACATACAGTACAGACCAAAAGTTTGGACACACCTTCTCATTCAAAAAGTTTTCTTTATTTTCATGACTATGAAGGCATCAAAACTATGAATTAACACATGTGGAATTATATACATAACAAACAAGTGTGAAACAACTGAAAATATGTCATATTCTAGGTTCTTCAAAGTAGCCACCTTTTGCTTTCATTACTGCTTTGCACACTCTTGGCATTCTTTTGATGAGCTTTAAGAGGTAGTCCCTTGAAATGGTCTTCCAACAGTCTTGAAGGAGTTCCCAGAGATGCTTAGCACTTGTTGGCCCTTTTGCCTTCACTCTGCGGTCCAGCTCACCCCAAACCATCTCGATTGGGTTCAGGTGGTGACTGTGGAGGCCAGGTCTCCTGGCGCAGCACCCCATCACTCTCCTTCATGGTCAAATAGCCCTTACTTTCAAAGTTTTCCCAATTTTTCGGCTGACTGACTGACCTTTATTTCTTAAAGTAATGATGGCTACTCGTTTTTCTTTACTTAGCTGCTTTTTTCTTGCCATAATACAAATTCTAACAGTCTATTCAGTAGGACTATCAGCTGTGTATCCACCTGACTTCTCCTCAACGCCACTGATGGTCCCAACTCCATTTATAAGGCAAGAAATCCCACTTATTAAACCTGACAGGGCACACCTGTGAAGTGAAAACCATTTCAGGGGACTACCTCTTGAAGCTCATCAAGAGAATGCCAAGAGTGTGCAAAACAGTAATCAAAGCAAAAGGTTGCTACTTTGAAGAACCTAGAATATGACAGATTTTCAGTTGTTTCACACTTGTTTGTTATGTATATAATTCCACATGTGTTAATTCATAGTTTTGATGCCTTCAGTGTGAATCTACAATTTTCATAGTCATGAAAATAAAGAAAACTCTTTGAATGAGAAGGTGTGTCCAAACTTTTGGTCTGTACTGTATATATGCCTAAATATGCTAATTGGGCCTGTCAGTGTCCCTTTAAGGGGGCATATATACTGGTCAGGATCAAGGAATGGGATTAATGGAAGACGGCTTTTAATACCCCAGAGGGTCACCTTGAGAGCCTGGTCATGCCTTTTGGGTTGACCAATGCTCCCGCGGTTTTTGTGAATGACATTTTTCATCACCTGGTGGAGATGTTTGTTGACATACTAATTTATTCTCCAGACATGGAGACTCATCAGGATCACGTTAGAGATATCAGAGAATACAGTGACATGTACAGTAATGTGCCTGGACTCAGCACCTCACCACTGCTGCCACTGTCCAGAACTGTAGACAGTGATTGGCTGCAGCGATTATGTGCCATATCCAGGCACTTCACTGCTGCTCTCTGAAAGCAAGCAACAGTACTAAACAGATTGTTATGAATTTAAAAAAAAATCCTCCAAAAGAATCTGAAGTTTTGGCAATTAACTTTTGCCAAATAGTACAAAAATGGTGCCCAGCAGCACTATACTGTAAATACTGGTGGGAAAACGAGAGGAAGGATGAAGATGGAGGATCACATGATTGCAACATCATACTCAGAGGCTGACAGCCTGATCAGGGGAGTATTCAGGCAGGTCCTTCTGCTCTGAAGGAATAAATGCCATTGCGTGCACACCTGGGGATGTGATAGAATGTGTGGTGGCTGGGTCTGTCAAAAATCAATTGCAGAGTCACAAGCCATTAAAGGTGTTGTCCGCTTTTTACTACACTGAACAAAAATATAAATGCAACACTTTCGGTTTTGCTTTAATTTTGCATGAGCTGAACTCAAAGATCTGAAACATTTTCTACATACACACAATTACTCTCAAATATTGTTAACAAATCTGTCTAAGTGAGCACTTCTCTTTTGCCGAGATAATCCATCCTACCTCACAGGTGTGGCATATCAAGGTGCTCATTAGACAGCATGAATATTGCACAGGTGTGACTTAGACTGCCCACAATAAAGGCTACTCTGAAATGTGCAGTTTTGCCTTACTGGGGGTGGGGGCTGGTCAGAAAACCAGTCAGCATCTGGTGTGGCCACCATTTGCCTCACGCAGTGCAACACATCTCCGTCGCATAGAGTTGATCAGGTTGTTGATTGTGGCCTATGGAATGTTGGTCCACTCCTCTTCAATAGCTGTGCGAAGTTGCAGAATATTGTCAGGAACTGGAATACGCTGCCTCATACACCAATCCAGAGCATCCCAAACATGCTCAATGGGTGACATGTCCAGCGAGTATACTGATCATACAAGAACTGGGATGTTTTCAGCCAGTTTTGTCCAGGAATTGTGTACAGATCCTTGCAATAGAGGGCCGTGCATTATCATGCTGCAACATGAGGTGATGGTCGTGGATTAATGGCACAACAATGGGCCTCAGGATCTCGACATGGTATCTTTGTGCATTCAAAATGCCATCAATAAAATGCACCTGTGTTCGTTGTCCATAACAAACACCTGCCCATACCATAACCCCACCACCACGGGCCACTCGATCCACAACGTTGACATCAGCAAACCGCTCACCCACACACGCTGTCTGCCATCTGCCCTGAACAGTAAAAACCGGGACTCATCCCTGAACAGAACGCCTCTCCAACATGCCAGACGCCATTGAATGTGAGCATTTGCCCACTCAAGTCGGTTATGGCGACGAACTGCAGTCAGGTCCAGACCCCGATGAGGACGTCGAACATGCCAATGAGCCTCCCTGAGACGGTTTCTGAAAGTTTGTGCAGAAATTCTTTGGTTATGCAAACCGATTGTTGCTGTAGAAGTCCAGGTGGCTGGTCTCAGACGATCATGGAGGTGAACATGCTGGATGTGGAGGTCCTGGGCTGGTGTGGTTACACGTGGTCTGCGATTGTGAGGCTAGTTGGATATACCGCCAAATTCTCTGAAATGCCTTTGGAGATGGCTTATGGTAGAGAAATGAACATTCACTGAACAGGCAACAGCTCTGGTAGACATTCCTGCAGTCAGCATGCCAATTGCACGCTCCCTCAAACGTTGCGACATCTGTGGCATTGTGCTCAAACTGCACATTTCAGAGTGACCTTTTATTGTGGGCAGTCTAAGGCACCCATGTGCAATATTCATGCTGTCTAATCAGCACCTTGATATGCCACACCTGTGAGGTGGGATGGATTATCTTGGCAAAGGAGAAGTGCTCACTAACACAGATTTATGAACAATCTTTGAGAGTAAATAAACAAATAGTAGCAGGCACACTTACATTTGGAGTACGTATTTAATTTCTAAAATTAAACATTAAAAAACAATTACGCTTGTGAGTATATAAAATTGGAATATAGGTAAAGAATAAATATTAGCAGTATATATAAACCAAAGTTGATATCCACTGAAGTATTCAGAAATGTTTCTATAGCAGCAACAATAATGGTGGGTTTTCCAATTTCAAAAAGAATGTATGGAGCTCTAATTTGAGTCAATGTCCTGGAATAGTTGTATCGACATGAAGTTGATGTAAAAGTATCAAAAACGTATACCAATTGTAGGGCAATCAAATTGTCGTGTGATCGCTATAATATTCAGCCCAAAACAATAATTCCCAATAGGTAGTGATAAAGCAGCAGTACTGACCATATAATCAAGAGTTCAAAGGAACATAGTAGGTATCTGCGCTTGTGAGTTATAGCAGAGTCAAATTACCACATATTCAGTGACAGAAAGATAAAAGCCTCAGCAACAGACTGTTATTGAAGGACCTGCAAACGGGGGTAAATAGGTTTCAGGCCGGTGTATCTCAACGCGGCGTCCCGCGTATTCTCCGGTACTAACCTCTCCAGAAGTTTTCTCCCTTCGCAGTCCCGTAGGATCCGTGCTCAATATTTGAGAGTAATGGGTCTTTTGTGTATGTAGAAAATATTTCAGATCTTTGAATTCAAGCTCATGCAAATGGGAGCAAAACCGAAAGTGTTGCGTTTAGATTTTTGTTCAGGATAGGCAATCAATATCAGATCAGTGGGGGTCCGACTTCCAGTAGCCCCACTTATCAGCTGTTTGAAGAGAAGGCAGTGGTACAGTGACAAGTCCATACTACTTTAACATCAATAATCAATCCAGTCATTGTGCCTCTGCATGAACAACACAGGCCTAACTTCATCTTCATGAACGACAATGTGCCAGCTCATTAAGGTCACATCATTAGGAAATGGCTGCTGTAGGCTGAGGTACCTTAAAGAGGACCTTTCATCAGTTTTGACATAGGCTAATTATGGTATTACCTTGTAGTGCAGCCCCCACTGATGCCATGGGTGTATTTTTCTTTCAACCCCCTTCCTGATGTTCGTGCTCTGTGGCCCCCCGATGATTTTAGAATGAGCATTAAACTCGCTACGGGAGGAGACGCAGTCTTCTGCTGTGGGCGTCTCCTTCTCCCTGGCTGTGAGTGCAATCCAATTAGAGTGGACCGCTCACAGCCAGGGAGAAGGAAAAATAAATTAAAATACATCCATGGCATCAGTGGGGGCTGCCCTACAAGGTAATACTATAATTAGCTTATGTCAAAACTGAAGAAAGGTCCTGTTTAAATAGAGTGGCCTGCACTTTCTCCAGACCTGAATCTCATTGAAAACCTATGGGAGTCGCTGTGTAGAGGCTTGTAACTCAGAACATCAATGACCTAAGGGCTACCCTTCAAGACAAGTGGGATGCCCTGCCTCAGCAGACAATAGGTTGACTTATGAACAGCATGAGACGTTATTGTCAAGCTTTAATTGATGCTCAAGGCCACATGACAAGTTACTGAGACATTGACATTGTTGTGGGGTTATATCCACCACTGTTGTTGGCTTTTGTTTCAATAAATTGTTTGAGATGAGAAACTCACCATTGCATGCTTCTAATTAAATATTTCATGATATACTATTACTGTGAACATTTTATATTTTCCATCAATTTCACCTGAAAGTCAAATATTCCTAACTTCTTGTGAGTAGTGTATATACAGTGCTGGCCATAATTATTCATACCCCTGGCAAATTTTGACTTAAAGTTACTTTTATTCAACCAGCAAGTAATTTTTTGACGGGAAATGACATGTGTCTCCCAAAAGATAATAAGACGATGTACAAGAGGCATTATTGTGGAAAAAAAACATTTCTCAGCTTTTATTTACATTTGAGCAAAAAGTGTCCAGTCCAAAATTATTCATACCCTTCAGAAACTGTCACATTCTGTGGGAAAATCAAGTTCTATACCATTCCAAATAGTCCAAGCTGTTCTAAAGCATCCTAATTACCCTGATTAATTGGGAACAGCTGTTTTAATCAACTCAACAGGTAAAAAACAGCAGCTCTCTGCAGTTGGTTTGTGGACAGTCATGGCTAAGACAAAGGAGCTCAGTGAGGACCTGCGGCTGCGCATTGTGGCTGCTCACAAGTGAGGAAAGGGCTACAAGGCCATTTCTAAATGTATTCAAGTTCAAGTGGCTACAGTACAAAGTATTATAAAAAAAATACAAGATGTTCCGCACTGTGGAATATCTCAGAGGACGTGGTCAGAAGCCAAAAGTGACACCTGTACTGGCCAGGAGGATAGTTAGAGAGGTGATAAAGAATCCAAGGATCACCACCAAGGCCATCCTGGTGAATCTGGGCTCTGCTGGTGGCAATGTCTCAAGGAAGACAATCCAACGGACACTGCACACTGCTGGGTTCCACGGCTGCAGACCAAAGAGGACGCCACTTCTCCAGATAAGGCACACAAAAGCTCGCTTGGCCTTTACAAAAGCTCATCTGGACAAAGAAGACGACTTCTGGTCGTCTGTGTTATGGTCAGATGAAACAAAAATTGAATTGTTTGGTCACAATGATGTTTCCTTCATTTGGCGTAAAAAAGGAGAAGCCTTCAACCCAAAGAACACCATCCCCACTGTCAAACATGGTGGTGGGAACCTAATGCTTAGGGGGTGTTTTTCAGCCAAAGGACTAATGAACCTAATCACAGTAAAAGGCACCATGAAAAAAGAGCAATACATGAGGATTTTCAACGACAGTATCAGGCAGTCTGCAGAGAAACTTGGCCTTGGGCACCAGTGGACATTTCAGCATGACAATGACCGAAAACACACAGCAAAAGTGGTGAAGAAATGGTTAGCAGACAACAACATTAACGTTTTGGAGTGGCCCAGCCAGAGTCCAGACTTGAATCCAATTGAGAATCTGTGGAGAGAGCTAAAGATCAGGGTGATGGCAAGAAGACCCTCCAACCTGAAAGATTTAGAGCTCATTGCTAAAGATGAATGAGCAAAAATAACTGTGGAGACATGCAAAAAGCTGGTCTGCAATTAAAGGGAGCGTTTGATTGCTGTAATAACCAATAAAGGCTTTTCTATTGATTATTAAGAAGGGTATGAATAATTTTGGACTGGACACTTTTTGCTCAAATGTAAATAAAAGCTGAGAAATGTTTTTTCCCACAATAATGCCTCTTGTACATCGTCTTATTATCTTTTGGGAGACACATGTCATTTCCCGTCAAAAAATTACTTGCTGGTTGAATAAAAGTAACTTTAAGTCAAAATTTGCCAGGGGTATGAATAATTATGGGCAGCACTGTACATGGTGGTAGCACTTAGGGCAAACAGAGAGCAGGGAATTGTTAGGGGGACAAAGGAGCCCACAATGATATATCATAGTCTGATACAAGTGACAAGTAGGGTGTAGCCTACGATGATGTGTGTTTGACATGACCTGGGAGCCGAATCAGGGTGCTAAAGAAGAGGTGACATCAGAGGAGGATGGTGGTGGCTGAACCAATAAACAGCACAGGCAATATACAGCCAGAACCTCCCATAAAACTGCCATGGCCAGATCGGCTTTTATAATGGTCAGCCTTAGAACTGGTGATGCAGCTGATACTGAGGGCGTTGGCTCAAAACCTCTGACCCAAGCCAATCTTGCATGACACTATCTCTATGTGAGCATCTCCCATCTGGCAGGTTTTATCCACAGTGCCGGAATAAAAGCATTGCCATATGCAAGTTTTAGAGGATTAAAGGGGTATTCTGGTTACCATAAATATAACTTATGTTTTAGACCAGGGATGCTCAACCTGCGGCCCTCCAGCTGTTGTAAAACTACAACTTCCACCATGCCCTGCTGTAGGCTGATAGCTGTAAGGGCCTGCTGGGAATTGTAGTTTTGCAACAGCTGGAGGGCCACAGGTTGAGCATGCCTGTTTTAGACTAAATCATCATTAATAATTACCTAATATAATGTAAATTTAACATTTACCATTCAGTAGTTATAATAGTTTTCTTCCTCTGCTACCCACTGTGTTTCCTCATACCGCATCGACCTGTAGTTCTGAGCCTTTGTCAGGTCGAGCATGCTCAGTGTGTTGCTATCAATTCTGTAGCTAAATGTATTGTGAAACAAAGGGCGTGTTAGTGTGCTGGTGATTACTGAGTAGAAGGGGCGTGACCAGACTTTATATCAGGCAGCCAATCAATAGACATCAACACTCACAGCAGGAAAGCTAGGGATTGTAGTCTTTGAAGTTTTGTGAAGGAGGAACAGGCGTCATGATACTCTCAATGTGTTGCAGGCTCACAAAGGAGCTAGACAAATGGATTGCAAGGTAAACTGAAACTCTGGTTATATGTATAGGTATGGGTTCTGGTTAGGTCACAGCTTGCAGCCTTAATGCAGTTTTTCAAAAAATAAGTTACTTTACCGAAATACCCCTTTAACCACCTCAGCCCCCAGTGCTTAAACACCCTGAAAGACCAGGCCACTTTTTACACTTCTGACCTACACTACTTTCACCGTTTATTGCTCGGTCATGCAACTTACCACCCAAATGAATTTTACCTCCTTTTCTTCTCACTAATAGAGCTTTCATTTGGTGGTATTTCATTGCTGCTGACATTTTTACTTTTTTTGTTATTAATCGAAATTTAACGATTTTTTTGCAAAAAAATGACATTTTTCACTTTCAGTTGTAAAATTTTGCAAAAATAACGAGATCCATATATAAATTTTGCTCTAAATTTATTGTTCTACATGTCTTTGATAAAAAAAAAATGTTTGGGTAAAAAAAAAATGGTTTGGGTAAAAGTTATAGCGTTTACAAACTATGGTACAAAAATGTGAATTTCCGCTTTTTGAAGCAGATCTGACTTTCTGAGCACCTGTCATGTTTCCTGAGGTTCTACAATGGCCTGACAGTACAAACACCCCACAAATGACCCCATTTCGGAAAGTACACACCCTAAGGTATTCGCTGATGGGCATAGTGAGTTCATAGAACTTTTTATTTTTTGTCACAAGTTAGTGGAAAATGATGATTTTTTTCTTTTTTTTTTCTTTTCTTACAAAGTCTCATATTCCACTAACTTGTGACAAAAAATAAAAACTTCTATGAACTCACTATGCCCATCACGAAATACCTTGGGGTCTCTTCTTTCCAAAATGGGGTCACTTGTGGGGTAGTTATACTGCCCTGGCATTCTAGGGGCCCAAATGTGTGGTAAGGAGTTTGAAATCAAATTCTGTAAAAAATGACCTGTGAAATCCGAAAGGTGCTCTTTGGAATATGGGCCCCTTTGCCCACCTAGGCTGCAAAAAAGTGTCACACATCTGGTATCTCCGTACTCAGGAGAAGGTGGGGAATGTGTTTTGGGGTGTCATTTTATATATACCCATGCTGGGTGAGAGAAATATCTTGGTCAAATGCCAACTTTGTATAAAAAAATGGGAAAAGTTGTCTTTTGCCAAGATATGTCTCTCACCCAGCATGGTTATATGTAAAATGACACCCCAAAACACATTCCCTAACTTCTCCTGAGTACGGAGATACCAGATGTGTGACACTTTTTTGCAGCCTAGGTGGGCAAAGGGGCCCATATTCCAAAGAGCACCTTTCGGATTTCACAGGTCATTTTTTACAGAATTTGATTTCAAACTCCTTACCACACATTTGGGCCCCTAGAATGCCAGGGCAGTATAACTACCCCACAAGTGACCCCATTTTGGAAAGAAGACACCCCAAGGTATTCCGTGAGGGGCATGGCAAGTTCCTAGAATTTTTTATTTTTTGTCACAAGTTAGTGGAAAATGATGATTTTTTTTTTTTTCATACAAAGTCTCATATTCCACTAACTTGTGACAAAAAATAAAAACTTCCATGAACTCACTATGCCTATCAGCGAATACCTTGGGGTCTCTTCTTTCCAAAATGGGGTCACTTGTGGGGTAGTTATACTGCCCTGGCATTCTAGGGGCCCAAATGTGTGGTAAGGAGTTTGAAATCAAATTCTCTAAAAAATTACCTGTGAAATCCGAAAGGTGCTCTTTGGAATATGGGCCCCTTTGCCCACCTAGGCTGCAAAAAAGTGTCACACATCTGGTATCTCCGTACTCAGGAGAAGTTGAGGAATGTGTTTTGGGGTGTCTTTTTACATATACCCATGCTGGGTGAGATAAATATCTTGGTCAAATGCCAACTTTGTATAAAAAAATGGGAAAAGTTGTCTTTTGCCAAGATATTTCTCTCACCCAGCATGGGTATATGTAAAATGACACCCCAAAACACATTCCCCAACTTCTCCTGAGTACGGAGATACCAGATGTGTGACACTTTTTTGCAGCCTAGGTGGGCAAAGGGGCCCATATTCCAAAGAGCACCTTTCGGATTTCACAGGTCATTTTTTACAGAATTTGATTTCAAACTCCTTACCACACATTTGGGCCCCTAGAATGCCAGGGCAGTAAAACTACCCCACAAGTGACCCCATTTTGGAAAGAAGAGACCCCAAGGTATTCGCTGATGGGCATAGTGAGTTTATGGAAGTTTTTATTTTTTGTCACAAGTTAGTGGAATATGAGACTTTGTATGAAAAAAAAAAAAAAAAAAAGCAGCATTTTCCACTAACTTGTGACAAAAAATAAAAAATTCTAGGAACTCGCCATGCCCCTCACGGAATACCTTGGGGTGTCTTCTTTCCAAAATGGGGTCACTTGTGGGGTAGTTATACTGCCCTGGCATTTTCCAGGGGCCCTAATGTGTGGTAAGTAGGTAAATGACCTGTGAAATCCTAAAGGTGCTCTTTGGAATATGGGCCCCTTTGCCCACCTAGGCTGCAAAAAAGTGTCACACATGTGGTATCGCCGTATTCAGGAGAAGTTGGGGAATGTGTTTTGGGGTGTCATTTTACATATACCCTTGCTGGGTGAGAGAAATATCTTGACAAAAGACAACTTTTCCCATTTTTTTATACAAAGTTGGCATTTGACCAAGATATTTCTCTCACCCAGCATGGGTATATGTAAAATGACACCCCAAAACACATTCCCCAACTTCTCCTGAGTACGGAGATACCAGATGTGTGACACTTTTTTGCAGCCTAGGTGGGCAAAGGGGCCCATATTCCAAAGAGCACCTTTCGGATTTCACAGGTTATTTTTTACAGAATTTGATTTCAAACTCCTTACCACACATTTGGGCCCCTAGAATGCCAGGGCAGTATAACTACCCCACAAGTGACCCCATTTTGGAAAGAAGAGACCCCAAGGTATTCGCTGATGGGCATAGTGAGTTTATGGAAGTTTTTATTTTTTGTCACAAGTTAGTGGAATATGAGACTTTGTATGAAAAAAAAAAAAAAAAAAAAAAAGCAGCATTTTCCACTAACTTGTGACAAAAAATAAAAAATTATAGGAACTCGCCATGCCCCTCACGGAATACCTTGGGGTGTCTTCTTTCCAAAATGGGGTCACTTGTGGGGTAGTTATACTGCCCTGGCATTTTCCAGGGGCCCTAATGTGTGGTAAGTAGGTAAATGACCTGTGAAATCCTAAAGGTGCTCTTTGGCATATGGGCCCCTTTGCCCACCTAGGCTGCAAAAAAGTGTCACACATGTGGTATCGCCGTATTCAGGAGAAGTTGGGGAATGTGTTTTGGGGTGTCATTTTACATATACCCTTGCTGGGTGAGAGAAATATCTTGACAAAAGACAACTTTTCCCATTTTTTTATACAAAGTTGGCATTTGACCAAGATATTTCTCTCACCCAGCATGGGTTAATGTAAAATGACACCCCAAAACACATTCCCCAACTTCTCCTGAGTACGGCGATACCAGATGTGTGACACTTTTTTGCAGCCTAGATGCGCAAAGGTGCCCAAATTCCTTTTAGGAGGGCATTTTTAGACATTTGGATACCAGACTTCTTCTCACGCTTTGGGGCCCCTAGAATGCCAGGGCAGTATAAATACCCCACATGTGACCCCATTTTGGAAAGAATACACCCCAAGGTATTCAATGAGGGGCATGGCGAGTTCATAGAAATTATTTTTTTTTGGCACAAGTTAGCGGAAATTGATATTTTTAATTTTTTTCTCACAAAGTCTCCCGTTCCGCTAACTTGGGACAAAAATTTCAATCTTTCATGGACTCAATATGCCCCTCACGGAATACCTGGGGGTGTCTTCTTTCCGAAATGGGGTCACATGTGGGGTATTTATACTGCCCTGGCATTCTAGGGGCCCTAAAGCATGAGAAGAAGTCTGGAATATAAATGTCTAAAAAATTTTACGCATTTGGATTCCGTGAGGGGCATGGTGAGTTCATGTGAGATTTTATTTTTTGACACAAGTTAGTGGAATATGAGACTTTGTAAGAAAAAAAATAAATAATTCCGCTAACTTGGGCCAAAAAAATGTCTGAATGGAGCCTTACAGAGGGGTGATCAATGACAGGGGGGGTGATCAATGACAGGGGGGGTGATCAATGACAGGGGGGGTGATCAATGACAGGGGGGGTGATCAATGACAGGGGGGTGATCAATGACAGGGGGGTGATCAATGACAGGGGGGTGATCAATGACAGGGGGGTGATCAATGACAGGGGGGTGATCAATGACAGGGGGGTGATCAGGGAGTCTATATGGGGTGATAACCACAGTCATTGATCATGCCCCTGTAAGGCTTTATTCAGACATCCGGATGCGTTTTGCGGATCCGATCCATCTATCAGTGCATCCGTAAAAATCATGCGGACATCTGAATGGAGCTTTACAGGGGGGTAATCAATGACAGGGGGGTGATCAGGGAGTCTATATGGGGTGATCACCACAGTCATTGATCACGCCCCTGTAAGGCTTCATTCAGACGTCCGGATGCGTTTTGCGGATCCGATCCATCTATCAGTGCATCCGTAAAGATCATGCGGACGTCTGAATGGAGCTTTACAGGGGGGGTAATCAATGACAGGGGGGTGATCAGGGAGTCTATATGGGGTGATCACCACAGTCATTGATCACACCCCTGTAAGGCTTCATTCAGACGTCCGGATGCGTTTTGCGGATCCGATCCATCTATCAGTGCATCCGTAAAAATCATGCGGACATCTGAATGGAGCTTTACAGGGGGTTGATCAATGACAGGGGTGTAATCAATGACAGGGGGGTGATCAGGGAGTCTATATGGGGTGATAACCACAGTCATTGATCATGCCCCTGTAAGGCTTCATTCAGACGTCCGTATGCGTTTTGCGGATCCGATCCATCTATCAGTGCATCCGTAAAAATCATGCGGACGTCTGAATGGAGCTTTACAGGGGGGTGATCAATGACAGGGGGGTAATCAATGACAGGGGGGTGATCAGGGAGTCTATATGGGGTGATCACCACAGTCATTGATCACGCCCCTGTAAGGCTTCATTCAGACGTCCGGATGCGTTTTGCGGATCCGATCCATCTATTAGTGGATCCGTAAAAATCATGCGGACGTCTGAATGGAGCTTTACAGGGGGGTAATCAATGACAGGGGGGTGATCAGGGAGTCTATATGGGGTGATCACCACAGTCATTGATCATGCCCCTGTAAGGCTTCATTCAGACGTCCGTATGCGTTTTGCGGATCCGATCCATCTATCAGTGCATCCGTAAAAATCATGCGGACATCTGAATGGAGCTTTACAGGGGGTTGATCAATGACAGGGGGGTGATCAGGGAGTCTATATGGGGTGATCACCACAGTCATTGATCATGCCCCTGTAAGGCTTCATTCAGACGTCCGGATGCGTTTTGCGGATCCGATCCATCTATCAGTGCATCCGTAAGAATCATGCGGACATCTGAATGGAGCTTTACAGGGGGGTGATCAGGGAGTCTATATGGGGTGATCACCACAGTCATTGATCATGCCCCTGTAAGGCTTCATTCAGACGTCCGGATGCGTTTTGCGGATCCGATCCATCTATCAGTGGATCCGTAAAAATCATGCGGACGTCTGAATGGAGCTTTACAGGGGGGTGATCAATGACAGGGGGGTAATCAATGACAGGGGGGTGATCAGGGAGTCTATATGGGGTGATCACCACAGTCATTGATCACGCCCCTGTAAGGCTTCATTCAGACGTCCGGATGCGTTTTGCGGATCCGATCCATCTATCAGTGGATCCGTAAAAATCATGCGGACGTCTGAATGGAGCTTTACAGGGGGGTGATCAATGACAGGGGGGTGATCAATGACAGGGGGGTAATCAATGACAGGGGGGTGATCAGGGAGTCTATATGGGGTGATCAGGGGCTAATAAGGGGTTAATAAGTGACGGGGGGGGGTGTAGTGTAGTGGTGCTTGGTGCTACTTTACTGAGCTACCTGTGTCCTCTGGTGGTCGATCCAAACAAAGGGGACCACCAGAGGACCAGGTAGCAGGTATATTAGACGCTGTTATCAAAACAGCGTCTAATATACCTGTTAGAGGTTAAAAAAAACACATCTCCAGCCTGCCAGCGAACGATCGCCGCTGGCAGGCTGGAGATCAACTGTCTTACCTTCCGTGCCTGTGTGCGCGCGTTCACAGGAAATCTCGCGTCTCGCGAGAGGACGCGCCTGCGCGTCCAGGAGGAATGAATCAACCACCTCCAGGACGCGTCTGTGCGTACAGCGGTCCGGAGGTGGTTAAACTAAGGTGTGGGAGGTTAAACACACTTATAGGCACCACGGCTCTATTGCAGCACATGCAGCAGCATCAACAGATCCTATGGAAAAACAGAAGTGGCCGTCTGCTAGAGCAGTGTTTCCCAACCAGCGTGCCTCCAGCTGTTGCAAAACTACAACTCCCAGCATGCCCGGACAGCTAGAGCAACAAGACTGCCCTCCTTCTCCAGGTCTCCTTTGCAGCAGCCCAGAGGCATTTACCGAGATTTTTCGCTTTATAAGACGCACTTTTCCCCCCCCAAAAGTGGGGGGAAAATGGCAGTGCGTCTTATAAAGCGAACACTGCCATGTTTACTTTGGTTACGCTGATACATTGCAAGCCGCGATGTATCAGAGGGGTGGGAGGAGGGGACGGAGGCTGGCAACACTCGCGGCGGGGCCCGGTGCAGTCACTGTACTGTAATACATCGGGCCCCGCTCACGGCAGTTTTCATATGTAAACTCTATAATCTTCAAGCAGTATCTCTGCTTTAAACTAGGGCAATCCTCTGTAGTAGTACAACTCACTATGAAAGCGGCAGGCAGAGCGGCAGCGTAACCTGGCGATGCTCACCCATTCACGCTCCTCCCACTTCATTCATGAAGGAAGTGGGAGGAGCGTGAATGAGTGAGCATCGCGAGGTTACGCTGCCGCTTTCATAGTGAGTTGCACTACAGAGGATTGCCCTAGTTAAAAGCAGAGATACTGCTTGAAGATTATAGACTTTACATATGAAAACTGCTTCATTACACTCTGCTTTCTTCTATAACAGTACTCACTATGAAAGCAGTGGACCAGCCGGCGCGTGACGTCACTCACTCTGTCATGCTCCTCCCACTTCATTAATGAAGCTGGCAGGAGCGTGACTGACTGAGTGAGTGACGTCACGTGCTGGCCGGACTGCTGCTTTTATAGTGAGTACTGTTACAGAAGAAAGCAGAGCCATTAAGGCCCCCTGCACACGATCAGGATTGCGTGCGGATTTTCCGCACATGAATCCTGATCGTGTGCATGTAGCCTAAAAGATTTTACATATAAAGTCTACTGTGTGCCCTGTGGTGTAATGGGGGTCACTATTCGCACAGGGACAATATACTGTGACACATATGATACTGTGACCAGCATAAGATCATCTTATGCTGGTCACAGTATCATATGTGTCACAGTATATTGTCCCTGTGTGAATAGTGACCCCCATTACATAAGATGCTATATCCCCCGTAGTAGTGCATCATCCACACATCCCCCTCATAACAGTGCGTCATCCACAGATCCCCCATAACAGTGCGTCATCCACAGGTCCCCCTATAACAGTGTCATCCACAGGTCCCCCCAAAACAGTGCGTCATCCACAGGTCTCCCCAAAACAGTGCATCATCCACAGTTCGCCCCAAAACAGTGCGTCATCCACAGGTCCCCCCATAACAGTGCATCATCCACAGACCACCATTAATTCAAAACCCACCAAAAGCACACCTTTTGGTTCAGATTTTTTTTTCTTATTATTTTCCTCCTCAAAAATCTAGGTGCGTCTTATCATCGGGTGCGTCTTATAAAGCGAAAAATACGGTATATGAAATACAGTATTCTTGTCATCATGATGTTACTGCTTCTCCCACTCCTCTTCTGCTCCGTCAGCCATCGATAAGGTAATGTGTGGCCGGAAACAACTCCACACTCCGAGCAATCCAATGGTGTGCAAGCTTAACTCCGACCTGGCCAGGTTTCTGGTGGTGCAGTTGCTGCTGCACCACATAGTAGATTCTCTGGCCTTTAGGAAACTGGAGCGTGCTCAGACCAACAGAGATATCTAGTCAGCATTATTTATCCAAACAAGCCATCCCTGCCTTGTACTCTCACGAGGCAGGGAACAATGGCTGCTCCTTGGAAATTATCCCATCTTTGAAGGCCTACTGGGTCAATGTTTTTTACAGCGACGAAGTACCAAGACTAGGTCCCCTTGACACCTCCAACGTCCCTGACATTATAACTTACACTAGAAACTGGCATAGGTTAGAGCTCAAGTCTACGCCAGTCAGGGGGTTGACCTGAGTTTCTGGGGCATGGAGGGTCAGAAATGTGATTTATTAAGAGACATTTGCCTCTTATAATAAAGTAGGCCTATCATACTCTAGCACAGGGAGATCAAGATTGGTGTATGGGAAAATGTATAGGAATCTCCCATTAGATGCTCTAAATTGTGGCACTTTTTTAGACAGATTTTTGGAGCAGACACATTAGTAAATCTGGACTACAGTATGCAGTAGCTCCCTGCACACAAGGGCAGATTTCAAAACAGAAAATCCACACGGTCTTTTGTGCATTTCCACACTGAAAAACCGCATGTGTTACTTCAGCTTTTGTTCGGAATTTGATGAGGATTTTCCTCAGATCTCAACCTTCTACTGAAAAGGGTGAAATCCGCACCATATATCGCACAATTGACATGTTAAGAATTTGTACGCCCGCAGCGCAGGACAATTCCTGCGCTTTGGTAGTACTGTGTTACGGTGGATTTTTTCTGCAACGTGTCGTCCTTTTGGCATCCTTTTTTTTGCGGATCCATTGTAACAATGCCTATCCTTGTCCGCAAAACGTACAATAGGACATGCTCTATTTTTTTTTCACTGAGCTACAGAACGGACATACGGATGCGGACAGCAGATGGTGTGCTGTCCGCATTTTTTGCGGACCTATTGAGTTGAATGGGTCCTTATCCAATCGGCAAAAAAACGGAACGGACACGGAAACAAAATACGTTTGTGTGAATGTAGCATAATAGTGGAGGAATCTCCCTTTAGGGCAGAGATCAACAACCTTCGAAACTCCAGATATGGTGAAACTAAGGCCTCTTTCACACGGGCGTTGCGGGAAAATGTGCGGGTGCGTTGCGGGAACACCCGCGATTTTTCCGCACGAGTGCAAAACATTGTAATGCGTTTTGCACTCGCGTGAGAAAAATCGTGCATGTTTGGTACCCAAACCCGAACTTCTTCACAGAAGTTCGGGCTTGGGATCAGTGTTCTGTAGATTATATTATTTTCCCTTATAACATGGTTATAAGGGAAAATAATAGCATTCTGAATACAGAATGCATAGTAAAACAGCGCTGGAGGGGTTAAAAAAATAAAATAAAAATTTAACTCACCTTAATCCACTTGTTCGCGATGCCGGCATCTGCTTCTGGCTTCATCTGATCTCTGTGCAGCAACAGGACCTGTGGTGACGTCACTCCGGTCATCACATAGTACGTCACATGATCTTTTACCATGGTGATGGATCATGTGATGACCGGAATGACGTCACCAAAGGTCCTGTAGCTGCACAGAGATCAGATGAAGCCAGAATGAGATGCCGGCTACGCGAACAAGTGGATTAAGGTGAGTTAATTTTTTTTAATTTTTTTTTTAACCCCTCCAGCGCTAGTTTACTATGCATTCTGTATTCAGAATGCTATTATTTTCCCTTATAACCATGTTATAAGGGAAAATAATAATGATCGGGTCCCCATCCCGATCGTCCCCTAGCAACCGTGTGTGAAAATCGCACCGCATCCGCACTTGCTTGCGATTTTCACGCAACCCCATTCATTTCTATGGGGCCTGCGTTACGTGAAAAACACACAAAGAGGAGCATGCTGCGATTTTCACGCAACGCAAAAGTGATGCGTGAAAATCACCGCTCGTGTGCACAGCCCCATAGAAATGAATGGGTCGGTATTCAGTGCGGGTGCAATGCGTTCACCTCCCGCATCGCATCCGCGCGGAATACTCGCCCGTGTGAAAGGGGCCTTAGACTCCCAGCATCCACACTTGCTTGGCTGTTCTCAAAACTCCCATAGAAGTGAATAGAGCATGCTGGAGTTGTACTTTAACAACACCTGGAGTGCCAAAGGTTGCTGACCCCTGCTGCCTTAGGGTGTATAGATATATGGAGATGGCCTACACATCACCCAGGACTATAAAACTGCCTGGCTTGCTCACCACTTGATTTTTCAACATCACTAAACACAGAGTCCCATAGACATTAAATGGAGTTCAATTCAAACTCCTAAAAAGGGGGGCCCTCATTCTAGTAATTTTGGAAGATAGTGTCTTTAAAGAGTCACAGGGTTTTCAAATGTTTGGTCAGAGAAATATAAAAAAAAGGTGATCACTTCTCTCTCCTCCTTCTAGCGATCCTTGGGGGTCTCAGAACTCGGATCCCCACTGATCAAAACCCAAGAAGTTGCTATAAAATATCAAAAGTTTGGTGAAAACTCAGTGACCCTGGAATACATCAGAATGTGTCAGATTCTATAGAAATGCAGCAGAAAAATAAGCCATGGGCCGCTTCTACATTAGATCTCCGCTATATGGCAGAGGCACCGGTCTATATACACTTCTGGCCTTTACTTCTATGGCACTCCCATAAGCATGATAAAAAACAGCCACATGCTGAGAGTTGTAGTTCTCCACGTCGTAGAGAACCAGCCTAGCAGCGGAAGACATGTTCTCCTCCCCGCGAGCACACAGGATATCCACGTCAGAGCGCGCGGCCTCCATTTTGTCATTCGCGGCGCTCTGAGGGCTATAGTGTGCGGGCGGAAGCGCCCTGTCCCACCACGCCCATCTCCCGCTGTACGGGCGGGCCGTGCGGATTCCACAGCCGACGCCCCTCCCACTCCGTGACGTCACCGGGTGGGCTGTAGTCGCCGCTTCCTTGCCGTCCGTAGACGTAGCGCGCACGGCGACGTCCGGTGGCTGTGTCAGTTACTGAGCGCAGAGACTCGCAGCAGGCCAGGCGGAGTGGGTCCAGCACCAGAGGCACCATGGGTGAGTCTCATATCCGGCCTGTGCGTGGATGTGTGAGGGGGGGACCGCTCGGTGATGGAGGGAAGAGGCCCCGCAGAGAGGAGGGGGGAGCTGGGTACAGGCCTGCTGCTGAGGGGGCTCCATGGTGTCCCCCCAGTACTTGGCTGCCTCTTCCCTGTGTGAGCCCCTCATGGAGGAATGGCCTGTGCTGCTGGTGACTCTGGGGGTTACTTGTTGTGGTCCTACATTTCAGGAGGGAACAGATCTGCAGTGTTTGTGTGAATTGGTGCATTGTTTGTCCCCCTGTGTAGATCATATGATGCCTATGGTACACAGCGGGCATGCTTGAGTAGTGCCCACGCCATGGTGAGCCTCATTCATTTCCCCTGTCACCATATGTCACCATCTGACCACACCCCTTTATAACGAAATTGTCGCTGCTGTCCGTGTATGGCTGGAAAACGGATGTAATTGTAAATCTTCCACCCGTTGTGCCCGCTGCCACGCGTTGACCACTTTATGCACTTTTTGTGCAGTTTTCGTTGTACATTGTGACTCGGGATTGTATGTGATTTACGTATTGACAGTTATACCTACGTATTAGTTGCACGCGTTTAGTTGCCCAATGTCGGGATGATTCTTCTGTAAATAGCCGGCGCATTATGTCATACTCTGCGTACTGTTCTGCCGGTGACATCACTTCCTCCTCAGTGGAATGTAGGATCTGCTTCTCCTAACGCTGAGAGTAGTAGTAGTGGCGGCTTCACAGGAAGCCGGCAGGGCTGGGGGGGGCTATAAATCCATCAGAAGGCAGGCTGCTGTTTATGGGAGCCTGTATCCTGTCTGGGGCAGCAGGCACCCTCTACTGCTCGCCACTTTTCCTTGGTTTGTTGATAGGTTGGGGAATTGCTGTTTAGGCTCCTTTTTATTATCCTTTTGGAGTATTGATTTCTTAAAGGTGATTTATGGCCAAAAATTGCCTAAGGGTGCCCAGGGCTCAAGCCAAGTTATGTGGGGGTCCCTGTTACGCTCTGTCACCATTGGCCTGGTAAGGCCTTGATCGCATTTCAGTTTTTTCACTGCCTTTGACCTGCAAAGGGGCCCTCTGATCTCTGGTGGTAAATTCTAGCACTTTGATAATGTTTGATTCACATGAATGGAAGTTACACAAGAGAATATCATGTATGGGCAGCTGGTGCCTAACTGTCTTCTCCGCTATGAGTTCAAATAAAAGAAAGGGTATCCCACGGCACAAAAACCACCCAGTAGTTGGAGTAATAATGGTTCTTGTTTATTTGGGCAAGTGGTACAACGCGTTTCGGGGTTTAACCTCTCAGCTATGAGGCGCATTACTGGGTGGTAGTCCCAAAGGTCAGCCGGCGTGTTACTGGGTGGTAGTCCCAAGGGTCAGCCGGCGCGTTACTGGGTGGTAGTCCCAAGGGCCAGCCGGCGCGATACTGGGTGGTAGTCCCAAGGGCCAGCCGGCGCGATACTGGGTGGTAGTCCCAAGGGCCAGCCGGCGCGTTACTGGGTGGTAGTCCCAAGGGCCAGCCGGCGCGTTACTGGGTGGTAGTCCCAAGGGCCAGCCGGCGCGTTACTGGGTGGTAGTCCCAAGGGCCAGCCGGCGCGTTACTGGGTGGTAGTCCCAAGGGCCAGCCGGCGCGTTACTGGGTGGTAGTCCCAAGGGCCAGCCGGCGCGTTACTGGGTGGTAGTCCCAAGGGCCAGCCGGCGCGTTACTGGGTGGTAGTCCCAAGGGCCAGCCGGCGCGTTACTGGGTGGTAGTCCCAAGGGCCAGCCGGCGCGTTACTGGGTGGTAGTCCCAAGGGCCAGCCGGCGCGGTCACGTGGCACTGGACACCGGTTACGTTGTAGGAAGTGACTACCAGGTCCCTCCTGATTGTAATCAGCGTAATAAGTAATTTCTATCCAAATTCACTCCTAAGTGGATTTTCCTCTCCCTTTCATCCTGCCGAGGTAAATTGCATTGGTGACTGTGGGAACGGAAGTTTTTCTCATTTGTTTTCTCGGGGCTGGACATCAGGAAGCAGCTCCTCCCTCAGGACATTGCTAGGGATGCAAGCGTTTGGCTGCGGGTGGCTGTCAGAGACCATCCTTCACCTGATTTATGTCTGGGGGCTGCATAGCTGTCCTGCCGGAAAGAAGATACCTTCATGTGGGAGGAAATGGAAGAGCAGGGATTGGAAGGTGAACGCTTTTTGTGGTTGCCTCTGCTCGTCAGCTGTTTTTTGTGACCTGTAGCATCAGTGAGTCTCTGGATTGCTGCCTTGGCTTTAGAAAAGAGTTTTCATTTTGTTAGTCACGTAGGAATAATATGTGCTTCGGGAGCAGAGGCATGGAAGTGAGGCAGGGTGAGACTCTTCTGAGTGTTGGGCGCCTCCCATGTGTGTGTGCCACCAGGAGAAAGCAGGCATGGGACTACTCATTTACTTTACAGGGCGGCTGTCAAACAGATGACAACTGTAGATGGCTCCTAACCATGGTTTATATCCTTTTACGGCATCTTGTCTGAACCATAACGGGATTACGGTAGACTGTTGGCATTGTCTGGTGGTATGGTTTTAGTTAGTGTGCTTTGTAGCCGATTGCTCCTAAAAGTCCTTTTCAGTGGAACCATCACTGGACTGCTAACACATTCCAAGAGAACAGAGAAGCATTGTGTCCTGGTAATGTGTATGAGGTGGAGATCCAGATATAAGTAATGTCCGAGATATATTTAAAGGGGTCGTCCCATGAAAAATATTCTACAGTCTTCATCCCTGATCTGAATACTATTGTAATTGTGTGGAATTAAACATTTAGCATAGCCACTGTTTGCTCTTTTCCTTATTTCTTGTCCATCTCGCTGAGGTGGTCGCACGCACGTTTTAAATCTTCAACTGCCGCCAGCCATATGTTCTGTTAGCTGTGACAGTTGTAGGGAGGGCTGCAGCAGAAAGGACCCCCATCCATGTGAGGTACAGGGCTGGTTCTAGCTTGGTTAGAAAGGTATTGTCGTGGACTATATGATGTCTGGTGTTCATTGTGGCATAACCCCCTTGAATAAACTCCACAGCTAATGCATTTTGGACCTGCATGAGATCCTTACTCATGGCCTGTGGATTCGAACTGTGAAAACGATATTCTATACAATTTTCTATCCATATCGCTTGATTAGAGATCATGTCATGGTGTCCCGAAATGTGGAAAACATGGATAAGGATTTCCAAGTGGGGAATATTCCCAAAATAGATAAGGGGTTAACAGCACGTAGATCTTTTTCCATAATATATGGGTTACAATGAATACAATAGGGGTGCTCCTAACTATTAGTGATGCGACTGTTGTATGCAATTGTATTCTGGAGAATATAACTAGCTCTATGGAAGCCACATTCTAATCTTATGTAAATGGAACATGTGCCGTAGCGGAGTTCATGTGGTTGTCACACTTTACTGTGTGGGACTTGAGTTCAAGCATAGTATTGACTATGATCATCTTTCTCCCCTCACCACAAAGTCTATTGCAAGTATCATTGAATTGTGAGAGAGGCTTCCAGTACATGAAGATTTCATTGCATCTCCCCAGCTTCTTGAGGAGTGCACGCGTCCTTGGCTGGGCGCTTGTCCTGGCTCTGGGACTTCAGAAGCGGACAATGTTGTCACTCTGGAGCTGTACAGGAAGCTGCACGCACAGGGTTAATGGCTGCCCAGCCCTGAAACTTGAGTTGGGACTGATGGATGGCTTCCCATGAATCTCCTTCTGGGCAGAGATAGAGGAAGTGCTCTCATTTGTTTAGTCTGATCCTTGATTCTGAAGTGAAAGCGACGACTTTTATTTTTTATTTCTGTGCTATAAATGCTCATTCTGCAGATACTATATCATTTAAAGTGAGCCTGATGGTACAGGACGTGTCATCTTCACCCACACCGGACTTTTTGTAGCGCGACTGATTTTAACTATTTAACTACAGCTGCAGTCCACATGACAGCATTCTTGTGGACTGCAGCTGTTACTCAATAGTTAAAATCAATCCGTAGCGCTCTAAAAAGTCGCAGTGCAGTCCAGGCCTTATGGCGCAATTACAGGAAATTCTGTGATACATGCGGGTCTCGCCTCACATAGAATGGAATGCCACGTCCAGACTGGTGAATTAGCTGACCCATCAAGGCATCGATGTCATTATGTGGGTTGTCTCATAAAGATAACCCCCTGTCTATACGCTCTCTTGGGGTCTATGGATGTCATATGTGGGGTTCACACTACATTTTAGCCTTCCGCTGGCGTACATATAAACACCTGAATGGTACTCAAACGTATATTGGGATGGATCTGTTCATTTAAAAGGGCCCAAAGGGTTAATCTTTGGACTTAGGCCTGATGCACACAACCGCAAGTTGCGGATTCGCAAAATATGGAAGTAGTCAGTGTGCCGTCCGCAATATATTTTGTGGGCTCATTGACTTGAGTACATATACCATCTTTTTGGGGAATGGATATACAAATGTGGAAAGCACACACAGATGATCCATATGTCTGTTCTGCAGAGTGATAGAACATGTCCTATATCGCAAAATGCGCCCTATGAACCCATTGAAGTCACTGGGTCCGCAAAAGAGTGCAGATGCAACCTGGACGGTATCCATATTTTGCGTATTTGCAATTTGAGGACCACAAAACACATACAGTGATGCGAATGTGGCCTAAGGAGATCCGACGGGCTGTTTATCACAAAGCAGCCTCCTGGATCGCGCAGGATTCTCCACTTCACCGCCGGATCCCCATTGACTGTAATGAGATCCGGCTGTGATCCGGCCTTACAAAAAGCACTGTGCCAACAGCATTTGCTCCGGATCTCAGTAATGGAGATGTGAACCTAGCAATTCATTTCCATCTTTTTTGCTGTATGGTAGACTGGGCGGAAAGCAGCTGAAACTGAAGAAAGGGCGGGCAGTGTATAGTAGCAGCTAATGGTTATTTGAATAATCAATTAGTTGTCGATAATTTAATCGATTAATCGGGAAAAAACACAAATTACAAAACAAAGAGGTTTATATGATTTTACTTGAAAAATTATGTTCAAAGGCCATATTAAAACAAATTGTGGATGGCACTGTTATGGAGGGGATCTGTGGATGGCGCTGTTATGGAGGGGATCTGTGGATGGCGCTGTTATGGAGGGGATCTGTGGATGGCGCTGTTATGGGAAGGGGGATCTGTGGATGGCGCTGTTATGGGAAGGGGGATCTGTGGATGGCGCTGTTATGGGAAGGGGGATCTGTGGAAGGCGCTGTTATGGGAAGGGGGATCTGTGGATGGCGCTGTTATGGGAAGGGGGATCTGTGGATGGCGCTGTTATGGGAAGGGGGATCTGTGGATGGCGCTGTTATGGGAAGGGGGATCTGTGGATGGCGCTATATAGCATCTTATGCTATATGTGTCATCCACAGACCCCCCCCCTCCCCATAACAGCGCCATACACAGATCCCCCCCCTCCCCATAACAGCGCCATACACAGATCCCCCCCCCTCCCCATAACAGCGCCATACACAGACCCCCCCCCCTCCCCATAACAGCGCCATACACAGACCCCCCCCCCTCCCCATAACAGCGCCATACACAGACCCCCCCCCCCCCACCCCATAACAGCTCCATACACAGATCCCCCCCCCCCACCCCATAACAGCCTCGGCCCCGCTGCTCACAGCAGACTATTCTGGCAGTAACTTTTACTCAGCGCATCTTTATTACCTTACAATGAAGCTCAGGTAACAGGCAGAGCAGGCGTCGCCTAACGTCACTCACTCGCATGACGCGCCTGCTCCGCCCACTTTATTAATGACGCAGGCGCGTCACGTGAGTAAGTGACGTTACGCCGCCGTCCGCTCTGCCTGTTACTGGAGCTTCATTGTAAGGTAAAATAAAGATGCGCTAATTTAAAGTAAACCGCCCGCATAGCAACGAATCAGAGATTATTCGATAACTGGATTTGTCGACAACGAATCCCGTTATCGAATATTATCGATAGTCGATTAATCGTTGCAGCCCTAGTGTATAGTAATAGTCGATATCTGTATATCGGCGTCTGGAGTATTTAGAACGGCCACATCCAGAAGCCTCCCTGCGTGATAGGGGAATGTCCTCTCAGGCTTCTGGAATTTCTTCTTCCGACTTTCCTGCATTTTACCCTTTTGCTTGCCCTACGTATCCTGTATGTAAGGCATATACCGCCTTCTGTGCAGGGGGCTGCGTTCAGTCCGGGGCAAAAATGCAAGACAAAAAAAAGTTTCTCCCCCCCCCCCCCCCCTTCCTCATCACTTTGGAACAGGGACAGCCTTCAGCAGTGTGGTCTGTCAACCCACAGGCATGCTAGTTTAACCTGTTCCTTGCCAGTTCTAGATTTCCACGTTTTCCTTCTAACTTTCTTTTCTGTTGTATGAGGCTTGATAAACCCCCGCGCCAGATAACGGTAACATGTGCATTTGTCCCCTCCAGGGTGCCGTCCTTATATTTCTGTGTGCTAATATATGGCGGTATTTGGTGTAATGGGGGATCTGTTATAATATGATCTCATAGTCTAGTATATGAAAGAGCTGAGGATGGTCACCTAGTAGCTGAGAAAGTGACATGGATTCCAACACTGTACGAAGACTGTACTCACGAGCATGCTGCATGTGGATCGTATCTTTTGAACCTGTTGCTATTTTAGGAAGTCATTTTTGTATTTAAAGGGGACGCTTCGCCTCTCCTGACATGTCTGTTTCAGTAACGACTTGCATTCTCCAGGTAATACCGATTCTGGAGCATCTTTTCATATAACTGTGTTGTGCTATTACTCCATTATTCATACTAGAAGTTTATGAATGAATCTTCTCCTAGGGTTGGGCAATGCATCGGTGTTTGGCAGTATACCGCGGTGTTAAGAAACTGTGATATGGCGATATCACTGTTTCCTAATAACTGTGCTATTTTGTGACGTCAACGAAGCTGTCATGTGTGCTGACCACTTCAAGAACTGCGGCCTCCCGCCCCTGCATCATTGCATATTAATTGTTGCCTGCAGCGGCCGCCCATGCTCCGCCCTCCGACGTCTAGCGTCTGAATCATAGGAGGCCCCTGAGGCTGAGCAGCACAGTAAGGGAGTGAGTGGCGGTAAAGTCTCTGAACTTAGTCCCACTCCGTCCGACCACCACAGAATTCACTTCGCCTGCGGAGAGAGACCCTATATATTACAGCTGCCGGAGCCCGGCCCCGATTAAAGGTGTAATGTCTGTCTATCAGATGACCCCTATTATGTCTGTTACTACTCAGTCCTGCCTGCCTGCAACTAGCTGCACGCACCGCACTGCACATTGAAATAGCAGCCAGCAGGCAGGGAATGAGCCATCATGAGTCCCTCCCCCATGACATGACCAACAAGAAGGAATTACTGTACGGTGGTGGCAGGCAGGTCACACAGGTGGCCAGAAGACATGGCGGCGTGGCAGCACCTTGTAGCTGCTGCCCCCATACTGTAATAGATTGTCTCCTTGCAGCTGCCCCCATATACAGTATAACGTCTCCTTGTGTTTTTTTTTCTTTTAAACTGGTATTTATCGCGATATAAATAGTTATTGCGATACATTTCTTAATATCGTTTATCGTCTGAAAATTTTTCAAATCGCCCATCCCTATCCTCTCCTGGGTATTGGGAAGTGTCCCTGTACAGCCTGACTCTGGCAGCACTAATTGAACAGTGTCAGACTGTACAGGGACACTCCCCAGCTGGTAACACCCAGTAGAGGATTCATTCATAAACTTCTAGTATGAATACTGGAGTAATTGGCAAATATAGAGCTATATGAATAGATTCTCCAGAGTTAGTACATGGGGAATGCAAGTCGTTACTAAAACAGACTTGTCAGGAGAGGTGACAGCTCCTCTTTAGGCACTTAAAGGGTTTCTATCACTTTGTTTCACCTATTTAGCTTTCAGACACTAGCGATCCGCTAGTGTCTGCTTTATCTAACCATCCTAATATAAGAGCTTATTGTCCTGCCGTTTAGCTAAAAAAATAACTTATATAGATATGCAAATGAGCCTCTAGGTGCTATGGGGGCGTGATTAGCACCTAGAGGCTCCGTCTACCTTAACAAACTGCCGCCGCCCAGCGCGTCCCTCCAGCCCGCCCATCTCCAGCTGAAGCGATCCTCTCCGTGCGCGTCTCTGTTCTGCGCATGCGCAGTGAATGTCTGATCGCTTCCCTGCTCAGACATCTCCACTGCGCCTGTTCCTCGGAGCACTATGACGTCATCGGCGCAGGCGCAGTGGAGATGTCTGAGCAGGGAAGCGATCAGACATTCACTGCGCATGCGCCGAATACGAGGAGCATCGCATTCCGGAGGAGATGGGCGGGCTGGAGGGACGCGCTGGGCGGCGGCAGTTTGTTAAGGTAGACGGAGCCTCTAGGTGCTAATCACGCCCCCATAGCACCTAGAGGCTCATTTGCATATCTATATAAGTTATTTTTTTAGCTAAACGGCAGGACAATAAGCTCTTATATTAGGATGGTTAGATAAAGCAGACACTAGCGGATCGCTAGTGTCTGAAAGCTAAATAGGTGAAACGAAGTGATAGAAACCCTTTAAAGCGCATCTGTCAGCAGATTTGTACCCCTGACACTGGCTGACTTTTAACCAGGGTGGATTTGATTTAAATCACTAGTCAGTAAAGCTTGATTTAAATCATAGTTTTCTACATAAAGACAAATTCTTGCTGGTATAACTTATAATATGCAAGTAGATGAAGATTTAAACAACTTTTTATATTAGTTTGATTAGGTTGATTTTGCATTCATAGGTTTGTAGAAGTTAGGTATTTTTCTCAACTCTGTTCATGTTATAACATTTTTGCTGTGAAGAAGAGGCATGTGATCTCTGCTGAGTCAAAAGTAAACCAAGCATCAGTGATAATATCTTGTAGGCAGAGAAACTGCCCAATAATCTTACAAAAACCTCTGGAAGAGCATGACGTGAATGGATTAATGGAATTTATTTACCAAAAAAATTACACATATAGAAACATAGAATGTGTCGGCAGATAAGAACCATTTGGCCCATCTAGTCTGCCCAATATACTGAATACTATGAAGGGCCAAGGGCTATATCTTATATGAAGGATGGCCTTCTGCCTATCCCATGCATGCTTAAACTCCTTCACTGTATTTGCAGCTACCACTTCTGCAGGAAGGCTATTCCATGCATCCACTACTCTCTCAGTAAAGTAATACTTCCTGATATTACTTTTAAACCTTTGCCCCTCTAATTTAAAACTGTCCTCTTGTAGCAGTTTTTCTTATTTTAAATATTCTCTTCTCTTTTACCTTGTTGATTCCATTTATGTATTTAAAAGTTTCTATCATATCCCCTCTGTCTCTTCTTTCTTCCAAGCTATACATGTTAAGGTCCTTTAATCTTTCCTGGTAAGTTTTGTCCTGCAATCCATGTACTAGTTTAGGAGCTCTTCTCTGAACTCTCTCTAGAGTATCAATATCCTTCTGGAGATATGGTCTCCAGTACTGCGCACAATACTCCAAGTGAGGTCTCACTAGTGCTCTGTAGAGCGGCATGAGCACCTCCCTCTTTCTACTGGTAATGCCTCTCCCTATACACCCAAGCATTCTGCTAGCATTTCCTGCTGCTCTATGACATTGTCTGCCTATCTTTAAGTCTTCTGAAATAATGATCCCTAAATCCCTTTCCTCAGATACTGAGGTTAGGACTGTATCACTGATTTTATATTCTGCTCTTGGGTTTTTACGCCCCAGGTGCATTATCTTGCATTTATCAACATTTAAATTTTAGTTGCCAGATTTTTGACCATTCCTCTAGTTTTCCTAAATCCTTTTCCATTTGGTGTATCCCTCCAGGAACATCAACCCTGTTACAAATCTTTGTGTCATCAGCAAAAAGACACACCTTACCATCGAGGCCTTCTGCAATTTCGCTGATAAAGATATTAAACAATATGGGTCCCAGAACAGATCCCTGAGGCACCCCACTGGTAACAAGACCATGGTCTGAATATACTCCATTGACTACAACCCTCTGTTGTCTGTCCCTCAGCCACTGCCTAATCCATTCAACAATATGGGAGTCCACGTACAGCCTTATTCTACATAATTAAAAAACTAATCTTTATTTCATGATGGAATAACCTTTGGATGGTAATATATTTACCTCAAAAAGCATTTTATATTAAAAAAAATCTGAATCAAATAAAAAAGAATCAATTTTTTTTTTTTTTTTTTTAAATCAGATTTTTATCCACCCTGCTTGTAACATCTGTGCTTGGCAGCTAAAGGCATCTGTGTTGGTTTTATGTTCATATGTGCCCTCATTGCTGAGAGAAATGTTTTACTATATGCAAATAAGCATCTAGGTGCAACGGGGGTGTTGCCTTTACACCTAGAGGCTCTGCTCTCTCTGCAACTGCCTCACTCTGTCTTCACTTTTGATTGATAGGACCGGGCAGATATGATGATGATCTCTACCTGCTGTGTTTAATCATGGCTTTAGTCTTGACAATCATCTGTACCACCGATGTTCCTCCACGGGCATCAGTGATGCATGCTGCAGTAGATTTCATACACATACACTACTGGAAAATGAAGAACACCTGACCTCTGGATAGGTCATTAGTATCTGGTCGGTGGGGGTCCGACACCTAGGACCCCCGCCGATCAGCTGTTTGAGAAGACACTAGTGCTCGTCGTAGCACCGTGGCCGCCTTGCAGCTTTTCTTAGGCCAGTGACAACACATTCATCGATCATTTGGCCTAGGTGCTGCCCAGCTCCATAGAAGTGAATGGGGCTAAGCTGCGATATCATGTACGGCGCTGTGCTTGGTGAGAAGGGAGTAGGCCGCAGTGCTCACAGGACTGCCAGTGCCTTCTCAAACAGCTGATGGGCGGGGGACCTGGGTCTTGGACCCTCACGATCAGATACTGAGGTCATCAGTTGTAAAATCTCAGAAAACCCTTTAAATGCCATTAAGCTGAGATTGGCAATGTATAAACTTCTAGTGGTGCTTGGCCAATGATCACACAACTAATGCGGTGCACCCTTTATTTTGGGTTCTGCTTCAGGGTCACATTAATACTGGGTGGCATCTCCCCTTTCTGAGATACAGGCTGGCACTCTGGTATGGTAGTGGTCATACAGATGCTGGATATCCTCCTGTGGTATGTGGTGTTTAATGGCTGCTGTGCATGGGGATCCGTCTCCCCTTCCAGTCCCAAGACCCATACATTCTCAATGCAGGAGGTATGTGGGTGGCATTTATTTATTCGAGCATATCGTCATCTGAGTCAAAAAAAAAGTAGTAGGCCTGGTTCTATGATGTCCTGGACATAACGAAGGCTGTTCAATGTTCCCTCCCCAATACCACATGGGAATGGCCAACCTGTGGCCCTCCAGCTCTTGCAAAACTACTTTACATTTCCTACATGTCTACTTCATTTTTAGATCATTTTGTGAATGCCATTTTATTTTTGGGGCCTTTAGATGGTTTAGAAGCAAATCTTGAAATTTTTCAAAATTTCCAAAACCCACTTTTTAAGTCACTTTGAGAGGCTTACATAATAGAAACCACCCAAAAATGACCATTTTAGAAACTACACCCTCAAGGTATTCAAAACTGAGTTTACAAACTTTGTTAACCCTTTTAGGTCTTCCACAAGAATTAAAGGAAAATGGAGATGAAATTTCTGAATTTTACTTTTTTGGCAGATTTTCAATTTTTTTTTTCCAGTAACAAAGCAAGGGTAAACAGCCAGGGTTTTCACCCCTGTTTGTACCTTTTGGCATTCTGGTAGACGGGACCTGTTGACGATGAGTGCCCCTACCACACTTAATAAATACTAATGTCCAAAGGACTAATTTACACCTATTAATCCAGCACCTACTCATATACCTAATACTTAACTTTTATTGATATGCTTTTAATAGTATTACTTCTAACTTAACTAGATGTTAAAATTCCAGTGCATCGCAGTCCTTACTCATCTATTCGGTTTACTATAGGGTTATACACCGCCACCTTACTTGGTGCAGGGTACAAATCACTACTGCTTGGCTGGCTGCGCGCTGCCAGCACAGTATGTGTTCAGTGTTACAATTCCCCTTATGCTACTTGGGGCTGCAACATGCACTGTATTAGAATTGAAGCCTCACGCTGCCCCCCGACATGTTTCGCCGTGACCGGCGTCTTCAGGGGTTAGGGCAGAGTGGATAGTCAATGTCCTTTTGGGCATCCTTCTAGATTCCGTCCTCCAGAAATCTTTCTTACCTTTCCCAATGGTCCAGGATCTGAAGAAGCTCAGAGTCCAGCAAGTACTGAAAAAACCCATTTGCTCGATGAGAGAGGGCATGAAAATTCTAGGACACCTCTCGTCATGCATTCCCACGGCTGCCTGGGCTCAATTCCACATGAGACCTCTGCAGGTCCTTGTCCTCAGGAAATGGAACAGATCTTAGTCAACCCTGGACCAGAGGATATTTCTAAACATTAGAAAGAATTAGAAACATCAGTAAGAATCTCTTTACAGTGGTGGCTCAGAAGGGGGTTTTCTAGAATTAGGAAGACGTTTTCTAGTTGACAACAGACGCCAGTTCCTGGGACTGGGGCGCCCTTACAGCCAGAAGTTCCTTCCAGAGGACTTGGTCCGAACCTCAGAGGAGGATGTCGTCCAATTACAGAGAGCTTCGGGCAATATGGGAAGGTCTCAAGAAACAGTCATGTACTGGTCCAGTCGGACAACTCCACAGCAGTGGCTTTCATCTGACATCAGGGAAGCACAAGGCATTGTCATCTTCAAAGTCTGCAGAGACTAGATCCAGGCGAGTGGTCTTTTTCTCAGACAGCCTTTCGGAAGATCGAGGTTCATTGGGGCAGTCAGAGTCTGGATTTGTTCGCCTCAAAGAAAAACCACAAAGTGTTTCATTACTTCTCCCTCAACCCAAGGGATCCCTGTGGGGCGGTAGACTCCTTTGCTCAGGATTGGATGTGGGGTCTTGTTTATGCTTTTCCCCCCAATTCCGATGATTCCGAAGGTCCTCCAGAAATTCAAGACCGAGAAATGTACCCTAATCCTGGTGGTCCCCTTTTGGCCCTGAAGGGGCTGGTTCGGTCTTCTGAGATCCCTCAGCCGGGAGGATCCAGTTCTGTTTTCTCAGACCGAGGACCTTCTAATGCAGGGTCCAATCAATCATCTGAACCCCGGGCTTCTCAAGCTGTCAGCCTGGTTATTGAACAGTCCATCTTCCTAGGTCTGGGTCTATCTCAGAGGGTGGTGGGTACCTGAATGCTCAGCAGGAAGTCCAATACCTCTAAGGCATATCTTGTTTTTTTTATAAAACATTGCAGTTATTTTTTTTTTTTTTTACTGCTTATTTAGCAAGCGCATAGATCAAGCTTTTTGCACCAGAATGGTGGTACCAAAAATTTGCTATTTTATTTTATGCTGTGTGTGCCGCCTAATAATTTTGACAAATCTCCCTGCACAAGAATCCAGATGAAGACTGGCATGAAAACCCCAGTCTTTATAAATTCCCCACAGATTTTTCAGCTGTTTTTTAGATTTCACTGGGTCCTGAATTTAGGTTAGGTAATAAGTATTGGTGGAGATTCCACGTAATCAGCTCCAGTTAGCACTTGATACCATTAGACTGTCATTGGTGTGACACGTGACAGAAAAGATTACTGTTGAGAAGGGCTTGCAGGCTGAATTGGAGAATACGGCAAGAAAGAAAATGCGTTTTTACGGTTATACTGGAATGTTTGCTTCTCTACAGGATCTGGTTTACAAGAAGGTTATTTTATGAGTGAAACCAATGATCTGTTTCTGAAGTCCTTCTTCTCTAGCCGTGTACTACAGCAACTTCCCCTTATCACTGTCTGCAGGCATCTACCCCGAACATCCTTGATGGGTCGTCTCCAGGCCCTGCAGGAATGTTTGAATTTGTTTCTGATGCTTCCTGCAACTTTATCCAAAACATGCATTTTTTTATTTTTTTTATTTTATGACTTGAGTGGGTCCGAATAAACAGTATGTAGGGAATTCATAATTGTCTGCTGAATTGGGTCCAGAGTAGGGCTGCAGCTAATGATTATTTTAGCAATTGAATATTCTACTGATCATTTTTACGATTAATCGAGTACTCTAATAAGAAAAAATGAATAGACTGTGTTTTCCTTTATAAAAACTCATCAGACCCCTCCCATCCCTTGCCATCTGTCCCCCTCCCCCAGCGCCATCAGCCTCTTCAAATCACAGGTATCCCCCCCACTCCCCCCCCCCGCCGGTAGATTCAGGCCACTGCTAACTTATACTTACCTTTCCTGGCAGTGCGCTGACATGGAGTCCACAGGAGACGGACCGCATCTTCCCCCTTCCCGGCATGCACTAGGTGGAACCTGACGTCGCACACAGCGTCAGCCAGCGCGCTGATGATGTGTGCGTGTAAGGCCCTGGCAGCTCGGTGCGGATGGGAGGCCACGGAACGGTGAGTGAGAGGCTTCTCTTCACTCACGCTCTGTGGTCACGTGATTTAAACGAATCCTGCATCAAGGTGTTTTTTTTTGCATTGATGAATCGTTGCAGCCCTAGTCCAGAGGAACTTAACAGCAGGATGAGCTTTTTGATGTAAAAATTTTCTGAATCAGGACTCGTGCACACAAACTTAGTTTTTGCCCGCAACCGATCTGCATGTTCTGCGGGTCGGCAGCGGACCGGTTCACCTTAGTTGGGCCGCAAAATTTGCAGACAGCACACACTGTGCTGTCCGCATCCACAAAAATATAGAACATGTCCTATTATTGTCTGTATTACAGACAAGGATAGGACTGTGCTATTATGGGCTGGACGTTGCGTTTCGAAAAATTTGAAATGCACATTGCTGTTATCTGACCGTTAACGGTAGTGTGCATGACCCCCTAAATAAATTTTTCAGTTACTAGAGGGAAGCGGACTATTCGGGGATCATCCTGTAATACAAAATAGATGATTTTTTTTTTTTATCTGACAGATCCCATTCCGCTGTTTTGGTTTTCCTGGCTGCAGCGGTAATGCCATGTCAACAACACATGACTGCTGCAGCCAGTCCCTGAGGTCTTCACTGAGCTGCTGAAGCCGGTGATTTGGTGCAGTGGTAATGGGTTGTCACCACTGCAGCCAGAACAGTGCCCTGTTGGGAGAACTGGGGTGGCAGTGCAGGATCTGTCAAGTAAAATGCACTTTTTAGCAAGAAAAAATCTTGCAAAAAAGTGCCTCTGTCTTATTAAGTCAGTCAGGGAGATCCAGCATGGACAAGACCCCCTGATCCGGCAGAGCACAAATACCATGCTTTGCCCGATCAGTGAGAGAGCTGTGCCTCTAGCAGAAGAAGCAGCATGGCAGAACACAACAGAGGAGACACATTTATTTGGATAGATACATTTACTGAGGGGACCACATGCACTATTGCTGGTTGTTATAATGGTCAGCAGATGACACAGTAAGGGCTCATTCAGACGGCCATATGCTGTCCGCAAAAATGCAGATCCGATTTTTTTTGCGGACAGTTCAGCATGTCCGCAAAAAGACGGATGTCATTCCGTTTTTTTTTTTTTTTTTTTTTTTGCTGACCCATAGACTTCAATGGGGCCATGTTCTGATTTTCACTGACAAGTATAGGACATGTTTCATTTGTTTTGATGAGCTGTGCAATAGAAGAAAAGGCCCTATAGAAGTGAATGGGACAGCCTCTAATCCGCAAAAAAACTCATCTGCATTTTTGCTGACAGCATACGGCCGTCTGAATGAGCCTTAAGGTTAACAGGAGCTGACAGAAGCTATTCCCCCCCCCCCCCCCCCCCCCCCATGCTAAACCCTAAAGTTATTGAACTTGACCCCTTCACTTCAGTAAACCACATTCCCTTCAAAAAGGACATCAAATTTTTTTTTCAAATTTTCTGTTGTCTAAACCTGGGGTGCGTCTTATAGTCCGGTGTATTTTATAAAGCGCAAAATACAGTAATCATCTATTCTTTATTGCAGTTTATTGTCTGCTTTCTGCTTGAAACTGGACAACCTCTCTTTAACGGAAACTGACAGGAGCAGACAACCGTCTGTTATTATAGACCTGACTAATATCTAGAAACACTTCACTGTTCTCACAGACAGTACTGGTAGTAGTAGGGTGTAGGATACATTTGATTTAATTTTTACTTACTGTACTATACAGAAGTGAAAATTTCCTTTAACATAATAAGGTTTTAGGTGAAAAATGCAAACTGCAAAACCGAATATCCATCGGATAAATGGAAGATCATATTTGTTGAAGCCTTGGTGGTTCTGGTTTGAATGTACTGATGTGGGTTGGGTCCAGTATCCTTTAGAGATGCTGGTAAATTTCAGAATGCACATGAATACACTCGGACTGCTCTACAGAGAAGAAAATCATTGCGCTAACCTTGTCACCGAAGGTTAGTAATTGCTTTAAGCAAAAATCTTTACAATGGCCGTTGTGTAGTTGTCCTGCTGTTATCTTGTAAAGTTATTTAGCGCGGTGACCTAAAATAGCCAAAATGGACATGACTGTGTGCATGAAGCCTTATGGGACTAAAATGTACTATATAAAAAGGTGTTGTCTTGAAGATTTTGCATATTAAATATTCACTTTTGTTTTAGGATGTGCTGTTCTTAAAGGGACATTTAACTGACTTTTTTTTCTGTCTTCCTTTATGCCTCCTGCTCGTCTCTTTCGACCTCTTGGAATGGTTGCTTTACCATCTGGACGTCCATTACCCTTGGAATCCTCGAATGCTGGAACTGTGTTATTTACAAAGTAGCTGTAAGTAGCCCTTATATGTGCAGTTCTGTATTATTATTTTGTGTCTTTTATGTTTGTTGATAGGAACATTATTTTCAATCACAACACAAAGACCAAAAGTGTTTCTATGATAGTAGGTTGTGTTCATAGGTTTACTCACACACCTTTTGGGCTGTTTAATGTTAAGGTAAATAGATGAATATAAATGGTCAGTTTTATAGTCCTTTATGTGGGCACCATGGTATAGAGCTGGAGGAGCTGAACAGATTGATGCACTATATGGGTAAACGTACTGGGTCATTACATCTACAGAAGATTTTATGACATCCCATTCTAAATCCATAAGCATTAATATGTAGTTGGTCCCCCCTTTGCAGCCAGAACCGCTTATACTCCCCTTACATGATTTTTGGAGTGTCTGTAGTACTTTTTGCCCATTCATCCATTATAGCACGTGAGGTCAGACACTGACGTAGGTTGAGAGGCCGTGGCTCACAATCTCCATTCTGCTTCATCACAGAGGTCTTCGATGAGGATGAGGTCAGGGCCCTGTGTTGGCCAGTCAAGTTTTTCCACACCATACTCCCCCCAGCTATGACTTTATGGATCCTGCCTTGTGCATTGGGGCACAGCCGTACTGGAACAGAAAAAAGTATTCTCCAAACCGTTCCCACAAGGTTGGAAGTACTCAACTGTCCAAAAATGTCTTGATATGCGGAAGCATTAAGATTTAATGGAAATAAGGGACCTAGGCCAAACCCTGAACATCAACCCCATAGCAATATCTCTCATCCACTATACTTTACAGTTGGCACAGTGCAGTCAGGCAAGTAAAGTTCTCTATTTGCAAAACCTTTCTTGTCCATCAGACTGCCAGATAGAGAAGCGTGATTTGTCACTCCACAGAACACCAGAGTCCAGGGTGGCATGTCTTACATCACTCCATCCAGCGTTTTGCATTGTCCTTGTTGATGTAAGGCTTGCATGCAGCTGCTCACAATGGTAACCCATTTCATGCAGCTGCTGGCGCACAGTGTTTGTGCTGATGTTAATGCCAGAGGAGATTTTGATCTCCGCGGTTTTTGAGTCAGGAGAGGGTTGGCAAATTTTGTGCGCTATGCACATCATTACTCTGTAACCCCACTCTATAACATGGTCTACCATGTCATGGCGGAGCTGCTGTGGTTCCCAAACGCTTCTACTTTTCAATTACACTGTGTGACTGACACAATGACTGCTGCTAATTTACTGTTAACCCTTTCCAGATGGAATTTTCTGTTTTTGAGTTTTCGTTTTTCACTCCCTGCCTTCCCAGAGCCATAACTTTCTTATTTTTCCATTCACATAGCCATATTTTGTTTGTACAGTTTTTTTTTTTTGGTAGGACAAGTTGTTTTTTCTAATGGCACCATTAAATATTGCGTATGATGTAGTGGGAAGCTGAAAAAAAAAATCAAGACAGGTGAAATTGGGGAAAATTCTACTATAGTTTTGTGGATTTTGTTTTCAGTGTTCCCTAGAAAATTACCTGCTCCTTTCATTTTCCAGGTCACAGTACAATTGGGGTCCATTCACAAATCCGCAATTCCATTCCGCATTTTGCGGAACGGACTTGCGGACCCATACATTTTTATGGGGCCGCACGACGTGCGGCCCCAATTGGAATTGCGGACCCGCACTTTCGGGTCCGCAATTCCGATCCTGAAAAAAATAGAACATGTCCTATTCTTGTCCGCAATAGCGGACAAGAATAGGCATATTCTCTTACTGCCAGCAATGTGCGGTACGCAAAATGCGGAAAACGCGCATTGCCGCTGTCTGTGTTTTGTGGATTTGCAAAACACACACGGATGTGTGAATGGACCCTTATAGCGATACCGCATCTAAAATACGTTTTAATACTACTGGTGTTTTGGGGCTCAGCTATGAAAAAATATGTTTTTATTATGGGGAATTTTTATAGTTTTTTTTTTATTTTGTTACACATTTTAAGTGCCCTTAGGGGGTGGTAAGGGTGCATTCACACGGCCATATGTATTTTGTGGTCCGCGAAAACATGGATCCGAAAAAATGGTTGACATCCGTGTTTTTTATTCGTTTTTTTTTGCGGATCCATTGTAGCATTGGCTATCCTTGTCTGCAAGGACATGTTCTATATTTTTTGCAGGGCTACCGAACGGACATACAGATGTTGACATTACTATCCTCATTTTTTGTGAACCCATTGAAATAAATGGGTCCAGATCCTTTCTGCAAAAAGTGTGGATCGGATGCAGACCAAAAATAGGGTTGTGTGAATAGGGTCTAACAACTGATTTAAAAAAAAAAAATCACATCATTAAGTAGTAACAAATGTTTTCATTAAATACAATAACAAAATCCCCCATAACCCAAACATTGTAGGAGATGAGCAGCAAATCTAACATATTAGGCTACGTTCACATCACCGTTCTGGCTTTCCGTTCTCCTTCTCCGTCTAGGAGCAGGAGAACGGAAAGGACGGAAAAGGCACATAACTGACGCCAAACTGAGTCAAACGGAGCCCTTAGGACCCCATAGATTATAATGGGGTCCGTTATGTTTCCGCTCAGAAGATGATTTTTAAGTGGAGACAAAAGTCCTGCATGCAGGACTTTTGTCTCCGCTTAAAAATCATCTTCTGAGCGGAAACCTAACAGACCCCATTATAATCTATGGGGTCCTAAGGGCTCCGTTTGGCGTCAGTTATGTGCCTTTTCCGTCCTTTCCGTTCTCCTGATCCTAGACGGAGCAGGAGAACGGAAAGCCAGAAAGGTGATGTGAACGAAGCCTTAGTCAGATACATTAGAATATGTGCAATACAAAGAGTACAGTAATGAATTCAACAGCGGAGACACCGGCAGACCCGCAATGCCAAGTCCATGGACAGACTAGCCAAGATGGTAATTATGGTTTCAATAGCGAAGGTAAGGGAGATAACAGTAAACTCCCCCCCAAAGTACATTGAGTGATATGTAACAAGTTATTCTTAGATTTCTTGTCACATAGACGACTGCAATGAGTTACCATTGCCATCTATGGGAGTTGTGGTTGTGCTATATTCCTGTGGAGCCCTGACACCTGCAGGTATTCATAGGAACTATGGCTGTGGTAGCCTCTGATCCTTCAGCAGGATTTAGGCAACCACAAGGAATGAACAGCTCTCCCCCTTGCTGATTTTGGGCTCCAGGAGCTCAGTACTCCCAGGGAAAGCTGCCTCAGATGCCGTGGTCACAATTGATCGCTACATCTGGGGGATTAAATGTCTGTGAACAGCCTCAGGTGTCTGGAGTGGGCACCATCTTTATAGACCTGATTCTGTGTGGTAATGTAGCAGAGTGAACACAAGTGCTGCTGCCCATTAGTCACAACCCCACCAGTCCTTCCTCTTTGTGCTTTTACTTGGTTCTTTTCTACCCAAAGAGATGAAGATCTTATTATCTATGTTATCAGCTGTAATTCATGACCGCCTCTAAGACGGCTTTTCAGCTTTCTGCCCTGGAGTAAATTGTCCTGCTGAGAGACCGGTTTTGTAGTGGCCATTTTATTTCCCCTGATTACCCCCTAGAGAAAACGAGACATTAAAGGGGTTCTCCGGGAATTAAGAAAATGAGAATAGTTAAATGTTACTTTATTATAAATATATTCCTAAATGCCTTTAATTATTTATAATGGCTCATTTTGTCTGGGGAGCAGTCAGGGGAAACCAAATGGCCGCTGTCCCATTAGTTCACACAAAACCTGTCCTGTTCACACATGAAGACATGTTACTTTACAACACTGAGGTAAAAGAGCTGCCTCCTCCTCCTCTCTGCTTTTATTTAATGACCTTTTTGTACGTTATGTGTATATCTTCTTACATGGAGAGATTAATGAGTAAATGACACCTCGACTATTACATGTGATATCTTATATCGAGTACAAATGAGCCATCTGTATTTTTTATTTGTATCGTTTTTCCAGATTTCTTAGTAATTTTTAATCTTTTACATATCCCACACGGAAAAAAACCTTTTGATGGTTGCTTTATTTTTCCCAGATTGTTCATCTGTAAATTTATACATTTATTTGTTAGTGCCACCATATTCCCTACATTTCTTGCCTTCCTATATATAAATTTGGGGATATAATCACCTATTTTGTCTTTCAAAATATCCCAATGTTTTTTAATATTGTTTTTAAACCTCTTAGTTTGAAAATTTAGATTGTGTGATAATGGGCGGTATTTGAATTGTTCCCTATCATTCTTCTCTCCATTTCCTTTATTAAGTCTCTTGTTCTTAATTAAATCCTGTCTTTCTAAGGCTACTTTCACACTTGCGTTCGGAGCGGATCCGTCTGGTGTCTGCACAGACGGATCCGCTCCTATAATGCAAACGATGGGATCCGTTCAGAACGGATCCGTCTGCATTATCTTTCAGAAAAAATTCTAAGTCTGAAAGTTAGTCAGACGGATCCATCCAGACTTTGCATTGAAAGTCAATGGGGGACAGATCCATTTGAAAATTGCACCATATTGTGTCAACTTCAAACGGATCCGTCCCCATTGACTTACATTGTAAGTCTGGACAGATCCGTTTGGCTCCGCACGGCCAGGCGGACACCCGAACGCTGCAAGCTGCGTTCGGGTGTCCGCCTGCTGAGTGGAACGGAGGTCAAACTGTGCCAGACTGAGGCATTCTGAGCGGATCCGCATCCACTCAGAATGCATTGGGGCCGTACGGATCCGTTCGGGGCCGCTTGTGAGAGCTTTCAAACGGAACTCACAAGCAGAACCCCGAACGCAAGTGTGAAAGTAGCCTAATCCAGCTATTAGTATTTTTTTTGTTCTATTAAACTATCCCTGCTATAACCTTTTGATTCAAACTTGTGTTGTAATTCCTCTGCCTCTTACTCATAATCCTCCATTTTTGTACACTTTCTTTTTATTCGCATAAACCAGGCATGGCCAACCTGCGGCTCTCTAGCTGTTGTAAAACTACAACTCCCACCATACCCTGCTGCAGGCTGAGAGCTGTAGGCAGTCTAAGCATGGTGGGAGTTGTCGTTTTGCAACAGCTGGAGAGTCTCAGGTTGGCCATGCCTGGCATAAACTGACTCTTGGGTATGTTTTCCAGCCACTGGGGGAGGTGGCAACTGTCTTGTGAAATAAAACTATTCACATCTGTGAGTTTATTGTATGTCCTTGTACGTATTTTATTCTTCTCTATATAGATAGTTAAGTCTAAAAAGTTAATCTCCCTTGTACTAATAGTAGGTGTAAATTACAAATAAAACTCCATTTTTATTTAATTCTTTAAAAAGTTGCACCAATTCTTCTCCCACCCCAAATAAAAACTACATAATCTATGAAACGTTTCCTGAGGACGAGATTTGCCCGGAGCTCGCCATTGGGGTGGATCACTTCATGTTCCCATCGCCCCACATTTGCAAACCCTAGAATCTCGTCCCCATCGTAGTACCCCACTGCTGAAGATAAAAAATATCCTCAAAAATAAAATAAATTTTCTTTAAAATAAATAATATGCACTCCCCTTTTAAAATCAATTTGACCTCTAGGCAGTTCTCCCTTTTATTTTTTTCTAAAAAGAATTTTGCAGCTTCACATCCTTTATCATTTTCTATTATAGTATAACGTGATTTTTACATCAAGCATGCTAATAATGTAGTGTAATCTCTATTCTATTTTATTTAATATCTGTAAAATATGTTTGTCTTTCAAATAAGTTGCCAACATCTGGGCACATGGCTGTAAGTGGTGTAAGAAGGTACCTGGAATCATCATGGATGGAAGGTATGTGTCACCGAGGTTCCTGGCCTCGGTGAAGTAAGAGCCAGTATTTTATGTGTCAGCAGCAGCTATTGCTAATTGACACAGTGAGATTTAGCATGGCTGTCATAGCTGATTCGGGACGGCTCCTACTGGGAGTAGTCAAAGTGCTGGGTGGGTGACTACTCCCCATGTTCCAGGCCGGGTTTTGCCAGACATAAAAACCAGCCAGCACTACCAGGTGGTGTGGATTTACCTCCCTCTGACAGTGGAGCTCAGGAGTCTGTGTGCTGTGAACTAAGGGCTGTGCTGGGATTTGAGGTTTGAGCCAGGCTGGGGGACTCGGACCCCTCTAAAGGCGAACAGGCCGCCTATGGACTTGATGAGGCTGAACTGCTTACAGGGTGTGAATTAACACCCAGGAGAAAAGGTGACTTTTATTGTTTATGGACTTTCCTTGTGTGTGAACAAACACGAAGCTACCTGCGTTTTGTGATGGACCTTATCTGCATTTTGTTATACACCAATGTGTGAATAAACACCACTGTTTGATTCAAGAACTGTGTACTTTGCCTCTATACTGCATCCGCTAGTCCTAACTACAAGAGCGAATCCCCACAGTGGTAATCCGCATATCTCGATAAATTGCTAGTTAGACATTCAGTGCCTGATACAATCTGTCTGTGAGGTGGTTCCGTTATGCTTTTATGGATTTTGGAATTATGGTAGGATGCAATTCTCAGGTGTCTAATCCCTACAAATGCCGTCTTCTTTATATTTAATATACCTTGTTTTTTACCCCTTTGTATTAATCTATTTAATTCTTTTTTATTTCCGTGGGGTCTTTCTTCAATATTCTATGTTTTTTGATTCCCCCAATAAATTGTAAGCCTCCTTACAATAATTTTCTTTATCCATAATTGCGATGCCTCCACCTTTTGTCCGCTGGACGTATAATGATATTATTCTCTTGCATCGCCATCAGTTTCCCTCTCCACTTTTGATTACTCATATTGTAATTTTGGGGATTTTCTGGGACCTTTTTCTGTATTTCTTTTACTACTAGGTTCATAAATGTATTAAAAGACCGGAGAGTACTCCTGTTATGGGGTGATATCTAGACTTAATTTTCAAGTCAGTCTGTTTGTAATCGTTATTAAAGGGAACCTGTTGTCAACTTCATGCTGTCCATACTAACAGCAGCATAAAGTAGAGACAGGTGAGTTGATTTCGGAGGTCTGTCATTTATAAGTTAAAAGTAAGTGTTTGCCGAGAACCAACATCACAATCATTGCAGACTAGGCTTGGAAAAGAGTCCCGGCCACCTGAGAAGAGTCATGGATATTCCTGAATTCCTGCTCTCCCTGCCTACCTGCTGATGACTGACAGTCTTCTACCTAGTTTTCTCCCTCTCTGTCTAGGAGAACTGCCAATCATCAGCAGATGGGCGGGGAGAGCAGGAGATCATGAATAACCAGGACTCTTCTCAGGATAGATTTGACTCTTGTCAAGGCCTGTGCTGCAATGATTATGATGCTGGTTCTCAGCAACCACTTCCTTTTGGCTCATGAGTGACACACCGCTGAAATCAGCATGTCTGTCACTATTTTATACTGTCCTCAGTGAGGTTAGCATAAAGTTGATGACAGGTTCCCTTTAATCTCCTCCTTCGTAATATCTTTATCATTTATTTTATTTATTTATTTTTTTGTTTTTCATGAAATATTTCCTTAATGTTTATCTCATGAATTTTCGTATACCTATGAATGCCTCAAATTTATAAAAAAAAATGTTGTTGGCGCAAAACTCAAACCTTTCTCTAGTATCTTTTCGTTCTCCCTCCGTAAGTGTGTGTTTACTTTTTGTCCCGATTATTTAATTGTTTCATTTAATGATGACTTCTTCTTTTTGGTGAGTTTCCCTCCCCTACTCCTCCATTTCCTTTCCTTCTGGCCTGAAAAAAAAAAATCCCTTTTTTACTGTTTTTCTCACCACTACCTTCTTCTTCTTCTCCTTATCTCTTTCTTCATTGCCCACTTCACCCTCCATCTTTCTCTTTTTTTTTTATCTTTCCCCATATTTCTATCATTCCTTTCTCCTTTCATCATTGTATTCGATGCTCCTTTTTGTGTAACATTTTTCTCTTCTTTATCATTTTGTGGTGTATCGTTTTGTGATCTTTGTTGCTGGATTATGTCCTCAATGCTCTCCTCACTACAATCAGTTAACACATCAAATTGATTACTTTTTTGTACATTAGAAATTAGATCCATCCTTTCTCTTTATTATAATTTCTGGGCTTAATGGAGTTCTAGAGTTTAGATAGTGATCTTCTTCCTCATTATATATATGGTGATAATGGATGATATTTCTTCCGTATCATTATTCCCACTTTGTATAAATTCATCTACTGTTTGAAATGAATTGGGGATTACGGATTCTTCATTCTCTATAGAATTTTTTGGGAAGGCTTTACTGTTAAATTTTCAAATTTTCTTCTCCCTTATTTTATCTTCCTTTGATGTAACCTCCTTTTTATCCATAGAAAATATGATGGCCATCCATTATGCCGACACTATAAGGGGAAACATGGGGGTTTGTGTGGGAACTTAATTTAGTGTAATAGAAATAGTTAAGGGCGATAAGAGGAGGAGATTTTATTTTAAAAAAGTTTAAAGTGAAGACTCATTGGATTTTTGATATGAGCACATTAGCACCAATAGGGTTAAATTCAGTGATTGAACTATTTGCATTTGAATAAAGGAGAAAAGGAGGCTGAAACATCAGAGTATGATGAGAACTAAGGGTTAAAAATGGGAGGGGAGGATAATCCTATATAAGAAACGCTAGGAGAGCCGGTCTATATTCCTGACTAAGGAAAACGATCCGAAATGCGTTGTAGCTTTTTTTTTTTTTATACTCCTAGATAACCGTAACTCAGTTCAGTGACGTCACAAAGCGCTCTGATTTGAGCGCGAGTCAGTTAGTTTAATACTGAGCGGTGCCACCGGCCGGGGCAGGCTCCTTTTCATAAGATTATTTAGTGCTCCCTAACCCACCCTGAATACAAGTACCAGCATACAAAGGAGGATCGGTACACCCAGAAGAGTGACAGCAAGGTTCAAACAGGAACATATATACATATTTGGATCAATTCTGTGACTGCACGTTTACCTCTGCTTTTGGTATTCTAGGAAGTATGGGGAATTGTCGCGCGGAACCATATTGTTAGTTTTCCTGTTTTTTTTGCAGTAGTGGCGGTACTGTTGCGCTACCGCAGCGTCAGCTATAGGTTCACAGAGAATAAAAGCACCAGTGTAATAGTTTTCAAGTTTGGTGCTCCCTAAAAAAAGGAAAGCAAAAGCCACTGTATTTTCTGTCTCCTTTCTTGCTGAATGGACTGATGTGCTGTGTGTCCTGAGCATTCTGCTGGTACCTCGGAGCACGCAGCCTCGCACAGACAAGGGTGGCCGTGTGTGGTGGTCATGTGTCTGCGTTTGTCTGCACTGATCTGTGTCCCTCCGTTTTGCATACTAACCAATTATTAGCAATACAGTGGTCTCTCAAGTTACAATATTAATTGGTTCCAGGACAACCATGGTTGAAACCATTGTAACTTGAGTAATCTGTTCCAAAGCCCCAAAATGTCATCCAAGATGAGAGAAAATGAAGATTTAAGGATACTTTCACACTCTTGTTTGGTTCGGATTCGTCATGGATCTGCACAGACGGATCCGTTCAGATAAAACAACAGTCTGCATCCGTTCAGAATGGATCAATTTGTATTATCTGTAACATAGCCAAGACGGATCCGTCTTGAACACCATTGAAAGTCACTGGAGGACGGATCCGTGTTCTATTGTGCCAGATTGTGTCAGTGAAAACGGATCCGTCCCCATTGACTTACATTGTGTGTCAGGACGGATCCGTTTGGCTCTGTTTCATCAGACGGACATCAAAACGCTGCAAAGCGGAATGGAGACGGAACGGAGCCAAACTGATGCATTCTAAGCGGATCCTTCTCTATTCAAAATGCATTAGGGCAAAACTGATCCGTTTTGGATCGCTTGTGAGAGCCCTGAACGGAAATCGCAAACGGAAAGCCAAAAAGCCAATGTGAAACTAGCCTAAGGCAGATAATTACATAGAACAGTCAAGAAGAGCTGCTAACTAGTGACTAATCCAGCTATTTACCAGAGAAGTGACTTTGATTGGTTGGATCTGTATCTTCAGTCTAGTTTCAACTGGGTCAGAAAAGACCATTGTATTAGGCCATTGTGTCTTGAGGGATTACTGTATTGAAACGGTGACAAATGGGGCAAGAGCATTCATTATATCTTGTCAGTTTGGCAATGTCGAACAATATATACGGACAGTCTAATGGATGGGCACTAGCCAGATAGGCTTCAAGCAGCTTACATTCCCCGATCCTTCATGTATATTTGGCTGAGAAGAGCATGCATGTTTTGGGCCCCTTTAGGCTAATTTCACACTAGCGTTCGGGGCTCCGCTCGTGAGCTCCATTTGAAGGCTCTCACAAGTGGCCCCGAACGCATCCGTCCAGCCCCAATGCATTCTGAGTGGACGCGGATCCGCTGAGAATGCATCAGTCTGGCAGCGTTCAGCCTCCGCTCCGCTCAGCAGGCGGACACCTGAACGCTGCTTGCAGCAGTCGGGTGTCCGCCTGGCCGTGCGGAGGCAAACGGATCCGTCCAGACTTACAATGTAAGTCAATGGGGACGGATCCATTTAAAGATGACACTATATGGCTCAATCTTCAAACGGATCCGTCCCCCGTTGACTTTCAATGTAAAGTCTGGACGGATCCGACTGAACTACTTTCACACTTAGAATTTTTTCTAAGCTATAATGCAGACGGATCCGTTCAGAACGGATCCAATCGTCTGCATTATAGGAGCGGATCCGTCTGTGCAGACACCAGACGGATCCTCTCTGAACGCAAGTGTGAAAGTAGCCTTACATGGTCTGATGATCAGGAATGGATCATCGCCCTGTGTAATTGTGCCAACGATCACCCGGCAAACGCTGATTTGTCTGGGTGATTGCATCTTCCCTGCAGTGCCACAACTAAACATTTTTGGGCACCACAGTCTACTGTAAGTATAGGGGATGTGCTTTGAACCATGTGCACTAAAGCACCCGTCCATTTCCCTAGTAGTCATAGCAGCACTCCAGGTCCTTCCCCTCTCAGTAGTCAAAGATCAGTTGACCCGTCTCCTAGTACACATCCAGGCCCCTTAGGGGGTGAGGTCAAGGCGAGCGTCCCATTCACTGATCCAGTAGTTCTGAAGATAGCATAGAGTACAGTGTCATTGTGCCATCATGAGCATTATACAGTGGATGTGTAACATTGATATGATCTGCCATAAATGTTTATATGTGAGAGTTTAACTGCAGATTTTGGGATCAATCTCCACTTTTTGCAAAGAAAGACATTAAAATGTGGCATTTATTTATTTTATGCATTTTATATAGCGCTGCTATATACCGCTGCTCTTTAGACATTAGCATCTAACTGTCCTTAATGGGGCTCACAATCTAAGTTCCCTATCAGTATGTCTTTGGAGTGTAGGAGGAAACTGGAGGAAACCCACACAAGCACAGGGAGAACATACAAACTCCATGCAGATGTTATTAGTCAGATCCCAGCACTGCAAGGCACCAGTGCCAACCAGTGAGCCACCGTGCATTTACTACATTCAGTCACACTCAGACAACTACTGTTTTCTTTGCCAGCTTCTCATTAGTTTAGGATTGCAGCAATGTCTCACAACCTTCCAGAAAGACCTGAGCAGGATGAAACTGCGCCATAGATGTCATAACCTAAGGCTACTTTCACACCTGCCTTAGGTGCAGATCTGTCTGGTATCTGCACAGACGGATCCGCACCTATTATGCAAGCGATTGTATCCGTTCAGAACGGGTCAGTTTGCATTATGAAGAACAAAGTCAAAACGGATCCGTCCTGACTTACATTGAAAGTCAATGGGGGACGGATCCGTTTTCAGTTGCACCATATTGTCAGTGAAAACGGATCCGCTCCCATTGACCTACATTGTAAGTCAGGACGGATCCATTTGGCTCCGCATCGCCAGGCGTACACCAAAACACTGCAAGCAACGTTTTGGTGTCCGCATCCAGAGCGGAATGGAGGCGGAACGGAACCAAACTGATGCATTCTGAACGGATCCTTATCCATTCAGAATCCATTGGGGCTGAACTGATCCGTTTTCAACCGTTTGTGAGATCCCTGAAACGGATCTCACAAACTGAATGCAAAACGCCAGTGTGAAAGTAGCCTAAGAAGGATTGTGCTGCTAATTCTCCTATTATTTGCTGCAGTCTCCCCCATTTGTGATGGCAGCTTCCGCTTAGAATAATTTTGAATGATTTTGATGTCTGAACTATACTGAAAAATAAATGTAAATTAGTGCATGAAACAAAACCTACTGAAGCAGAGTTACTAATCCTGACCAATATTTAGACAAATTTATGAGTGAGTGGATGAGAAGGTTGGGACATTATTAGCCTCTTGTCTAAATGTCTACCACCTATTTGGTTGGTTTACTTGGTGCCAAATTTTGGAGCACATTGGTTCATGCCCCCTTCCCCTCTAAGCCATGCCCTTTTTCTGTAAATCCTTGTCGAGGAAGGCACAAAGGGGAGGATTTATCAGTCCCTTCCACACCAGTTTTCTGAAGTACAAAAGGTGCAAACCGTGCATTTGTGACTCTTTAAACTCGACTCCAAAAATTGTGGTAGTTTCTACGCCGCCCTCTCTACTTTCCGAAAAGGGTGTGTGGTGTGGGTGGCATGGGTCCGGGACCAGGAGGCCTAGCACACTGATCTTCATTCACGCCAGTTTTCTGGTGTGAATAAAGACAGAAATCTACGACAGCTAGGCGGCGGACGTAGATTTCGGTCTGGTGCATCGGTAATTAGCTTAATAAATGTCCCTCATATAGTTTAGATAACCTCCTCACCCTTTTCACATTAAATTTTGAGGGAGTTGGGACGGTCTTGTACAGCCAACAGCAGTCATGTCTGTGGCCAGTGAAAGACACTCTGTTTTGGGTAGAAACCCTCTTTAAAAGGGTGTCCTGCCACTTAATGTTTAAAAATAAGTACTGTAATACATGTATAGAACACCTGACTCCGAATTAGTAATATATATCTCACCATGCACCCCTATTCCCCCACTGTGAGTCCACAAACCAACCTTCAGATTCATTGAGAGGACTCCTCTGCATGTGCACCTAATGAAGTGGACTCCGGGAGTGGTCGTTGCAATCTAAGACTGGTTTGTGGAGAGTGTCAACGTGCAAATTACTGATCTGAAGTCAGCGGAAGGTGTGCTATACATGTATTACTCTACTCAGTAGGACTTGCCAAAGGGGACATATTCCCTTTAAGATGCTGAAAGAAGCAATATTCACTTTACTGATCCTCTGCTATTCCCATTTCAGTGCTTCCCGAGTCCACTACCAGTCTGTGTTTCCTGGCCCTTGTCGACAGGACTGCCAATCATTATAAGCATTATAAACAGTTATTTTTTTAAAAATTTAGCAATCATTGATTATGATGAAAAATAGTGAGTACATTACATTAGACCTGTAATCCGATAAGATCTGACTATGATGCAATGAGTTCAGCAGTCAGTCCTTGAGATGCGGCTGATGCTCAGCTCCTTAACGTGCTGCTTCATGGTGACGGGTTCTCTTTAAGTGGAGAGGTTAAAAGGTAACTAGCCTTCAATACAATAATTGCCTCTCATTAGACCCTAGATTAGTCTGTGTTGCTAGTACCTCCAGTTTTTATATGCTCAGCTAGATGTGGAGCACCTTGGGAAAACATAACGTTTATTGAGAACCAAGTTGAAAATAATGTAGGGTAATGAAAACATCAAGTACTTTGGGTACACTGTGTAATGCATGTAAGGCTACTTTCACAGTAGCGTTGTTAGAATCTGGCAGGCAGTTCCGTTCCGTATGCAAACTAGGGATCGACCGATATTGTTTTTTTTTTAGGGCCGATACCTATAATCTGTGAACTTTCAGGCCGATAGCCGATAATTTATACAGATATTCTGTGAATTTTCATTTTAAAAAAAATCTAAATCCTACACAAATCTGCTGTAAATGAATGTTTGTTAAGGTGTGTGTGTTTTTTTTTTTTTTGTTACTATTAGCCACCTTAGGGACTAGAACCCTTGTCCTATTCACCCTGGTAGATCTCTATCAGGGTGAATAGGACCTCACACTGTCCCTGCTGCTCTGTGAATAATGCACACAGCAGCAAGGGAGCTAACTATGGCAGCCAGGGCTTCAATAGCGTCCTAGCTGCCATGGTAACCGATCGGAGCCCCAGGCTTACACTGCTGGGGCTCCGATCGGAACTGCCACTGAGGAAGGGGGGGGACGGGACCCTGTGGCCACCAATGATTAATACAGGGGGGCTTGAAGTTACCTCTCTCATTAATTCATACCAGGGTGGATTTGATTTAAATCAAAATGATTTAAATCACTAGTCAGTAAGGCTTGATTTAACCACTTGCCGCAACTGTAACGCCGAAAGGCGTCATCGCGGCGGCTCCCCCAGGCTACGCTAACGCCGATTGGCGTCATCTCGCGTGAGCCGAGATTTCCTGTGAACGCACACAGGCGCGCGCGCTCACAGGAACGGAAGGTAAGAGTGGATCTCCAGCCTGCCAGCGGCGATCGTCCGCTGGCAGGCTGGAGATGTGATTTTTTTTTTAACCCCTAACAGGTATATTAGACGCTGTTTTGATAACAGCGTCTAATATACCTGCTACCTGGTCCTCTGGTGGTCCCCTTTGTTTGGATCGACCACCAGAGGACACAGGTAGCTCAGTAATATGTTGCACCACTACACTCCCCCCCCCCCCTGTCACTTATTAACCCTTTATTCACCCTTGATCACCCCTGATCACCCCATATAGACTCCCTGATTACCCCCCTGTCATTGATTACCCCCCTGTCATTGATTACCCCCCTGTCATTGATTACCCCCCTGTCATTGATTACCCCCCTGTCATTGATTACCCCCCTGTCATTGATTACCCCCCTGTCATTGATTACCCCCCTGTCATTGATTACCCCCCTGTCATTGATTACCCCCCTGTCATTGATTACCCCCCTGTCATTGATTACCCCCCTGTCCTTACATTTTTACCCCCCTGTCCTTACATTTTTACCCCCCTGTCCTTACATTTTTACCCCCCTGTCCTTACATTTTTACCCCCCTGTCCTTACATTTTTACCCCCCTGTCCTTACATTTTTACCCCCCTGTCCTTACATTTTTACCCCCCTGTCCTTACATTTTTACCCCCCTGTCCTTACATTTTTACCCCCCTGTCCTTACATTTTTACCCCCCTGTCCTTACATTTTTACCCCCCCTGTCCTTACATTTTTACCCCCCTGTCCTTACATTTTTACCCCCCTGTCCTTACATTTTTACCCCCCTGTCCTTACATTTTTACCCCCCTGTCCTTACATTTTTACCCCCCTGTCCTTACATTTTTACCCCCCTGTCCTTACATTTTTACCCCCCTGTCCTTACATTTTTTCCCCCCTGTCCTTACATTTTTACCCCCCTGTCCTTACATTTTTACCCCCCTGTCCTTACATTTTTACCCCCCTGTCCTTACATTTTTACCCCCCTGTCCTTACATTTTTACCCCCCTGTCCTTACATTTTTACCCCCCTGTCCTTACATTTTTACCCCCCTGTCCTTACATTTTTACCCCCCTGTCCTTACATTTTTCCCCCCCTGTCCTTACTTTTTTCCCCCCCTGTCCTTACATTTTTACCCCCCTGTCCTTACATTTTTACCCCCCTGTCCTTACATTTTTACCCCCCTGTCCTTACATTTTTACCCCCCTGTCCTTACATTTTTACCCCCCTGTCCTTACATTTTTACCCCCCTGTCCTTACATTTTTACCCCCCTGTCCTTACATTTTTACCCCCCTGTCCTTACATTTTTTACCCCCCTGTCCTTACATTTTCACCCCCCTGTCCTTACATTTTCACCCCCCTGTCCTTTCAGACATTTTTTTTGGCCCAAGTTAGCGGAAATTATTATTTTTTTCTTACAAAGTCTCATATTCCACTAACTTGTGTCAAAAAATTAAATCTCACATGAACTCACCATACCCCTCACGGAATCCAAATGCGTAAAAATTTTTAGACATTTATATTCCAGACTTCTTCTCACGCTTTAGGGCCCCTAGAATGCCAGGGCAGTATAAATACCCCACATGTGACCCCATTTCGGAAAGAAGACACCCCCAGGTATTCCGTGAGGGGCATATTGAGTCCATGAAAGATTGAAATTTTTGTCCCAAGTTAGCGGAAAGGGAGACTTTGTGAGAAAAAAAAAAAAAAAAAATCAATTTCCGCTAACTTGTGCCAAAAAAAAAAAATTTCTATGAACTCTCCATGCCCCTCATTGAATACCTTGGGGTGTCTTCTTTCCAAAATGGGGTCACATGTGGGGTATTTATACTGCCCTGGCATTTTAGGGGCCCTAAAGCGTGAGAAGAAGTCTGGGATCCAAATGTCTAAAAATGCCCTCATAAAAGGAATGTGGGCCCCTTTGCGCATCTAGGCTGCAAAAAAGTGTCACACATCTGGTATCGCCGTACTCAGGAGAAGTTGGGCAATGTGTTTTGGGGTGTCATTTTACATATACCCATGCTGGGTGAGATAAATATCTTGGTCAAATCCCAACTTCTCCTGAATACGGCGATACCACATGTGTGACACCTTTTTTGCAGCCTAGGTGGGCAAAGGGGCCCACATTCCAAAGAGCACCTTTAGGATTTCACAGGTCATTTACCTACTTACCACACATTAGGGCCCCTGGAAAATGCCAGGGCAGTATAACTACCCCACAAGTGACCCCATTTTGGAAAGAAGACACCCCAAGGTATTCCGTGAGGGGCATGGCGAGTTCCTAGAATTTTATATTTTTTGTCACAAGTTAGCGGAAAATGATTTTTTTATTTTTTTTTTCCCCCCCCCCCTTACAAAGTCTCATATTCCACTAACTTGTGACAAAAAATAAAAACTTCCATGAACTCGCTATGCACATCACGAAATACCTGGGGGTGTCTTCTTTCCAAAATGGGGTCACTTGTGGGGTAGTTATACTGCCCTGGCATTCTAGGGGCCCAAATGTGTGGTAAGAAATTTGAAATCAAAATGTGTAAAAAATGACCAGTGAAATCCGAAAGGTGCTCTTTGGAATATGGGCCCCTTTGCCCACCTAGGCTGCAAAAAAGTGTCACACATGTGGTATCTCCGTACTCACGAGAAGTTGGGGAATGTGTTTTGGGGTGTCATTTCACATATACCCATGCTGGGTGAGAGAAATATCTTGGCAAAAGACAACTTTTCCCATTTCTTTATACAAAGTTGGCATTTGACCAAGATATTTCTCTCACCCAGCATGGGTATATGTAAAATGACACCCCAAAACACATTCCCCAACTTCTCCTGAGTACGGCGATACCACATGTGTGGCACTTTTTTGCAGCCTAGGTGGGCAAAGGGGCCCACATTTCAAAGAGCACCTTTCGGATTTCACCGGTCATTTTTTACACATTTTGATTTCAAACTACTTACCACACATTTGGGCCCCTAGAATGCCAGGGCAGTATAACTACCCCACAAGTGACCCCATTTTGGAAAGAAGACACCCCAAGGTATTCGCTGATGGGCATAGTGAGTTCATAGAAGTTTTTTATTTTTTGTCACAAGTTAGTGGAATATGAGACTTTGTAAGAAAAAAATAAAATAAAAAAAAAAATCATCATTTTCCACTAACTTGTGACAAAAAATAAAAAGTTCTATGAACTCACTATGCCCATCAGCGAATACCTTAGGGTGTCTACTTTCCGAAATGGGGTCATTTGTGGGGTGTTTGTACTGTCTGGGCATTGTAGGACCTCAGGAAACATGACAGGTGCTCAGAAAGTCAGAGCTGCTTCAAAAAGCGGAAATTCACATTTTTGTACCATAGTTTGTAAACGCTATAACTTTTACTCAAACCATTTTTTTTTTTTACCCAAACATTTTTTTTTTTATGAAAGACATGTAGAACAATAAATTTAGAGAAAAATTTATATATGTATGTCGTTTTTTTTGCAAAATTTTAGAACTGAAAGTGAAAAATGTCATTTTTTTTTTGCAAAAAAATCGTTAAATTTCGATTTATAACAAAAAAAGTAAAAATGTCAGCAGCAATGAAATACCACCAAATGAAAGCTCTATTAGTGAGAAGAAAAGGAGGTAAAATTCATTTGGGTGGTAAGTTGCATGACCGAGCAATAAACCGCTAAAGTTGTGGAGTGCCGATTTGTAAAAAAGGGCCTGGTCTTTAGGGGGGTATAAACCTGTGGTCCTTAAGTGGTTAAATCATCGTTTTCTACATAAAGACTAATTCTTGCTGGTATAACTTATAATATGCAAGTAGATGAAGATTTAAACAACTTTTCAGATTAGTTTGATTAGGTTGATTCTGCATTCATAGGTTTGTAGAAGTTAGGATTAAGGTCTTTTTCTCAACTCTGTTCATGTTATAACATTTTTGCTGTGAAGAAGAGGCATGTGATCTCTGCTGAGTCAAATTCAGTTTTGAGAACTGCAAAAGTAAACCAAGCATCTGTGATAATATCTTGTAGGCAGAGAAACTGCCCAATAATCTTACAAAAACCTCTGGACGAGCATGACATTGTGAATGGATTAATGGAATTTATTTACCAAAAAAATTACACATATAGAAACATAGAATGTGTCGGCAGATAAGAACCATTCGGCCCATCTAGTCTGCCCAATATACTGAATACTATGAATAGCCCTTGGCCCTATCTTATATATAGGCCTTCTGCCTATCCCATGCATGCTTAAACTCCTGCACTGTATTTGCAGCTACCACTTCTGCAGGAAGGCTATGCCATGCATCCACTACTCTCTCAGTAAAGTAATACTTCCTGATATTACTTTTAAACCTTTGCCCCTCTAATTTAAAACTGTCCTCTTGTAGAAGTTTTTCTTCTTTTAAATATTCTCTCCTCTTTTACCTTGTTGATTCCCTTTATGTATTTAAAAGTTTCTATCATCTCCCCTCTGTCTCGCCTTTCTACCAAGCTATACATGTTAAGGTCCTTTAATCTTTCCTGGTAAGTTTTTTGTCCTGCAATCCATGTACTAGTTTAGTAGCTCTTCTCTGAACTCTCTCCAAAGTATCAATATCCTTCTGGAGATATGGTCTCCAGTACTGCGCACAATACTCCAAATGAGGTCTCACTAGTGCTCTGTAGAGCGGCATGAGCACCTCCCTCTTTCTACTGGTAATTCCTCTCCCTATACACACAAGCATTCTGCTAGCATTTCCTGCTGCTCTATGACATTGTCTGCCTACCTTTTAAGTCTTCTGAAATAATGACCCCTAAATCCATTTCCTCAGATACTGAGGTTAGGACTATCACTGATTTTATATTCTGCTCTTGGGTTTTTATACCCCAGGTGCATTATCTTGCACTTATCAACATTACATTTTATGGGTGATTCAGTCAGCACAACCCTATATGCAGGTGCACATCGCTATGGCGAAATACATATACAAACGCAAAATACAATTGCAATAGCACTCTGCAACCAGCATTCTGCCCTGCCTCTATGCTGGATGAGGCATTGGCGTACATTTTGGCCAAAGCGTAATAAGCCACTCACCACGTCAAGGTTGCCTCTATGGAGTGGTCCCTAACACTAGTTCCTACCTGTTTATGGGCCATGACAGCCACACAAAGTCCAGGGAATGCAGGTGCAGCATGCACGCCAAGCACACTCTGCTTTTAACCCCGTCCGGTGCCATTACAGCTTTCATCGGATCCAGGGATGCAAGTACCAACATGCATGCTGAGCCCACTATATACTTCTCCTGGAGCCAAATGGGTTCTGGTAGGTGCTATATAAGCAGACTGTTTTTTGCACCTGCATACAGGGTTGTGCTGACTGAATCACCCACATATTTTTTCTTTGTAGTATATATTGGAGGTGTGGCGATCTCTATGCAGTCATGCACACCTGACCAGTCAATCTGTCCTGGAGGCTGGTTTTAAAGTCAGTATAAAACTGAGTCTGCTTTGCTTATATAGAACCTACCAGTAGCCATTTGGCTCCAGGAGAAGTATATAGTGGGCTCAGCATGCATGTTAGTACTTGCATCCCTGGATCCGATGAAAGCTGTAATGGCACCGGACGGGGTTAAAAGCAGAGTGTGCTTGGCGTGCATGCTGCACCTGCATTCCCTGGACTTTGTGTGGCTGTCATGGCCCACAAACAGGTAGGAACTAGTGTTGGGGACCACTCCATAGAGGCGACCTTGACGTGGTGAGTGGCTTATTACGCTTTGGCCAAAATGTACACCAATGCCTCATCTAGCATAGAGGCAGGGCAGAATGCTGGTTGCAGAGTGCTATTGCATTTGTATTTAACATTAAATTTTAGTTGCCAGATTTTTGACCATTCCTCTAGTTTTTCTAAATCCTTTTCCATTTGGTGTATACCTCCAGGAACATCAACCCTGTTACAAATCTTTGTGTCATCAGAAAAAAAGACACACTTTACCATCGAGGCCTTCTGCAATATACACTCACCTAAAGAATTATTAGGAACACCTGTTCTATTTCTCATTAATGCGATTATCTAGTCAACCAATCACATGGCAGTTGCTTCAATGCATTTAGGGGGGTGGTCCTGGTCAAGACAATCTCCTGAACTCCAAACTGAATGTCAGAATGGGAAAGAAAGGTGATTTAAGCAATTTTGAGCGTGGCATGGTTGTTGGTGCCAGACGGGCCGGTCTGAGTATTTCACAATCTGCTCAGTTACTGGGATTTTCACGCACAACCATTTCTAGGGTTTACAAAGAATGGTGTGAAAAGGGAAAAACATCCAGTATGCGGCAGTCCTGTGGGCAAAAATGCCTTGTGGATGCTAGAGGTCAGAGGAGAATGGGCCGACTGATTCAAGCTGATAGAAGAGCAACGTTGACTGAAATAACCACTCGTTACAACAGAGGTATGCAGCAAAGCATTTGTGAAGCCACAACACGCACAACCTTGAGGCGGATGGGTTACAACAGCAGAAGACCCCACCGGGTACCACTCATCTCCACTACAAATAGGAAAAAGAGGCTACAATTTGCACAAGCTCACCAAAATTGGACTGTTGAAGACTGGAAAAATGTTGCCTGGTCTGATGAGTCTCGATTTCTGTTGAGACATTCAAATGGTAGAGTCCGAATTTGGCGTAAACAGAATGAGAACATGTATCCATTCTCTGATGGCTACTTCCAGCAGGATAATGCACCATGTCACAAAGCTCGAATCATTTCAAATTGGTTTCTTGAACATGACAATGAGTTCACTGTACTAAAATGGCCCCCACAGTCACCAGATCTCAACCCAATAGAGCATCTTTGGGATGTGGTGGAACGAGAGCTTCGTGCCCTGGATGTGCATCCCTCAAATCTCCATCAACTGCAAGATGCTATCCTATCAATATGGGCCAATATTTCTAAAAAATGCTATCAGCACCTTGTTGAATCAATGCTACGTAGAATTAAGGCAGTTCTGAAGGCAAATGAGAAATAGAACAGGTGTTCCTAATAATTCTTTAGGTGAGTGTATATTAAACAATATGGGTCCCAGAACAGATCCCTGAGTTGCCCCACTGGTAACAAGACCATGGTCTGAATATACTCCATTGACTACAACCCTCTGTCTGTCCCTCAGCCACTGCCTAATCCATTCAACAATATGGGAGTCCACGTACAGCCTTATTCTACATAATTAAATAACGAATCTTTATTTCATGATGGAATAACCTTTGGATGGTAATATATTTTCCTCAAAAAGCATTTTATATAAAAAAATCCGTTATTTTTTTTAAAAAAAATTAAAAAATCATTGATTTTTGATCATACACAGGAGGCGGGAGCTGGCTGCAGAGTCACATAGCCAGCTCCCAACCTCTGAGCGTTAGCTGCGATCCGCGGCACCTGAGGGGTTAACTACAGCAGATCGCAGCTACTTGTCATAGAGGTCGGGAGCCGGCTATGTGATTATGCAGCCAGGTCCCGCCTCCTGTATATGAATTAATGAGAGAGGTATCTTCATTGGTGGCGCAGTGGCCACAGCCCCTCCCCTCCTCTTGTCCTCCCTCCTCTCATTGGTGGCAGCGGCAGCACAGGGGGAGGGAGACACTGCTTCCTTTCTCCCCTGTGCTGCTGAGGGAACACGGAGAGCGCTGACAGCAGCGTGATCCGTGTTCCCGATTCGTTATCGGAATATCGGCAAAATCCTGAATATCGCCCGATGATATCAGTAAAACCGATAATCGATTGATCCCTAATGCAAACTGATCCTTTTTTTCCGGTATATTTATTTTTTTCAAAGACCAAAAATGAAATCGGCTCCTCCTTTATCCCGGCGCCTGCTCAGACCAGAAAACCGCATCCGGCGACACCGCAATTTCCGTAACACTTGGTACCGGATCTGACATTAACACATCTCTATGGAAATTAATGCCGGATCCGGCAAGTGCGGTATTGTTCCAAGTTTTTGGCTGGAAAAAATACAGCAGCAAGCTGCGGTATTTTGTCCAGTCAAATGCTGTACGAGGGACGGAAAAGAAGACATCCTGATGCATACTGAACGGATTGCTTTCCATTCAGAATGTATTAGGACAAAACTGATGCGTTGTTTTTTTTTTTCCGGTATAGAGACCCTTTACTGAATTTCAATACCGGAAAAGAATAACGCTAGTGTGAAAGTACCCTAAAACTGACACATACGGTTAGGATCTTTGACTGGCGGTCTGTATTAGATTCCTCTCTTGTGATCATTATCGTTATTACTGCAGCATGTAACCAGTATCGTAGAGAAGCAGTCGGTATATTTTACTCTTAAGATCTATTTATAAGTCTAAATCTAAAAAATCTTTTTTTATTTTTTTATTTATTCTAGATAAATACCTTTTACTTGTGGGGTACCCCCCCTCTGATGATGCCACCCTGCCTGTTTTTTTTAAAATATCGCTCCTACGCCCTGCTGTGCCCCCCTGCAGTTTTCCACGGCACTGCGCCACCAATGATAAGTAACGTATAACGTGAGGCACCTGAGGGGTTAATTGCCGCGCATTGCATCGGCAATGTGTTTCTGCTGCCGCCTGCATTTGTTATGTATTAAACGTTAGTTATCATTGATGGCGCAGTGGCCATGGTAAGCTCTCTGCTGCGCTATGCCCGAGACACAGCTCAGCAGGGACACTGTAAGAATCCTATTCACCCTCATAGATCTCTATTAGAATATAACAAGGGTTTAAAAGATCCCAGGTTCTAGCTCCCCTAAGGGGACTAATAATAATAAAAATGAAAAAAAAAAAAAAATAAGAAACACATCAAAATATTAAGTTTAAATAATCCCCCTTTGCTAATTTTACATATACAAATATATAAACAATAAAAAAATAAACACATTAGATATCGCGGTGTCCAAAAATGTTTGAACTATTAAAATATTTTTATAACTTTCCGCGATTAATCTCTAATACAGATGGTAAACGCTTCAGACAACCTTATACTTACTCAGCTGTGTAAATGACGCCATGGCAGCTAAACTGAAGAATATATTGCCATAGTGTCATTTACACAGCATATAAGGTTCTCTGAAGTGTTTACCATCTGTATTGGAGATTATCACACACAGCCACAATACCGACTTGGCGTGACCGTCCCTGGGTTTCCAACCCGCATGCGCAGAAAATCAAAGTTCCGGCACTAGCACGGGACTGGATGACAGATATAAGCAGCCGTAAAAAGTCTATGGAGTAACATCACGTATGTATAAACTGCTCTATCAACCAACAATTCGGACTCAACTGAGACTTTGGTAAACAGTAGCCATCATACATACCATATGATCGGTTGTATTTGTCTGATTCAGATTTGATCTATATCTGAACGAGACTGCATCATAAGTGTGATACAGTTTACCATCAAAGGCTTGATTTAGCCTGATTTGAACACACTTGTCCAATCTATACTCAGCATATATAAGAACGATACAGAACTTTGCGAGCATTTTTATTACAGTATGAGAGCTCCTCACTATAACAAGTTGAGGGACTGCGACTATATGCAAATTGTTAACAGTAATTAGAGGCTAGGTTATACCGTTGTGTATGTAATATTAGCCAGATTTGTTATTTTTTTAAATTAAAGTATTGTATTAGATTTTATAACAAGCTGGCCCTTGATTATATATTTGCATTTAATAGCTAAGTGGTGTAGCAGGCCAAGCTATACTCCTGGAGAGCGCTCTTAAATTTTGTATATTTCAAAGGGTTTCTGTCACCAGAATTAACCCTATTAAACTAGCTGACATTAGTAATGTGCTAATGTCAGCTGAACCTAACTAGCCTCTTCCTACTTTGATCTATGCCCCCATTACTGCAGAAATATAACTTTTATAATATGCTAATTAGCCTCTAGGTGCAGAGGGGGCGTTGCCCCTGCTCCTAGAGACTTCTGGCCACACCCTGCTACACTAGATTTACAGGGCCAGGCAGCGCTGGTTTCCTACTGCTGGCCCTGTCTGCCATGTAAATCTCGTGCTTGCGCCGAATACTCAACGGCGCGAGATTTCCCCACCCTAGCGCACAGGGTCAGCAGTTGGAGGTGAAGGCGGCTGCCTGGTTCTGTCAATCTAGGGAGCAGGGCGTGGCTAGTGGTGGGAGAACGGAGCACATTATGTCAGCTAGATATACAGATAGATAGATAGATACATCAGCACCAACCAATATTGAGAGGCTTACCCAAATTGTTTAACTGAAAAGTAGAGCAGCACTCCGAGATTGCGATGAAAAAGGATGTGTTTATTCACCAATAAGTGACGCAACGTTTCGACTCCAACATGTTTATCGCAATCCCGGAGTGCTGCTCTACTTTTTAGTTAGATATAGATATATATCTATATCTGCCCGAAATCCAGCCATCAGTAGCAAGGGCATATGAGATACATTCTTGGCAGTGACAGAATAGAGCAGTTATAGAAACATAGAATGTGTCGGCAGATAAGAACCATTTGGCCCATCTAGTCTGCCCAATATACTGAATACTATGGATAGCCCCCGGCCCTATCTTATATGAAGGATGGCCTTATGCCTATCCCATGCATGCTTAAACCCCTTCACTGTATCTCATGAATTTAAAACTTTTACACTCTTTAGGGTCCATTCACACATCCGTATGTGTTTTGCAGATCCGCAGAACACGGACACCGGCAATGTGCGTTCCGCATTTTGTGGACCGCACATCGCCGACATTCTCATAGAAAATGCCTTTTTATTGTCTGCAATTGCGGACAAGAGTAGGACATGTTGGTTTTTTTTGTGGATGCGGACAGCACATTTTGGCCCCATTGAAAATGAATGGGTCCACACCTGTTCCGCAAAATTGCTGAACAGATGCAGACACGCTTTGCGGACGTGTCAATGGACCCTTAGGAGGACTTTTTTCCATTTCTATGAGTAGGCAGTAGCTCATCAAGTGCCTACATCTCCCAGTATGCACTGCAGTTAGTTCCTGTTAACTTCTTACTACCCGGCACACAAAATAGACCCGCCGCTTATGGCCCTAAGATACATATGGTATGTAATGCACCCACAATTTCCTTCTTCACTGCCTAGAGAGATTTCTTTTCTATGAATATAGAATAGGGTTAAATGAAAGGTATCTGGACCACTTGATCTACTTCACTATGAGATCAATACACCAGCACTGAGGGGGAAGGATGGGAGCAGGGGAGCTACTGAGCATGTAGGTCTACCTCTGACTGCAAAAGAAGGTGGACCAGAACAGCAGGGGGTGCTATCAGGGAGGAGAATAATACAACAACAACAACAACAATAATTTTTTTTTTAATTGCATAGTAATATCTTTTGGGGGGGACAATGCCTTTAAAAAAAATACCACCATTTAGTAATTCACTTAGACTTTCAGCTGACATTTGGAGCTGGAATTCTTTTAGCAAAAAACCTCATCAAAAAAACAATAGTGATGAAAAACACTCCTAAAAACCTATATGTGAATCCTTATATAATTAAAGGGGTTATCCAATTGTACAAATACCCCCACAATGGCCGGGCCCGCTCTTATAGACGATACTTACTTAGTCTCCGGCACCCGCGTCCCTCCAGATCCCTGCATGGCCACCTCTGCATCTCCCCGTCACGTGGATTAAATCATCTGGCGACCTGGGGAGCCGCCAATAGCAGGCCACGATGGTGACCATCCTCCCTAGCGTCACCCGCAATGCTAGGGAGGCTTATTTTTCAGTTGAACCTTTTTTAAACCCTCTACTCTTATTCATTTTACTACAGTTAATCCAAGATTTGGCACATTGGGCGCTCATTCAACCATCGCTTAACCCTTATTCATCATAACCCTTGCCTCATGGCAGATATCACAGCTTCCAAATATCTCCTGTGTCCTAAAAAGTTATTGTAAGCTGCAAGTTTAAAACTGTCCTTATGTCGTCTTGCATTGATCGATCCGCAGGTCTGGAGACTGTGATTGGCCTTGTTTCTTAAAGTAGTTCTTAGCTGATTATGAAGTATGTTATAAATCTTCGGACTCCCAGCACATGAATCGCATCCAGCAAACGGCAAGGGACAGTTGTATTGCAAAACTTATTTTCTTTATCAAATATTTCCATATACAATAGTAAATGAGACAATATATTCATATCAGTCTATTAGATGTTGCGTAAAATCCTTTAGTCCATTTATAGCAGCAGATTGTCTCGCCAAAGACATGGACAATACGTGGTGCTCATCACCTACATGCTTGAGAAAGAGCTTGCCTCTCACATGTTGCAGGTCTTGTGCACCATGACTTGTCCATCACTGTGGTGAGCCAAGCTGCTACATGTTTCAGACTATAAGACGCACCTAGGATTTGGAGGAGGAAAATAAGAAAAAATAATTTTCAGCAGACTTCAGAGCAGATCCCTATTCCTCATCAAACATCCAAATCAAACCCCCATTCTTCATCAGACCTCAGATCAGACCCCTAAGCGCCATCGGACCCTCCCAAGCTCTATCAGCCTCAGGACGCAGTGCAAAGCAGGGCCCGGAAGACGACCTGGGAGGGTGAGTAGAGCCAATACAGCGCTTTCCTCACCGCTCCCCGTGCCTCTCACATGCTGGTGACCACTTCCATAGTAGAAGCGGTCATTAGCATTCGGACTATAAGACACACTTCCACCTTTCCCTCACTTTTGGTGGAAAAATGCATCTTATAGCCTGAAAAATAAGGTATGTATGTCTTGCTGCTGCTATAAATGGACTTAAGGATTTTATGGAACATCTAATATACTGGTATGAGTATACTGTCTCATTTACTATTGGATGTATTTGATAACGAAAAGAAGTTTTGCAATACAAGTGCCTCTTGCTGTTTGTTGGATGTAATTCATGTGGAGGATCGTCGGGTCCTGGGTGCAAGGAGCTGGCTGGAGGTGCGTGGATAGTATTGTACATTTTCTGACTCCCAGCACCCCTGCCGATCAGCTGTTTGAAGAGGCCGCATCTGCCAATATTAATATGCCTCAAGGTCCTATCCCACTCACAATGAGGATGATACACAAATATAATGGCATACATGGAGGCAGAGGAGCAGCGTTTAGTGTGGCCTGCGCAACCCTTTCAAACTGTGCTGACATTTTTCCTCTCTATTAACTGCAGCAACAGAAGAACCTTGAAGGATATGTGGGCTTTGCTAATCTGCCAAATCAAGTGTACAGGAAGTCTGTGAAGAGGGGGTTTGAATTCACACTTATGGTTGTAGGTAAGTGCTAGTATCGCAGCTTCTCGTCTTTTCAGACTTTCCTCAGCTTTCTTTCTGTGCTGTATGACTGTGCATTTTCAATTCATGTAAGGCCACTTTCACACTAGCGTTTTTGCTGGATCCGGCAGGGTTTAGCAGAAATGCTTCCGTTACTGATAATACAACCATCTGCATCCGTTATGAACAGATCCGGTTGTAGTATCTTTAACCAAGCCAAGATGGATCCGTCATGAACTCCATTAAAAGTCAATGGGGGACAGATCCGTTTTCTATTGTCAGAGAAAACGTCTTGCTCCGCATCCCAGGACTGAAAGCAAACCGCAGCCTGCTGCGGTTTGTTCTCTGGTATGAGAACGAAACTGAATCCATTTTGGAGCACTCCGTTCTGTTCAGTTACATTTTGTCCCCCTTGACAATGAATGGGGACAAAACGGAAGTGTTTTTTTTTTCCGGTATTGAGACCCTATGACTAAACTCAATACTGGAAAATATTAACGCTGGTGTCAAAGTAGCCTAACACTTGCAGGTTCATGGCTTTATTCTTAAAGCGATTGCTTTCTTGTAGCGTCAGAATAGTAATTGTATTTATGGTGTATGTCTGGTACTTTATGTGCAGAGTCACTTCTGTTTTAGCTGTGGCTTACTGCAGTACACGTACAGTCACACAGTACATCTGTCTGTGTAGGAACCCACATGGCTGATTTTTCACGTGGCTTTTGGAGTGTGTGCAGCGCTGAAAATTCATCTCTCGTACTCCAATCCGTAGTTCATATGGACACGGAATTTTCTGCTGTGTATTTGATGTCCGCATTGTGTAAACTGCGAATTCACGGAAACTCTGTAGGTGGGTACCACGCATGATATAGACCCATTTGAAATGGGGCTAGTCTGCCCATGCCTTATTTCTCCAGCCATGTGAATAGTGTGGTGAGGAGAAATAAGTAAGTTTGGATGTCTTGGCCAAGCTGCATGCATTCTCTGATCTGCCCGATCCTTAAATCAAAGCTACCCCTGTTGGTTTTGTCATACGAAATAATAGCTTCCTGGTAAGCTGGTGCTTGAACCCGCTAGTCAGTCTGAAGAAGCACCGCTACATTGTAGACCATGAAGGAGGAATTGAATAGCATCCCCTTGCATCAGATTGACGCTGCCCTAGTGTGTGCCCCCCTACTCTCTTCTGGTGTTTGGGGAAAGGTGGATCAGGCAAGTTGACGTTCAATGCCTGATCCTTTTGTTCTTGCCGGAAATTGCCTCCAGAGGTGTCTGGAACCAATTTTCTCCATCTTGGAAACGCATGTATGCTCAGCCAGCTAAGCATGCATGTGTGTGGGGGAGTCAGCTGACAGCTGTTAAAGGTGTATGGGCCCATAAGCCTCTGATGAGACAGGAGGTGGATGGGTGTTTGGAAAGAAAACTATACTTTATATTTAATGAATGACCAAGATTACAACTTGTTTGAAATTAACAGAAGTAACTGTATGGACGATCCTTCCGTTAATCAGCACCGTGCTGTTCATTGGGATGTCACATCCTAATACTTGTCTGTTCAAAGTGTCTCCAGGTTTCTGATATTGATGAGCTATCCTCCAGGATAGATCATTGATGTCTGATTACTGATCCGCTCTTTCCTGCAACCTTCTTACCTGGAACTAGATCCTGAATGGAACAGGAGGCACAGCTCGGCTCATACGGTAAGTGGACGTCCTTGGTTACTGCAGCTCAGCTTCCATTCAAGGGGTTATGCGAATTCTAAAGTATCCCCCCCCCCCCCCCCCCCTCCCCAGTGCCCGGGCCACTTGTATGGATTATACTTATCTACTCCCCGACACCCGCGATGCTCCAGATCCCTACTGCCTACATCTCCCCGTTCGGATCAAAACATCCGGGGAGAGGGGAAGAATCCATACAAGGGGGGTATTTTTGAATTTGGATAACCCCTTTAAAGTAAATAGGAGCTGAGCTGCAGTAACCTAGCTGTGCTTCCTGTTCCATTCAGAGAGCTGGTTCCAGTGCCGATGGCTACAGAAAAAAGAGCTGGGGTGGGGGTCCCAGGGCCTCAGTGATCATATATTGATGACTTAGCCTGAAGATAGCTTATCAGTTTTTAGGAGCCTGGAAAACCCCTTAAGAATCAATGATGAGAACCTCATCAAATCCTGAACACGTGGATCAGACATTCGAGAAACAAAGAACAGTAATTCTGGTATATTCAGATGTATGTTTTTTCTTTACAGTTTGTATTTCAGTCAGTGAACGGCATTACTTTGTCTTATTAGTAATAAATAAAATTCCTCCTTGAGCAGTCCTTTTTACTGGGATGATGTAGCGGTTTAGAAGAAACCGAAGACTGGATAGCATTAGGAAACAAAGACCCGTATGTTGTTCTTCTCACATACTGCAGCCTCTCTACTTTCCATGTACATTTTCCCCTCAGCAGTTCAGCCTTACCTCTTATATCCGACATTTTGGTTACATGTGAAAATATATGAACAAAATACAAGTTAAAGGTAACACTAGTGTAGTCTAAACTTGAGATTCACCTTTACATACTTGTCCCTAAGCACAGTTTCTTTGGTTTATAGGTGTAAAGAAACACAAACATTCAGCTAAAACCACTGAGATTCTAGAAATATTCGGACAGTTGCTCTGTTGCAGCCCCGAAACGCAGATCTAGACCTTGATATTAGTTTGCCAGACTTGCAACAGACCAAAGAACTAACTAGTTTTAGATGGTTGTCAGCTGAATGACCATTCATCTGACAACTGTCTTCTACCTCACCCAGTACACTTGGCTGATAATGCAGAATAAACTGCTGCCGGGCACCTCTGACAGTAACTTATAGCCCCTGAGGACATACCCAAGCCTTCCTTCCCCTTACATATGCCCTAGGGGGAGAGTTGGGACACCCACATACAGATAAGATGGTGACCTTCATCTAATGTGCATGGCCCACATTGCTCAAGCGACACAAGTTGGTGGTCTTGCCCTGCCTGCTAGAGTCTATGGTGTGTGTGTATATAAAGCATACTCATGGATAAAACTGTCCTAACAGAGCGCGTCATTGTTGCCTATATCAGCCATTCTGATCAACACTTCCATTTTCAGTCTCATCTGATTGGTTACTATGGGCAATGCGGACACTTATGGCTAGTTTCTTTCTCACCATTGTGGTCTGTCATCTGCAGAATTACAGCTTTGAAATAATATCATAGGTTATGAATCATCTCTTCGGATATCACTATTCTACTAAATCATTGTATTCCCCATGACTTAAATGCTACGTACACCTTTAGAGACAAGTTGTTTTTATTTTTGCATTGTTCTTATTTTAAGGTAAAAATTATTTTTTCCATTGGTCTTTATTAAAAATATGGAGTCTTTTTCTCTGTACAGAGCTGAGATGCTCGAATAGAGGGATCTGAATTTTCTTTCTGCTCAGGCTACTTTCACACTTGCGTTTTGTGCGGATCCGTTTGTATTATCTTTAACATAGCCAAGACGGATCCATCTTGAACACCATTGAAAGCCAATGGAGGACGGATCTATTTTCTATTGTGCCAGATTGTGTCAGTGAAAACAGATCTGTCCCCGTGGACTTACATTGTGTGCCAGGACGGATCCGTTAGGCTCAGTTTTGTCAGACGGACACCAAAACGCTGCAAGCAGCTTTTTGGTGTCCGTCTCCAAAGCGGAATGGAGACGGAACTGATGCATTCTGAGCGGATCCTTTTCCATTCAGAATGCATTAGAATGCAAACTAATCTGTTTTGGACCGCTTGTGAGAGCCCTGAACGGATCTCACAAACGGAAAGCCAAACGCCAGTGTGAAAGTAGACTGAGCTCCTTATCTCTGCTCTCTGACCTTATAAACACTCATTACTGATAAGAATGTGGCTTAAGTCATTATGACCTCAGAAGTTTAGAGATGAGGTCTATTGGATGACCTGCATAAAGTCAAAGTAGGATTCACACAGCTAGAGAAACAGTTAACCCTTTCCAACAGAGCAGCTCAATAATTTTAATATCCGATTGAAAATAAAAAAAAATTAAATTGCCCCTGGAGGTGTACATAGCCTTTAAAGGGGTTCTGCAGTTTGTTTAAACTGATGATCTATCCTCTGGATAGATCATCAGCATCTGATTGGCGGGGGTTCGACACCCGGGACTCCCGCCGATCAGCTTTTTGAGAAGGCAGCGTCGCTGGCAGTAGCGCTGCGGCCTTCTCGCTGTTTACCGTAGGCCCAGTGACATCACAACTAGTGTCAATGGCCTGGGCGGGGCTAAGCTCTGTTCACTTGCATGGAGCTTAGCCCCGCCCAGGCAAGTTGATGCTTCACTGGGCGAGAGGTAAACAGTGAGAAGGCCGCTGCCTTCTGAAACATCTGATCGGCGGGGGTCCTGGGTGTCGGACCCCCGCCGATCAGATGCTGACTATCTATCCAGAGGATAGATCATCAGTTTAAACAAACTGCAGAACCCCTTGTATCTTTGAGCTGTGCTGCTCCTCAGTTTTTTTGGGTCTTACCAGTTGGAGGTGTGTCCCTACACAGCCTGACATTGTCCAGTCAGTGCTGCCCATGACTGTATAGGGAAACAACCCTTTGACAAGCGGAATGATAATAGTTGTCAAATTATTCATAGATACAAGACGCTCCAGAATAGTTGTTTCATGGGTAATAAAAGTAGTTACAGACATGTCAAGGGAAGTGACAGAACCTGGTCATATTGCCTTGATCAGTTCCTTACTTCCAAAGTCCAGAAATAATCAGAAGTCCGCCAGTAAATTATTGAAGATAAAACAGTGTTATTAGCAGCCACTGCGTATAGTTATATCTGTATAGCTCTTTTCATAGATGATGCATAATGTTGTAGCTTCTGTCTTGGAGTTAGCATTAAGTCACTAAATCAGGATTAGAAGCAGTGCATGATCCACCAGAGGTTAAATACAATGCATTTCCTTGGCGCAAGTCTCTCCCCATCCCCCGAGTTCCTTTTGGTTTGGTCTGAAGGCTTCCTGTGCTTTTATTCAAGCAGCTGGAGCTTAGAGCCAAGGAGCTGAACTTTTTAGTTTGAATGGACTGGGATCCTAATTCTTATTTTTTTAGGAGGGCACCTCCCTTGCAAAACTGGGCAGTACCCGCTTTGGTTATGTAATCTTTTCCCATAAAGTGACAGCAGAAGCTTTTATAGTAACTGTAAAGTGGTCTGTCAGGGATCAGGGCGTCCATGCGGAATTTCAGGTCCTCACAGTTCTGTCAGCTCAGTGAGGAGTTCACAGAATAAAGCTACTCTAAAACGTAACCTTTGTAGATAGTAAATAGGGCTTTAGAAGTCAGTGTGAGAATATTAAAGATGAATCCTCCCTTGATGCCATGCCAATAGTGGCATATCTGATTAACCGCCATATTGTGGAGGTTTCTGCACCAGAAAGCCACGTGAACCATCAGTGAAGGTCCTTGAAAAGTCAGTGTGAAAATAATCGGTCATTACAGTGAATCCTCTAAGATGAAACTGTCTGGGGAAATAGCATGTAAGGCCAATAGCGACATATCTGATTAACCACTATATTGTGAACGTGCATGGTCAGATGAAAAGGGACTGGTGTCCTTTAAAGGGCGACTACAAACTGCAAAAAAGAACACAGTACCAGCAAAGTGTATGCGATTTTACAAATCACTTTTTTTTTATTTTGTGCGTTAATTGACCTGTTGTGCGGTTTTTGAAATCTGCAGCCTGTTAATTCTTTGTGCGGTTCTTCGGTGCGGACTTCACCCTTTTCGTGCAGAATTTCTGCAAGACAGCCCTTACCGTGTGCAGGTAGCCTTATGGTGCTGAAAGATGGAGCTCCTTGTAAACTTGGTCACGCACGTTCACTGATGGATTTTCTCCAAGCTTTCGTTGCTCATTGAATGTGGTGGGGACACTAGCAGAAAGGCGTATGGGCTTTTTAGCTTGGATTCTACCATCTGCATTATGTGTAGGGCTGTATTATGGTTTATTAGGGACAGTGTCGCCCTTTTCAGCCTGGGGTCTCCACGAAGAGACGTCATAAGGAATCGACATAGGGTGAAATTAGTTACCCGCACGTCCCATCGGTACCCCCTGTAGATAAACACAGCAACCTAAAGAAGTGTATCGAAGCATAGAGTGATCTACCTGGCCTGATCACCCCATCTTTCACCTTATATAAAGTGGATGTCCCTCTCCAACTGAGCTTCTGACCAGGGGTTGTGAGACCATAGCAATCATGGTGTTCATGTGATAATCACAGCATTGTGTTGTATTCATGTGTCTTCCTGGTGCAGTTATCTCCACAAATCAATATGGTGGTTATTCAGCTATGTCTAATGTGACCCCCCCCCGGTGTGCTTACCTATTAGCCCTGCATGGTATTACCCAAATGGGGAGGATCCCAGTAATCTTTGATATTTTCAAATTGACTTTTTAATGTAATATGTATTACAGGTTAAAGGGCATCTGTCCGCAGATTTGTACCTATGAAACTGGCTGACCTGTTACATGTGCGCTTGGCAACTGAAGGCATCTGTGTTGGGCCCATGTTCATATGTGTCCACATTACTAAGAAAAATTGTTTAATATATGCAAATGAGCCTCTAGGAGCAACTGGGACGTTGCCGTTACACCTAGAGGCTCTGCTCTCTGCGACTGCCCCACCTTCTGCATTTTGATTGGCAGGGCAAGGCGTGATGATTATTTCGCTGCCAGGCCTGTCAGTCAACGTGAGGCAGTTGTGGGGAGAGCTCCTCCCCTGTTGCTCCTAGAGGCTCATTTGCATATATTAAAAAATCATATTTCTCAGCAATTCGGGCACATATGAACATGGGACCAACACAGATGTCTTCAGCTGCCAAGTGCACTTTCAAAAGGTCAGACAGTTTTATAGGTACAAACCTGCTGACAGATGCCCTTTAAGTTTTAGAGTAGCTTTATTCGATGAATTTCTCTGTTTCCGGGCTACTGACAGATTCCAGCCGCTTGGATTATCTTGGCTCCTGTATATTTTTCAGTAAGAACTTGGCCTATTTCCCAATGTCACATGTGACAAGTATTATCTTAAAGTTACATTTTATGTATTTTTTTTAAAATAATAAACTCAGATTACTGGTATGCTAATCTGGCTTTTAAAAGATGAGGACCTGGCATGCCAGAATATACAAATATATGCCGTGACATTATATCATACTTTGTCATGAGCTGAATCCTTGGACCACTGATAACTTTCTTTTGCTAGTTTGTAGTTGTATTTGGTTATCGGTACTTTTTGTCTCCTAAGAGCAATTGTCCTGTGATTTCATCTTTTTTTCAATTAAATATGAATTAATATTTTCCTTTTTGTATAATGCTGATCATGGTACTTAACCTTTTTCATGACCAGACCTGAAATGACCTTAAAGGGGTATTCTGGTTACATAGGGGTAACTATTAGTTTGGTGGGGTCCTACTGCTGGGACTCCCACTGATCATGAGAACAGACTTAATTGGTTTAATAACCCTTTGTTGGACTTACCAAATAATTTTTGTGACACTTGGGCCCCTTTCACACGAGCGAGTTTTCCGTGCAGGTGCAATGCATAATTTGAACGCATTGCACACCCGCACTGAATCTGGACCCATTCGTTTCAATGGGTCTGTGTGCATGAGCATTTTTTTTTCACGCATCACTTGTGCGTTGCGTGAAAATCGCAGCATGTTCTATACTCTGCGTTTTTTCATGCAGCCCTGGCCCCATAGAAATAAATGGGGCTGCGTGAAAAATGCATCGCATCCGCAAGCAAGTGCGGGTGCAATGCATTTTTCACTGATGGTTACTAAGAGATGTTGTTTGTAAACCTTCAGTTTTTTTATCGCGTGCGTCAAAAACGCATCAAAACGCATTGCACCCTCGTGGAAAAAACGGAACAACTGAACGCAATCACAGACAAAACTGACTGAACTTGATTACAAAATGGTGCGAGTTTCACTGAACGCATCCGGACCTAATCCGTATAGTTCGTGTGAAAGAGGCCTTAGAGCTTTTTATTAGTACTTTTTAGAGTATTTTATTACTTTCCTTTTTAGGTTTAATTGGGGAAAACTGACGATTTTTTATTTATTTTTTCTCTTTCAAACATTTTTTTATTTTTTGAACACAACAGTAAAATATTAAAATGGGTTCCCTATTTTGTCAGTCGTTTTGGTGTGTGTATATATGTAGTTATATGTGTGTGTGTATATATATGTGTGTGTGTGTGTATGTGTGTGTATGTATGTATATATATATATATATATATATATATATATATATATATATATATATATATATATATATATATATATATATAGATAGAAGAAGTCGGACTGCACTCCAAAATAATAGTGAAATACTCGGTTTATTCACCCATAGTATGGCAAACTTGCGACGTTTCGGCTCACCAGAGCCTTCCTCAAGCATAGAGGTAGTGAAAGTGAGAGCATATAAAAGACATTTCATAAGTGTGAAACCAATCAGATTGAAGTTACAATTAGGCTCCAATTACATACATCTGATACAAAACACAAAGTGCATGTGCATAAACTGACATGTGTCATGTGATCTATATCCTCAGGACTAAATCACTTTATGTGAAAAAATAATGCCGTTACAGATCATGATAAAAACAGTGATGTAATAATGAGTACGGATCAAAGAAATAGAACCTTAGGAAGTCATAGCGCCCACATAGACCATCGCGTTCGTTGAGCGTCTCTGTCTCTTCAATGCGCATGTCCAGACAAGCGTAATCCTAGGAGTCATGATGCAGAAAATGTGGCGCATGCGTTCTATAGTATCAAACAGACATCGCCATCTTGTTAAAGGGCATATTGCCCTATACATTTATACATTGCACCGAAGTGAGCTGTACCGAATATCACCGGAATAAGGTAAGTAGCCATGGTAGGGATCTCCTACATGTGACAGCGGATGGATCGGGATCCCGCCCCACCGAGAGGGACACCGAACCAAAGGGCCGCCGGTGCCGGACGGGAACACTTCCATGAACCATACTGACACCAATAGCCTGACCGCTGACAATATTATGGCCACAGGGAGATCATCCCTTAATAAGATGGAACAGCATCACAACATAAAGATAATCAAAGATCTAGGTCTGCACTATAGAGAATTATAAATCTAGGACTGCGCACAGAAGAGAGAAGATGGTATCCGCTCTGGTCTCCATTGCTTCCAAAAGGATATAGTTCACGGATCCGTATCCAGTACCATGTGTATTAAAATGTTCTAAAAGGCAGAGAGAAAATATATATGTCAATATTTTGTATATATTACATTGCAATTACATATTGATCTTTCACAATTCCCCTGCACTATTATACATATAAGAGAATGATATATCGCACCAGGGGGAGAGGGGGAACGAACCACAAGTCACAAAACTCTCACCTGAACTCAACATTAAGACCTTTAGGATACAAGCTATCAAGGTTATAGATCCATCGTAATTCTCTTTTTTTGAGGATTGCTGAGCGATCACCTCCTCTCCTAGGGAGTGTGATCTGATCAACAATCCAGCATCTTAGATCCCGTTCCGTGTGTTGTAGGGATCCAAAGTGCCTAGCTACTGGTAGATCAGTGCGTTTTTTCCTAATGGAATTTCTATGATTGTTTAATCTCAACTTTAGTTCTGTTGATGTTTCTCCAACATAGATTAGATTGCAAGGGCAAGCCAACACATAGATCACGTATGATGAAGAGCAAGTCAGATGGAATTTAATGAGATATTCTTTGTTAGTAGATGGATGTATAAAAGATCTAGATTTGCAGATATATATATATATATATATATATATATATATATATATAATAAATAAAAAACGGAAAAACGAGCGGCACTCCGTTGGATAAAGAGAAGTGAACCTTTAATCACCCAGGTGGTGCAACGTTTCGGCTCTGCTCTTGAGCCTTTTTCAAGCATAAAGCACCAGTGCCGCCGCCATTTTTCTTGTAATATATATTAATATATATATATATATATATATATATATATATATATATATATATATATATATAATTTTGCACTTATTTTTGTATGGGCACTTATGGTATTGTCTTATTATACAGTATTATGGATTAATTACACATGCTCTGTGATGAAATTTAGTATTTTGATGTATTTGTAATGTCATTCACGCCGACATGGGTTAATGCCAGCTTAATTTGTAAGCACTTTAATTTGATGTCACTTTTTTTCACCATATATATCTTCATTTCGCATTGTTCACATTGCTTGAGAAAGTCTTCATCTTGGAGCCGAAACGTCGCGTCACTTATGGGTGAATAAACACATCCCCTTTCTACCACAATTTGGAGTGCTGCTCTGCTTTTTATTTTTATATTCTGGGCAAGCTTTTCCCCTTGGAGCTAGCACCCATCTTCAAATACAGGTATAGTTTAGCATACACTGCTGCACCCATTCACTGGTTTCAGGCTTGCCATATGCGCAAGTGGCTTGTCACTGCTGGGTGGTGTGCCACTTCTAGACATGTCCCCATTGAGGCCAGTCATTGCCTGCCACAGTGCACAAGGCCCTGCCTGTGCGGGGGTTTGCAGATAGGAAGTGTGGTGCAGAGAGCCTCAGAGCTGGAACAAAGCTGCAGGGAGCAGGTAAGGCTACTTTCACACTAGCGTTTTTGCTGGATCCGGCATGGTTTAGCAAAAACACTTCCGTTACTGATAATACAACCGGATCGTTACTGATAATACAATCGGATCGGTTCCTGATGGTTGTATTATCTTTAACATTGCCAAGACTGATCCGTCATGAATTCCATTGAAAGTCAATTGGGGAAGGATCCATTTTCTATTGTCAGAGAAAACTGATCCGTCCCCATTGACTTGCATTGTGGGTCATGACAGATCTTTCCGTCATGGGATGCGGAACAAGACGGAATACAGTAGCTTTGCTCTCTGGTATGAGAACGGAATGCATTTCGGAGCACTCCATTCTGTTCAGTTACGTTTTGTCCCCATTGACAATGAATGGGGACAAAAAGGAAGTGTTTTTTCCCCGGTATTGAGACCCTATGACTGGTCTCAATCCCGGAAAATAGAAACGCTATAGTGAGAAACTAGCCTAAGTATGTTTCTATTCACAGGTCCCCTTGACTGGGGATTAAAAAAAAAGTCCCCAACAAACCCTTTAGTGTCAAAATCATAACAAAAACTTTATGTATTACTGAAAACATGTATAGAAATTTCTCATGTAAAAAACATTTGTGTTGCATTTCCTAGTTTCCGTGTTATGACTGGCATCCTCAGAGTTTGCCTTTTGTACCACACCTACAGTCAAAAGTGAAAATGATCCCTAATTATGTGCCAAGAAAATGAGCTTCCCTTGGAAAGACTTCCCATTTTAATCCTTACTGATACTGAAACCATTTGTTGGAGAAACTTGTTGGATGTGGTTCACATTAGGTTGAAAACAAAAAAAAAAGTTTTTAGCCTACAGTTTCACACACAGATTATTTCTATGTCTTAAAGGGAACCTGTTATTAACTTTGTGCTGCCCATACTAACAGCAGAATAAAGTAGAGACAGGTGAGTTGATTTCGGTGGTCTGTCACTTATAAGTTAAAAGTAAGTGGTTGCCGAGAACCAACATCACAATCGTTGCAGACTGGGCCTGGAAAAGAGTCCCGGCCACCTGAGAAGAGTCCTGGTTATTCATGAATTCCTGCTCTCCTGCCCACCTGCTGGTGACTGACAGTCTTCTACCTACCTTTCTCTCTAGGAGAGAACTGCCAATCATCACCAGATGGGCGGGGAGAGCAGGAGATCATGAATAACCAGGACTCTTCTCAGGTGGATTTTAGCTTTTAGCTCATGAGTGACACACCACTGAAATCAGCACTTCTGTCACTATTTTATACTGTCCTCAGTGAGGTCAGCATAAAGTTGATGACAGGTTACCTTTAAACTACTCTACCTTAGAACTTCTGTAATTTCCACATTTAATGCTAAAATGACACATTTAAAACCAGTGTTATTCTTACTGACTGCATCATGGCTCACTTGCAGGAGAATGGAGAGCCCCATGTGAATAACACAACTGTAGAGTACGTGCAATGTTGCTATAGTCATAGTCTATGGGACTATAGCTCTTGGCTATCTTCAGCAGTCCCATAGTTTGACTGGGATGTTAGTGTGCAGTTTTGACTGTCTTTGTTTAAATGGGGGTGGACAAGCCCCCATTTTTGTGATTATTGGCAGTCCCAGCCCCAGGTCTCCCATCAATCAGACTCCACCTTTCCTGTGGATTAGTGATAGGTTTTAAGTATGAGATAACCCCTTTAAGAGGGAAAGATATCTTACTAAAAACTCTTCAATATCTCACCCGAACAGAAAAATTATAAGCTGTTTGCGTGTCTGTAGAGAGAACTTGGAAGCTAATAAATTCCTGTGATCACAGCAGCATTGGCATTAGCTCTAGCAGACTGTAAACATCCAGGTGGGCCACACTGAACTCAGCAAAGATGTTTCAGAGCGTCAAGGCAAAGTTAGCAACTGGACGCTATTTGTGCAGATGCAGGAGCTGGGAGCCAGCTGTCAGTGGCAGTAGGGCTCACCATGGAGAAGGCAGGGACTGCTTTCTCCATCGCTGTATACACAGCGCTCAAAGAGAGCTATATATACATATCAGGAAGTGTAATTGTTGGGCACTGGGTATTTGCACAAGCTGCTGATGTACAGTGCTGCTGAACAGCCTTACAGGAGAGATCGGCAGAAAATGTTGTTATGTCAAATGGCCCCCAAAGGTATTATAGGAGCTTATGATGGGGCACAAAGTTTTTGAAAACTTTATGGTGCATGTGCTAAAGAAAAGTCAGGAAAGGGGGATAAATGGACCGATCTTGAAGTAGTTAAAAGAGAAAAGTCCTGATAATAAATATATATATATATATATATATATATATATATATATATATATATATATATATATTATGCCACTTATGAAGATGTCGTCTCTATGATTAGAGACAACTGCGCTGATTTATAAAACTGTCTGAAGGGGAAAACTACGCTGTTCCATAAATCTCCCCAGCAGTCGAGTTACTTCAGTACCTCTGCCTACAGATGGTATCTAACTGCTAATGTTCATCCCATATTTTCACTTTTTAAGGCCTCTTGCACATGATCGTATTTTCTTTCAGTGTCCGTTCCATTTTTCTTTTTTCTTTTTTTGCGGACTGTATGCGGAACCATTTATTTCAATGGGGCCTCCAAAGTTATTCCGTGTGCATTACGTATGTTCGTATTTACGTTCCGCAAAGAGTTAGAACATGTCCTATTATTGTCCCCATCACGGACAAAGATAGTACTGTTCCGTTACGCAAAATACGGAATGCACCAGATGTCATCTGTATTTTTTGCCGATCCGTTTTTTTGCGGCCCTCAAAATACATACGGTCGTGTGCAAGAGGCCTAAGGCTGCGTTCACATCTCTGTTTAGCAGATCCCGCGCAAATGCCAGCTGAATTAAACAGTTTCTGTCCAGATGAAACCCTGCATTTGTGCTGGAAATTGTCCATCTTTTGCGGCCCCATTGAAGTGAATGGATCCGCATCCGAGCCGCCAAAACGTCGGCTCGGATGCTGACCCAAACAACGGTCGTGTGCATGAGGCCTTTATCTGATGTGCTGTGAGTAGTCCTATGTCGCCTATACTCTAAGTGCAGTAGTTTGTATCTGATCTGTCATTGATCATCGCAGTGTCAGGGGATGAGTTGTAACCCATCCACCAGGCAGCTTCTTTCTTAGAAGAAACAAGCCTTCTTATACCTTTTCCTTTGTGTAAGTTAAGCACCATTGTGATAGAACCAGTAAATGAAGTTGATCTGTTACATTTCTGAGAAGTCCTGCCACATCTGCCCTTCATGTTCAGTGCAAAGCAAACGTGGGTTAAGTATCCTTACACGACCAGGGATGTGCCTGATCTGTAAGTGTGTCCTGGTGACTAAAGGTACTTTCACACTAGCGTTTTTCTTTTCCGGCGTTGAGTTCCGTCCTAGGGGCTCTATACCGGAAAAGAACTGATCAGTTTTATCCCCATGCATTCTGAAAGGAGAGAAATCCGTTCAGGATGTCTTCAGTTCAGTCGCTGAATGGCGTTTTGGACGGAGGAAATACCGCAGCATGCTGCGGTATTATCTCCGTCCAAAATTCCGTATCACATTAATTTACATTGAAATGTATTAGTGCCAGATCCGGCATTAAAAATACAGCAATGCCGGATCCTTCCTTCCGGTCTGCATGCGCAGACTGGTAAAAATGTGAAAAAATATATATAACTGATCCGTGTCTCCGGATGACATCCGGAGAGACCGATCCGTTCTTGCAATGCATTTGAAAGACTGATCCGGATCGGTCTACAAATGCTTTCCGTTTGCATGCAGATTGCCGGATCCGGCAGGCAGTTCCGGCGACTGAACTGCCTGCCGGATCACTCTGCCGCAAGTGTGAAAGTAGCCCAAAGCTTTGTACCAGGTTGAAGCCATGACCGTGATGTTGCTGCTTTTTTCTAGGAGCTTCTTTCCTGCTCTTACGTGATTGAAAACTTGCGTTCTTTGGTAGAATTCAGATTTCTCTCCACTACAGGAGTATCCTGAAGCGGAAGGAAGGGAAAGGCATTTACATAGGAAAGGAATGTGCAACAAATGTTAACTCTTTGGGGGTGGAACGTTTTAAAAATTGAACTATTTAGCATGTGTATTTGACTGATAGGGCGGCAACAAAACCGGGGCTATGTGATTTTAAAGGTACACTTCTGTCAGAAAGGGGTATTGTTTAAAACAATACTCATGGAAAACTAGTAGTTTTTAGATTTGTCTTTTTTTGTTTTCCTTTCAGCAGAACCGTGCACTTAAAAATGTGATCAGAAAGCTTTAAAAGGAATGGATCACTTTTTTACTCTTTTTAAAACCAGATAGTGAAACATATTCCTTTTTTGTAAACAGTTTTTATTTCCAGATTGTAGATTTTCTTTACACTTTCTGTACAGGATTATAGAAGCGGCCGTATGGACATGGGCCACAATAGGCAGGAGATATTCATTGATTTCTATGGGAGAACTTTCTAGATGTTCTTTGTGATCTTTGCCGAGGTCATTGTGCAGTTAGTAGATTAACTATATCATCACCGATTGTGAGTAGTGCATCCTACCTGTCATAATTATATACCGTCAAGTCACATTATTATGACCACCAGCTGATATCCAAAGTAACCGCCGTGTGTAGTCTGGAGCCGGTAGGTTGTCCCAGGTATCGGGGGCTATACTGACTGCAGTGCATCCCACAGCTGCTGGAGGGTGCGTGTGTGAAGATCCATACAGCGAACATGACTATCAAGGTGGTCCCACAAATGCTCAATTGGGTTCCAGTCTGGGAATTAGGGGGCCAGGGTAATTCCAGTACTTGGAGGTCTTTGTCATGCTCTTCCAACCAGTGTCACATGGCTGAAAATGTCCGACATTCAAGTGAATGTCACTAAGATGTAGTAACGAGCACGGCGGCTTTCCAGCGGATAGCAGAGTGCTTGGTAAGTGGATCAGTGAGGGTTCTGGTAGACAGACTCCCGCCAATCTGATGTTGATGACCTACCCTCAGTATCAGAATTTCGGAATACCCCTTTAATAACTTGTTTCTGCAGCTGCTAGCAAGGCTGCTGGTATTCTGACAGCTGCTGCATGAATGTGTCTAGCATGCTGTGCGTGGCTGAACCGAAGCAAGGTAAACGGAAGTTCTTTAAAAATGTTTTTTCATGCTGCATTACTTCATCATGACCCCTGTTAACAGCACCATGTGTCTGATTTTTATTTAATTTACATTATAGTTTTTTTTATAAACTATAATGCTGATTTATTAATCTGTTAAATGAAATGTACTGTGTGTAATTTTTATTTTAAATTCATGGATGCATGATATTATGCTCATAAAAACTTTTACCTCTTCATAATAGTGTTCGTAAAATCTGAAATGCCGCATGGGGAGGAGCTGCTGTCTAGTGTTTACCGGCAGCAGATGGTAATTAGACAGCACGATCTGCCACCAGCAAACTATTATTTTTAAGCGTGCTTAAAAGTCACAGTTGCCAGGTGAAGGAGTGTTTGCACTGGTACACGAATGCTCGTTAGCGATCATCAGGCAGACAATCTGCCCATGTAATTAGGGTTGATACCCAATCGATAGTTTTGGACACTGATCAATTTGATACCGGGATTTGCTATTTGTATTTTTGCACAGCCTAGTATCTCTTGCAGAACATGGCACGCACCACTTCTCAGCGCGCGCCAAGTTTGCCCCAGCCGGCATAGTGGAGAAGGAGATAGTCCCTCCCCACTGTGACGTGACTGCGACCAGTGAGGAGATGGCAGTCAGGAGGAGGGGAGGGGCTGTGGCCACTGCACCACCAATGAATGTAATTAAACTATTAATGCAAATGTAGGCTAGGCGCGGGTTGGCGGATCGCTGTGCCCTGTCATAGAGGCTGGGTATGACCCGGCCTCTGATGGGGCAGAGCAATGTGCCGAACCTAAGGGGTTAATTGATAGGGATCACAGCAAGACCAGGTGCCGGCTATGTGATATGGCCAGTGCCCGCTGCTTACATTTGTATTAATGGTTTAATTAGTCATTGGTAGCAGCCACTGGTGGTAGCGGCAGCTGCGTCACAGTGGAGAGAGATTCTGCCCAATTATTGCTAGAGATCATCTTGCAGTTTAATATTGCTGGTGGCAGATTGCGCTGTGTAGTTACGAGCTGCTGCCAGCAAATCACTAGACGGCATGGGGATGAGCGATGACATAGCGATTGCTTCTCCCCATGCTACAGAGATCGCTGCATGTAATAACAGTGGTCTCCTCTGCTAGCGAGCTGGCGATTGCCAATTTGCCCGGAAGGAACGCTTCCCTCCCGACAATCGTCTGCCTGATCGGGGTGTCTAATACACCATTTATGGCTGTATTACACCACAGATTTTCTGACCAATTATTGATCAGATGGCTGTTTACACACACAGACCTTTTGTTATACGCACCACTTATTGGTCTGATTTGACAGAAATTGATCAGATAATCTGTTATAGGAATGTTTGTTCCCTGTCGTGGCCTGCTTTCTTGACCCTTTTAAAAAGGCCTTTACTCTGAGGCACCTGTACACTTCTTTTTTTTTTTTTTTTTTTTCTAGACATAAAATATTTTTTTTTCATATTATTTTCAAACATGTTTTTCGTATGTATTTTTGATATTTCATATTAAAATTTGCAGAATGGAACAGCTTGCCCCCCCCCCCCCCAATAGAACAGTACTATCCTTGTCTATAATGCGGACGATAATAGGACATGTTCTATTTTTATTTTTATTTTTGCGAAACAGGAATACGGAAATGGAGTAACTTCCATGTTTTTTTTTTATTTAGTTTTTTGGTTCTGCATACGGTCCGCCCAAAAAATTGAGCAGACACTGAAAGCAATATACGTTTGTGTGCATGAGCCCTTATAATGTGCCTTTTTTTGGTTGAGAAGAATATTTTCGTTAAGTTTCTTCTGCCATTTCTGACCTCTTACAGAAGTCTATGGAAAATTAAAAAAGCCATACCTTGAAAAGAACCAAAAAACATGAAAAACCCTCACTGTTTTTATAGCACTTTCCTTATTTTACTTTAGACTTGGAGCTCTCACCTCTCCTGACATGTCTGTTGTAGTGACTACTTGCATGCCACATGTAATAATTCTGGAGCATCTGTTCTTATGACTGTTAAGCCGTTTCCCTGTTATTTCTACTATAAGTTTATGAATGAATTGTCAGCAGCTTGCAGTAAAGGTGCAGATGGGTATTACCAGTCAGGGGTGTGTCCCTGCACAGTCCAAGACAGCAGCACTGATTGGGCAGAGTCAGACACACCCGCTACTGGTAACACCCAGCAGTACCTTTACTGCAGACTGCTGGCAATTTAGTTGTAAACTTCTTGCAGGAATAATACAGGAATGGAAAATCATAGTCATAAGCATAAATGCTCCAGAACTGTTATTACATGATGAATGCAAGTAGTTACTAAGAAATACAGGTAATGAGAGGTGAGGGGCCCTATTTAACATCTGTCCACAAAAAAACACCAAAAAACACTATTTTAGAAACCAGGCTAAGTGAGCAGTGGCTGCTATCAACATGATCTTCAAGATGAGAATGCCTTCATAGAGCAATCAAAGAAATATCTGCTGCCAATGTACAAATGATTGTTATGGCTAAGTGTAGAGGGCTCCAACTATTGCGAAAACGTACAAACTCATCCATGTTCTTGATTGGTTTCAGGCATGGTTATTTGGAGTTATGAGCACAACACTTGCATGCTTCAAATTCTTTAAAAACCACAAGACATTCTCAGTAGAGAAAGAGGTCCTTCTGCTTGGTCACATGAAGATACAGAGCTGTGTTCTTTTTAGCTTGCTAGCCTTTTCTACCAATTTTATAACCTTGCTTGGGGCATTGGGAACCATGGCATACACCACAAAGATCTTCAAAGTATTCATGAAATGACTATCATGTTCCTTTTAGTCCCTTTCATGGCGCCTGAAAGGGTTTATCCCACAGAAAAAGTTTTAAGTCCAGTCCACACAATAGGTGCTAAATGTCTTGGAACCCTAACAATCACTCGAATGGGGGTCCTGAGCCCCTATTCCTTGTTACTGTACGACTGCAGTGAGGAGGGGTAATTGGTGAGACCCCAGCACTTTGGGATAGTTGGTAAATGGAGCACATGGAAGGAATTTGTCTGCTACCACTCGTTTAATGTGAATGAGGGGGACGTGCCAGGGGGAAGCAGTTTAATACTTTGTAGAATACTTTCTTCCATTATGTTGCCTGTTTGTTTCTTCAAGTTATTATTTACTGAAGAATAACCTCAGCTTTGTTGGTAGTGAAATGAAGGCAACGTTGTCCTCAGGCAGGAAAAATACTTTGCAGTAGTAATTTGCAATTAACAGTTTGTTTTCCCAAATGGAGTTGTTCGTTGCTTGCTTGATTTGCATCCTTACCTGAGGTGCTATAATGTTCCCACTGCTGTATTGGAATTATTCAATCTTGAAGATCACGTGTTCTCTATATGGAAAAATTATTATTTTTAAATGCATCATTTTCCAGTGCCACTTTTTCCCTATTATAGCCTCAATTTTAGGAGAACTTGAAGACTTTTTCCTATAGGATGTTAAATGTCTGATGGGTGCATGTGCCATAGACGTGAATCAAGAGAGCACTGCACACTCCCAACCACCCCTCCATTCCTTGTGTACCGTGATGTGGTGGCCCCAGAGGTCTAGGGACCCCTTAACCTATTTACCTATGGAAATTAACCCCATCAGACATTTATGGTATATCCTGTAGATATGTTATTTAGTGGCAGATTTCCAGGAGCATACATACGAACTCTCCTTCCTGATGTGCCACCAGTCACCCAATGAACAACTAAACACTCATTCATTGGATGATCACATTTTTCCGGTTTGTGTAAACCGGGACGGACTGCCAGCAAGCAGTAATTCTGTATGGGGACATCACAGTAGCTTCAAATGGTTTGGTGTCCGTTCAGATCATTTTAGTCTTTGGAGGCATACACAGTCCTTGCAGCTTCATCCTACAGACCTGTAAGTCACTGCATTGCACCATAAAGAGCTATTCTCACCTAGAAGCATTGCAGAATAGATACTGAATCCGAAAGAAAAAACTCTGTATGAAATCAGAGGTACAGTATCCTCCCAAAAAACATGATACATTTCTGTTCAATTTTTATAGGTTGTGTAACGGTCACATAGATCCCTACATGGTGTCCCATTGAGTGCATCATCTATCATACCATGGAGGCGCTAGTATCTATAGATCTTCCCATAACACTATGAAAGAATATGCATACTTGTATAACCTTTAACGAGAACCTGTCTCTGGGTTTTGGCTTTCTAAGCATAGTAAAGCATCAGATACATGCTCATTGCACAGATGAATCCAAGGCCTGGACTCCATGAGGCCGGTGTAGACGTGTGCCCGTTTAGAAAGATAACCCCAGCAACGTAACTGGGGATTGAACCTAATGACAGGTTCCCTTTTAAGAGCATTCCTTTTTTCTCTGGTTGTGATGATTTCGATTGGTAGACTCTTTCACAGGCAATGGTAAGATTGCATTGTGCTTTGCATCTTTTTGTAGGTGACATGGTTACTATTCTGCGGCTCCCTTCATTTGTCTGTGTTGAATAGGCAGTTCTGTTCACATGAGCACACGCAGTTTGTACCAGATATGCAAATCTCTGTTCCTCATTTATCCGCTTTTATTTCTGGGCTGCTGGGCACATCCAATGATGACTTGAAACATCCCAGTTCTTTTTAGCGTACAAAAGCCTTTTTTTTTTGGTGAAAATCTTGTGTCTAACTACTGAGTCATGTTCTCATTAGTATATTTTGTTTGGCTGTATGCTGGGATTGCTTGGGGACTGCTTACTGTATTGTAGTTTACCATTTAAATAGCGTTGGACGTCAAGTGAGTCACTTTACTATTATTTATTATGGAGGCCTGGTTCACATCTTGTGATTTCCGGTTTTCTGTTCCGTGGTAGGAGCAGAAAGCCAAAAATGGCAGAGAACGAGATCCAATACAAGACTGACTCCAACATCTGCTGGGCCCTATTAAGTTAATAAGTTCTTTCTTTTGTGTTTAAATGTATTTTTGTTATGAAAAATACAAAGCGATAGGGCAGAAATCCTATATAAAAAAAGAATTCAAACCCTCCATGCAAATTTGTTCAGGTGGTCTTTTTACTACAAAAAAAAAAACATAGAAACCACTGCCGTTTTATTCTATACCACATAAATTTGTAATGGCTGTTTTTATTACTTTCCACAAAATGTGTGGATAGTGGTTTTTTGCAGACTTTTTTTTTCACTGTATAGAAAAATGAAGGAAAAAAAGTTTCAGTATAGTACATTTTCAACAAAAAAGGGACAAAAACATTAAAATAAAAAAAAACACAGCTTTAGTGTATCACATTTCATGTTTCCCATAGACTTTCAGTGAACATCTGGAAATGCATATTTTTTTTAGCAAAACAAAAAAAAATCTTAAGATCTTCCTTATGCCAGTGATGTCACCGTACATTTGTCATGTGGCCTAGTTGCAGCTCAGCCCCATTCAAGTCAATGGGGCTGAGCTGCAATACCAAGCACTGCTACTATACAATGTACGGCGCTGTGCTTAGTAAGCTACCGGAAGACCGAGGCGCTCATCAGAGCTCTAACAGGTATAACAGCTCCCTGAAATGACTAATCGGACCCCTGTCAATGTGATAATGATGACCTATCCTGAGGATAGGTTGTCATTTCACGGATAACCCCCTTTAAGAAAATCCAATCCTGAATGATCCGATGAATCCGAGGGAATGGTATGGGCAAAGCTTTTTCATAAGGAAAGGGAGTTCTTCATATGTGATACCGGCAAAATAGCTATATCTTGACCATATCCTGATGAGTAAATTCCCAGTGTATAAGATCCTCAAATCTACAGATTTTTGGTCCATTTTGTTCCTGTCTTGGAGACTGGGGAATCCTAGTTACAAATCCAAGACTTGCAGTCGATAATTCCTACTTTATGGCGTGACTGCTGTACATGAAGCACTTTACCTGCTCCTTGTGTGCACCTCTAACACGGTGCCTGATTATCTGGAGACATTTTATGTCATCGTTCGTGATGGAGTATACCATCTTGTACCAGTTTTTTTGGGATTAGTGTGCAATTAAAGTAATTCCTCAGCCATCCAATCTTCCTTTTAACCCTTCTGCCCAAATTGTTGTGCATTCACAGGAACCCACTGAAGAATTTAACCATAAGTACGCTTTCAAACGCACTTACCCCCAAATTTTTTTTGCATAGAGCTATCTCCCAGGGAAGGAATACCATCTTGCTAGTGCCAATTTCTGGAAGTGGTTCCCTGTGAGTCATTCTGACTTTTTTCCAAGCCTCGGAACATGACCAGGGAAAATAGCCAAGCCAAATATGTTCCAAGGCTTGTTAAAAAGTATGACTTATAGGGGCCACTTTCAGACGGTGGGTCTAGCGAGATGGTTCTTTTAAGCGCTACCTCTTTGCACGTTTTGTTCCTCATGGAGCATTGGCAATAAGTCTTCATGCATATCTGATCTTTGAGAGCCAGCATCCTGCTTAATGGTTTTCCTTATAATTAACTGTAATGTATTCATTTATAGAAGATGACTATTCCCAATACCGAAGACTAAATTCCTCTTTATTTACTATTAGGTTAAAGGGGTTGTCCGGGTTCAGAGCTGAAACCGGACATACCCAAAATTTCCTGAGGCAGCCCCCCTGAAGTTAGCATCGGAGCATCTCATGCTCCGTTGCGCTCCCTTGCCCTGCGCTAGATCCCGCAGGCCAAGGGCCCCCTCTGTGTTCGGTGACGTCACCGACTCTGATGAGCGTGGTTTAGTGCTGCCATAGCCGTTTTACAGGCTATGGTAGCGCTAAAGCCTGCCCATCAGTGCCAGTGACGTCACCGGGCTTCCTGGCAGCCCCATTTAGAGCCTGGTATGTCACCGGAACTCCGGAAAATGCCTTTGCCCTGCGCGATTTAGCACATGCCAAAGGAGCGCATCGGAGCAGTTCTGAACCCAGACAACCCCTTTAATCAAGGGTGTTTGGTAATTCCTACCGGTTCTTGGAAAGTCCTTGTAGTAATAGTGAAGGGAGCTATGTTCTGATGTACTTAAAACCACACTTATAGTTTGGTGTTTGTTAGAATATTCTAGACCATTACCATATGTTTGAAGGATTGTGGACACATTCCTTATAACATTTGGAGAGCCAAACTCTGTCGTTGGACCCTGTGGTAATGCTGTTTTGGCAAAATATACAATACTGATTCAGATACCTTTTTAAAACGTATCTTATATTATAATAATTTAAATCCCTAAATGTATTAGCTAAACACCACTCGCTGCGCCATCGGTAACCAGGAGCTAGGGATGTGGGGAGACTAAAACTGGGTCTCTCACAACTAGTCTCTGCCTACAGTGGATGTACCTTAAAGGGGTTCTGCACTTTCATTTAACTGATGATCTATCCTCTGGATAGATCATCAGCTTCTGATCGACGGGGGTCCGACACCCGGGACCCCCGCCGATCAGCTGTTTGAGAAGGCAGCGGCGCTCCAGCAGCGCCACGGCCTTCTCACCGTTTATCGCCGGCCCACTGACGTCACGACTAGTTTTAACTAGCCAGGGCGGGGCTAAGCTCCATTCAAGTGAACAGAGCTTAGCCCCGCCCACGCTAGTTGATACTAGAGGATAGATCATCAGTTAAATGAAAGTGCAGAACCCCTTTAAAGTGACAGTCGCACTATCCACAGGGTTATCCCACGGTTGCCCGTAGACACCTAATAGGCCCTCCCTGTCCCTGCACAGCAATGGAGACTGCCCAGCTTTGTCACACTGTGGTGGAGGGCCCTGTTACCAATATGTCATTCTTTTGGTCCTAGTAAACGTCCTACATTAGTCCAACTCATCAGGGGACCTGTTAGTAATGATCCCAGTTTCTGAGGTAGTAATCCCTTTGCTGGGCTGTGCTGATAACCGCACACCCAAACCCAAAGCCGCCTATTCCCACTGGGTCACAATGTACACAACATTCTGATACAATGGGGAAAGTTAATCCCAATAAAATAATCCATTTGATTATATGAGTGTCAGTATTTATCTTAGCCCCCCATGTCTCAGTCCACAAGGATGCGGCTGTAAGTTGTGGCTTCTGGCTTATTGGGATTCACTTTCTCCATTGTATTCGAATGATGTGTACATTGTGACCCAGTGGGAAGAGGCGGCTTTGGGTTTGGGTGCGCGGTTATCAGCCCAGCCCAGCAAAGGGATTACCACCTCAGAAACTGGGATCATTACTATGGGGGGCTAAGATCAGTACTGACGCTTATGTAATCGAAACTGGGATCATTACTAACAGGTCCCCTGATGAGTTGGACTAATGTCCAACGAAACGCGTTGGAACGTTTACTAGGACCAAACTAATGACCTATTGGTAACAGGGCCCTCCACCACAGTGTGACAAAGCTGGGCAGTCTCCATTGCTGCACAGGGACAGGGAGGGCCTATTAGGTGTCAACGGGCAACCGTGGGATAACCCTGTGGATAGTACGACTGTCACTTTAAGGTACATCCATTGTAGGCAGAGACTAGTTGTGAGAGACCCAGTTTTAGTCTCCCCACATCCCTAGCTCCTGGTTACCGATGGCGCAGCGAGTGGTGTTTAGCTAATACATTTAGGGATTTAAATTGTTATAAGATAAGTTACGTTTTAAGGTATCTAATCAGAATCAGTATTGTATATTTTGTGGAACGCTATGGTACCATTTTTCTAGTAGGCCGTGATCAATGCTCAGTTTGGTTGTGTTATAAGCTCATTAATGCTGTTTTGGGGATGCATTCTAATTTAAAAATGTGTATGTTTTTGTAGACTTAAAGGTTTGGATATTAATGGCCTATCCTCAGGATCTGACTCCATGGTGCTATATGTAGTCATGTTCATCAGTCACCTGGCCTAGGCAAGTGATGGCTAAATTCCGTCTCTACAGCTGTAGTGAAATTACGTTTCCCAGCATGCTCCATTCATTTATATGGACTTCTGAGAACAGCCAAGCAAGTGTGCATCTTGGGAGTTGTAGTTTTACCACAGCTGGAGTGCCGGAGGTTAACCATGACAGGCCTGGGCACAGCTCAGTCCCATTCAAGTGCTCCAGTGTACACTATGGCTTTTTCAAACAGCTGATTGGCTAGGCTACCAATATGTAAATCCTTCAAATATTGTACCTTTTTGTAAACCTTTAGTTATGTCTTTTTTTCCCCCCTATGCTCTTTAAGGGAACACCATACTTTTCCATCTTGGATTCTTTTAAAGGAATCTTTGTCAAATTGCTATATCTTGGCTGTGACACTTTCCTTATGCTTGGCATTCTTTATTTGTCCCCACCTTAGCAACCAAACCCAAGCAGTCCTCAACATTGGCTCTAAATATGTGTTCTTCAGCATCCTCAATAGCGGATGTAGCCGAATAGTTTAAAACATTATAAAATAAACTTATATCAAGTGTGTCGTTTCCGAGCTAACTGCCAATGACCTGTTTAATGAAGAAATTTTTGGCTTTTAAAGGGATTCTGTCAGCTCTTTTTACCCTATAGCGATGCGGACATGCACGGCTAGATCGCCGCTAGCATGTCCGCAATATACCTATCCCATATCTCTGTGTGGTTTTATTCAGTGTAAAAATTGATTTTATATGTATGTAAATCAGCCTGGTAAGGAGCCCAAGGGGCTGTACTAACCGTTCTGGAGCCTAGCCACACCCCTCTGTGAAGGAGCCCAGCACCGCCTGTATCCACGAATCTCCTCCTTGCTCATGAAGTCAGATCGCTGTAATCTCGCGGTGCGCGAGCTCAGTTCCTTCCCTGAGGCTGATGCCAGCACAGGGAAGGAACACTATGCCGGCACTGCGCATCATGAGATTACAGCGATCTGACTTCGTGAGCAAGGAGGAGATTCGTGGATACAGGAGGTCTCCTTCACAGGGGGCGTGGCTAGGCTCCAGAACGGTTAGTACAGCCCCTTGGGCTCCTTACCAGGCTGATTTACATACATATAAAATCAATTTTACACTCTATAAAACCACACAGCGCCATGGGACAGGTATATTGCGGACATGCTAGCGGCGATCTAGCCGTGCATGTCCGCAACTCTATAGGGTAAAAAGAGGTGACAGAATCCCTTTAAAGGGCTTCTGTCACCTCACTAAACTCATTATTATTTTTTGTGTACTTATAATCCCTATCCTGCCATATTGCCATACATTATGTTATTAATAATTTTCGTTCAGTAGATTTAGCAAAAAAATTACTTTTATGATATGCTACATTTACCTTGTACAAAAAAAGAGCAAGGATTTAACAAGGTAAAAAAATCTCATTTTATTTATTATAAATCACATGAACATTACAGGTGAGACTCAAAAGGGACAGAACATGGAGACTGGGCCACAAAAGGGCTCTGCAATGTGGAGAATCACAATGGGGGATAATGTGACCATATACAGCAGGTAACAGACAATAAACAGAAGCTGTGAACATTGGAGTAGTTGCGGGTGCAATTGCTGTCCCCTAGTGTTGAACAACTACCTAGCTCTTATTCACAGCGTCCAAGCAATGGATGCTGTAGGGTATAATTGGACGGTGCAATACTACTCATAAAGATGGCATATAACAATAACTGTAAGTCACTAGTCCCACCCTAATCCAGATACCATGTTACCTACCCATGTTGCTGCTGAAAAATGGTGACACAGTTCCCCCACTGCTTCGACCTCAACACGTGTTTCGCCACGTAGGCTTTGTCAGGAGGTACCCTGCTGTATATGGTCACATTATCCCCCATTGTGATTCTCCACATTGCAGAGCCCTTTTGTGGCCCAGTCTCCATGTTCTGTCCCTTTTTGAGTCTCACCTGTAATGTTCATGTGATTTATAACAAATAAAATGAGATTTTTTTACCTTGTTAAATCCTTGCTCTTTTTTTGTACAAGTTGCAGTAAGTTGGTGAGTGAGGTTCGGTTTTTGGGTTATTGTAGGCTCTATATGCTACATTTACCTTTACTAGACTAATCAGACCCCATGCCATGGGTTGTGTATGAAACGTACTTTACTTACGGATGCAATCTTTAGTACAGTATTTGCAATCAAGACTTGCCTAAGAAGACAGGGACATTTTATCAAGGCATTTATACCACTATTGTGGCGTAAAAAAACCTGCATATTATGGCACACGCACCATATGTGCGCTATAATTTGTGACTTTTTAGGCTTCTTGACACTTTTTCAAAGTGGCAAGAAGGAAAGGGGCTTAGTGGAAGTGGGGTGGGACTTTGTATCGCCCGCGGCATTTACTATAACTTTCGCCAGAAAGTTGCGGAAGTTATAGTTGAAGTCTGCCAGCCTGTAGCTAGTGTAGACTTTAGTTTTTGGCGCACAGCAGGGCAGAGATACGCCTGATATATTAAGAGGCATCTGGCTCTTAATAAATCAGGCGTCTCTCACGCCAGTGCAAGGAGATCAAGACTGGCGGATGCATGCGCCAGTCTTCATATATCTCCCCTAGTAACCTTTAACAACCATATTGTTTGTCTCCAATACATCTAAAATAAAAATTGAAGCAATTTTGTAAATAGTCTGCATTACAATTCTCCTACCGCGTTGAGTATGCAGATCCTATTTGGTCCTCATAGCATCTGTATGCATAAGGGTCCATTCACACATCCGTAGTGCATTGCGGATCCGCAATACACCCGGCCGGCACCCCCATATAAATGCCTATTCTTGTCCGCAATTGCGGACAAGAATAGAACATATTCAAATTTTTTTTTGGGGGGAGAGGAAGATTGGCGGCGAGCTCCGGAAATGCGGATGCGGAGAGCACATAGTGTGCTCTCCGCATCCATTCTGTCCCCATTGAGAATGAATGGGTCCGCACTTATTCCGCAATTTGCGGAACGGATGCGTACCCATTATTACGGATATGTGAATGGAGCATAAAATGGTTGGATATTTTGGACTTGTGTATCTCCATGGTTACAGACTACAAACGACACCTGCAGTCGTGTTACTCCATCTCCCCCCCCCCCCCCCCCCCTCTCCATCTAAACCAATGTGGCAGAGTGTAATTGTTTGCTAATGCCAGAGTTGGCTTCACATCATAGTGACAGTTCTGACAAAAAAGCCTAATGAAATGCAGCAGATGCAAAGCTTCTACTTTTATTTTCTGAGCCTTAGCGTCCCTTTACACAGGACAACACAACAGGCGATTGTCGGGAAGGAAGCGTTCCTTCCCAGCAATTGCCTGCTTGTCAGTGGAGTAAGATCGCTGCATTTACATGCAGGGATCTCCTCCACAGTATGGGGAGGGGCGATCGCTAGTGCCATTGCTCCTCTCCATACAGACTTGTTGTTTGCCGGCAGCAGAGGCTTTTTACATTGCACGATCTTCTGCTGGCAAATGATCATTTTTGTGTCTGCACAGATTAGCTATCACCCAATGACTGAGCGTTTCGCTCATTCATCGGGTAGTTGGTGGCACCTTTTACACCGCCAGATAATCGCTAACGAGCGTTCCTATGAATGATTATCTGGCAGATTCCTGGCCCGTGTAAAGGGCCCTTTAAATAGCTAACATTTTTTATTTAAGAGACGGGATCATTTTATTATTTATATGTAATTAAGTAAATGTATGTTACTTTCATGAACAAGGGGCTGATTCAGTCTGGTAAACGTGAATTGTATCTTTTTATGCATCATACAGAATGTGTTAACAGAGGGTTTTCTGTAATTTTTTTTTTTTCTTTTCCCTGTAGGTGAATCTGGTTTGGGAAAGTCAACTCTCATCAATTCACTTTTCTTAACGGATTTATATGCCCCAGATTACCCGGGTCCATCGCACAGAATTAAAAAAACTGTTCAGGTACGGTGTAATGTTAGCTGACAAGTCACTGAAAGTGTAATGTTTATTATGTGGCCGACATTTACTAATACTAGTGTATTTTACACCAGTCAGTTTGTAGAGGGGGCCTAATTTATTAAAAGAAATCTGATTCATTTGGAATAAAGTAGGGTTGCAACGATTAATCGACTTTATCGATAATATTCGATAACTGGATTCATGGTCGACGAATCCAGTTATCAAATAATCACTGATTCGTTGCTATGCGGACGGGCGGTTTACTTTAAAGGGAGTCTGTCACCACTATATGACCATATACAGCACTTACATGGTGCTGTAGCACACCTATACATGATTCTAATGGTACCTTTGTTATATTCTTTAGACATCCAGAAGCAGGGGGTGGGGGAGCCCAGGCTGCCCTGCCCTTTTAACCGTTACTCCTCCCCCAGCCTCTTCCTTTGCCCGCCCTCCTATTCCCGAGATCCCGCGCTTCACCGGCTGGGGCATGCACACTAGTTGAATTGATGCCGTACCCAAAATGGGCATTGCAGTGTGCATGCCCCGGCCCGGCGAAGCAGTGCGCAGGTGCGGGATCTCGGCCGGACCTAGGGATGATACAAGGGAATAGGAGGGCGGGCAAAGGAAGAGGCTGGGGGAGGAGTAACGGTTAAAAGGGCAGGGCAGCCTGGGCTCCTACACACTGAACACCACTCTGGGCACTTGCGAGTGCTCATTTGCATATGAAATAAACGTTGTTTTTCCTGCTTCTGGATGTCTAAAGAATATAACAAAGGTACCATTAGAATCATGTATAGGTGTGCTACAGCACCATGTAAGTGCTGTATATGGTCATATAGTGGTGACAGACTCCCTTTAAATCACTGCATCTTTAGTTTACCTTACAATGAAGCTCCAGTAACAGGCAGAGCGAACGGCGCGTAACGTCACTTATTCACGTGACGCGCCTGCTTCGCCTCCTTCATTCATAAAGTGGGCGGAGCAGGTGCGTCACGTGAGTGACGTTAGGCCGACGCCTGCTCTGCCTGTTACCTGAGCTTCATTGTAAGGTAATAAAGATGCGCTGACGCTGAGTAAAAGTTACTGCCGGAATAGTCTGCTGTGAGCAGCGGGGCCAGGGCTGTTATGGGGAGGGGGATCTGTGTATGGCACTGTTATGGGAGGGGGATCTGTGCACTGTTATTGGGGAGGGGGGGGGATCTGTGCACTGTTATTGGGGAGGGGGGGGGATCTGTGCACTGTTATTGGGGAGGGGGGGGATCTGTGCACTGTTATTGGGGAGGGGGGGGATCTGTGCACTGTTATTGGGGAGGGGGGGGATCTGTGCACTGTTATTGGGGAGGGGGGGGATCTGTGCACTGTTATTGGGGAGGGGGGGGATCTGTGCACTGTTATTGGGGAGGGGGGATCTGTGCACTGTTATTGGGGAGGGGGGGATCTGTGCACTGTTATGGGGGGGGGGATCTGTGCACTGTTATGGGGGGGGGGATCTGTGCACTGTTATTGGGGGGGGGATCTGTGCACTGTTATGGGGGGGGGGGATCTGTGCACTGTTATTGGGGAGGGGGGGGATCTGTGCACTGTTATTGGGGAGGGGGGGGATCTGTGCACTGTTATTGGGGAGGGGGGGGATCTGTGCACTGTTATTGGGGAGGGGGGGGATCTGTGCACTGTTATTGGGGGGGGGGATCTGTGCACTGTTATTGGGGGGGGGGGGGGGATCTGTGCATGACACACATAGCATAAGATGCTATATAGTGTCATGCACAGATCCCCCCCCCCCTCCCCATAACAGTGCCACCCACAGATCCCCCTCCCCATAACAGCGCCATCCACAGATCCCCCTCCCCATAACAGCGCCATACACAATTTGTTTTAATATGGCCTTTGAACATAATTTTTCAAGTAAAATCATATAAACCTTTTTGTTTTAATCGATTAAATTATCGACAACTAATCGATTATTCAAATAATCGTTAGCTGCAGCCCTAGAATAAAGTGTCACTTAAAGGTGAAATATTGGGAAATAAATGTATAAAAATAAAACGTGGGTTAGGACTGTGCAGCTTTCACAAGTATACTAAGAGAAGTCAGCCGGCGTTTGATGTCAGGAATGCTCATTCATTGTCCCACGCTGTATGCACAAACCTGTTCTTGTGCAGCTGTTACTACCATCTTCCAGCGGAAGGCTTCTCTTGGTGATGTGTGTAGGGGCCACAGATCTGTAAAATGGATGGAAGTGACCCGCCTTACCGAGTGCATGGGAAAGAAGCCATTTGGAGTCGATCTGCTGAGAAAAGTTTGAAATTCCAGGACTCAAGCTAATTTGTTTTCCATGAGCCTCTTGGGAATTCTGGCGGAGAAAGCGGATGATGGGATACAGTTGGAAGTTTAACTGTGAATGACACGGCTATACAGTTGTGTTTTGTTGGCTCGCTTCCAGATGTTTTAGTGCGTGTGTTTGACCATGTATGGGCACAGAATGCTATAGGCCTCTGTATTCAATGCTGGAGAGAAGCCCGCAGCACCTCCCTTCTCCGTGTCGTTCTGTGCACCCCGTACCTGCAGATGTTATTTAATTATTATTATCTCTGTATTGTGTATTGTTTATCAATACATGAATACGATTAGCTGGATTTTGCCCAGCCAAAGAGTGGCTGCTTCTCACATCTTGGTTATGAAACAAGGGTGCTCAGGGTGACTTAGGACTGCTCTCATGAACTGAAAGAAAAGTGGCATCAGAAAACGACCTATTGTTTAAATCAAGTTTTATGTTAAACATATTTTTGAAGAATTTTACGGCCGTATGCAGAACGGATGCGGACCCATTCATTTCAATGGTGCCGCAAAAGATGCAGACAGCACACTGTGCGCTGTTTGCATTGGTGGTTCCGCTCCGCGTCTCCGAGGGAAAACATAGAGCTTGTCCTATTCTTGTCCGCAATCAAGAATAGGCATTTTCTATTATTATTGCGCCCAATTGCGGATCCGCAAAGCACTATGGCCGTCTGAACTGGCCCTTAAAAAAAAATTTAAATCCTAAAACCATGCAGTTTTCACACTGGCCACTAAGCCTAATACAAGTCAGCACTTACTGATCTGTACAGGTCATTTTTCAGCAGTCATCTCATTATCACAGGCGGTATTACAAAGACAGAAATCACAGGATCCATTCTCAATAGGTGATTGTCACAGCTGATCTATTCTTTCCTTGTACAATGACCTCAGCACATGCCTAGAGAACTCTCCCATAGAAGTCAGTGAGGTCCCCTCCTGTCCATTGTGTCTAAGGCGCATGTAGCTGTTAAAGGCAGCTCAGGCAAGATGACTGCTCCTATAATCACGTTCAGGAACTAGAATGAAAACATCTACAATCAGAAAATAAAAATGGATTAGAAAAGTGTGACTTTCTGAAAGAAAATTAAAGATGACACACTGTTTAATTGCTTTTATGTAGGTAGATTGAACACCTTTTCTCCAGAATGAAGCAACGGATCGCTAAGTGATGGGTATCATTACATTCAGGTGATCTAGCCCTACAGGCACGCCTGGTTTATCAGTGAATTTCCTGGTGACAGGTCTCCTTTAAGAGTATGCACTAATGTACTGACCAACAAAACCAGTATCCCAGTTTAAAAAGATCCTTTAGGGGCGAAGCTGGCTATGCTTCGTATATTTAGTATTAAGTTTTATTTTTATAGCTTTTTTTTTTGGTCAGCTAATTGCAGTAGTATAGTAGCTAGGTTGTAAGGAAAACATAGGGAAAGCTGCAAATTTACGTTAACAATTTTGGTAAATAATAGGTCATGCTTGAGGTGGCAGAAGAAAAAGACAAGTCTAAGGCTTTGATCATATATGCTACATAAACACTGGTACAGAGTATCAGGGTTTACCGTATCCGGCATAGCCAAACCCAATTGTACACCACCGGATCCCTGTTGACTATAATAGGATCCAACTGTGATCTGGCCACTTTCTGGCATAAATGACTGCTTTTGGCCAAGCAAAAAGTCCGGCTGATATACCACAAATTTGGTTTATATGATTCTACTTGAAAAACTATGTTCAAAGGCCATATTAAAACCAATTTAGGAGTTACTTAATTATAAAAATGTTGCATTACAATGTAAAAAAGACAACATGTCCACATGGTCAGGGCTGAGGCTAGCTCTCTTACACGCTATGTTGCCTGTAGCAGAGAAGAGGCGTTCCGATGATGTGGATGTACTTGGGATAGACAAATGATTTTGAAAGTTTAACTGTTATGGGGGATCTGTGGATGACGCACTGTTATGGGGGATCTGTGGATGACGCACTGTTATGGGGTATCTGTGGATGACGCACTGTTATGGGGGATCTGTGGATGACGCACTGTTATGGGGGATCTGTGGATGACGCACTGTTATGGGGGATCTGTGGATGACGCACTGTTATGGGGGATCTGTGGATGACGCACTGTTATGGGGGATCTGTGGATGACGCACTGTTATGGGGGATCTGTGGATGACGCACTGTTATGGGGGATCTGTGGATGACCCACTGTTATGGGGGATCTGTGGATGACCCACTGTTATGGGGGATCTGTGGATGACCCACTGTTATGGGGGATCTGTGGATGACCCACTGTTATGGGGGATCTGTGGATGACGCACTGTTATGGGGGATCTGTGGATGACGCACTGTTATGGGGGATCTGTGGATGACGCACTGTTATGGGGGATCTGTGGATGACGCACTGTTATGGGGGATCTGTGGATGACGCACTGTTATGGGGGATCTGTGGATGACGCACTGTTATGGGGGATCTGTGGATGACGCATTGTTATGGGGGGGATCTTTGGATGACGCACTGTTATGGGGGGGATCTGTGGATGACGCACTGTTATGGGGGGGATCTGTGGATGACGCACTGTTATGGGGGGATCTGTGGATGACGCACTGTTATGGGGGGGATCTGTGGATGACGCACTGTTATGGGGGGATCTGTGGATGACGCACTGTTATGGAGGGGATCTGTGAATGACGCACTGTTATGGAGGGGATCTGTGGATGACGCACTGTTATGGAGGGGATCTGTGGATGACGCACTGTTATGGAGGGGATCTGTGGATGACGCACTGATATGGTGGGGATCTGTGGATGACGCACTGATATGGTGGGGATCTGTGGATGACACACTGATATGGAGGGGATCTGTGGATGACACACTGTTATGGAGGGGATCTGTGGATGGCAGTGGCACTGTTATGGGGAGGGGGGATCTGTGGATGACACTATATAGCATCTTATGCTATATGTGTCATCCACAGATCTCCCCCATAACAGTGTCTCCCGAGTCCCAATACACCGGCCCCGCCGCTCACAGCAATATCTAAAGAGTATTCCTTAACCATTACACTGCAGTAACTTTTACTTCAATTTTAAATCAGCGCAATGAATTGATCTTTAATACCTTACAAAATCAAATACAGTGAAGCTCCGGTAACAGGCAAAGCGGCCAGCGGCGTAACCTCACTTACGTGTCGCCCCTGCTCCGCCCACTTTATGAATGACGCAGGCGGAGCAGGTGCGTCACGTGAGTAAGTGACGTTACGCCGCCGCCCGCTCTGCCTGTTACTGGAGCTTCGTTGTAAGGTAAAATAAAGATGCTCTGATTTAAAGTAAACCGCCTGTCCGCATAGCAACGAATCAGCGATTATTCGATAACTGGATTCGTCGACATCGAATCCAGTTATAGAATATTATCGATAAAGTCGATTTAAACGTTGCAGCCCTAGCCATGTTTATCGTCAGCCATGTAGGCACTGTGCTAAATCTGTGTAGTCTTACGGTTAGTAAATATGCTCTATTGTCATTCATTTGGGTTTTGAGATTGCTACTTTGTATTCATTTTTGTAAAAAATGTTTTATTTTGTAGGTTGAGCAGTCCAAAGTTTTAATCAAAGAAGGTGGAGTCCAGCTGCTTCTCACAATAGTAGACACCCCTGGGTTTGGCGATGCGGTGGACAATAGTAACTGGTAATGTTTTTTTGTTTTTCCGCTCAGAAAACTTTCTTTAAGGCCTCATGCACACGACCGTTGTGTGCATTCGTGTCCGTTGTTCCGTTTTCCGTGATTTTCTGCGGACCCATTGACTTTCAATGGGTCCGTTGAAAACTCGGGAAATGCACCTTTTATCATCCGCGTCCGTGATCCGTGTTTGCTGTTCGTCAAAAAAATATGACCTGTCCTATTTTTTTGACTGACAACTGTTCGCTGACCCATTCAAGTTAATGGGTCCGTGAAAAAACACTGAGCCACACAAGATTGTCAGCGTCCGTGTCCGTAGACTACTTTCGCACAGACGGATCCGCAGATCCGTCTGCATAAAAGCTTTTTCAGATCTGAGTTTTCACATCGTGAAAACTCAGATCCGACAGTATATTCCAACACAGAGGCGTTCCCATAGTGATGGGGACGCTTCAAGTTAGAATATACTAAGAACTGTGGACATAACTGCTGCCTGGCAGCACCCGATCTCTTACAGGTGGCTGTGATCCGCACAATTAACCCCTCAGGTGCCGCACCTGATGGGTTAATTGTGCATATCATAGCCCCCTGTAAAAGATCAGATGCTGCCAGGCAGCAGGGGCCAGACCCCCCTCCCTCCCCAGTTTTAAATTCATTGGTGGCCAGTGCGGCCCCCCCCCCCTCCCTTCCCAGTATTATATTCATTGGTGGCCAGTGCGGCCCCCCCCCATCATTGGTGGCAGCGGAGAGTTCAGATCGGAGTCCCAGTTTAATCACTGGGGCTCCGATCGGTTACCATGGCAGCCAAGACGCTACTGCAGTCCTGGCTGCCATGGTTACTTAGCAATTTTAGAAGCATTATACTTACCTGCGATGTCTGTGACCGGCCGGGCGCTCCTCCTACTGGTGAGTGACAGGTCTGTGCTATAAGCAATGCGCCGCACAGACCTTTCACTTACCAGTAGGAGGGGCGCCCGGCCGGACAAACAGTGCAGGTAAGTATAATGCTTCTAAAATTGCTAAGTAACCATGGCAGCCAGGACTGCAGTAGCGTCTTGGCTGCCATGGTAACCGATTGGAGCCCCGGCGATTGTTTTTAATTAGGGGGGGACATAGGGGAGGCCGCACTAGCCACTAATGAATATAATACTGGGGAGGGAGGGTGGGGCCGCACTGGCCACCAATGAATTTAAAACTAGGGAGGGAGAGGGGTCTGGCCCCTGCTGCCTGGCAGCACCCGATCTCTTACAGGGGGCTATGATACGCACAATTAACCCTTCAGGTGCGGCACCTGAGGGGTTAATTGTGCGGATCACAGCCCCCTGTAAGAGATCGGGTGCTGCCAGGCAGCAGGGGGGCAGTTATGTCCACAGTTCTTAGTATATTCTAACTTGAAGCGTCCCCATCACTATGGGAACGCCTCTGTGTTAGAATATACTGTCGGATCTGAGTTTTGACGATCTAACTCAAATCCGATGGTATATTCTAACATAGAGGTGTTCCCATGGTGATAGGGACGCTTCAAGTTAAAATATACCATCGGATTGGAGAAAACTCCCGACTTTACATTGAAAGTCAATGGGGGACGGATCCGTTTGCAATTGCACCATATTGTGTCAACGTCAAACGGATCCGTCCCCATTGACTTGCATTGTAAGTCAGGACGGATCCGTTTGGCTCCGCACGGCCAGGCGGACACCAAAACGACCTTTTTTTTTACTTTGCTTCATGTCCGTGGATCCTCCAAAAATCAAGGAAGACCCACGGAAGAAAAAACGGATCACGGAACTACGGAACCCGTTTTTGCGGACCGCAAAAAAAAATAAAAATGTCGTGTTCATGAGGCCTAAGGTGCAGTTATTCTATGTTTGCAGTGTATGTTGGGAGTATGTCATGTGGATTTTCTAAAGTATACTTCAGTGCATAGGTTTACGGTAGCCTGCGTTGCCCATAGGCCACATGTTAAAAATGAAGGTATGCCACAAAGTAGTATATTTTTTTTAGTCCCAGTTATGACAAAACCCCCCCAGTTCTTCCAAATGTAACAAAATAATAAAAGAACACATTCTTACTGCATGCACCACCTCCATTTCCAGCGCTGCCTCTCTAGTTTCGGTTCACAGGTTGCCGAGATGACATGGCTGTATAAGGCATGTGACCGCTGCAGCCAATCACTTACCTCAGTAGTCTCATACCCTATACTGCTGAGGCCAGTGATTAGCTGCAGCGGTCATGTGACATACACGGCTACGTCACTGCTGCAGCCTGTAAGTAAAAGCCAGAGGTGAGGACCAACGCTACAGTCCTTGAGATTGGGGGAGGCATTCCGTTATTCATTCCCTCATAATATAAGTGTATGGGCTGCAAAACTGATCCGTTCCATTTCCGTTATGCAGGGGAGTCCTCTGGGTGAATGCACGCTGCCATTTATTTCTTTTTTTTGTACTCCTGCAAAAATGTCCTATTGTCTGCAAAATGTACAAAAATAGGACATGCTCAATTTATTTGCGGGGCCGCAGACATACGGATGCGGACGGCACTGTGTGTTCGAATCTTTTGCGGCCCCATTCACATGAATAGGTCCGCATCCGATCTGAATAAAACATTGGTCGTATATGGACCAAAACTAAGGCGGTGTGCATGAGCCCTGATACAGTACCAGCGCAGTGAATAAGATTTGACAGATCTCATGTACACTTTACTTTTTTCACGTGGAAATTGACTTGGCGTGCAGATTTAGAAATCCGCAGCATGTCAGTTGTTTGTGCGGATTTTTTGTGCAGATTTCACCCTTTTGCAATGCAAAGATTGAGATTGGGCAAAAACGCATCACAATCTGCAAGTAATGCATTTGGATTTTGAAGAGGAAACGCAGAGAAATCTGCACAAACTCTGTGTGGCATTAGTTTTGTGCAGGTACCCTCGTGTACAGCTATGGGGTCAAAGTTTGTTTTTAGTTTATTAGCATATTTTTATATATAATTTGGGGATAAAGATTATGTGCATAATCCGCTCATCAGTAAAATGCATGATTGCAATATTAGTCATTTACGTTTTTGTTGATATATAATTTAATACTATGACCTTTTCCTTGTCTCTACAGTTGGCAGCCAGTTATCGACTACATTGACAGTAAATTTGAGGACTACCTTAATGCAGAATCACGGGTCAACAGGCGTCAGATGCCCGACAACCGTGTGCAATGCTGCTTATACTTCATCGCGCCTTCAGGCCATGGGTTAGTGTATTTTCCTGGTCTTCTTTCCGTGTCACCACCATGTATAACCATGTAATGCTATACACTGAACCTCATAGGAGTTAGGGCTCTTTTCACACGGATCCTGTGTGTGGAATCCGCTGCGTTAAAGAGTGCCAAGCCCCTTTCCGGACAGCAGAGACACGGAGGATTAACATGATTGATAATGCTCCGTGCCTCTCTGTGATCTTTTTACTACAAAATCACGGTGACAATTTTATCTCACTGTGATTGTGTAGTAAAGAGATCACAGAGGCACGGAGCGTCATCAATCATGTTAATCCTCCGTGTCTCTGCTGTCCGGAAAGGGGTTTGGCGCTTTCACGCAGCGGATTCCACACTGCATCCGCTCGTGTGAAAGAGCCCTTAGTTGTAACTCATAGGAGAACTCATGAACCTCATAGGAGTTAGTTGTAACTTTTAATATATGTTTGCTGAAATTCCCTAGACGTTCACATGATATCCTGTATGTGTCATGCACCTCGGTGGTTGTACTGCAGCAGACAGCCCGAGTTGTAGCCTCATGTTCCCATTTCATAGTTCTCATATTTCTCTCTCCATTGAAAATACTGGAATGTTTCAGAAAGCAACACATGTCAGAAGGCAGGATAAGCTGGAGCCAGCCCCACTCTTTATGTATTGGTTTAGTTCTCCAGATATTTTTTGGTACATGCACTCCATACTAGGGCTGAAACAATTACTCAAATGAATCGATTAAGGGTACTTTCACACTAGCGTTTTTCTTTTCCGGCGCCGAGTTCCGTCCTAGGGGCTCAAATCCGGAAAAGAACTGATCAGTTTTATCCCCATGCATTCTGAATGGAGAGTAATCCGTTCAGGGTGCATCATGATGTCTTTAGTTCAGTCTTTTTGACTGATCAGGCTTTTCAGAAAAACGTAGCATGCTGTATTTTTACCTCCGACCAAAAATCCTGAACACTTTGACTGAACGCCGGATCCGGTCCTTTTCCCATTGACTTGCATTAACGCCGGATCTGGCGCTGTGTTCAGTCAAACCGGATCCGGCTTTTGCATGTTAAACCCGAAAAATGTGAAAAAAAAGTTAGTCCATAAATGGCGGATCCGTTTTTTCCAATGCATTTTTTCATTGTTATCAAAATCCTGATCAGGATTCAAATGTAATCCGTTTTCACACGTTTTTCCGGATCCGGCGGGCAGTTCCGGTGTCTGAATTGAACGCCGGATTAAAACAACGCTAGTGTGAAAGTAGCCTAACTCCACACAAAAAATTTCCTGATGCTAATTTTTTGCATCAATGATTTGTTTGTGCCATGTGACCACGGAGTGTGAGTGAAGAGCTTGCTATTTACTCGTGCTCCGTGGTCACCCGCCTGCCCGCTGCACTGGATCCTGGCGTACACACGTAAGCACGCACTATGACCTGACGCTGTGTGACATCAGGTCCCAGTGCAGCACGTGAAGAAGAGGATGGAAGATCTCTGGAGTGTCGGCAGTGCCCCTACACGAAAGGTACCGTATTTTTCGCCCTACAAGACGCACTGGCCCATAAGACGCACTGGCCCATAAGACGCACCTAGGTTTTTGGGGAGGAAAATAAGAAGAAAATTTTTTTTTTAACCAAAAGGTGTGCTGTGTGTTTGGAACTAATGGTGGTCTGTGGATGGCACTATTACTGGGGATCTGTGAAGGACACTGTTATGGGGGGATCTGTGGATGACGGACACTGTTATGGGGGGGATCTCTGGATGACGGACACTGTTACGGGGGGGATCTGTGGATGACGGACACTGTTACAGGGGAGATCTGTGGATGACGGACACTGTTACAGGGGAGATCTGTGGATGACGGACACTGTTACAGGGGGGATCTGTGGATGACGGACACTGTTACAGGGGGGATCTGTGGATGACGGACACTGTTACAGGGGGGATCTGTGGATGACGGACACTGTTACAGGGGAGATCTGTGGATGACGGACACTGTTACAGGGGGGATCTGTGGATGACGGACACTGTTACAGGGGGGATCTGTGGATGACGGACACTGTTACAGGGGGGATCTGTGGATGACGGACACTGTTACAGGGGGGATCTGTGGATGACGGACACTGTTACAGGGGGGGATCTGTGGATGACGGACACTGTTATATATGTGCCATCCACAGACCCCACCCACCCCATTACAGTGCCATCCACAGACCCCCCAGCGCATAACAGTGCCATCCACAGACCCCCCCCACCCCCACCCCTTAACTGTGCTATCCACGGATCATACCCCCCAGTATACAAATATAAGATGTCTTATTCAATTAAAATTTACTACATATGCCCCCTCACTCCTAAATTCCTAATGGTACCTTACATCCCCATTTTTTTGGGGGGGGGGAGTGTGTCTTATGGTATGGGGCAAAAAATACGGTAAGTGTTTTAGCTGGCGCTGCAGCTGGGCACTGATGGCTAGGAGGGGGAGTGGGGATATTGATGGCAGTGGGGGCAGCTGGTGGCACTGGGGAAAGTTCATCGCACTGGGTGGAGCTGATGGAATTGGGGGAGGAGCTGATGGCACTCGGAAGAGGAGCAACTGATGACATGGGGAAGCTGGTGGCATTGGAGGAGGAACCGATGGCACTAGGGGGAGCTGGTGGCACTGGGGGAGGAACTAATGGCAGTGGGAGCTGATGAGTTTTTATAGAAAACATTCTTTTAATTAAATTTTCTTATTAGAGTACTCTATATTAATCGTTGGATTAATCTGTAGAATACGTGATTACTAAAATAATCGATAGCTGCAGCCCTACTCCATACATTGTTTTGTTTTTTCATAGAATACTGCAATACGGCAGCATGCTGCTCTCAACCGACCACAAACAAGCAATAGTAACGGGAGTGTTTTTCTCCAGTCCATTTATACATTGTCAGTTTTGTCTTGCCAATTATTTTTCTTTTTTTTTTTTTAGACACTATGGGAACATTTTACTAAAATAAACATCTGAAGGTCACTGACTGACCCCAAACTTTTGATGTCAGCGTTTCCTGAATTCCTCTTTCAGGAATGTAGCATTTTGATAATAGGTCCGCATAAACAGCTATGCAGTGCAGGATCATCTGTTACTCGCTCACCTCTTAGTACATATGGATGATTTCCTTGGGACAGGGCTTATTGCATCTCATTAATCGCATTGTTTCTCATTCAGCACTTGCATATAATTTATTATGAAGTGTGCGAAGAATATTAAAGTAAAGGGGGTGGCTTTGCATTCTGAGGTCGGTGGCGAATATGCAAATCTAGTGCTATTTATTCTATTGGGGTTCCCTGGTATCGGCACCAGTCATCCTCTTATTAGTTTGTGTTCACATCTAGAGTACAGTCTGTCGGGGCCAAAGATCAGTTCAGGATGATGGTCCTTCTGCATCGTCAGTGGCATGACGATAGAGGCTTTTGTCTGGTCTTGAGTGAACTGTAATTTTGTTACAGGTATCGAATTGACGACGTTCACTAATTTTAGAGCGTACTTGAGTTTTCAGAAAAGGTTTGCCTAATGTCTGTGCCTCATTGTAGAATCATGACTGTTGTATTTTGTAATGCCTTTTGATGAGGGTCAGAATCCCATATTACAGCTGCCTCTACAGGGAGCTTACTGCACAGTGTTTATACTTTAAACTCAATAATAAAATGCTGTGAGCTCCCCCTAGTGGCAGACATAGGAAGGTAGACTTATCAACATTGTTTATGCAGGGGGTTTATAGCTCTGTATCTGGAAAAAAAAAGTGCTTTGACCGTTATGAGGATGTGATAAAACATTAATCGGAATATGTTCAGGAGTAGACTTTTTAAAGGGGTTTTATTAGCTGGGACTTTAATAGCACATTGCTAGGATATGCCATCAGAGTCAGATCCACACCAATCTCTAAAATGGGCCCCCGAATGTGAAAGAGCACTGCATTCACAGCATGCTCTCCATTCATTTCTATGGGAGTTCTGAAATTAGTCCAAAGACCGCACTTGGCTATGTTCAGAAATCCCATTTAAATGAATGGAGAGCACACCGGGCAAGCGCGTCCACAGCTCCATCCACTTCTATGAGACTGCTGGAAATAGCCAAGCCAGCAGCTGGCTATTTTCGGAACTCCCATAGAAATTAATGGAGGGCGTCTGTTTATGCGTGGCTTCCATACCTTCACATCAGGGGTCCTGTTCTGGAGATGAGTCTGGTTCCACCTCTGGACATCAATGCCTCAGATGAGACTACCCCTCTAAAGAAATAACACAGCTTTCTGATGAGACGCTGTGCAGTCTGAAAGCATGTGAATGGGTTTAAAAATAGATGGTCTGTAATATGCCTAATACAATTTCCAAGGCTGCAGACCTAATCAGTTGGATGTGTAATGCTCTGATTCACTTCCCCACAGGAGGTTGCCATAGGCGTCACCTAACTGAATGAACAGGCAGGTTTTCAGGTTCAGAAATGAATGGCGTTCGTAACTGAGGCGTAATCTCATAGGCTCTACAATAAAATAAGCTAACGTTTTCATATATTAGTAAATCAGAAGCTTTAGTAGTAGTCAAAAGTTTCTTCATTATGTTGGTTTTACTTGGGCCTCAAGCAGACGGTGTGCCCGTATTGCAGCCCGCAAACAGCGGAGAGCTTCCGTGGGGATTTTCTCCGTGCCTCTGCACCGCAAAAAAAAATAACATGTTCAAATTTTTTTGCGGTGCGGACAGATAACAAACCCATTTAAGTTGAATGGGTCTGGATCCATCTGCAGCAGCAGCGCGGATGGTGTCCTTGTATTACACGGAACAGTCGGGCACCAGCCGTGTGCATGAGGCCTTGGCAAGATATTTTCTATTACATCATGGCAGCCAATTAAAAAAAAGTCACTTTTGCAATATCTTTTTGAAACAGATGGCAACCTGACAGAATGTGGCTGTTGCCAAGTGATGTGAGCGCATCGGACAGCTGATCAGTGGCAGTTCCGAGAGTCAGACTCCCACCAATCAAATATTGATGAACTAGCCCTGAGGATAGGTTATTAATATTTAAAAGGTTATTCCCATCTCAGTCTTTCATGTCCAAAATCAGAATAACCTTTAGAAAACGCTGGTGGGGGTGGCTAAAGTTATGGCTGCGCTCCACAGTTTCCACATCTCCCATAGCAATGAATGGGAGCTGTGCAAAAAAGGGTGGCACTGTGAGCTATGGTGTTTATTGGAAACTCAGGACTTACAGAAAAAGTATAGTTCTCACGCACTACTATGGGAGTTATGGAGACAGCAGAGCACAACCTGCTTGGCTGTTTTCTGGAACATCACCCACCCCAGACTGCACTAACTAAGGTTATTCTGATCCCAGCAATGAAAGGATGAGATGGTTAGGGCCTAGAAAACCCATTTGAGAAAAGATGTTGCTTCCTAGCTCTGTACTTGTAATATTTCTACCTGTACACACCTGTTCTACACCTGTAAAGGAAGTATTACTTACTTGCTTCCTGGACCTGGCTCCCCGCTCCTTCTCCTCTAGGCCACAAGGCTTCACTGAGGTCACTCAATGTCAACATCCCGTTTGAAATCACAAGGGAATCTGGTCTCCTCCATGGCCAGTGATTGGCTGTGGCGATGGCAAACCAGATGTGTACATTGAGGTAGCATTGCAGGAGAAGGAGCAGGGAGCCAGAGTTGGGAAGCAGATAAGTAATCTTTCCTTTACAGGTCTGGATGAATGGGTGGGGTTTACCAATTTTCTGCCTGCCCTTCTGCTCCAATTAGCCGAGCAAGAGCAAAAGCTCTGCTTAAGCTTTGGAGCAGTGACTGTGCAGATGCCGCTACCCAGAACTGTAGTGGCGCCTGCGCAGTCACTACTCTGGAGCAGGGCTTCTGCCCTTGCTCGCTTAATTGGAGCAGAAGGGCAGGCAGGAATCGCGCTCCATGTGGGAGTGTGATCCTCCGCTGTGAACTTGCAGGAGCGCACGGCATTATTATGATTTATAATGCTATGTGTCTCTGCATGGCCTTTTTTCAACAGAATCATAGTGACATAAAGTATGATTCTGTAGAAATAAGGTTAAGCAGAGGCACATAGCATTATAAATCATGATAATGCCCTGCGCTCCTGCAAGTCCAGAGCGGAGGATCACACTCGCACACGGAGCATGATTCCTGCAATGGACTCGCTCGTGTGAAACAGCCCTTAGGGTTTTTCCTATGAATAATCTTAATACTTCTCTTAACAATGTACCACCTAATGTAGCCAACTTTTTGTGCGGCCCTTACTTTTCGACAATACTGATTCTTCCACGAGTTAAAGGGCGTTCTTCCAGAACAGAAAATTCAGTATTGCCCAGCCTTCATAAGCTCACATAGTTTTAGTTGCTGTGTACAAATAATTCATATGGTTTCAGTCAGTGATTTTTTTATTTTATTTTTTTATATATAAAATGGCCAACCAGCCATTCTGATTTCTGGGAAGCTTATTGCTCTGTCACACATGTGAAGGAGCGTGCACACAGTCCATCAGAAATGCACAACAAGGTGGTGGGCAGATGTCGTTGCAAAGTTTTTAGTCTTCTCTGTTTGACGTCCAAGTTGATCTAAAACAAAGCTTTTCTCAGTGTGGATTTCTCATAAGGCTTTGTCCTTATATAGAGTGGGGTTGATAATCTCACATGACTGCTATTTTTTGGGGGGAGAGGGGTTGTTTTATTTTAGATTATAGTCTAAAAATGTACCCTGTATTTTTTATTTTTTTATTCTATTTTTATTCTGGTTATGCTCTGAGGTTGTGGATTTAAACTTTTTCCTATGTGTATTTATAGGTTTACTCTTCTGTCTGCTATAATTGTATTATTTTAGTCTTCACTTTGTCTGCCTTCATAACTCTCTTCTATTTAGAACATTATTTGCAGACCTCGCGTGTGGTTCACTTGTTGTACAGGAAGCATGTCTATCATATAATTTGATTTTGATGGTTGCACGACTCAAAAAGCCAGACTGCAAAAAATTGACTCTTTAAGACACTGTACAGCTTTAAGGTTGTGTATTACTAACCAGCTAAAGTATGTTAGCTCTTATAATATAAAGGTATCACATTCTTACCACGGGAAACTGCAAGGCACACGAAAGTCTAGCAGAAATGAAGCTGACCTCTGAATGGTGGTTTGAGATGCTTTCCTGTGCTTTCTGCAACCAGCAGCCACTTTATACAAGCTATACACTGCAAAACTAAGTTTCTTATTTGCTCCATGGTATCCTAGATTTTGCTAATTTCGTTTGAATTTTCTCTGACTTGATGCCACTTCCCATCAGTGTCTATATACAGAATTGCTATACAGCTCCATGTAAGTGAATGGATCTGTGTTGCACTTAGGCCCCTTTCACACGGGCGAGAATTCCACGTGGGTGCAATGCGTGAGGTGAACGCATTGCACCCGCACTGAATCTGGACCCATTCACTTCAATGGGGCTGTTCAGATGAGCGGTTATTTTCACGTGTCCGTTGCGTGATAATCGCAGCATGTTCTATATTCTGCATATTAATGGGTTTGCGTGAAAATCGTAAGCAAGTGCGGATGCGGTGCAATTTTCACGCATGGTTGCTAAGAGATGATAGGGATGAGCAACCCCATTAAAGTCTAATCACTATTATTTTCACTTATAACATGGTTATAAGGGAAAATAATAGCGTTCTTAATACAGAAAGCTTTCTAAAATGTGTCTTGAGGGGTTAAAAAAAAATTTGAACTCTCCTCATCCACTTGTTCGCACAGCCGGCATCGTCGTCTTTCTTCTTCTTTCAGGACCTGCAAAAGGACCTTTTGACGTAATCTTGCTCACCACGTGGTGAGCGTGGTGACGTCATCAAAGTGTTTTTTTTTTGCAGGTCATGAAAGAAGACTATGTCGGCTAAGCGAACAAGTGGATGAGGTGAGTTAATTTTTTTTTATTTTTTTAACCCCTCAAATCGACATTTTAGTAAGCATTCTGTATTAAGAATGCTATTCTGTAGATTTTATTATAAATATAAATAACACCTAACCCAAACCCGAACTTCAGTGAAGAAGTCCGGGTTCGGGTCTGGGTACCACATTCAGTTTTTTATCACGCGCGTGCAAAACGCATTGCACCCGCGCAATAAAAACTGAACGAAATTGCGTGCGCACTCACGCGGGTTTCCCGCAATGCACCCAGGACGCATCCGGAGCAAATCCGGGACGCCCGTGTGAAAGAGGCCTTAGTATACCTTGAAAAATGCAGAGTGGGGAAAAAAAAAAAGCCTAAAGTACTTATCTAATCCAATGATAATCTGCAACCTATGCAAGTGAATGGGGTATTTTATACTCCTATCACATGCAGTGGAAAATATCTGTACTAAATATTGGAAAACTATAGCATGCTCTATATTCCACCTGGAACAGCCACAGATTTGTCGCATTGATTGGCAGTTCTGAAAGCATCGGATTTATGCCATGCATTCTACAGTAAAATACAGTTTTCCATAGCCAAACCCTGAACATGTGAACATACCCTAAGAGGCTGGTCCACTTCACTAGGTCTTTATCAAACGTAAAGGAAAAAAGCAGAATTCAAAGCAGACCTTCCATGATGGAAATGAAGGGGCACATTTATTATGACCGGCAGTTTTAGACACTGTTCTTAAGACCCTGCGCTGGCAGTGGATCCGCCGCAGTAATGAAGAGGAGCAGGCCTCTCTGTAACTCATACGGATCCACCACTGCTTCCAAATGTAAGCGCCTCCTAGCCATCTTGCATTTAGACCGTTTTCTATGCCTAAACCAGGCGTAGAAAATGATGAATGAGACACCTGTTCTTTCTATGGTAAATCTGTTACATTTGATAATTTTCATGTATTTTGAAGCCCTGAAGTTTTTTTTTTCTCATTTTAGTTTTTGTAGTTTCTTGCCGTCTGCGTTGACTTAGTTGAACATATATCGGTGAATGCAGCCTTTCTTACAAATATCATTCTTCTTTAATGATAGTAATCAGACGTGTGCAGAAGAATTTGGCTAAATGCTCGTAACGGCAAAATCACACTGCTTCAGGCTGGAAGTTTTTGTCCATCTGATGAACGTTGATCTGTTGAGACACGTTTAGATATCTGATTTAGTGGTCTCCTACAATTTGAACATGTTCCACGTTGGCACTAACATTCCCTGGAAATATATAAATCACGTTATTATTTTCATTGCAGGCTGAAGCCATTGGACATTGAATTTATGAAGCGTCTCCACGAAAAAGTCAATATCATTCCACTTATTGCTAAAGCGGATACCCTCACGCCAGAAGAATGCCAGCAGTTTAAAAGACAGGTAAGGGCTGATTTAGTGTCTCTCCCCTCATTTTAGCGAATTGAGTTGAGGAAGATTCACTAAGCTAAATGTGGCAGAATTTTTCATACATGTCTTGCCCTTCATTTATTATGTGTATTATGGCATTTTTTGCGCCATGAGACAAGGGGAATGGCTTACAGGGAAAAAAGCATGTAGTAGTATGAAGGGGCATAGCTTGAAATACAACACTGTTGCACCGAACCACCTACTGATAAATGTAGCACCTCTTTAGACTTTCTGTCTAAGTTTTATGCTGTATACATTTTAGACAATATTAGTGCACATGCACACGGCAGTGATTGGCCCGGGAAGCATGGTCTGTGTGTTGGCTGCATCTGCCAGGCTGACCCTGGCTTCCTTGACCCGAACTGACTGTAACATATTTATTGCTTATTTTTTAATTCCCCCCCCCCCCCCCCTTCCCCCGTTCTTTTAAATGTGATTTTAGAATGATGACTTAATGATCTTCAGCCTGATGCAAGTAGGTCTTATCTGCCGACTTGTGTCCAGATTATTGGCTATTAAAGATAAAATGGGCTTTATTACTCCATATTTAAAAATGCACCTTGCTGCCACCACATTCTGACTCGTTCACCTTTGAAAAGCTTAAATGGTCACTAACTTTTCACACAACTTTTCGCACAAGCTACCATAAGAAACTTTATAATATGGCTTTTCAGAGAGAAATGTTCTCATCAACTGTTTATTTCCCCTCCCCCATTAAATGATTCTCCTTGAAATATGCTTTGAATCCGTCCAGGATGGGAGCAGTTCACAGAAGGATCATATTATACATGCCAGTACAAGTCTATGGAGGGAAGGGGGGGTGAGTAAGCAGGAGCAGAGTGAGACAGGACTCCAGGGAGACACTAAAGAGACTGCTGCTGCATATAGGAAGTTTAGATCTTAGCACACAACCATTCAGGTCAGTAGTTCTAGGGTTGCTTCTTAGTGAGTGAGTGAGAAGGTTAGGAAGCAGATTCTCCTCTACATTCTGTATGCAGTGGATGGGACCTAGTCTCTACCCACCACATCTGGAAGAACTGCAAATTAGACCTTCAGCATGCAGAGTGGAAAAGTGCTAAACAATGCCAGATACATATTACCCATGTACACACACTGTACTATTGATTAATGCAAAGTTTATTGAAAGATTAGGGATGCTTTAATGCTGCAAGCAGAAGAATGTCACACATTATAAGACAATGGGGTCTTGTAAAACTCAACTTTGGATAACCCAAGTGTAAGGCATCTCGCCCTCTCAGGGGGTCTCAATCACAGATTTCTGGCAGACAACCGGATTGAAGTCCAAACGATGCTTTATTTTCTAGCACTTTAGCACAATACAGCAACCAAAATAACTCCTGCCCGTCTAGGCACTACCTAATACATAATTCATTCCCTGACTCACCTCTAAAGAACTCCGTTCACACACGTGATCAGATGCGGGGGGTTCAGTCAGCACAACCCTGTATGCAGGTGCACATCGCTATGGCAAATGCGGCTTTCTCAGCCCAAACAGTCCAGCAGCCCCCAGGCTGTGACTACCACAACATCAGTACCTTTGGGGGATTGTGGCCCAGAAGTCCGCCTGACTCTGGCCGTGCGACACTCTCTCCGCAGGCGTCGCTAGGTCCCCCAAACTCAGGCTTCCTCAGCCTTTCTCTCTCACTCTTAGGCCTCCTCAGCCTTTCCTTCCCCCTGACTAACACACAAAGGGTTGGTTTTATGCCTCCTTGATTAGAGCAGGCCTCATCTGCGATCACCTAAGGTGAAAGGGAATACCTGTGCCAGAAGGGTGTGGACTGGCAGATCCCTCTACCAAACCTATCTGAAAATCCAAGTAAAATCCAGCCCAGAAGAAAATGTATACAAAACTGTTTTAGCAAACTATACTTTGCTGAGACCACTGCAGCTTTCCGGATTTTAGTTATCTCACCCAGCTGAGGTATTCGGGTGGGATTCACACGCCTTCCCGCACGGTCCACATTACCCCACCCAAGCTATATATGCAAGTTGTCATATCTTTGTAATCTGAAGTAGGAAGTATAGTAATTGAAACAGAACTGGTATTTGCATCATAACACTATCAAATAAAGGCACATAGTGCCATTACTAATTAAAAAGGTATATCATTCATATGTAGCCTTCCTGAGTGAGGTTTTGCAATATGGTTTTAAGGCATTCAATCTTTATAGGTGAAGCATGTGTTCCTTCAATGAGACCTGTGCAGCCAAATAATGCATGTCGAACATGTACCCAGCCTCAGTATGTTTAAAGGGACACTTCCATCAGAAAGGGGTCATTTTAGTAACTCCATATTCATTGAAACAATTATTTTTAATATATAGAATTTATGATATTTTTTTATTTAGTATTTTATATAGAGAATTCGGTCTCTGTAGCAGTACTATCATAGATAAAAGTTTTCAATGGAAGATAGAATTAATCCCAGTTTACAGCTCTGCTGGACATGGAATGGTTTATCTGCAAGGTAATAATCCTCATTAAAATAGTAGGTGGAAGACTGAAATGACGGCTAGAAGGACAGAACATTTGTTATTTTGATAGGCCTATATAAATGAGCATTGCATGGATTAGTCATGACCAGCCACAATACTGGGTTAGCACAGGGGAGGTGTGGTGCTCTAATTGAGTCACTACCCCTCATTTCTTCCTGATCAGACTGATGGTCTGACATAAAATGTTAAAGGGATTGTCTCATCATTGACAATGGTGGCATATCGCTAGAATATGCCCCCATTGTCTTATAGGTGCTGGGACCCGCACCTATATCGAGAATGGAGCCCCGCAAGGTGGCGGCTGGAGTACTCTGGTCTGGCCACCACCAAGCCGGCTCCCCATGGAAGTGAATGGGAGTGTATTGCGCATGTGCGGCCCCCACTCCCATTCATTTGGCCCCATAGAAAATGAATGGAGGGCGGCTGCGCATGCGCAGTGCACCCTCCTTCACTTGCAGGGCTCCGTTCTTGAAATAGGTGCGGGTCCCAGCGTTGGGACACGCACCTATAAGACAATGGGGGCATATCCGAGTGATATGCCCCCATTGTCAATGATGAGACAACCCCTTTAAGTGAGCCTCTCTACCATGCTAGAAGTCCATAAAGTGAGGAAGAACTAAGACTTGGAGTGCCCTTAAAATGATATCCTGGAAAAAACTCACCGGTTTCTTTTTATATAAAATAGAATGCATGCAGCAGTTATTTGGTTGATCGTCAGCATATATTGCTCCCCATTATAGTGAATGGAGCCTTACAAGCCTCAGATCTGACACTAATCTGCAACTAGCCTTAATGTCATGAAAAAAATGTTGATGGAAGTGTCCCTTTAGGTGTGCAAGGATGTAATGTTTTAAATGTGCTGTGGGACTGTTCAGTCTCATTAACACACATACTGTATTCAGTGCAAGTATTAATAAAGTACTCAACTCATACTCCGTTTCTAGGTGGCAAAAGAATTGTTTTCTGCTGTGCACATTTAAAACAAATACAGTGCAATATATGGCCTTTGAGACTGTTTCTTCATTCCATAGAAGCCCTTTCAGAATCCGGTACAAAATGTATATTTTCTTCAATGTTGTTTGTGTTGTAGATAATGAAGGAAATCCAAGAACACAAAATAAAGATCTATGAATTTCCTGAAACAGATGACGAAGAAGAAAATAAGCTGGTGAAAAAAATAAAGGTTTGATATATCCATATATTCACATTTGCAGTCTTCTCATCTAAAAGGACGACATACATTGTTTTGTACAGCTCTTTGACCTGTAAATAATGAAATCGGTGTCATTATTTTTATTGCGTAGGACCGTTTACCTCTTGCTGTGGTGGGTAGCAACACTACCATAGAAGTGAATGGCAAGAGAGTAAGAGGAAGACAGTATCCATGGGGAGTTGCAGAAGGTGAGAAATTGACAAAGAAAAAAGCACACAAAGGGGAAGATGAGTCAAAACTAGTATAAAGGAAACCTGCCTAAAATACTTTCCACAGGTGGAAGCTGCGTGGTTGCTATATGCAGCTAAGCCCGTTTTCCTTTACACCACTGTTGTGAAATCTCCCCAAAATAATGTCTTTATTTTTCAATCTTCAGTTCCACAATGTAAGAAATGTGGATTACAGAATGTACAAACACAGATTGAAGAATTATTGAGTCTTTGTTTCCAAGGTTATGCACATTCAAAATATTTATTTCAGTTTTCAGCACAAGGATCAGTGTAAAGTTGAAGGTCCTGGTTCATGGTCTACATTCATACTGTATGGACTGTAATAGTCAGTGCTGCTCTGAGGGTTCTCTGCAGTTGCCCTGCAGACCATATTTATACATAGAATTGTTTTCACGCTCAAATGTTCTCCATATTATATGTATCGTTTTCACATTGTCTTCACAGCTGCTTTGCAAATTCTGCTGCTTCCCCTTGGAAACAGACAATAATTTGTCTCCTCTCTGTTGCCAGATACGTGGCCAGCTCTTAACTGTAATCTCACATAGTTCTCTGGTAGCAAGGAACCAAAGTGTAGCTCTATACCTGAATGGAGAAGAAAACCTCTTCTAAGTTTTGATTAATTAGATAAGGAAAGCGTAGCATTCAGAGTTGGAGCAGGCTACTTCTACGTATGTGGCCAGCATTCCTTCATTCTGTCCAGCATCTCCAGACACGGCAATTCCGGTGTTCAGTTCCTCTGCTGGAAGAGAATGCTGGCCACATGTGCGGATGTAGGATAAGCTTCACGCAGGTTTCAGCTTTGAAACATTCTAAATTGTAATTCAAAAATAATTTCACTTTAACTAACTCTTTTTGCATTTTTATAATGTTTTCTTGACTTTGGGTCCTTTTCCACGGAAATATAAATTATCCAGAACGGTGTCGATCGACAGTATAAAAAGTTAACTGCCGCTTGTTTGCTTATATTTCTTTTATTCAGCAATTGTGAGTTTTTTCATAAATGTAGTCTGGTATCGGAATACACCAGAGGATGTGCAGACAACAAACGAACAGGTTATATTGTTACAACACACGAGCAAATTATCGCACGTCTTTAACTAGGGTGGAGAGACAGCGCTCCTGCCCAGCAATCAAAACTTTTGATGTTTGAAAAGTTTTTTGTGCGTTTGCACCCTGATGACCCTTATGGTCATGCACACAACCGTATGTATTTTGTAATCCAGAAAAAAAGCAGATCTGCAAAATATGGATGGTGTCCATGTGTCATCTTTTTTTTTTTTGCGGATGCATTGACATAGCCAAGTACAGGACATGTTTTATCTGTTTGCAGAACAGACATGCGTCTCATTGGTGTACTTTCCACATCCGTATGTCCATTCTGAAAAAATATAGAACATGTCCTCTTCTTGGCTGCAAAATACGGACCACGGATCCATTAAAATCAGTGCATCCGCAAAAAAATAAAATAAAATGGATGCAACATAGACACACACCGGTTACACAAATTTGGGTAACTTCAAGTCATGCTGGTGAACAATTAATGTTTTTCTGTACTTTAAGATTACAAAATGGAATGCCGGTTTTGTTTAGACATTTTTATTACTTCTAAGTGTTTCCTTCACTTTTTTTTTTGTGGTGAAAACATTACACGATTTGGAGCTGCATGAGTTAAGTGTATGCTATAGGATTACATTTGTTGCTGGGTATGTGGAGTGTGTGGTTATGACACTGTCACCTCCAGTGCTGGACACACAAGCCTGAATTGTGTACAGTAGTACAATTGTCCCTTTCAGTAGAGCATCCCTCTCTGGTGGTGCAATGCCTGTGTCTGTGATTAGTAGGCTTCATTGTCTCTCCTACCCTTGTGAACAGGCGCACTTACATTACTTGTATCTGTAGACAGCCTCAAAAGCCCAGGACTGGAATAACTTTCTGTTCTTTCATACTTATGTGTGCACTGTTTGTAGGGTTATCCATATACTGCATAGATGATAATGGGGCTTTTTATTTATTTTTTTCAATTGCTGCTTTGATCACCTTTTTAAAAAAAAAAAAAATTTTTTTTTTTTAGTTGAAAACAGCGAACACTGTGATTTCACTATACTGCGGAACATGTTGATAAGGTAGGTAGATCTGCAATGGTTACCTTCTACTACTCAGAGACAATCCCGAAGAAGGCCAAAAATGTCCAGTCTGACAAGTGCCAGATCCACCATACCAGGAGGCGTAAATGCTTCTTTTATTGCATTAAAGGGTTTCTGTCACCAGAATGAACCCTATAAAACTAGCTGACATTAGCGATGTGCTAATGTCAGCTGAACCTAACTAGCCTATTCCTACCTTTATCTATGCCCCCATTACTCCTCTAGGTGCAGGGGGAGTGTTGCCCCGCTCCTAGAGGCTCCGTTCTCCCATCACTGGCCACGCCCTGCTACACTAGATTGACAGGGCCAGGCAGCCTTTACCACCAACTGCCGACCCTGTGCGCTGGGGAAATCTCGTGCCGTTCAGTATTCGGCGCTGGCGCAGTAAGGAAGCTGGCGAGCGTTCTACTCACTGCGCTTGCGCAGAATACTGAACGGGACGGCGCAGGCATGAGATTTACACAGCAGACAGGGCTGGCAGTAGGAGACCAACGCTGCCTGGCCCTGTCAATCTAGTGTAGCAGGACGTGGCCAGAGGTGGGAGAACAGAGCCTCTAGGAGCAGGGGCAACGCCCCCCCCCCCCCCCCCCCCCTGCACCTAGAGGCTAATTAGCATATTATAAAAGTTATATTTCTGGAGTAACTGGGGCATAGATCAAAGTCGGAATAGGCTAGTTAGGTCCAGCTGACTAACACATCTCTGGTGACATAAACCCTTTAAATTGCTATCTGAGATTCACGGATTGTATATTACTGTAAGCTACCAGACCTACAGAAAGAAAGAAAAAAAAAAAGCGCTGCATATGAATGATGATAACATGGTAGTGGTTGCAATGTAGATCCAAGGTGTTACATTCACCTAAAGGCTTTATTACCTACAGCAATCAAGCAGGCGATTGTCAGTGGGTAAGCGTTCCTTCCTGTTAATCACTTGCTCATCCCCATACTGACTAGTTGTTTGCCGGCAGCAGATTGTGATTACACAGCACGATCTGACACCAGCAAACAATGATTTTTAAACCTGTCAAAAGATTCCTTTTGTCTGATGTTCGAGCGTTTGTTTGTTCATCACATAATCAGCAGCAGTATTACACTGCCAGATCATCGCTAACGAGCGGTACTACAAACACTCATTAGCAATGATCTGCCAGTCAGTTTTTATCGCACGGGTGCAATGCGATTTAATGCATTTTTGCCGCGCGTGCTAAAAAACTGTTTACAAACAACATCTTTTAGCAACCATCAGTGAAAAACGCATCGCATCGGCACTTGATTGCGGATGCGATGCGATTTTCACGCAGCCCCATTCATTTCTATGGGGCCTGCGTGCTACGTGAAAAACGCAGAATATAGAACATGCTGCGATTTTCACGCAACGCACAAGTGATGCGTGAAAATCAACGCTCATGTACACAGCCCCATTGAAATGAATGGGTCCAGATTCAGTGTGGGCGCAATGCGTTTGCATCACGCATTGCACCCGCGCGGAATACTCGCCCGTGTGAAAGGGGCCTTAGACCAAGTTACATAAATCACATGAAGGACACAACCAACTAATGTATATGTTGTTCCATGTTGCAAAGGTCATAACCTGATGAGGGCAATCTGTCTTTGAAACACAAGGACGGATTTGAAAAAAGCTACTGGATGGTAATCTCTCATCCGCCTGATGACAACGCAGATATGACTGTTTTTCCATTCTAATGATTTGCTTAAAGGGGTTCTCCAGGAAAGGAAAAAAATGAAAATCCTGAAAAACATGTGTTTATACATAAGCTCTTAAATGCCCTTAATTATTTATTATGGCTTATTTTGTCTAGGGGGCATCAGTGGGGAAATGTAAAATGCTGTCAGATTCCTGGGCATGGAATGACACTGCAGGGCAGTCTGTATGAGAATGCACAGCACAGGGCAGGATCTCTTTGCAGGTTCTGTTCTCTGCCTGTGTGAGCACTGTGAAGCAGAAGACAGTTAAGATAAGCTCTTACCCGTCTGCCTCAGAGGTCACCTCACCTTGATCACACAAGCTGAAGTGTCTGGTCCTCAATCCTACACAGGAGAGCTTCTAACACACGGACACACTTCTCCGCCGTTATCTGCGCATGATATAGTACTTTACAGTGCTGATACTGACAGACTGAGTTTACATGGGTCTACTGCTCTGTGCTCTGCTTCCTGCATTGTCATTAGGAGGACGGATTCCATGTTCAGCAATCTGAGAGCGGCCATTTTAAGAGCTTCACTGATTGTCCCCTAGATAAAATGAGTCATTGTAAATAATTAAAGGCACTCAGGAGTTTTAGAATGTTGTTGTTTTTTTTCAGTATTGGCATTTTTTTCTTTCCAAGGGAACCCCTTGTGTCATCAGAAAATGAAAAGTTCCACTCTAGGAGTTTTCTTTTTGGTTCCAGCTGTGGATCTTCTCAGTTCGAGTCCAGTGATGCATGTAATCGGGGATATGTACAAAGACTGGATTGTGAGGACTCAGTTTTAAAAGTGGAGACCTGATGAAGTGCGCAGTGTTTGCACTAAATATGTTGTCTACATTCAAATGGAATAAAAACCAACTTTTCTTTATCCTCTTGGAGTACTGAGCACCGAGAAATTCCGATGCAGTCTTTGCACTTATTCCTGACTGCAGGTTAATCGAATTGGAATACATCCATATAATGCATGTCTTAGACTGTTAGATAGTCTTTGTACAATTTGACCTGCGCTGAATGTTTATAGCCTTTGACTCCTGTGCTTATAATCAGAGAAGTGCATGCAATTTCTCCGCTAAATAATCAATAACAGCCGCCAGTGTAGAAAACAGAAGCGGAAGTCACAAGAATCAATAAAATCCTTCTGACAGCTGCATTTTTTATGATGTCTGAACTGTTAAGAACCATGAGGAGTGCCTGTATTTTGAGCCCTTTCACACCCTTTTGTGCATGTTCTTATAAAAAATCAGGATGGAGTCCACCAAATGATCCCCCTCTGTGAGCTCATTTCACACTCTGTGCGTTTCGCCAAGGTGTCTAAACAGGTTAGGAGGGGAAGGAGGACTGAAACTCTGCTGGCCTTCTTCCCTGATTTGACCTTGCTGGCTTATACCCAGAGGGGAGGAGCTGCATCTAGAAGGATCTGGGTTGTCACTTCAGCAAATGCCATTTATCATGTAGAGAAATTAATATAAGGCACTAATGTATTGTGATTGTCCATATTGCTTTATTTGCTGGGTGGATTCATTTTTCCATCACATTATACACTGCTCGTTTCCATGGTTATGACCACCCTGCAATCCATCAGTGGTGGCCGTGCTTGCACACTATAGGAAAAAGCACGAGCCTATGTGCACTCCCTTGGTCCCGGCCACCAGAGAGGCTGGTGTTTTTTCCTATAGTGTGCAAGCACAGCCACTACTGCTGAATTGCAAGATGGTCGTAACCATGGAAACAAGCAGTGTATAATGTGATGGCCAAAGGAAGCAGTATGGATACTCACAATACATTAGTAAGTGTCTTGTATTAACTTCCTCTACATAATAAATGCTATTTGCTGAAGCGAGACAACCCCTTAAGACCATATGGCCGTACTAGCACCAGAAGCTCCTGCTAACCACACACCATCAGAGGCTGTTCTCTTTCGGTTACTGTTAATATGCATAGCTCCTTTATGCTCCTGATGAGGTGTCTGGTCTAAGGACAATGAAACCCTCAGAGTGTGTCCGGTGGAGATGGGTCTCTTCACCGCTACAGTTCTAGTTTGCTTGTGAATGGGGCACATGACAATATTCCTGATGGCCAATATACATGAATCAGTTTGTGGTGGTGGGGACTGTAGGTGATAGGTGGATAGAATTAGAATATGTTCTCCTACGTACATTCACTACACCTCTCCTTAGAGATACTTAGAGATAGTTAGGGTGGGCAGCCCAGTTATTTCCAGAATATTCCTTCCCAGAGACCCACTCCTATAAAGTGACCCACCCAATCATAAAGTGATAGCATAGCCTTGCAATATGCCGTAACATTCCTAGATATGAAAAACCCTTTCTTTCAAAATGTGGTGTATACTTCCACTATAAGAACGTGGTCTGGGCTATTTTTATGTTCTGAACCTAAAAACTCGCAGTGCCGTCAATTATTTTCTTTTCCTCCTGTTTTAGAACTCACATGCAGGATCTGAAGGATGTCACCAATAATGTACATTATGAGAACTACAGAAGCAGAAAACTAGCAGCTGTGACTTACAATGGTGTGGACAACAACAAAAACAAAGGACAGCTAACAAAGTAAGTGCCTGCCACATGGTCTTATCATTCCATTCCCCTCTCCATCTTGTGCTATCATTTGTCTGACATGTCACATGAGTCTGTCTTGTCACTATCACAATTGTCTCATTTCATCTACCATGTAGACCTTCTCTTTGTTGACATCATTTTGGAGCCTGCTCTTCACATATATGGCTTCCATTTACCTAATGGAAGCCAAACAAGTGTCCATTCGTTTTTTTATGCTGTGCAGTATTTTTTCCCACCACAATGGGGCCTATTGGCAACATATCCCATTGCATGCCTATACAGAGGAATAGGAGCTGCATGTGTACATCTGGAGATCCTGTAACAAATGTGATGTGAACAGAGGATACACAGATGACACTACCATCTCCACCCAGAAATATGATTCTTAATGCAATCTAGATGAGGAGACTTTTTCTGCCTTGTACAGTTTCCATGACGTATTTTGTCTACCCAAATGGTTCAGGTGCATATGCCTAATGTATAAAAAAGTGGTACCAGGAAAAGGCGTTACATGATTTTTGCTGTTACAAGATGTCATTCTAGTTAAAGTAAACCTCCAGCCAGAACTGAAAACTTTGCAGAACCTCTTACAAGTTTAGACATTTGTGTCCCAGACTTCCTGTTGGCCAGCCAATCATAGAACCTTCAAGTCTCTGACTGTATGTAGTGTGTTGTTGGCCAACTACTCATCTGTTGGGGGAAGAGAAGAATTGGGTGATTTGCATCATTTCACCCGATCTTTTGGTTCTCCCAGCCCTGCTAAAAGTGTTTGGCAGAGGCTTTTTCTCCTCTCCCCATTGAGTACATGTTCGGCTGAATTGAACGTGGATTTGTGTGGGGGAGTCTGGGACTCGGGAGAGATCGTTGTTTGCCCAATGATGACCAACAGCTCTTTTATATGTATGACCGCCTTTGGGCTTTATAAAAGCCTCCCTCTCTCATCTCTCCTTGGCATCCACTTGCTGAAAATAACACTGCCCCACACAGACCACTCATGTAAATGTATAAAGTTAAAGGGTTTTTCCAAGATTCTGATATTCATGACCTATCCTCTGGATTGGCTGTCCGACACCCAGGACTCCCTCCGATCAGATGTTTGAGGAGACTGCAGCCCCCGTGCAGATTACCAAGCACAGCTCCATCCATTGGATAGTGGCCATGCTTGGTTTTGCATCTCAACCCCATTCACTTGAATGGGATTGAGCTTTGCCTAGGCCAAGAGACTGATGAACGTGACATCACTGGTCCAGGATGAGGCCGCAGCACTCACCAGAGTACTGTGGCCTCTTCCAACAGCTGATCGGTGGGGGTCCCCGGTGTTAAACCCCTATTGACTTGATATTTATGATCTGTCCTGAAAATAGGTTGTTAATGTCAGAATCTGGGAAAACCCATTCAAACATATACAAATGAAAATTTAAATCGTGCTGAATTACATATATACTGGCACTTACCCAGGCATTCTGGGAAATGTAGTTCACACATTAAGTCGATGGGTTTGCATTGTAAGTACTACCTATTTAAAAATATTAGACTGGGATGACTGTGTGATTTTGTTCCAGTCATAGGTGTTTTTTTTTCAACTGGCTTTAATGCCTGAAGATCCCTTGATTCCTTAGATAGACTTGACAACCCCCTCCCCATCATAAAGGAATGTGTATTGGTGGATCTGATCTGTGTGATGAGGAATGTGCAGCTCAAGCTTGAATGGCTGACTTTCTTTGTAGTATAGGGTCTGGTTTTAATTTAATTTGAGGCCAGTAAGAGTTCAGGATACTGAAGCAGTAGTGGTACGATGCAGGGTCTCGTGCACGTGGTGACCCCTACTGGCCTAGTAGAGAACTGTACATGCTGGCTCCTGCACTCCAGCACTTCTAATTTGATTATTTTCATGTGTAAAAATTTTACTCTACCACTTTTCTATCGCCCTTGCGTATTTCAAATATTCCCTTTATTGCAAGTTTTTGCCCCATCTAGATTTAAGTTTATTCATTTCCATAGTCCTGCTTGTGTTGGCAGTCCCATGATGCGTCATCTTCCATGTTAGTATTGCTGCTTTTGGTGTATGAAGGGTTATACATAGCGTGTCATACTATTAATACTGATGAGCCCTTAATGTGAGTCTAGATTTATCGGTTGTGTACTTCACGTCGCCCCTTGCCTGTACGAACTATTAGGCCCTTTGAGCTAATAGAGGAAGATCTCCCGAGAAGGACTACATTCACTTACACTAAGTAGCACAGAGCAGTCTTATCTCTAGAGGGGAATTCTATTAGAATGTAGATTGTAGCTCCATTGCAAATACTTATCTTTTATTTTCCTGCAAATAGGGGACACCACAGTCTGATCCAGGGTTGTCCAAACAAGCAAACCACTTCTAGACTTGGTTTCCATATTCAGTTGTTTTGTTGCTGTTTGTGAAACCGAAGCTAGGAGCGGATTCAAAAAGAGAAAAAGTTGCAGTAAAAAATCTGGATTGATACTACGGTAACTTCTACCCACTTCCTAAAACTGGAGGAAGTGGTGTAAAAATAAAAGTTGCGCGTTTTATGCAAATAAGTCCAAAAAGTCCTCAAAGCCCTATAAAGCAGGAATTTCTCAGTGTAGCGTGGGATAAATTCCCCCCTCAGCCTTTACTTAAAGGGTTTATCCAATCCCTAGAATGACCCCTAGAATGCCTGGGCCCCCTCCTCTAGAGCTTACTTACCTGCTTCCCGGCACCCACATCCCTCTGGATCCCTGCATGGCTGCTGCATCTCCTGTTGTGCGGATCAAAACGTCTAGCAACAGGGGGGAGGAGCCAATAGCAGGCCGCGATGGTGACCAGCCTCCCTAGCAGCAGCCCGCCCCCCACAACATTCCACCTTCTCCACTCCGGGGAGCAGGTAAGTAAGCTCTAGAGGAGGGGGCCCAGGCATTCTGGGGGTCATTATAGGGATTGGATAACCCCTTAAATGTGTCCTCCATTTATGTAGAATCGTACCGACTGTATGGCTATACTGGTATAAACCATATATTTTATACCTTTTGTGATGTCGTCTTGGGTTGATATGGCTATATACACAGCCTAAGGGTGTTTTTTTGTTTTTTTTTGTTATATATTTTTTTCATTTATAAGTAACGCTAGTTTTAAATCTTTCTTGTACTTGATGAGAAAAAGCCACCGGTGTTCTGAGAATCCGTTTATGTATTCCTTTCTGCTCAAACAAAATGAGGTGGCACTGGTTTTTGTTCTGGATGACTTGACTATTCATGTATTAATTTCACTGTATTCTGTCCAAATGGACTTTCCCAAAGATTGGCATTGAATATAATTTGATTGTTGTCAGTGTCCACCATGTCACAATCATCTTTGCCCTAAATCTCCGCACGTCTCCACCACATCACATTTATATGATTTTAAACTAAAAGTGAAGTGAAAAGTTTTCTCCATTCTATATACTAGTGTATGTTTAGAACGTGTACAGTAAATATAAAATGTCAGGTCTCTGTGATGTAAAAAAAAAAGATAAATGATGGCAGGTCTATGCTGACTCCTATTGAACATGATTTTGAATGTGATTTCTTAATTCTGAACACAGCTACATCCCCAGTTATAAGAGGGTGTGCACACTTATGCAACCACATTATTTTAGTTAGGTTTTTTTTGTTTCTTCCCTCCACCTAAAAGATTTCAGTTTGTTTTTCAATGGAGTGGTACAGTTTATCGGTCACATTAAAGGGGGAAAAAGTTCTGAAATGATTTATCTTTGTCTCATTTTTTTACATCACAGAAGCCAGACATTTTACCAGGGGTGTGTAGACTTTTTATATCCACTGTACCTCCAGTTTGCAGGAAATAATTAAAATGTAATCTTTAAAGTGGGTATTCTCATCTCGTAAAGTGACTGCGATATGCTATCCCATTTTGAAGTTTGGGGGTCCAAACTCTGGGACTAGTTTGTACTGTGCCCCCCATCTATGTTTTTCCTGCTTAGAGAAGCTCTCGGTCACCAGGCTGTGCAGGGAACTGCAACCATTCCTTTTAAAGGGGGCCATGCTGCAGATCCATGGTCACCTTTGTGAAAGGAAAAATGGGGAAGGATATATTTTGTTAAATGAGTGCTGTGACCCCCTACATTATCAGGATCAGTAGGGACCTCAGAGGTCAGGCCTCCGCAGATCATAAAGTGATGGTATGTATCGGGGATGGCCAACCTGTGGCTCTCCAGCTGTTGTAAAACTACAACTCCCACCATGCCCTGCTGTAGGCTGATAGCTGTAGTTAGTCTGGGCATGCGGGGAGTTGAAGTTTTGCAACAGCTGGAGAGCCTCAGGTTGGCCATCCCTGGCATATATCAAGATGGTAACATGATAGGTTAAATTATATAAATATAATTTGTATTTTTTTTATTTCACGTTTTCCCCTTCAGGTGAAGAACCACTTTTCCATTGATAATTGTTACATTTTTCCTACTGGGCCAGCACTGCACTCCCAAATGATGCTTCAGTCATTTCCTGGATCAGGTGCCGTACACTGTGCACGTGGTCCTAGCCCAGTTACAACCCAAAATGAATGTGACAGTCCTCACTGACAACACATTCGTGGCCTGCCCCTGCCCATTCTCACTATGCTTTGAGAACATAGAATACTATCTTGCATCTCAACCAGCCAAGCTGCGCCGGCACAGTCAGGCAGCCGTGGACACTATGTAGGTCAGCATCTGAAGCTGTCTGACTGCGCAGGCGCAGCCGGGCTTGTTAGGAGGCATAATGGTATTCTTCAGTGCTAGCGCAGGATTCATACTCGCGCATGCGCAGTGGAGATGGTGTGCAGGGAGCAGTCCATGAAAGTGCTTCAATGATGACTCATTGATTGTGGGTTGTAACCACATCTCGTAATACCCCTTTAATTTGCCTCGAGTGCCGTTGACCCTATGTGTGTATTGGAATAGGAAAGTCTATGTACAGTACTGTGCGGTATCATAGCACTATACAACCAATGGGAAATGAATCTAAGCAGCCTGAAGATTTCATATTTAAGCTGCTGTTCTTAGGGCTAGTCCACCTATGAATATCAGGTCAGACAAAATACCCTACAGCCAGAGGTTCACTTACTGCCCACATTGGTAATTGGTGAACTATTGCAGCCTCTGTGGTTGCGAGTTGTTCACAGTAAAATATATTTTTTGAAATGTTGAGAAATTAGATTCTGAGCGCAAACAGAATGCCTAGTTATCGTTTTACACCCTAAATTGACTGCAAGAGGACTCTTGGCCCATTCTTGTTTGTCAAATAGCCTGGTGTAGTAGAACTTGCCAACCACTTATATCTGTGAATTAGATTTATCTTATTTTTGCTAATTTTGCTAATCTTGACACCCCTAAAGAGGTTTAATCACTATTAATTTCTGAATGTTAAGTTTCTCTGAAACCTTACTGCATGATGGCTGCACTTTTGCCAATGTGCTTTGCACCCATTGCTGTTTAATTCCCCCTGTGCAATCCTAAAATTAATCAGTTATGCTGAACTTGGCTATATGTCTAATCTGTCACCTGAATTCTGCTTCTCAGAAGACTGATCTCCGCTTTCTTTACACATTCTCCTCTTCCTAGATGCACAAATTAAGCTTTTTTCTAATAGATTAATTTTGATTTGCCTAATTTACTTCATTTTGATTTGCCTAATTTACTTCATTTACGCATGCTAAGTCCTTGTGTTTTTTTATTTTTTTGTTTTTTTTATTTTTGTTTTTTAGACTTGAAACGGTTGAAGGCATGTAAGTGGTCTTTTCAAGTTCTACAAAATCACGTAACTTCTATTTGTGTACTGATTTACTTTCGAAATGCTCTGTTATGGGTAAAAGGTAATGCCTGGGACTGTGGCTTTTATAATATATACAGTGAAGCAAAATTGCTATAGAGCACCACAGTTAGATGAAATATTTACTTGCGTTCTGTGTTTTCATATGTAGTGATAAGAAAAGATTCACACTTCTCTCTTTAGGATCATGTATTGGTTGTGGCTTCAAAAATATAAATATATCTAATATATCTAAAACCAGCCACAAACATCCTAGTGTGAACTATATGGCCTAATAGGGCAATTAGAAAAATCTGTATATACTCGTTCAGAATAACAGTCATGAAGTCTTATTAAATTGCAGAAGCCTGGTCACTTAAAGGGAACCTGTCATGTGGATATTTGATTATAATCTAACTAATTATATACTATCATTAACTACTAAAAAGTACCTTAGATGTATTCACTTACTGCTGTGACAGATGGTTACCTCATAATATACACACAAAGATGCCGCATGCTAATGAGCTGATTGGAGTCCGGCGTGATGTCATTGAGTCCAGTGTATATTTAATTCAGAGCTATAGCCACTCCCTTCGCCCACCTGCTGCTGGTTCATATGGAAAAAAACTGTCATTCAGCAGCAGGTGGGCAGGGAGAGTCAGGAGCTCATGAATATTCATGACTCATCATTAGCAGCTGGAGCTTTTCAATACAAGATGTTGGCAGATTTACTGGGTCAATTAAAGAAAGTGACCCAGCATTTTGCTAAGAGAATCAGTCACTTATTTATGTTGCCCTTAGTTAGGACACCATAAAACTGGTGACGGGTTCCCTTTAACTCCAAAAGGTGGCCATAGACCCGAAATTACTGTAGGCCCCCACTACCGCCATACACATGCATGCTCCGCTTTGAGCCGAATAAGGCCGTGGCCTTAAAGGGGTTATCCAAGTTATATTTATTGATGACCTATCCTCAGGATAGCTCATCAATATCAGATCGGCGGGGGTCCGACACCCAGCACCCCCTCCGATCAGCTGTTTGAAGAGAAGGCATGTGCGGTGTCAGCGCTGCCTCCTCTTCACTGTTTACCTTCTAGCCGTTGCATCTGCAGTGGTGAGCAGGTGTAATTACACCCAAGCCTTCCTATTGAAATGAATGGGACGGCTTGGGTGTAATTACACCTGCTCACCACTGCAGATGCAACGGCTAGAAGGTAAACAGTGAAGAGGAGGCAGCGCTGACACCGCACATGCCTTCTCTTCAAACAGCTGATCGGAGGGGGTGCCGGGTGTCGGACCCCCGCCGATCTGATATTGATGACCTATCCTGAGGATAGGTCATCAATAAATATAACTTGGATAACCCCTTTAACTTTTCAGCTCCTCTCTCCTGGGAACAAAGGTTAAGACATGCTGAAATCTGACTGCTCGATTAATTTACGGAGAGTGGGTACACATTAGTTCTTTAGCTGGTCCCACTGAAACAGGAGCTATAGGACTGTAAGGCTGGGTTCACATCACGTTTTTTCCCATTCATTTAACATATATAAAAAACGGATGGATTATACTGGTGCCATACAGTGGCATCCGTTCACCATAGAGTTTCATTGTAAAAAAAAAAATATATAATTTTTTTTTACCGGACTCTGCGGGATACAAAAACGTGGTGTGCTGTATTTTTGTATCCTTTTTTTTCTAACATATATGATTCTAATGTAATGATTATAACCAAGGGTTTCTATATGATTTTATGTGTAGTTGCTAGATCTTTTCATGTTGCACTTTGTTGGACATTGGGTAGAAATAAAGGTGCCTCTACCTGGTCCTGGTAGATAAGGTGAAAGCCTTATTACAGTTTAGTGAGTCAAGCCTGTATTACACAGGTCAATTGACGCATTCCCTCCCGGCAATAGCTCGCTAGATAGCGGAGGAGACCACTGCTATTACATGCAGCGATCTCCTCCACAACATGGCGAGGAGCCATCGCTCGTGTCATGGTTTGCCGGTGGCAGATTGCTATAAGGGTCCATTCACACATCCGTGTGTGTTTTGCGGATCCGCAAAACACGGACAGCGGCAATGTGCATTGCCGGCACTAAGAGAATATGCCTATTCTTGTCCGCTTTTTTTTTCAGGATCGGAATTGCGGACCCGGATGTGTGAGTCCGCAATTCCGGATCGGGGCCGCATGTCGTGCGGCCCCATAGAAATGTATGGGTCCGCAATTCCGTTCCGCAAAATGCGGACTGGAATTGCGGATGTGTGAATGGAGCCTTAAACGCCACGATCTGCCACTTCCAAGCACTGATTTTTAAGCATGCTTAGAAATCTGAATTGCCCGATGAATCGGTGTCAGCATTACACTGCTAAATCATCGCTGACGAGCTTTCATGCAAACGCTTGTTAGCAATTTTTGGCCGCAAAATCGTCCAGTGTAATACAGCCTTCAGTCGTGGAAAAAGACTATGGGATTATCTCAAACGAGCACTACAAATGGTGCCAGTTATAGCTGCTACTGGGAATTGGATTTTTCTGCTTCTTCTACCTCATATAGGTCATTGCTGAAGATGCAGTTTTGTCTGAGCATTTACCACTTTAATAATATAATGTACTGAATAGAGGATGGTTTGCTGACCTTTAGGACATTAGGTCCCTTGCGTTCCAGTCCTTACATTTACCTAGCTGGATTCATTGCATTGTCTGAAAATTGCTGAAAGTGGCTATTTTCATATATATATATATATATATATATATATATATATATATATATATATATATATATATATATATATATATATATATATATACACATATATACACACATACACACTGAGTAGTAGTCGTGATCTCCATAGTGAGTAACATGGTCATTAGAACTCATCGATCCATTCATCTCATGACTTTACTGTTCCATCATTTATTTTATTTAACCCATTGTATGTTTTCATTGTCCAATCTTTGTTTGTGCTACTTTGAACAACCTGTTTCTTTCCCTATATTCCAGGAGCCCTCTAGCTCAGATGGAAGAAGAGAGAAGGGAACATGTGGCGAAGATGAAGAAAATGGAGATGGAAATGGAGCAAGTGTTTGAGATGAAGGTCAAGGAAAAAGTTCAGAAGCTCAAGGATTCTGAAGCAGAAGTATGAACCTTCATAAATGTATTTTTTATATATCTGCCTGTAGACCACTAGTTATTATCCCTGACTGCTCAATTGTGAGGGGTAACGCAAATGATAAGCTGAAAAATATAACACCCCTAATTCTTTTGATTATCAGGATATGCCAATAACAAAAAATTTAGTTCTATGCTAGTTGCTCCCAAACATTATATTACAGACTCTCTTTGGTAGACTGTGTATTTCCCCCACAATCCTAAAGACTATTACATCACTCCTGATTTGTAAAGGAATGTCCCTTCAGTTCTGAGATATCTGGATCAGTGTGACATTTTGTTATTTTCTCTTAGCTCCAGCGACGTCATGAGCAGATGAAAAAGAACCTTGAGGCTCAGCACAAAGAGTTGGAAGAGAAGAGGCGTCAATTTGAGGAGGAGAAGATGAACTGGGAAACTCAGCAACGTCTACTGGAACAGCAGAATTCTTCCAGGTACTGGGCACCTTACACTTTAAGTATTGGGATTTATGTATTTGGAGCTTAAAAATGTGTTCACTCACCCCTTTTATCAAGTTGACCTACGTGTGCACGGAACATCCCAAAGCAGGACGAACAGATGCACAGCAAAGTAGGCTCCAGCACTGAGAAGTCTTGAAAAATTTAGTCCACTTATGTGATTGGATTGAGCCCAGCATGTATGTAGAGAAGAACATTATTCCACGACCTTGGCTAAAAAGGATAGGCAACTACAAGTGTGGTTATTGGAGGTGTAAGGCTTGTGCTTTTGTTCATTGTGAGAGAAATTGACTTGTACAATGTAATTTTAAAATGAAATCTTACATTAATTGCAACACAACACGTTTGTTTGGCCAGTTGCAATTTATGTAGATCGCAGTATGGTGGTCATACTACTAATCCCCTTAAAGTACAGTATTTCAAACACTTTAACTGGTAATATTTATACTTTATCCAAAAACTTTAGGGATACACATCAGGGGATCTTTTCCACGTTAGTTTTCCAAGGTATATAACGTGTACAGAGACCGAACAGGGGTGGAGATCATGTGAAAAACTTAACAAATAGAGAGACTTATTGGGTACGCGTGTTCTGAGCGTTTAAACCAGAGATGAGATAAAATTTGTTATTGGTTATTCTGTTTGACTGGAAGAGGTTAACTTCACCTGTGAAGCACTAATGTGATGTACATGCAGTCTTTGCTGCATGGTGTATTTTATATGCTTCAGTAAATTGGACTGAGTTTTTTTTTTTTTTAAGACTCTTCAGTGCTGGAGCCTACTTTGCTGTGCATATGTATGTGAAGGATACACAGATTCTGTGCTTCTTCCCCCCACTCCTTCCATGAGTCTTTCTTCTCCAAAGGGTCTACATTAGTGATGAGTGAGCACCAAAGTATTCAGGTTTTTTCGTCCCGAACACATTGCTATATTCGTGTGCTTGGCCGAGCACCCGAGTATAATAGAAGTCAATGCTGCTCGGAAGAGAAGAGGGTGTCTGGTTCATAAAAAAAAAAAAGGTTAGAAATTGATGGAAACCCCATCAAAACAGCATTAAGAGGATAGCTGGATGCATCTTAGACTCCTATTATGTACGACATACAATAGACAACCACACAAAGGCTGTATGCCAAAAGCCAGGTATGTGCAAGCCATCAATCTATCCATCAGACAGATGACAGGCTTAGTCAGCATACCTTATAATGGCAGCCTTGTGCACTGAGATATTCCAAACCAGGTCTCATCTGACTGAGAACCAGTAAACCTCAAAAGTTATTTTGCATCTGTTTGATGGCTTAGGTGGACCTGCACACCTAGATCAATATCTTTAGGGCGAAAAAAAGTTTTCTGATTGTCCAAACATAATATTCAATAACCTTTCTATACAGTTTTGTCATGTAAAAAGTCATTTGCATAAACATGGGCATATGGGAAAGACTTGCAAATTAGCAGAATCTGCCTTGTTTTTCAGCTGTCATAAGACTAAAAACCAATAGATGGCTCTATTGAGTAATGAACAGCGCCCTCTATTGGTTTCAGTCTTGTGACAAGACAAATATTCTTGTTAGAAGACTATGAAACCAATAGAGGGCGCTGTTCATAACTCAATAGCGCCATCTATTTATTTCATAGTCTTCTGACAAGAATATTAGACTGAGTCTTATGACAAGCTTATTAGTGTAGCCTTTTCCATGGAAAATTTGGGATAAAAATTAGCGATTAGAATATTTGCGATCTACACTAGGATGATATCGGACACTGGGAAACCTGGGTTATAAGTCAGTGTAGATCGCTAGTTATTACCCAGCTTTCCCAGTGTCAGATATCATCCTAGTGTAGATCGTGAATATTCTAATTGTGAATTTTCCATGCAAAAGGCTACACTATAAAAGCTTGTTATAAGACTCAGTCTATTCTTGTCAGAAGACTATAAAACCAATAGTTGGCGCTATTGAGTTATGAAGAGCGCCCTCTATTTCATAGTCTTCTGACAAGAATATTTGTCTTGTAATAAGACTGTGAAACCAATAGAGGGCGCTGTTCATAACTCAATTGCGCCATCTATTGGTTTTCATAGTCTGACAGCTGAAAAACAAGGCAGATTCTGCTCATTTGCATGTCTTTCCCATATGTCCAGGTTTATGCAAATGAGTTTTCACATGACAAAACTGTATAGAAAGGTTATGTTAGGACAATCGGCAAAACTTTTTGTCGCCCTAAAATAACTTTGAGGCTTACTGGTTCTCAGTCAGATGAGAGCTGGTTTGGAATGGCTCATAGTGCACAAGGCTGCCATTATAAGGTATGCTGACTAAGCCTGTCATCTGTCTGATGGATAGATTGATGGCTTGCACATACCTGGCTTTTGGCATACAGCCTTTGTGTGGTTGTCTATTGTATGTCGTACATAATAGGAGTCTAAGACTCATCCAGCTATCCTCTTAATGCTGTTTCCACACCATTTTGATGGGGTTTCCATCAATTTCTAACCTTTTTTTTTTATGAACCAGACACCCTCTTCTCTTCCGAGCAGGGGGTCCCTGGGGTTCTCCCATTGACTTCCATTGTATTCAAGCACCCAAATTATTCGGCCCGAGCACTCGGATCTGCCAAACATAGCGATGTTCGGCCGAGCATGCTCGCTCATGACTAGTCTACATTCTGGTACAAATGAGAGAGAGAAATGCTTTAGTTTTAAGCTGCTTTCACATCTGTGTTGTGCTGTCCAGTTTTGAAATCCGGCAGAGAATCTAAAAAACCGCAGGAAAACGCTTAGGTTTTGTCCCCCTTCATTGTCTGTAGGGACAATACAAACCGGAACGCAGTGCACCTTAATGCATTCCGTTCCTATGCCGGACAGAAAACTGCTGCAAGCAGTGTATTTGTGTGTGGCATGGGAAACGTAAGAAGTTGGCTCTGGCACCAGAAACCATGTAAGTCAATAGTGACGGATCCGTTTTTTCAAACATGAGAAAACCGGGGGCGGCACCCAATGACAACGGTTTTAGTACCGGATCCATTTTTTCAGACCGGTTTCTTCATTTTCGATTATAATACAACCAGATCCATTGTGAACGGATGCAGGCGGTTGTATTATAAAGGAAGCGTTTTGCTGTGGTTTTGAGATCCCATGCCAGATCTCAAAACCGGACTGCAAAAACGCAGATATTAAAGTAGCCTTCATCTCTTGTGCTGGCATCGCTCCCTTTTATGAAAACAGGCAGTCATGAGAGCCAGCTTTCCAGTGCAGACATTCAAGAAACTCAGCAGCATCTTATGTGACAGAGGACATGGAAAATGTTGTCATAGTGATGCAGCTATAACGGGAATGTATAGTTTCAGTATAAAAATTGTCACCATAGTAACCAACTGTACTATGTAAAACATTTCCACCAGAAAACAGACGTCAAAGCACACATCCAAATAGAGCGTAATCTGAGCATTGAACCCCAAATTAAGTACTTCTGAATGTACTTTTTAATGCCGAGAATTTGTAGTGCTACCTCAGCTCTTTCACTTAGTGATCCGTTGCTTCATTCTGGAGAAAAAGTACTTTGAATCCATATGCAAATGAGCAGTTAAGTGCACCAAGGGCAGGCCCAATCCAATGTTGCTCTTTCCCCTTCCTCTCCTTGATCGACAGGGTTGTGTGAGAGAACTATGCAGGAACCTGTCTATCAAGGGGGTGGTGGTGGCAGAGGAAGCAGGAGAAACAAGAGTGCACAAGTGGCTTGGGCCCTCCCATTGTGTACTTGAAGCACAGCTAGAACCAGCCCTGTATCTCACATGGAGCCGGTGATCTTCCCATTCATTACTGTACTTGTTCTGCCAGATTTATTTCAGGATGACAGCAGGGCGGGTGTTCTTCCTCAGGGGCGAGTCCTTTGTGCCGCAGCACTATACCTGTAACTGTCACAGCTTCTGACAGCAGTTACAAAAGTATTCACATCCAAGTGCTGGTTTGAAAAATGTAGAATATATTTTATGGCACAGCCCCTTTAACTGTTTATTTGCATATGGATTAAACATACTTTTTCTCCAGAAAGGATTAAGTGAAAGGCATTACATTCAGTTGAGCTAGCCCTACAAGGTGTTGTGCCTGGCATAACAGGGAATTCCCTGCTGACAGACTCTATTTAAATACACATTTGACACATTTTATTTGTTCTGGTACTGTACTGAATATCAGGATTCCAATAGTGAGCTGTCATTGCTGTGAAAGAAAGCTGTGTACCTACAGATGTGACCTTCCTTAAATTTCCTCTAAGCTTGAGAGATACAAAGATACAGTATTTCACCCTTTCGCTACACTGCGCTGGAACGATAGGCAAACATGGCGTCTGCTCACACATGCAGCGGGCGTCATGGCCTGCAGGTAATTAAAGCCTTTAGATGCCATGATCAAGTGAGATCACAGCATCTAAAAGGTGAAAAAGCGGGAGCTCTCGCTTCTGGGCTTCTTACCGGCAGCCTCTGCGACCAGTGAGGATGCTGGTAATTGATATCAATTCACTCAGGCTCGCTGAAGAGGCTGAGGATGTCAAAGCTGCAATTCTTATTTTGGCCATTAGGTGGCAGTCCAACATAAGAAATGAGCAACTGTCAGTAGTAAATGGATTTTAAAAATCCATGATTGTTCAAAATTTCAAGAAACAATTCGGATTTTGTACGCTCAAATACGATCTTCAAAATGATTACAAAAAAGTAAAAAAAATGTAAAAGTTTAAATCGCCCCTCTTTCCGTATAATAAAAAAAATAATTGCATAAGTAACCAAAAATATAAACATCATGGGTATCACCACAACCGAAAACGCCCGTACTATTAAAATATTTTCCAATACGGCGAATGGCTTAATGGAAAGAGGGTCAAAATGGCCAATTTGCCATTTTTTCATTGCTTTTCTTACCCAAAAAATGTAATAAAATGTTAACAAAAAGTCACACACTCCAAACTGGCATCAATAAAAGCTACAGATTGTCCTGCAAAAAATGAGCCCCCACACATTCCACCCCATTTGCATTATTATTTTTTTTTACAGCTTTCCACTACATTGTATGCCAAAATAAATGATGGCATTAGAAAATACAACTTGTCCTGCAAAAAATAAGCCCACATACAGCTATGTAAACGGAAATATAAAAAAGTTATGTCTCAAGGAAGATGGGGAGGAAAAATGATAACGCAAAAACGAAGAGAAAAAGCTCTGGTATCCTACGGGTTAGGTCTATGGTAGTTCGTATTACAGGCTTCTAAACTCAGCAGCAATTTCACAACTCTGTCCTGGTGTTCATATTGATCTATCATAATGTTTTAATTTTTTAATGACTTCTCTTTTTGTGCTACACTCAGGTTCCCATGGTCAACTGCCAATTTATTTAATCATAGCTCTTCTTTTACAATATAGACAACAAGCTGGCATCTAGTGTAGGGTAGCCGTGAGGCTATAGACTTCCGTTCAAATGACCCCTTCATCAGCTTGCCAAATTATGGCAAATTAAGCTGTTATTGTCTTCATTTTGGTGAATTTTATGTTTGTGTTTCTCTTAGGACCTTGGAGAAAAATAAGAAGAAAGGGAAGATCTTTTAAGACATTTTTTGACCACCTTACTCTGTATCCGTTGCCAACTTGCCAGCACAGACATCAGTGTTTGTTGGAGCCATTCAGCCACTTCTGAAACCAGTTGCATCCATTAATGTTGGATTAAACGGCATGACCTTTTTTTTTATTATTGATCTTAGTGGAGATAAATATGCCTTGAATTGTTTGAGGTTTTTTTGTTCTTTTTCTGCATACTTGGAGAACTATACGTTGCAAGTAACTGCTCCTTCTTTCCTTCTTCTCTTTCTTTTTAACTGATGTCTTCATTTTAAAATCAAGAAAAAAGCATTTTACTGTTGTAGGAGCGTGGTCTGGTGGCTGGTAGCAGGATATTCCACAATACAAAGACTCTGGCCTAACAATGAAGATAAACGCCATACTTTTGTTACATCTTCTAACTCGCGCACACGTAACAAAGAACTTCCATGCTTACGGTTTCTTGTCATTTTACCTTTTCCCCCCTATTTTGACACTTCCATTGTTTAAAGACACACATGGGAATTACAGGCTTACAGTGCACAGTTGGCTTTTCTTTCATTTCCCCCCCCAAAAACCAAACTCTAGTGACTGGGGAATACTTAAAATATATGCTTTTCCATGTAATACCTTCTTTCCAGGGGACTCTTTAAAGAGGACCTTTCACCGATTTTGACCCTATGAACTAACTATACAGACATGTGGAGCGGCGCCCGGGGATCTCTCTGCACTTACTATTATCCCCGGGCGCCGCTCCGTTCTCCTGCTATGTCCTCCGGTATCTCCGTTCCCTAAGTTATGGTAGGTGGAGTCTGCCCTAACGCTGGCCAATCGCATTGCAGAGCTCACAGCCTGGGAGAAAATAACCTCCCAGGCTGTGAGCTCTGCGCTGCGATTGGCCAGCGCTAGGGCAGACTCCGCCTACCATAACTTAGGGACTGGTATCTCCGCCTACTATAACTTAGTGAGCGGAGATACCGGAGGGCATAGCAGGAGAACGGAGCGGCGCCCGGGGATAATAGTAAGTGCAGTGAGATCCCCGGGCGCCGCTCCACATGTCTGTATAGTTAGTTCATAGGGTCAAAATCGGTGAAAGGTCCTCTTTAATAACTGCTTCCTTTTTGTAATAACATTTACTTTAGATATTATTTTTTTTGAGTTTGGGCCCTACTGATTTAAAGTATATCTTATTTCTCTGCAGTAGGAGTCAGTGAGTAAAACCTCTATATATGTTTTTTTTTTTACTTTCTGCCTCGTCTTGTGGTAAGGCAGCAGGAATGATGCATTTATAGGTCATTTCTAGATACAAATAACAAACATTCTGTTCCTACCCAATTGTGCAGTCTATTTTATGTTTTGCTAGAAATGGGAATCATGGCCTCACAAGGAGAGGAACATCACAATTTTGCATTTAGCTGTATTCATATACTGCATTCTGTATTTTTTTGTTTGTATTGTACAAAGTCACATAATAAACAATGTTGTGATGTAATACTGCAAGTACATGGTCTATCTTTTTACTTTTCTGTTATAATGTGTACATTGTGTAGATCTATATTCTGTGTAGCTTTTTTTCCTCTTTTTTGAAAAAAAAAGTCTGATTTGTAAATCTTTGTTTAACCCCTTCAGGCATTTTGACATACCTGTACGTCATACTGGCTGATGGAATGTATGAAGTGGTGAAGCGGGCTGCTGCTCTGAGCCTGTTTTTATACTTGCGAGTGCCGGCTGTATACTACTGCAGGCTCCCGCTGTAATGATCAAGATCAGCAATGATGTCGGGCCCCGTCATTTAACCTCACATCACAGGATCTGTCGAGCTAGACAGAGGGAGGCGGCTCCCTCGGCCTTCCAATCGGAGCCCCCGCAGTAAAGTCGTTGGGCTCCGATGGGTTACCATGACAGCCTGGGGCCTGCTGAAGGTTCCCAGGCCTGTCATGGTAATCTGCCTGCAAAACTGTGCACGAGGCACAGGTCAGCAGGCAGAGCGGCAGAATCTCATACACTATAATAGTTCTCTATTATGGTGTATGGGACAAGGGATCAAAAGATCCCACGTAGGGATGAGCGAAATTGTGTTTTACAAGTTTGGTGTTCAGGTTTTATTACAATTCCAATACCACAGGCTATGGCGGAATGCCAGGCATTATGCATTGCGTCATAGAATTCCGTTATGGCCCATGGTATTGGAATCCATAATGGATTTGTAATAAAACCCAAACTCGTAAAACACAAGTTCGTTCATGCCTAATCCCAGGTTCTAGCCTCCTAAAGGAAAAGTTATTATGTAAAAAGTTCACACCCTTTCCCAATTTTACATATAAAAATTAACAAAAAAATAAACATAACAGGTATCGCTGCATCTGAAGATGTCTGAACTATTAAAATATAAAAATATCTTTCCGTAATTGGTGTAATGGAAAAAAAAAAATACGCCATTTTTGCCATTTTGTGGTCATCTTATTGCCCCACAAAAAATTCAGTAACAGTGATCTGCTCTGTAGACAGAAATCTAAAAAAGTTATGGCTGTCAGAAATGGTGATGCAAAGAAAATAGATTTTTTGTTTCTCTTATAAAAAAAAAAATTATATTGAGCCACAGAATAAGGACTGTCTTTTGGAATTGTGGGTATTTTTTCAGTTTCAGCCCATAAAGAATTTTTCTTATTTTCCAATACAAGACATGGTAAAATAAATGGTGCCATTAAAAATACAACTTATCCCACAAAAAATAAGTTATGGCTATTGGAACGTGAGGAGGAAAAAATTTAAATGCAAAAATCAAAATAGGCCTGGTACTTGGGTTTTCCAGGACTTTTAATACTGATGACCTATCTTCTGAATAGGTAATCAGTATGTGATCGTGGGAGTCTAACACCCGGGTCCCCTGCGAATCAGCTTTTTGAGAAGGCAGCGGCACTCCTGTGATCGGCACAGACTTCTCTTAGCTTTTCCTAGGCCAGTGACGACACATCATTCACATGGCCTAGAAGTGAATGGGGCTGAGTGCGCGATACCAAGCACAGCCAATGTACTATGCAGATGGCGCTTTGCTTGGTGAGCAGCGAGAAGGCCACGGCACTCACAGGAGCACCAGTGTCTTCTCAAACAGCTGATTGGCAGGGGTCCTGGACCCCCACCGATCAGATACTGGTGACCTATTCAGAAGATAGGGCATCAGTTAAAAAATTCTGGAAAACCCTTTTAAGGTGTTAAACACAATCATTTCAGGTCCAAGCTTATATGTTAAATCTCTTAATATACACTCATTGACTAAATAAAGTAATGCACCCAGAAGGAGCTGTTGAAATCGAATAAAATTATATATGTGTGAATGTAATGGTGATATAAGTAAGTGATTACAATATTAGAGTGAAAGAATACGTTTATTGCAGAAAAGTGTACAATTGAAAGAAGGCTCTAAGACCCTGTTGGGTTGCCTCTAACCTGGATACAAGATGAGATACAGTTCGGCATAGGGGCATACAGGTTCTGTATGGTATCCTGCAGCACATTTGCCCACAGATGTTGGAGCTGGGCCTGTAGATCCTGCACAATTGTAGGTTGCTGAAGCTGGCATCCTAACTGATCGACTGATGCACATGTTTAATTTGCGATAAATTTGGTAACCGGGCAGGCCAAGGAAGTGTTGCAATCTGGCGGAAACATTCCTGGGAAACACTTGCTGCATGTGGGTGAGCATAAGGCAGTTCATCAAAACAACCATACTGCTTCCCTCAGTCCAATGATGCACCGTTTCTCAAAGTTTGTCAACTGGGAATAATGTATTTGAGTGACTCATAGAGGCAAGTGTATTAACCAATCGTCTCTCACAAAGAGGTACGCTAACCAAAATAGCCTCTGAGAGCCTTTTTTTTTTTATAGGGCAGTGGGGGAGTGGAGCACTTTTACACCCTCTAGTGGAAAGACCCAATGTCTAATCAGACCACCTGTTCATTTAGATATCTACCCGAGATGTAGCTGCATGTTGAGTTTTACAGCAATACAATATTTCTATCTGGGAGCTTTATTTTTTTAGTCAATGAGTGTATCTTTAACCACTTAAGGACCACAGGTTTATACCCCCCTAGTGACCAGGCCCTATTTACAAATCGGCACTTCACAACTTTAACGGTTTATTGCTCGGTCATGCAACTTGGCACCCAAATGAATTTTACCTCCTTTTCTTCTCACTAATACAGCTTTCTTTTGGTGGTATTTGATTGCTGCTAAGATTTTTCGTTTTTCTGATATTATTCAAAATAGGCCGCAATTTTTTTTTAACTTTCTCTGGTTAAATTGTTGAAATATAATTACATTTCTATACAAGTTTGTGTCAGAACTTATTGTGCTACATTTCTTGGATAAAAAAAAAATCCAATAAGTGTATATTTATTGGTTTGCATAAAAGTTATAGCATTTACAAACTATGGTACAAAAATGTGAATTTCCGCATTTTGAAGCAGCTCTGACTTTCTGAGCACCTGTCATGTTTCTTGAGGTGCTAGAATGCCAGGATAGTATAAATTCCCCCCAAATGACCCCATTTTAGAAAGAAGACACCCCAAAGTATATTCGCGGAGGAGCATGGTGAGTTCATGTATGATTTAATTTTTTTTGACAAGTTAGCGGAAAATGACACTTTCTGAGGGGAAGAAAAAAAAAAAAAGGTTTCCATTTCTGCTAACTTCTGGCAAAAAAAATTAAATCTCCCACGGACTCACTATGCCCCTGAGTGAATATCTTGGGGTGTCTACTTTCCGAAATGGGGTCATTTGTGGGGTGTGTTTACTGTTCTGGCATTTTGGGCGGGGCTAAAGTGTGAGCAACCCTGTAAAGCCTAAAGGTACTCGTTGGACTTTCGGCCCCTTTACGCACCTAGGCTGCAAAAGAGTGTCACACATGTGGTATCGCTGTACTCAGGAGAAGTAGGGCAATGTGTTTTGGGGTGTATTTTTACATATACCCATGCTGGGTGAGAGAAATATCTCTGTAAATTGACAACTTTGTATGAAAATTTTTAAAAAGTTGTCATTTACAGAGATATTTCTCACACAGAGTATGGGTATATGTAAAAATACACCCCAACACACATTGCCCTACTTCTCCCTGAGTACGGCGATACCAATGTGTGACACTTTTTTTTTTTGCAGCCTAGGTGCACAAAGGGGCCCAAATTCCAATGAGTACCTTTAGGATTTCACAGGGCATTTTTTACGCATTTGGATTCCAAACTACTTCTCACTCTTTAGGGCCCTTAAAATACCAGGGCCGTATAAATACCCCACAAGTGACCACATTTTGGAAAGAAGACACCCCAAGGTATTCCGTGAGGGGCATGGCGAGTTCCTAGAATATTTTTTTTTTTTGGCACAAATTAGCGGAAAATTATTATTTTTAATTTTTTTTTTTTTTTCTCTTACAAAGTCTCATATTCCACTAACTTGTGACCAAAAATAAAATTTTACATGCACTCGCCATGACCCTCACGAAATACCTTGGGGTGTCTTCTTTCCAAAATGGGGTCACTTGTGGGGTATTTATACTGCCCTGGCATTTTAGGGGCCCTAAAGCGTGAGAAGTAGTTTGGAATCCAAATGCGTAAAAAATGCCCTGTGAAATCCTAAAAGTACTCATTGGAATTTGGGCCCCTTTGCGCACCTAGGCTACAAAAAAGTGTCACACATGTGGTATTGCCGTACTCAGGAGAAGTAGGGCAATGTGTTTTGGGGTGTATTTTTACATATACCCATGCTGGGTGAGAAATATCTCTGTAAATGACAACTTTTCCCATTTTTTTTATACAAAGTTGTCAATTTACAGAGAGATTTTTAGACATTTGGATTCCAGACTTCTTCTCACGCTTTAGGGCCCCTAAAATGCCAGGGCAGTATAAATACCCCACATGTGACCCCATTTTGGAAAGAAGACACCCCAAGGTATTCCGTGAGGGGCATGGCAAGTTCATAGATTTTTTTTTTTTTTTTGGGCACAAGTTAGCGGAAATTTATTTTTTATTTTTTTGTTTTTTCTCACAAAGTCTCCCTTTCCGCTAACTTGGGACAAAAATTTCAATCTTTAATGGACTCAATATGCCCCTCAGCGAATACCTTGGGGTGTCTTCTTTCCAAAATGGGGTCATTTGTGGGGTGTTTATACTGCCCTGGCATTTGAGGGTCTCCACAATCATTACATGTATGGCCAGCATTAGGAGTTTCTGCTATTCTCCTTATATTGAGCATACGGGTAATGAGATTTTTTTTTCCGTTCAGCCTCTGGGCTGAAAGAAAAAATGAACGGCACAGATTTCTTCATTCGCATCGATCAATGTGGATGAAAAAATCTCTGTCAAAAAATGTGCAAAAAAAAAAAAAGAGGGGAAAGGCGTCTGCCAGGACTTAGGAGCTCCGCCCAACATCCAAACCCACTCAGCTCGTATGCCCTGGCAAACCTGATTTCTCCATTCACATCAATCGATGTGGATGAATAAATCATTGCCAGAATATATATATATATATATATATTATTTTTTTTTTTTTTTATACAAAGTGTTTGCCAAAGCATATGAACAGCGCCCCTCAGCTCATAAGCCTCGGCAAACGCATCTTTTTTACTGCAGAGGAGAAATCTCGTCTTGCAGCGCCGCATACACCGACTTTTGTGTAATCTGACAGCAGCGCAATGCTTCTGTCAGAATGCACATCAGTGCTGCAGCTTGGTCCACCTAGAAGGTAACGCAATAAATTTATTAACATTAACTTTATATAACATTTGAAACAGAACATTAACTTTTTTGCTTAGGGTACTTTCACACTTGCGGCAGGACGTATCCGACATGCTGTTCACCATGTCGGATCCGTCCTTCCGCTATTTCGCCGTGTCGCGCCGGACCGCCGCTCCGTCCCCATTGACTATAATGGGGACGGGGGCTTAGCTCCGGCGGTGCAATGGCGAAAGCCGCCGGACTAAAAAGTCCTGCATGTCCGACTTTTTAGTCCGGCGGCTTTCCCCGTGCTGCGCCGGAGCTCTGCCCCCGTCCCCATTATAGTCAATGGGGACGGAGCGGCGGCACAGCGAAATAGCGGAAGGACGGATCCGAAATGGTGAACAGCATGTCGGATACGTCCTGCCGCAAGTGTGAAAGTACCCTTACCCCATGTTTTTTTTTTTTTGTGTTTTTTTTTTTTGTGTTTTTTTTTTTTTGTTTGTTTTTACCTTTAGAGGATAAACCTCTCCTTCCCCATGGGACAATGTGCAAAGCACAAATCGCCCAAAGATGTGGCGAAGTACATTATGCACTTTGTCCCAGGTGAAAGGAGAGGTTTGTGGCAGCTCTGTGTGAAAGGGCCCTAAGACCCCTGTGTGCCTGTCCTGTGTCACGCAATCCCTACACTAATAGTGTACCTGTGTGTGGTACTTGCGGAAACACTCCCCTATGCATAGGGCAGGCTGGTCAGGACAAAAAAAGGTGGTGTCACGCCTTATTCCAGCCCTGCTACAGACACAACCTCTTTTTCTTGGGGAACGCTGAGTTGGGGTACCAGGATAGACACTCAGGAAGTGTCTGCCATGTAGCCGGCTAACTACATCAGGGACTTGGGGCACAGACCCTCCTGGATACAGGAGTTCCGAAATAATCTCTTCCTGGAATTTTAGGAAGGATCCCGTTCTCCCAGCCTTACTGTAGAGAACAAAACTATTATAGGCAGCTAATTGAATTAAATATACAGACACTTTCTTATACCAGCATCTGGTGCGGCGGGATACTAAATAGGGAGCCAACATCTGGTCATTGAAGTCCACCCCTCCCATGTGAAGGTTATAGTCGTGGACAGAGTGGGGTTTCACAATGACTCCAGTTGCCCTTTCAATTTGGACAGTCGTGTCTGCGTGAATGGTGGACAGAAGGTAAACGTCCCTCTTGTCCCTCCACTTCACCGCGAGCAGTTCTTGGTCACACAAGGCAGCCCTCTCCCCCCGTGCAAGTCGGGTACTAACGAGCCGTTGGGGGAAGCCCCGGCGACTAGGTCGCGCGGTGCCACAGCATTGAATTCCGATTAGATGCAAGTGCCGAAAGAGGGCCACACTTGTGTAAAAATTGTCCACGCATGAGTGGTACTCCTTGTGGAGTAAGGGTGACACCAAGTCCCAGACAATCTTGCCACTGCTTCCCAGGTAGTCAGGACATCCGACCGGCTCCAGTTTTGAGTCTTTCACCTCATAGACCCTAAAACGATATGTATAGCCTGTGGCCCTTTCACAGAGCTTATACAGTTTAACCCCATACCGGGCGCGCTTGCTGGGGATGTACTGTTTGATGCCAAGGCGCCCGGTAAAATGTACTAGGGACTCGTCTATGCAGATGTTCTGATTGGGGGTATACGCATCTGCAAATCTGGATGACAAATGGTCTATAAGGGGCTGAATTTTGTGGAGCCGGTCATAAGCAGGGTGGCCTCTTGGATGACAGGTTTTATTGTCAGCGAAATGCATAAAACGCATGATGACCTCAAAACATGCCCTGGACATTGCAGCAGAGAACATGGGCATGTAATGTATTGGGTCTTTAGACCAATAGGACCGCAATACATATTTTTTTTTAGTTAGACCCATGCTGAGGATAAGGCCCAAAAAAATTTGAAATTCAGAAACTGTGACTCGTTTCCATCGGAAAGGCTGGGCATAGTAGCTTTCCGGATTGGCGGTTATATACTGTGTGGCGTAGCGGTTGGTTTCTGCCACAACTAAGTCATAGAGATCTGCGGTGAAGAACAGCTCAGAAAACTCAAGGGCCGATCCTAAATGAGCTGTCTCCACGCGAACTCCAGACTGGGCGGTGAAAGGGGGCAATACGGGTGCGGCGGAAGCAGGGGATTGCCAATTAGGGTTTGCCAGCACCTCTGGGAGACTAAGGGCTCTACGGGCCTGTGAACGTGGTGGCTGCGACGGGGGAGTTAATGCACGTGCCACCGTACCAGCTTGAACTGCCCTTCTGGTGCTCGCCACTTCACCAGGGAATACGGCAGTGCTGGTAGAATGTCCAGGATGTGCTGCGCTGCTGGTGTATGCCGCACTATAAAAAAGATCAGCGCTAGCACCACTCTGCTGTAAATGAGGCTTATCATGCGGGGTAGGCAGAACACTGACATGGGATCGGGTACGCCTGACCGCAGCAGGGACCTCCACACTCGTCATCATCACTAGCGGTTAGAGTGCCACTGCGGTCTACAGGTTCATATTCTGAACCACTGGATTCAGCGGATGAGGCGTCCCCATCGCTTTCTTACATCACGGCCAGAATCCTGTAGGCCTCTTCAGCGGAATAAGAGACTACCCAGGAAAAAGAGCAAACCTGCCTAGTAAAAAGGAGTGCTTGCGAAGTAAAGCTGCGATCGCTAATAAAGATCCAAAAAGCTCAAAAGTGATCTTTATAGCGGCGCAGCGATTTTACTGTGTTTTTGCAGTGATCAGAAAAAAATAATTTCTGTCACTGTGGTGGGGCGGACTGTAAGCAAGTGTGCGCACAAGATCAGGCCTGCGTTTTTTGTAGAGCCTAAGGTGACCCTAATGTACTTATATATATCTGATTGCGATCAGTCTTGATCACTTACAGATACTATATAGTACTAGTGCTGATTTAGCGACAGCGATGATGCTAATCAGCGACTAATAAGTGACTGCGGTGCGGTGGGCTGGACGCTAACTACCTAACAAGTAGCTAACTACCTGGCGGTGATGAGGGACCTTTACAGGGGGGTGATCAGGGAGTCTATATGGGGTGATCAGGGGTTAATAAGTGACAGGGGGGGGTGTAGTGTAGTGTGGTGATTGGTGCTACTTACAGAGCTGCCTGTGTCCTCTGGTAGTCAATCCAAGCAAAAGGGACCACCAGAGGATCAGGTAGCAGGTATATCAGACGCTATTTTGTAAATAGCGTCTGACATACCCATTGGATCTTTTAAAAATCTACAGCCTGCCAGCCAATGATTGCTGCCGGCAGGCTGTAGATGAACTTCTGAACTGCGCGATCCTGTGAACGAGCGCTCCTGTTAGCGCACGTTCACAGGAAATCTCGGGTCTCACGAGATGACGCCTATTGGCGTCGCTGAGAGAGCCGCGCACTGACGCCTATCGGCGTTAGTGTGACGGGAGGAGGTTAAACCACTCAGTCCTTAACTGACTGTGGATCCAACTAAGTTTTGAGGAGTCGCAGGCCTCTCCATAACTTTGGCGCATCCAGCGCCAGTAATAAATATAAGACTGCTTCCTAGATGTCTTACATTTAGACCATTTTCTACGCCTAAAACAGGTGTAGAAAATGGTGAATGAGACAGGCCTGACGGCTTCTCCTCTTCCCCGCCCATGCCACGCCCACAATTTTAGACCTGGGGGGAGCTTGGCAAAGTCACAGATTGGCATATTTCAGCATAGTAAATGACTCCAAGTATTTCTGTTGCTTGGGTATGAAAACATCCCCCATTGCGGTGAGCATGGGCACTTATCATTGTTAAGCTTTTAAAAGTCACTCTATTGGCAGCCAGCATGCTATTTAATAAATCTATATCTACACAGACTATTTGGAGCCCTGCATCAGAAAACCGGGGCTTCAATCACTATCAAGGTATATTAAGAAAATACAGGATTTTGAACCTATTTATGTTAACCTCTTCCCAAAATCCACTGTACATGTACGGCGGATGTTGGGTCTTTAACCCCTTAGTGACCACCCATACTTGTTTTTACGGCGGTCACTAAGGGGCCTTAGGCTGGGCCGCCGCTTTTTTACGGCAGCCCAGTTTTAGCGTTGCACGGGTCCCGCGGGGACCCTGCTCTCTCAGCCCGGACCGGCAGGAGTGCCGATCCGGGCTGTTTAACACTTTGCATGCCACGGGCAATGGCGCCTGCCGCATGTAAAGTGCTGACAGAGGGAGCGGACTCCCCCTGTCTCCCATTGGCACCCCGGAAATGCGATTGCGGGGTGCCGATGTGTGTGAAGGCTTCCTGGGGTCTGATGTAGGCCCCAGACCAGCCTTGAGTAATTTCCAGCAGGCTGTGCCTCTCTTGCGCAGCCTTCTGGTGAATGTCAGAATAGCATTGCCATTAAAATGCAATGCACTATAGGGATAGTGCATTGCATTCTAAAAGCAATCAAAAAGCTGTCCTAGTCCACTTGTGGGACAATTAAGTGGTAAAAAAAAAGTTTAAAAAAAAACATTTATTCAATAAAAAAAATCCCATAAAAAAAGTATGCTTTTTTTCCCCATTGAAAATACGCTTTTCAATGAAAAGAAAATGAAGAAAAAAAATCTTCTCAATATGTTTGGTATTGCTGCGTCCGTAACGACCCGGACTACAGAAATATCATGTAAATTATCCCCTGAACGCCGTAAAAAAAATTATATAAAAAGGGCAGAATTGCTAATTTATTCTTAGTTGCCACCGAAAAAACTTAATAACAAGTGATCAAAAAGCGCTATTTACTCCAAAATGATAGCAATGAAAAATACAAGTCGTCCCGCAAAAATCAAGCTCCACACAACTCCATAGAAAGTTATGGATCTTGGGAAGTGGCAATGCAAAAACATTTTTTTCTTTAAAAAAAAAGGGGGGGTTTTATTGCAAAAAGTAAAATGTAAAAAATATATATGTATTTGGTATCGTAGTGACCCAGAGAATAAAGATATTATGTTATTTATACCTAAAAATGAACGTCGTAAAAACGCAGTGGCAGAATTGCTGTTTTTCTCATCTCCCTCCTAGAAAGAGTTAAGTTAATCAGAAAGTTATGTCTACCCCAAAAATGGTTCCATTAAAAACTACAACTTGTCCCGCAAAAAACAAGCCCTCATAAAGCCATATAGACGGAAAAATAAAAAAGTTATAGCTCTTGGAACGTGACGATGAAAAAGAAGAAAAACGCTTCGTCAGTAAGGCCCAAAACAGGCTGGTCACTAAGGGGTTGAAGAGGACCTGTCACCACAAAATGCAGTGCAATCTGCAGGCACCATGTTACAGAGCAAGAGGAGCTGGAAAGATTTTTCCGTTTTTCCGTTCCGTTCAAAGATCGAACATGTCCTGTTATTGTCCGCATAACCCACAAAGATAGTATTGTTCTATCAGGGGCCAGCGGTTCCGTTCCGCAAAAAAAAGGAATGCACACGGATGTCATCTGTATTTTTTGCGGACCGCAAAATACTGAAAAAGCTGTATGGTTGTGTGCAAAAGGCCTTAGTCCTCCTGACTTCAATTCTACACAGGGAAGGCGTTATCAGTAATTGATAGCATTATGTGTATAACTGTGTACAGAGTTAGCTGTCAGTCACTGATAACTGTACATGAAGGGAAGTCTTAAAGAGGACCTGTCATTCCTGATATATCTGTTTTAATAGCTTCATGCATTCCCCATGTAATAACAATTCTGGAGCATCTATTCTTATGGCTGTATGTTGTGCCATTCCTTTATTTTTTCTACTAGAAGTTATTAATGAATTGCCAGCAGTCTGTAGTAAGGGTTCAGAGGGGTATTAACCAGTTGGGGGGAGGTGTCCCTGCAGTCTGACTCTGTCCAATCAGTGCTGCCATTGTCAGACTGTGCAGGGACACACCCCAACTGGTAACACCCCTCTGTACCCTTACTGCAGACTGCTAGCAATTTATTCATACCTTCTAGCAGGAATGGTACAACATGGACCCATAAGGGTAGATGCTCTAGAATTGTTATTACATGGGGAATGCTGGTAGCTATTAGAACAGACATGCAAGGAGCTGTGAAATGTCCTCTTCAAGTTAAGAAAAAACAGATACAAATGAATAAATTAGTAATAAGTTTTACTAAATCTTTTCTCGCAAAACTATAGTCAGTCTGCTCATCTTCTTCTGTTCTGTAACATGCTGCCTGCGGATTGCGTTTAATTTTGTGGCGCAGACGCCATTGCCACTGAGTGTCTGCTGTGGAAAAAGCAGGTCCCTGGAGGGCGAGTCCATGATTGGCAATAACAATGAACAAGGATTTTTAACCGCTTAAATGTCAATTGTCACGACATCTGAGAGGTCAATTTCCAGGAGTGCTGTGCTCCTGGTAACAGAACTGTTCCCCCATGACTAGATTGTGGGAGCTGTTTGGTTGCTATTGCAGCCTCTGGCCTTCTGAAGGCTCCGAGATCCAATGAAAAAATGTGTTTTTTTCCCCCAAGCTTTTTGTTTATAAAATTGCCTGAAAAAACATAAAACTATGGAGAGATTTTATTTATTTATTTATTTATTTTCCCCAAGCTTCCAAGTCGCATGCAAAAAAAAACAAAAAAAAAAAAAACCCTCTTACGGCTATGTGAATGGAAAAAAAAGTTATGTCTCTTGGGGGGGGAAGAATTTATTTTTTTTTAAAAGTGGTTAAATCCTCCCTGTACACATGCATGGCACTGGGCCAGTCTTTAAAGGGGGTGCTTCTATTATGCAACGTCATGACACTGGGGGCATCAGTTCCTTTCAGTGCAGAGAGAGTGTCATTCTAATGGATGAGACGAGTAAATTATATATTTTTTTCTTCTTCCCCCTGAAAGGCACTTTAACCTATTTTTAACGGCTGTTAGATTGGTATACTTCTGTCTACGCAGCCGTTATAAAACGGGCCCATTGACTTCAATGGGGTCCGTCTGGCTGTGTAAAAAAAAAAAAACAGCCATGTAAATATCCCCATAGACTTTGGTTCTAAAAACGGGCGCGTGACTGCTGTTGCACAGCAGTTTTTCACTGTTGCATGAATGTAGCCTTAGATTTCTCTTTTGTTCATTGACTTAGAATTTTGTTAATTGATATAAGTAATCTATTAACACTTCTATTTTTGAAAACATAGTACTGTATGCACAGTACTGTATACCTCCAATGCAGGCTCCTAATGTTATGTGATCAGAGCCTAAAGCTGGCCATACACATTAGATCTATGTTTGTCAAACTCACCGATTATCTAATGCAGGCATCCTCAAACTGCGGCCCTCCAGCTGTTGTAAAACTACAACTCCCACAATGCCCTGCTGTAGGCTGATACCTGTAGGCTGTTCAGGCATGCTGGGAGTTTTAGTTTAGTAACAGCTGGAGGGCCGCAGTTTGAGGATGCCTGATCTAATGTGTATGGAGCCTCCTGACTTGCTCCCTACGGCTGACGTTGGAGGAGAAAAGGATCAGGCACATTGGAATTCAGTTGCCTGATCCTTTTGTTCTCAGGAGATAATTTGCTGCCAGAGGTGTCTGGCAATGACTTTCTCCCCTCCACTCACTACATATGCATGATATGCATGCTCAGATAATGAATGGGAGAGATAGCGGTTTGCTGCAAGTGTTGGGCCAACAGTTACCTCTTGTCTGAACCAGGGCTGTGGAGTCAGAGGCAATTTTGGGTACCTGGAGTCGGAGTCGGCAAAAATGAACGGACTCAGACTCCGACTCCTACTAAATTTAAATTGGAATAAAAAAAAAAAAGCAACTTTAAGTGTGCCAATTCACAAAAAGTTATAATTAATTACTTCTCTACTGTAAGAATAAAGGCCAATGCATGCAGTGTGTCAAGTTACCGCAAAACGAACACGTTAAGTGACCATGAAGAAGCATGCTTTTCATGTGCTTCACTATATGGCACGCAACGCAGTTAAGGAGCGGCAATACTTATACTTTCCATTGTGTTGTGTTCCGCTGTTACAGGGACCGCAACGCCCATGGTTAACCTAGCCTCTCACTGATAACTGATTAAGTAAATATGTTTTTTGCAGGACTAGAGACACTTGTATAAGTGAAGGGAATGGATAGTCAATAGCTTAAGACTGAAACTGTAAACCATTTGAAAAACTGCTGTCATTCAGCTAAGGCTATAAAAACTTGTAAACTCAGATTGTTAGCTTAAACTTCAAACATGACTTTGGGATTCTCCTAGGGAAATCATGTTTTAAAATAAATGCCCCTTCCCCTGCCCCGTCCTGGATCCCCCCACTGCCCTATCTTCAGCAGAAGATCAGCACACAAAGGAGAAGGTAGCAGCTTCCTAGCCAGAGGAGTCTGAGTCAGAAGTACCAAAAACGGAGGAGTCGGAACATTTATCTACCGACTCCACAGCCTTGGTCTGAACAGTCCCATGTGCAGCAAGCTGACGTACACTGTGTCTTCTGATATCTTTTTATCATACTGTAGCATTAACTTTTTCAGCACTTAGTGCTACAGTATCTCTCTTGTGGGATCAGACCAGACTGGCTAGCCTTCACTCCCCAAAGACATCCAAAAATTTTAGGCACCCATGACACTGTCGCCAGTTATACATCCTTGGACAACTTTTGGTAGGCACTAACCACTGCATACTGGGAATACACCAACACCACAAGCCATCACAGTTTTGCCAAAGTTGCTCAGATACTGCTTCATATAACCACTGTGGCAATTTTTATTAAATAACTTATGTTTCTACAGCTTACCACCAGGGGGCAACAAAGTACAGTATAAGGTTTCTGTTTTTGTACCTGCATGTTAAGCTTTATTCACACCACCTTTTAGCCATAATGAGACAGACTATAAATTATATGGCTTATAATATAAATAAATATATAGTACATAAAAAAAACAGGTCTTTAGTTAAAATTTTTTAATGCAACCCCTATAATATAAAATAGAAGTAAAACATTCCCTAAAGTAATGTTTGTGAATGTTGTCCTCTCCCCTGTGCTGTGATTGTCACATATTCCCACATTTAAAAAAAAAAAGACCTACAGGATGGCAGGTATTTTAGATGTAGTGCAAAGGGAGCTTTATGGGAGCTGTTACTTCATATGCCTGATACAGGTGTTCATAAAGTAACACTGACTGTAATTACCATGGAACAATATTAGACATCTGCAGGGAGGGAAATACTTCATATCACTGTATATTCTACTATGATATTTGACAGAGAGATCTGAACATGAAGGATGTGTTTGTTCACCAGACACCCTATCTAACAGGATTTGTTTCTTTTCTTAATCTGTGTTGTACAGACTAAAGTAAATCCTCCATCCAAGTGATGTAACGCTATAATCAGTTTACACCCATTATAAAGAAATGTATTAGGGCTCATGCACACGAACATATTTTTTGTCCATGTCCATTCCGTTTTTTGCAGCTTGTATGCAGAACCATTTATTTTAATAGGGCCACAAGTCCGTTCAGCAAAAAAATAGAACATGTTGTCTTCTTGTCCGTTTAGCGGACAAGGACAGGCATTGTTGCAACGGATGCGCGAAAAAAAACGATGCAACAAGGACATCACACGGATCGTGTGCATGAGCCCTTAGAGGCTTAGTTGCCAATGTTCCTTTACATCAGTTATGATAAATCTCCCCCATAGGCATTTCACTTTTGATCACCTACCTTACTTTATTGGCTACTTCACATTAACATTTCCCTGTTCTTATGATTCGACCGTAGGCCTCATTTACCTTGCAAGGTCTGAAACCACACAGACTGCAAATCAAGCCGTATAAAAATGAACACGGTAGGCGAGACGGTAGAACAGAAAAGCATGTCTCGAGACTTCACTGGATACTGGAGTCTGTTAGGCTACTTTCACACTCGCGTTTTGGCTTTCCGTTTTGAGATTAGTTATAGGCTCTCGCAAGCGATACAAAACGGATCAGTTTTGCCCTAATGCATTCTGAACGGAAAAGGATCAGTTTGCCTCCGATCAGTCACCATTCCGCTCTAGAGGCGGACACCAAAACACTGCCTGCAGCGTTTTGCTGTCCGCTTGACGAAACTGAGCCAAACGGATCCGTCCCAGCACACAATGTAAGTCAATGGGGACGGATCAGGTTTCTATGGCACAATCTGGCACAATAGAAAACTGATCCGTCTCCCATTGACTTTTAATGGAGTTTATGACGGATCTGTCTTGGCCATGTTACAGATGATACAAATGGATCCGTTCATGACGAATGCATGCAGTTGTATTATTGTAACTGATGCGTTTTTGCAGATCCATGACGGACCCGCCCAAAACACGAGTATGAAAGTAGCCTTACAGTTATCATTTTAGTCAGTTATGGAAAAGGTGAGCAGCTGGTGCCAGTCCAGTCCACTTTCAATGCCTTGGAGAAATATAAGTGACCACTTCCCTAAAAAGACCAAAGTTTGTGTTGTAGCTTCAGATATGTGGCAAGCTTGTGGTTGATGTTGTGGGTTTCCTTTTAAAACATGATCACAGAGTGTACCATTTGAATGAAGGACTTTTCTTTTTTGCTCAGCATTTGGCACAATTTCTTGATACTTGCAATGTGGCACATTATGCTTGATGGTTACAGTTTACTTTGTTGAGGTAAAATATAAGTGGCAGTTACAGTTTACAGTAAATTGTTCTATATGCTTGATTATAATACACCCTAGAGCGCACAGTTATGCTTGCTGGATGCTGATTACCCTTGATGGCAAGGAACACTTTGTGAAATATAGCCTCCGCAATCTTTCACACACATATATCTACAGTATAATCAATCTGAACTAGTCAATGTCAAGTTCACAGAGACTACAGGTTATGTTATCTTTACTATGACCACTCAGCACAAATAAAGTAGATTGTCACGGCCATGGCTATGACCGTGACTCCTGAACCGCATGCGGTTGTCAGCGGTTTTCATTGGTGTTCAATCACAGGTGAGGGCTGTGGTATTGGCCTCACCTGTGGTTGCCGCTGGCAACAGTATGTATGTGGCAGCGTAGCGGCTGAGCTGTGCCATGCAGCTCGCTACGCTGCGCATGCGGTTTTGTGTGTGATGTGTGGATGTGTGCACTGTGTTTTATGTTATTGTGTGCACGTTCCCTTAAGTGGGGTTTTCTCCTTCCTGGTGTTGGAAGGGTTAATCCCCTTCCTAGTGTGTGTGATCACTGGGTGTGTCCGACTGTGGGGGGTGTGGCTTCTTGGCCTATAAAGCCTCACTGCTTTTGCAGGCCTTGAGGTTGCTTTCAGCCATGCTTAGCTGAGAGCAGCCTCATGTATTTATTACCTGCCAGTAAGAGCCACCCCTGTGGTCATAAACCTTTAATGTCATAACCATAATGTCGCTTTAAGTTATTTCTAGTGATGTGTGATGTCCGTGTGATGTTTTATATGTGATTTTGTGCAGCTATGGATCTGGGTCCCTGTGTGGGGGATGCGCTTGTGATCTGCACCCTGCTAACACAGGGATCCAGTCAGCAAGGCTGTGGCAGGTAGGTGAACTCTTTGTTCACCTGCCATATCCATAGAGCTGTTTTATGTCTCCCCTTTTCCTGCAGCTTGGCCGTTGAGACTCCTGCTCCTCCGGGTCTAGGGAGGAGTGGGGCTTGTCTTACTCAGCTCCTAGGGTGAGGGGTCATCTTGAGGGCTAGCAGGGACTTTTAGGTTCCGGAGCATGGGCCCTCCTACATCAAGGTTGGCTCATGTAGCTAGGAGCCAGGGTCAGGTTAGGGATGCGTTTAGGAGGAGGTGACCTGCTCCCTAATCCTGTCTTCATGGCCAAGCAGCCGTAACATCACCGGGCTCCACACGGCTGAGGATTTCCCCCATCCTCAGCCGTGACATAGATAGCACACTTCTAAGTTCACTTCCTTTTCAAGAGTGGGGCTCACTCTCTTCATCCACCTTTATTCCTGAGAGCCTTATGTGAGCCAACCTCTATGCCTCTGTTCAGGTCTTCAAACCACAGACGAACCATTCAGGTCACTTCATGGGCCTCAGGGAAGCCAATATCAAACTACACAGTGGTCATTAGTCCTTCCCAGGCTGACGTCTCACAGGCCCAGTGATAGCCTCCCCAGAGTTGAGACCTTCTGCAACTCAAATTATGTTTACTCCCTGCTATCTAAATGAATCCTAAGGGCAAGACACTAGAACTAAGCTGCAAAAACCAGCAGGCAGCTGCTGCCAAGGCCAATAAGAAATGGGTTGCATCAGAAGGGGCATAGATGCCCGTGGATAAGAACATAGTCCTACCACTTTACAAATCGCTAGTCAGACAACACATGGAGTACTGTGTACAGTTCTGGGCTCCTGTGAACAAGGCAGACATAGCAGAGCTGGAGAGGGTCCAGAGGAGGGCAACAAAAGTAATAACTGGAATGTGGCAACTACAGTGCAGAGATCTATCCATCATCTATTTATCCCCAGGGCTCTGACTGTGACGAGGGGGACATTTTCTGCGTCTGGAGGAAAGAAGGTTTGTACACAAATAGAAAAGATTCTTTAACGTAAGAGCAGTGAGACTATGGAACTCTCTGCCTGTAGGAGGTGGTGATGGTGAGTACAATAAAGGAATTCAAGAGGGGCCTGGATGTATTTCTGGAGCGTAATAATATTACAGGCTATAGCTACTAGAGAGGGGTTGTTGATCCAGGGAGTTATTCTGATTGCCTGATTGGAGTCGGGAAGGAATTTTTTTCCCCTTAAGTGGGGAAAATTGGCTTCTACCTCACAGGTTTTTTTTTTGCCTTCCTCTGGATCAACTTGCAGGATAACAGGCCGAACTGGATGGACAAATGTCTTTTTTCGGCCTTATGTACTATGTTACTATGTAACTGAGCAGCAAGCATTGAGACTTCATTGAATTCTGGAGTCTGAGTCACAATTTTGGTAAATCATGTGGAAAGTTGAGCAGCTGGTGCCAGTCCACTCCATTAAGTGAGGCTTTCACTAGAAGACCAAAGCTTGTGCTGAAACATCAGATTTATGGTAAGCTTCTAAGAAGTGGTTCAAGTGGTAGGTTTCCCTTTGAAAACATGATCAGAGAAAGTACTGATTGAACAAGAAGATTTTTTATCGCACTGCATTGGCACAAATTTTAGATGGTTGCAAACATGTTAAAGAAACATGCCAGGATTTTTTTCCTTGCATATAGTGCAAAATAGGCCATTATTAAAGAATAAGATAGAGGCTCTTGTGTATTGCCTTGTGTATACCTGTTTTTTATATATGTAATTTGTGGGTTGTGAGCCATCTTATCTGCTTCTTCCATCAGATATGATTTTCCTATCATGCCTGGCTTTGCAGAGACAGAGGGAGCAGAATCTGACCACACTGCACTGCTCTGTGTCCTCTGAGGGAAGCCATGACAGGTCAGTGACACAGAGCTGTTGTCCTCTCACCCCTATCAGCTCTTACATGCAGGAGGTAGGACCAGCTTCATCCCATAAAACTACACTGGAGAGACAGCACACACAGATAGTACAGACAGCGGTGTGAGTCAGGAGATTTATATAACTGCAGCTAATTACTGTATACACTTACCTACTATAACTGCACTCCTAGTCCTTTATATAAAGGAGACATTATATCTTCAACAGAATACAGAGATATGCAAAGGAACGGAGAGGGGAGGGGCCTGAAAGCTGCCAGGAGGTATTTGAATGGTGATGTCATCTTGCAGTTCACAGGAAGTCAGCTTCAGGGGAGAGACCGAGTTCCTGTTTACACATTAAATCAAGGAGTCAGACTTGAGATCACATGACCAGGTTCCCATAATAAAAAGGTTTAACATGTAGGGATGCAACTCAGTTAGGGGGCATTCACACGACCATATTGTTTTGCAGTCCACAAATCACAGATCCACAAAATATGGATGCGGCCTGTGGGCATCCTGCACTTTTTGCAGGCCCCATTGAAAAAATGCCTATTCTTGACTGCAAAATGGACAAGAATAGGACATGTTCTATAATTTGTGGCTTGGCAACACAGATGCGGACAACACATGGATGTCTTTTTTTGCGGCCCCATAGAAATTAATTGATACATGTGTGGTTATGTGAATATCCACTTAGGGTGAGACAAATTACACAGCTTAGAATACTGGTGTAAGTTAGTAAAGTATGTAAAATAAAAAAAATAAAAAAACTGGAGTCCTTTTTTAAAGGGGCTTTGTCACTCCAGTAAAAAGCATTTATTAGGTAGAGAAAGTTAGTACAAGTCACTTACTAATGTACTGTTATTATCCTTATTGCTTCCTTAGCTGGCTGGATTAATTTTTCCATCACATTATACGTTGCTCGTTTCCATGGTTACGACCACCCTGCAATCCAGCAGCGGTGGTCGTGCTTGCATACTATAAAAAAGCATGCAAAAAAACAACACAGAATAGTTCCAATACTGGTTAGATACTCTACATAAATTCCTGTAGTTTATCAAAGAAGTCACAGAAAGCTAGGAATAAAACATAACTTTTAATCGCCAAATTAATATTGAATCACCTTATATTCCTCTAAAAAAAATAGCTGACATAAATCATAGTGGACCAAATTATAACAAAAAATCCAAAAATACAAAGAGGGGAGAGTGGGGTTATTGGAAACTAGGGAGAAATGTCCCTAACAAGTCCTAGCTAGTACCTCAACCCACAGGAATACCCTAATGGTGGGTGGCCTGTGGTCTCGTGCCTGCCCTGCCCTCACCCTCTCATTGCCCTAGACATTCCCTCACTTGGGAGTGTCTAGGGCAATGAGAGGGTGAGGCAGGGCAGGCACGGGTCCACAGGCCACCCACCATTAGGGTATTCCTGTGGGTTGAGGTACTAGCTAGGGACTTGTTAGGGAAATTTCTCCCTAGTTTACAATAACCCCACTCTCCCCTGTTTGTATTTTTGGATTTTTTGTTATAATTTGGTCCACTATGATTTATGTCGGCTATTTTTAGAGGAATATGAAGTGATTCAATATAAATTTGGCGATTATAAAAAAAAAAAAGCACCAGCCTATGTGAGCTCCCACGGTCCAGGCCACCAGAGAGGATGGCATTTTCTCCTATATTGTGCAAGCACTGATGGATTGTAGGGTGGTCGGAATCATGGAAACAAGCAGTGTATAATTTGATAAAAAAATGAATCCAGCCAGCAAAGGAAGCAATATGGACAATCACAATACATTAGTAAGTGCCCTGTATTTAACTTTCCTCTACATGATAAATGCCACTTGCTGACGTGACAAGACCCCTTTAAGTAGCATATTATGTGTTTTTTTTTTTATAAGGCACAATATAAGTGGCGGTTACAGTTCACAGTAAATTATACTATATGCTTGGTTTAAATACAGTTACGGAGACAGTTACGCTTGTTGGTTGCTGATCTCACTTGTTGGCAAGGAACTAAACTTGCAGCATGCTCTAGGTGTGGTGATTTTTCATTCTCTGTCCCAGAGACAGCCATTGTTGTTTTTGCCCCTGTTAAAAAAAAAAAAGTAAGTGGCAGCGTGTGCTGTTTTTAATGGCTTTTTTGCATGGCGTTTTTTGTAACAATGCATTTCCACCAACTGGGCTACAGAGGAAGAGCAATTCAGCCTTTTTTAAAGACTTGATTTGGCCAAAAAAATACGCAGCACAAAACTGTTGGTGGCACCATTAGACTGCCTGGTCTAAGTTCACGCTGTCTAAATATTATACAGCATTATTATGTATCCTGTAGCAGACATATACTCCATACTATTGCAAAGTTAACTTTGAACAGATTTCTTATAACATCATAGAGCCACAAGCATGGGCAATCTGTACAAAGGTTGCTGGGTTAATGAGGATAACATCCAGACAGAATATGTCCTAATATCTTATTTGCACAGTGGCTGGACCGGGTGTAGCTATTAACAAATAGATTAACAAATCATGGAAATGTGACCTGAGGCTGGTGTCACACAAATTTTTGTGGCAGTTTTTGTGATATTTTTTTATTTTTTTAACAAAGCTAGAAATGGTGGATGGAAATGACCAATACAAAAGAAGGACTTGTCCTTCCTGCCACATCCACTTCCTGCCAAAACCACTTCTGGTTTTAGCTGAAACACTACATCAAAAACTGCCACAAAAATGTGTGTCACCATCCTAAATGTATTATCCATCTATTGTGCCTGTTATAATACATTTGAAAGCTTAATATTCACATTGTTTGGTGTAGATTTAATCTGTGTCGAATGTAAATTCACCATGTATTTTAACTCTGTCTAATTATTTTTTTTTGCTTTTAGTTGAAATTTTTCACTGCAAAATTTACAAACTACTATAAAATATAGAAATCTTGGACTTTAACAGCCTCCTCTTTGAATATATGTTCTGCAGCTAAAGCTACCAAATGGCCTAGAAGCAGGCAGGACTGTACTTTCAAGCATCAAGCAAACAAAACAAAAAAAAAAAGCAACCAAACTTATTGAAATTCAGAAGTGTTCGTTATGGAGCTCAAACTTTCACACACATTTCCACACTGCATAGATTGTATTTGTGAACCTTTCACTGCCAAAGGGGTTACTTGAGAGCCAGGCGGGAATTAGTATGCAATGAATTGCTACAGAAATGCCTCTATACAAGTAACTATGAATAAAGTCTCATAAGAAGAAAGGGAGAATTTCCATCTCAATGGCCAGTTTCTACAACATACATCTGCAGACATTGCAGAAATGTGGCACCTCTTTATATTTTTGCTTGGTGCACTTCAATATTGAAAAAGTTAAATGAAATGAAATGCCTTTTTTTTTCTAGTATAAATGAAATTTAGTGTGGAGCAAATCGAAGCATCCAAAGTGGAATTCGATCTGAGGTTTAGGAAAAATTTGATTAATCTGTTAGTTTATACATAGAATTACAGCGCCTCAATATTAAAGGACAGTCTAATATATCGCCGTGTTTATCCTGTTCAACTGCTGCCATAATCCCTGTTGATCTGTTAATTTATATATAGATTTACTGTGCCTAAGTATTAAAGGGTGGTCTAATATATCGCCGCGTGCATCTTGTTGAACTGCTGCCACATTCTTAGTTAATCTGTTACATTACAAATACAGTTATTGTACACTATGGCCAACAGACAGTGGCATGGGTCCTCCAAAGGAACAGGCAGTGGCAAATATTTGCAGCAGATGAAGGGGTAATGGTAGCAGCAGCTGCAGCAACAGGCCAGAGCTGCTGCTGTCATCCAGCGGACCAACATTCCAGCTGAATTGGTGGGTTTCTCTGACACCACGCTTAGTTGGCATGGCCCATGAACTGCCTCTGTGCCTCCACCTTCCTGAACCTGCCTCTTGCTTTTGCTGCTCCTTCTGCCAAGTAATGTATGCTGCCGGCTCTGCTCCGCTTTTCAGCGAGGATGAGCTTTGTGCGGACAGCTAGCAGGTACAGGCCAGCCGAGAATTGGGGGAGAGGTCCGCTGCAGACTTCTCTAGGCATGCAACTGCCGATGATGAAAATCGCGTGGGAGGAAATGTTGCTTGAGGTCAGGGACGTGCACATGAGACAGGACAGGGTGACACAAGTGATGACCAAACAGATGTAGATGATGATGTAGCTGATCATACGAGGTAAACGAGTGAGGAAGGGGCATCGTCATCATCAGGGGGTGAGGGTGGCAGCATGCCTGTGAGACAGCAGGGTGGAAGCAGTAGGAGATCTGCAGCCAAACGCAGTAGGGGTACACCGTCTGCTACTCGTGAGACAACCTGTGAGGAACACACTAGCAGTGCACGGGTTCAGGCAGTGGTGGAGGGAAATGCCATACTCTGCAGTGTGGGAATTTTGCACAACACATGGAACGTCACCATAAAGTGGCATGGGAAAACCGTGCTACTCATTTAGTCTTACAACCTGATGCAGAAATCGCTGCATCTCCCACCGGCCCACACACCCTCTCCAGCAATCAGGGCTCGATAACATCAGTAGAAGGAAACTGTCGCTCCTTCCCATCGACCCAATGTTGTCTATTGCTCCAGATGCTCCTACTCCTCGTCACTTGTTTCGACAGCAATCGATCACTAAGGCGATTGCAAAAAGGCAACATTATGCATGCTGTCATCCAACGGAGCAGAAGCTGAACATGCACCTGGCCAAGTTGCTGGTACTACAGTTGCTCCTTTTCCATGTAGTTGACTCTGCAAATTTCAGAGAACTGATGGCTTGTGCCCACCCAAGGTGGAGATTCCCAAGCCACCATTACTTTTCTAAAAAATCTGTACCAGCCCTGCCCACGTACATTGAGCAGAAGTAGGGTAGTCCTTGGGTGTCTGGTGTCTAGTGGAGTTCACATCAGTGCTGACTTTTGGTGTATCTATTGTTCACAGCCCACTGGGTAAATGTCGTTCCGGACCAGGCACACCAGCAACTTGGCCATGTAATGCTGGGATTTCTGTGCCAATGTCCTCCTCATCCTCCACCTTGCCCTCTCCCTCCCCACTAGGCACAGTTCACAATGGTCCTTCAGCCTATCACCTATGCAAAGCTAGTCATTATCACGCGGTTCTGCACCTGGTCAGCCTTGCTGAAATGAGCCACGCTGAGGAGGAACTGCTCCACAAGATCTCAACAAATGGAGAAAAGAAACCCTGGTTACTGATAGTGTTCATCACAAATATTCTAATCGCAAATTTTTATCACGAATATCGGCACTTCGAAAATTTGCGAAGAAGTAGAATATAGTGCTATATATTCGTAATCGCGAATATTCAAGATTTATTTTATTTTATCAGTAACCTCCCTTCTTGCTTGAGGACCAATGAGAAGGCTTCAATATCTTTGTCAGAGCTTACCAACATCCCTAGCAACCAATAGGAAAGTTGCCTACCCCTTTACTATATAAGAAACTCCCCAGCAGCCATTTTCTGCAGTTTTTTTGCAGTTCTGAGAGAGAGAGAGCAGTGTTATTGCTGTGCTCTGTGCTTTCATCTGGATCCTATTACTTATCCAGTTACATTAGATAGTTAACTTATATATACTGTATAGTGTAGCTGATAGGTTCCAGTGCAGGATGTTAGGTAGTGTGATAGGAATTACTGTTTCTCTGCTGTCCATACATATATGCTACAGACATAGTGCTGTGATGTCACAACAATACTTAGTGCACCAATCATTCATTTCTAAAGATAATTTGTTTTCCCTTAGTCCTAACAGCAGCACAGATGAGGTTAACTACCCCCTGTGGACTGGTAGGACCGGCAGAATTTTAATGAGCCCAAGAACCAATAACAAAGCTTTACACCCCTACAAAAGGAGGGAACACCCCCCAGCCCACTGTGTCTATAGCAAGAATAACTTACTAGGGTGGGAAATTTGTGTGCTGCTGTTAGGACTAAGGGAAAAAAAATTATCGTTAGAAATTAACGATTCCCTTACGTCCTACCAGCAGCACAGATGGGGAGATAGCAAGAAGAAACCCTAGGGAGGGCCCTCATGCCTGGCAGAGCTAAGAATAGCCTGCCCAAAGGCCGAAAACTCCGCTACCCTGGCGTCTAGTCTGTAGTGGGAGATGAACGTGGATTCAGAGCTCCAGGAGGCAGCTCTACAAATCATCTCCAGAGGAAGGAGACTTCTTTCAGCAAAGGAAGTAGAGATGGCCCTTGTGGAATGGGCCTTTACAAACTCTGGAGGATCCAAAGCCTGAGAAACAAAAGATTCTCTAATGGCCTCCTTTATCCAGTGACAAATCGACGCCTTGGACGCCTTGCGGCCTTTGGACTTATCGGCAAACAGGATGAAGAGATTCTCATCTATCCTGAACTCCTTGGATCTATCCACATAGATCTGGAGGCATCTCGAGATATCCAATGGATGCTTGACAGGATGCCTGGAGGAGGTAGAAGGAGAAAATAAAACTGGCAAAGAAATCACCTGATTTATGTTCTGAAATGAAGGGACCTTAGGCCTGAAATATGGAAGGAATCTCAGGAGAACCCGGTCTTGAAGAAAGATGGTATAGGGTTCTGAGGCCGAGAAGGCTTGAAGCTCTGAGATTCTCTTGGCCGAGGTTACCGCCAGAAAGAAGACCGACTTCAGAGTCACGAACTTTAAATCCACCTCCTCCAGAGGCTCAAAGGGGGGAGATGCTAAACCCCTGAGCACGACTGATAAGTCCCACTGAGGGATGGGTCTCAGTACTGTAGGCTTCAATCTTTCGGCTCCTTTAAGGAAGCGTTTGATGAGCGGGTCCCGAGAATAGGGTCTGTTGAGACAGGCCGAGATGGCAGAAATCTGGACCCTCAGAGTAGATGGAGCAAGGCCTCTGTCTAGGCCGTCCTGTAGGAATTGAAGTATCGTAGAGAGGGGCGGATCTGCAGACGCCACCTGGTTTGAAGCACACCATGACGAGAAGATTCTCATGATTCTGGAGTAAGCCTTCTTAGTAGATTCTGCTCTTGAATGTGACAACGTTCTCAGGACAGACTCTGAAAGCCCTTCTATTCTGGGAAGGGACTGATCAGCCTCCAGGCTGTCAGGTTGAACCTGTGCAGATCTGACAAGAGGTGAGTGTCCCATGACACCAAGGTCTGCCGTGGGGGGAGCCTCCAATAATGTCCCCGACTCATCTGAATGATCTGGGTAAACCAGGATCTCTTGGGCCAAAACGGTATGATGGCTATTACCGAGGTCTGATCCTGACGAATTTTCATCAATACCCTCGGTATCATGGAAAAGGGAGGGAAGATGTAAGCCAGCCTGAACCTCCACGGTATCGACAGAGCATCTATTGCCAGGCGGTTGTCCTCCCTGTAAAGGGAGCAGAACCTCTCCATCTTGGCATTGAACCTCGTTGCCATGAGATCTACCTCTGGTAAACCCCACATGAGGATTATCAGCCTGAATATCTCCGGATGCAGGGACCATTCCATTGTCGGCAGACCGCGACTCAGACGATCCGCAATTATATTGCAGGAACCACTGATGTGGATGGCAGACAGGTGGGAAAGGTTCAACTCTGCCCACCGAAGAATTAACCCCGATCTCTGAAAGGAGTGGTAGAGATCTTGTGCCTCCCTGCTTGTTGATGTACAGGACTGCAGTCATGTTGTCTGACTGTACTCTCACTGCTAAGCCCCGGATTCGGGGGGCAAAGTGAAGGAGGGCTAGCCGGATGGCTCGAATCTCGCAGAGATTGGAGGAAAGTAGCCGCTCCTGAGGAGACCAAGTCCCTTGGACAGGGGAACCGTCTAGGTGAGCGCCCCAGCCTACTTGGGACGCATCCGTAGTCAATATGACCCAGGATGGGCTGGGTTATAGACTTCTCCTCCGGATATGGAGCCACCATCTCAGGGAGGTTTGAGTCTGACAAGACAGGGAATACAGGGAATTTAGCCCGGCGGGGCTGCCATCCCATTTGGTAAGGACCTCCGATTGTAAAGGGCGGAGGTGCCACAAAGCCCAAGGGACTGCCTCCGCAGCCGCTGACATGAGCCCCAACATCTTCATGAGAGTCCTGATGGAAACTCGACGAGGAACAGATAGGAACCTTGCCAGGTCCAGAATCCGAGTTCTTCTTTCTGGAGTCAACTGGAGGGACATCCCAACGGAGTCTACTATGAAGCCAAGGTAGGTTACTGAAGTCGACGGGCTCACGTTCGACTTCTGCCAGTTGATGATCCACCCTAGGCGGAGCAGAAAAGAGATAGCCACATGAAGATGGTGGGTAAGAACTGGAACCGAGGAGGCTTTTAGGAGCCAATCGTCCAGGTAAGGAATTATGGTCAGCCCTTGAAGCCTCAGAGCTGCCACCACCGAAACCACCACCTTGGTGAAGGTGATAGGAGCAGAGGAAAACCCGAAGGGTAAGGCAACAAATTGAAGGTGCCTGAGGAGCCCCGAGACCTGGACCACGATCCTGAGATACCTCTGGGAACAGGATGTATGGGGATGTGAAGATAGGGATCCTTGAGGTCCAGGGTAGCCATCACGCCTCCAGGATTGAGAACGTGGATCACTGACCTGATAGTTTCCATGCAAAACTTTGCCTTCCTTATAAATCGATTGAAAAATCTCAAATCGATAATCATCCGGAGGTCTCCGGATTTCTTGGGAACTAAAAAAACCGGAGAATAGATCCCTAAGCCCCGCTCTCCTGCCGGAACCTCCTTCAGAGCGCCCTTGAGGATATAGTCCTGGATATAGGCCTCCAGAATTGCCTGCCTGGCGGGCAGTAGGCGCTGGTTGATGACAAATCTGTCCGGAGGAGGCGACTTGAGGTTTATTAAGTAGCCCTCGGAAATGACCTCTAGGACCCAAGGGTCCGGAATCTCCTGAGCCCAGACATCCTTGAACTGGGCGAGACGCCCCCCGACGGGCACAAGGGGATAAGGAATAGGAAAATCTTCCGGAAGGATGGCAGGAGTAGCGGGGGTTAACCAAGAGCCTGCGAGAGGCCCATAGTCATTAGGGCTTAGCTCTTTGAAAATTTTCGTTGCGCGCCCCAGTCTCTACGCGATCTAGTTTGCGCTTGTTCGACGGATCTACCGCCGCGCTCTTGTCTGCCCCATCCCCGAAAGGGCTGCTGGGGAAGACTTTTCCCCTTCTTATCGGAAAGATCCTCCATAATCTTGTCCAATTGTGAGCCGAACAAGCGGTCAGATTCAAAGGGGAGACCGCACAAATTATATTTCGATGCGTTATCCGCGACCCATGTTTGAGCCATAAGGGCCTGCGGGCTGCAGAGACCAGGGCCATGGACTTAGCTGCCAATTTTAGCTGTAACTGTGCCGTGTCGCACAGAAAGTCCGTCGCCAGATTGATGGTCTTAAATGCGGCCAGGATGTCATCCCGGGACACCCTCTGGTCCACATCCGTCTGGATTTGATTTAGGCGGGACCCGAGGAAGGAAGAAACTTCCGTAGCCGCCATAGCGGTCGAAGCAGAGGCTGCAGCGGCTGAGTATCCTCTTCTTAACATGCACTCTGCCCTCCTATCAAGGGGGTCTTGCAGACTAGACCCATCGTCTGCTGGCACCAGAGTGCGTCTGGACAGTTTGGCTATGGCCATGTCCACCTTGGGAATGGAACCCCATGATTCCACCAAGGAGTTTGCCATGGGAAACATGGTCCTGAATTTCTTAGTCAGGACCGGACCTTTCTCAGGTTTTTTCCTTTCCAACTGCATAACGGAAAGAAGGGTCTCATCCGCCTTGAAGACAACACGCTGTGCCCGACCGGCGGGATCGGAGGACTCCCCGGTGTCAACATCATGGTCCCCCGACCTGATGGACTTTAGCAATTTCTGAGTTTTCTATGGTGGAAAAAAGCATGATGTTAACTCCTCCTCGTCAGAAGATGAGGAGACCAAAGAAATTGCGGCGGGTCTTTCCACAGGCGCGGAGGTATCCATGGGAGCTTGAGTAGCGGCAGGAAGCCTCTCGTCCAGCAGATTAACCACGCCCTTGATGGAATCATCCACATATCCCTTGACCCACTGGTACATTTCCTGCATGGTGGGTCCGTGGCCGACTGGGATCTACGGCAAGCCTCGCACCTCGAAAAGGGGCAATTGTCATCCAGCAGCGTACTGCAGTCAAAGCAGGCCAGATGCTTCCTCTTTGAGACCGATTTACGGGTCTCCGGGTCCTTAGGGGAAGCCATCACTGCAAAGAAAAAATAATTAATAATTCTGACAATTTGACAACCATCAGGAGAAAAGGGCATAGCAGAGGCCCACCGAAGTAGTGCAGCAGAAAAAACTGCAATGCAAATATCAGAAGAAGCACTAGGTACTTCTGGGCTCTGGGAGCAAGCTTTGAAAGTGTGTGCTGCCAGAGGACGATTGAGAGAGAAAAGGAGCTTTAAGTAGGCGGGATGTAACTAGGAGGATGTAACTAGATCCTACTCTGAGACAGAAAATAAGCCTATTATAATTTGAAAAAATAGGCTAAACTACTCCCCCTCCCCTAGCGCAGCCAGAATACAGCCAGTGCTCAAAAAATCTGGCCGAAAAAAATGGAATATACTCGGCCAAAGCCGAAAACTGGAAGTGACGTCAGCCCGAACTGGAAGTGACGCCAGCCCGAACTGGAAGTGACGCCGGGAAGGGTCCGACGTCACTTCCGGTGATGGAGATGCGGCGCCGGACGGAGAAGAGGGGAGGTAAGAATGGAGAAGCCCCGAAACTATACACTGCGTGCAGAATTATTAGGCAAATGAGTATTTTGACCACATCATCCTCTTTATGCATGTTGTCTTACTCCAAGCTGTATAGGCTAGAAAGCCTACTACCAATTAAGCATATTTGGTGATGTGCATCTCTGTAATGAGAAGGGGTGTGGTCTAATGACATCAACACCCTATATTAGGTGTGCATAATTATTAGGCAACTTCCTTTCCTTTGGCAAAATGGGTCAAAAGAAGGACTTGACAGGCTCAGAAAAGTCAAAAATAGTGAGATATCTTGCAGAGGGATGCAGCACTCTTAAAATTGCAAAGCTTCTGAAGCGTGATCATCGAACAATCAAGCGTTTCATTCAAAATAGTCAACAGGGTCGCAAGAAGCGTGTGGAAAAACCAAGGCGCAAAATAACTGCCCATGAACTGAGAAAAGTCAAGCGTGCAGCTGCCAAGATGCCACTTGCCACCAGTTTGGCCATATTTCAGAGCTGCAACATCACTGGAGTGCCCAAAAGCACAAGGTGTTCAATACTCAGAGACATGGCCAAGGTAAGAAAGGCTGAAAGACGACCACCACTGAACAAGACACACAAGCTGAAACGTCAAGACTGGGCCAAGAAATATCTTAAGACTGATTTTTCTAAGGTTTTATGGACTGATGAAATGAGAGTGAGTCTTGATGGGCCAGATGGATGGGCCCATGCCTGGATTGGTAAAGGGCAGAGAGCTCCAGTCCGACTCAGACGCCAGCAAGGTGGAGGTGGAGTACTGGTTTGGGCTGGTATCATCAAAGATGAGCTTGTGGGGCCTTTTCGGGTTGAGGATGGAGTCAAGCTCAACTCCCAGTCCTACTGCCAGTTTCTGGAAGACACCTTCTTCAAGCAGTGGTACAGGAAGAAGTCTGCATCCTTCAAGAAAAACATGATTTTCATGCAGGACAATGCTCCATCACACGCGTCCAAGTACTCCACAGCGTGGCTGGCAAGAAAGGGTATAAAAGAAGAAAATCTAATGACATGGCCTCCTTGTTCACCTGATCTGAACCCCATTGAGAACCTGTGGTCCATCATCAAATGTGAGATTTACAAGGAGGGAAAACAGTACACCTCTCTGAACAGTGTCTGGGAGGCTGTGGTTGCTGCTGCACGCAATGTTGATGGTGAACAGATCAAAACACTGACAGAATCCATGGATTGCAGGCTTTTGAGTGTCCTTGCAAAGAAAGGTGGCTATATTGGTCACTGATTTGTTTTTGTTTTGTTTTTGAATGTCAGAAATGTATATTTGTGAATGTTGAGATGTTATATTGGTTTCACTGGTAAAAATAAATAATTGAAATGGGTATATAATTATGCACAGTAATAGTCACCTGCACACACAGATATCCCCCTAAAATAGCTAAAACTAAAAACAAACTAAAAACTACTTCCAAAAATATTCAGCTTTGATATTAATGAGTTTTTTGGGTTCATTGAGAACATGGTTGTTGTTCAATAATAAAATTAATCCTCAAAAATACAACTTGCCTAATAATTCTGCACTCCCTGTAGTAAAGGGGGGCTAAGAGAAAAAAATACCAAAGTAGGCGGAAAAAAACCGCCAAACACAAACAAACACTTCCCCCAAAAAAACTGAGGGGAACCGCCAGTCCACCTGTCCGGAGGACAGAAAAGAACCCAGTGGGCTGGGGGGTGTTCCCTCATTTTGTAGGGGTGTAAAGCTTTATTATTGGTTCTTGGGCTCATTAAAATTCCGCCGGTCCTACCAGTCCACAGGGGGTAGTTAACCCCATCTGTGCTGCTGGTAGGACGTAAGGGAATCAGTAATATCTACTCAGACCTGATAAAATGTGAAGTTCCATGTATTGTGCAAAAAATATGAACATCATTAGTGCCGATTTGCGCAGTCGCGAAAATAATGACAAGATCATGAATTCTAGAATTTGCGAATTTATTGTGAATATTATGTGAAAAATTAACAAAATATCACGAAACAGAATATTGCCTATGCCGCTCATCACTAGTTACTGATAATGGAAAGAACATTTTGTCTGCGCTGCATCAGGGAGAGCTGACCCATGCGGCCTGCATGGCGCAACTCTTCAATCTCATTGTCAACCTGTTCCTCAAGTCTTCCACTGAACTGCAAGAGTGGAAGAATGAATGATGTCATTCCACTCTTTCACGTCCTAGAGGGGATGCTGACAAATCTGATTGGCAAAGGGACAGGAGACGTGGCACTTCCATTTCCTGAAAAAATTTGGAAAACTATAAAGGGTATGAATACTTTTTCATGGCACTATACTGTCCTTGCCCATAACAACTGCTCCAGGTGTCCACGGTAGCCTGCAGCTTGCGAGACAGTGACAATTGCAAGGAGTGACCCATGTTCTCTACATGACAGTACAATCCGGGGATGGCTTTTTTTTTGAGAAATCATGCTGGCTAGGTATCTGCCAATCATGCTGAGCGCATGCCCTAAAGGCAGCAGAATCCACTCAGTGGTATGGCAGTGACCGCACTGTCAGAAACGTTGCCAGGTGGGAGTTAAACTGGCACACCATTAGATTGGTAGGCACATAGAGTTTCCTGGCCACACATTCCATTATCGATTGCTTATGATGCAGTGGATACAGAGGAGTAGTCTAAGCAGGGGAAACAGTAACTTATGATGACGATAACAAGGGCACCATACTGAAGTAGGACAGTCTTGTTCCCATTGCTAGCAGCCAGTTCTATTTTTCCACTGCATCAGATGATGCTGCTTCATGTGCTGCAGTGGTGCCTATGTTTGTGTTTGAACCCTCATCGCTTGTTTTAATCCTGCAGATCTTGCACACTACAATGCTTTTCTCTGCCAGATAGGCAATAATTACACAGAGCTAGCAGCAGCCGAGCTTGGCTTAGGTCTGGCACATTTTGAGCTTGCGCCCACAGTATCAGCAGCATCACCAGTTCCCGAGCTGACAATAATAGAAGCAGATCTGGCCATAGCTGTTTTTTTTTGAGATTTTGGCAGTACATTGCCTTTGTTCTTTATTGCAACCACTCTCCTCCTCTGTCACCTCCTCCTCAGCCGCCAATCCTGCTCCCAGATCCTGTCCAGCTCAATGATCGTAATAGTCCCCTATCACTTTTATTAGACTGTGATATGTCACAGTGGGCTCCTTAGCCCACCTCCCGATTCGCTACTCTGTATTTGCCCCAAGTGTCACTGTTGCCAGGGCGATGACAGCGCCTACCACCACGGTTACAAGTGCCAATACTACTACCACCACTACCAACACAGCTATGCATGGGGTCCCCCACCTCCCTCTGGATCCCCTCCTCATGGCAGTCCAAACACTTACTGTTCACATACAAATCATCAACAGCAAGACTCTCTTGAGTATCTTCAATAGCACGTAAAGTTATGTTGCTTCTTCTTAGGAAAAAGAAAGGGCCCCACTAGGAGGGGGCAGTGAAGTCAGATGATGCAACTGAAAGGCTGCAAGGTGGAGGAGCAGGAGGAATACTGTGACTCCAAGTCATGGTGTCAGACTCAGAGGTGACTTCAACATCATCCTGCAGTAACTGAGAGAAGTGAGCCATCTAGTCACAATGTCCTCAATGTCCTCTTTGTCCTCAATAATAATGTGGCGCCTGTCAGAGGTGAGGGGGAACTGTGGCTTAGTGCCACTACTAGTACTACTATTACTGGCTGGATTGCTGGTGCTGCTAGTGCTGTTTGCACTACTACAGCCACCCACATTCTGACTCTTGGAGGCCTGGGTCTTTCATTTTCCACTCTTCCTTTTACCAGACACTTTATTATGAGGCCTCAACAATACTTGCAAAATTGCAAGTATTTTCTCTGTAATTTAAAGGCAGAGGCAAACACACTGCACACTGGTATTGAAAATTTACAAATAATGTTTTTTCTAGTAAAATGCATTTGCTGTAACTACAAGATATCTTGAAGTAATAAAATGCATTCATTAAAGCAAGTATATCAATGTAGTTTTTGCAGTAAAAAACGTTCACTAAAACTGGTATAGTATCCATCAAAACCCAAAATACTAACCTAAAGCAATGCAAGATGTGAAAATCACTAATGGCAGCCAGAACGAAGAACTTTACTCTCCATTTTTATTGTACTGAGCACCTTGTACTGCACTCGAATCATGCATTCTATTTGTATAAATGAATGCTGTGTATCTGTAGCGTATTGCCACTGAGAAAGTATCTCATACGATGAGTCTTGAAGCAGCCTGTACATTAAGGCTAGGGCTACACGACAACAACATTTTTTATAATGATAGTCTATGGTGTCGCACTGCGACATGCTGCGACTGCGACATGACAGTAGCAAAGAATCTATCCAAGATGGATTTTTCTGCGACTGTCGCAGTCGTGCTGTGTCGCATGTCGCAGTGCGACACCATAGACTATCATTATAGACATGTTGCAGTGTAGTTGTGCCCTATGTGTCGCGCGACACATGTCGTCGTGTAGCCCTAGCCTAACACTTGGATCTTCACACTCAGTGGCAGAATAATGTGACAATGGGTTTTCCCCGCTCAATTGTTATGGTAGATTTTGCCTCATTACCGAACCACTGACCCCTGAGATCTCTGCATCAGCATTTATAGCTTTAGGTGCATTAGATTTCTATCAAGTATATAAATTCTCAGAAGACAACTCTTTCAAGACTTCAGTAGCATACCTCTAGGTTGTCACACTGCCGTTGTACAGGTTGTTGCAGGTTTGGTATCACACAGCGTATTTCTGCACGATACTGCCAAATAACAAACTGCACTCAGCAGCAGATACTTTCATTGTCTCTTTAATGCTATGAGTGCTGACATTAGTTAGGCTCTATTCACACTGTGTTAGGCTAGGGCTGCATCCAAGCGACAATAAAATGGATTTTTGGATCGATTGGATGGATTTTTTGCCACTGTCGTGTCGCAGTTGCAACATGTTGCAGTGCGACACCATAAACTATCTATATAAAAATTGTTGCGCAACACATGTCATCGTGTAGCCCTAGCCTTACGGCTCATGCACACGACCGTATGTATTTTGCGGTCCGCAAAACACGGATCCGCAAAAAAAACAGTTGCATTTTTTCTTTTTTTTTGCGGAACCATTGTAGCAATGCCACTCCTTAGACATGTTCTATTTTTTTTTCCGGAATGGACATGCGGACTTACGGACACCGAATGCACACAGAGTTATTTCAGTTTTTTTGCAAGCCGTATTGAAATGAATGGTTTCGCATACGGACCTGTAAATAAAACAGAACGGAAACAGAAGAAAATTTGTTCATGTGTATGAGCCCTTAATGGCTTCCATTAAACGTATATAATGAGCAAGGGCTCCCGACATATACTCTTAAGGACTGCCTGTGACAGAAAACATACAGTGTCAGGCAACATCCATAGTGTCCTATGATAAAAACAAATGTATGCCACCAGTATATGTTTTTTACTGGATGCTTACATTCGGAGTAATACATCTGCTGCACTATCCTATACAGCAAAAAAGGAACCGTATGCCTAAATGGAGACCAAAGGACCTTTTTTGACCTCTGCCTGGTGAATGAGGATCTATGAATACATTTAATGTATGCAACAAAGCCTCCTTGTGCATACTGTAAAAGTACACTGCGGTGTGAAAGAAGCCTCTCTGTGTCTAACAAGTGGACATGAGCGGCACCGCATGTCAGACAAGGAGAAGCCCAGTGCAGGCAAAAAAAAAAAAAGTGGGCAATTTGCATTTTGTCCTGTTAGTTCAAAAAGACACGGCTGTCAAAATATCCAGACAAAGCTGTTACTGGGTTATGCCAATTACAGGCCTGAGAGGCATGACTGGTATTCTTTTTGTTCCTCTTTAAATCTCTGTCATGCACTTCTCTATTAGGAATAATAGAGTCTATCAGTTGTCACAGTTTTCCTAAGGGAAGTATCCCCCAGATGCCTGATCTTTTCCTCTCTGGAGTGCCAAACATAGGATCTTGGGACCACATACTCCTAATAGGTGGGAATCACAAAAGTGGAAAGCCCACCTTAAAGGGACACTGACAGGCCCTATAAACATATTTAGTTATTCCTATGCAGTCATAGATCTATTAAAGTGTATTACAATCACATAAGAGTACCCCCTGTCCGCATTGTAAACCATGTAAAAACAACTTTATATTGATCTGTCAATCACATTTCTTTATGCCCAAGGGGCGTTTTTTAACATTTCTTTATGCCCAAGGGGCCTTTTTTCTCCTACCTTTGTGCCCAGCCGCGCCTCAACTGTCGCTTCCTAGCGCCGCCCAGCTCATTATTATTCACTGCGCTAGGCGGCTCTTACATTCCCCGATCCTGTCAGTTCCCGCGCATGCCCGATAGATACTTATGGGTATCGGCCTCAATCGGACCATCTGCGCATGCGCCGCCACCCTCCCAAGCCTGTAATTGAATCCAGCGCTCTTCTCTCGGGTGACAGGATCGGGGAATGTAAGAGTCGCCCAGCGCAGTGAATAATAATTGTAAGGTAGGAGAAAAAACGCCCCTTGGGCATAAAGAAATGTGAAAAAACGCCCCTTGGGCATAAAGAAATGTGATTGACAGATCAATATAAAAAAATTTTTACATGGTTTACAATGCGGACAGGGGGTACTCTTATATCATTGGAATACACTTTAATAGATCTATGACTGCATAGGAATAACTAAATATGTTTATAGGGCCTGTCCGTGTCCCTTTAAAGGGGTTGTCCAGGAATTAAAAAAATGAAAAATACTTGAATATTATTTTATAATAAATATATTCACAAATACCTTTCATTACTTAGAATGGCTTGTTTTGTCTAGGGAGCAATAAAATGGCCGCCATCCTATCAGTACACAAGTTACATCACCATAACGAGCCATAGTGCTGCCTCATGCTCCTCTCTGCTCTGCTTATCAAGAATCGTGATCCTGAATACAGGTGAATCTCGGTGGGAATGGAGAAGATGAGGAGACATGAGAGGAGGGTGAGGTGTGGCAAATGAGCAGCAGTACTTGTTTACAGTCTCCATTACCACAGCCCCACATCACTACTGCCTGTCCTGTCCATCCTCTCTGTTCTTCATGCTTCCTCATGAACTAAATTCCCCAGAGATTCAGCTAAAGTTCTTATCATCTGTATTCAGGATCATATGACAAGTAGAGAGGAGGAGGAGGATGAGGCAGCTCTTTACCTCACTGTTGTAAAGTAACTTGTCCTCATGTGTGATCAGGACAGGTTTTGTGTGAACTAATGGGACAGCGGCCATTTTGTTTCCACTGATGATTGCTTTCAGACAAAACAAGCCATTATAAATAATGAAAGGTATTTGATAATATATTTATAATAAAGTAATATTTAAGTATTTTCATTTTCTTAATTCCCAGAGAACCTCTTTAAGTTTTACGGCAGTGGGAATCGTACAATGTAGAGGGTGACCAGCAGGAGGAGCCTTCATACATGATAGATCCTGATCACTTAATCACGGTGGCTCCTTTCCTGTTAAGAGACATTCCTCCCGGGAGAACATTCGTACCCTCTGCCAAAATGAAAAGCATCCTGTCATGGGGACACAACTCCAAACTGGCCGGTCATCCCGGAATCCGCGAGACCACTCAACTAGTGTCTCGCCACTACTGGTGGCCCACATTATCCAAAGACGTATGTGACTATGTTTCGGCCTGCACCGTCTGTGCTCAAAATAAAATTTCCAGAAGCAAACCTCCAGGCCTGTTGCTACCTCTACCCGTTCCTGATGCTCCATGGCAACACAATGCCATAGACTTTATTACTGATCTTCCTTCTTCAGATGAATGTACAGTGATTTGGGTGGTTGAGGACCGCTTCTCTAAGATGGCGCACTTCGTTCCGTTGACTGGATTACCCTCGGCTGCGGAACTCACCAAGCTGTTCATAAAACATATATTTCGTCTACATGGCTTGCCTGGCATATTGTTTCCGATCGAGGAGTTCAGTTTGTGTCCAAGCTCTGGAGAGCCCTCTGTCGTCTCATAGAAATAAGTCTGGACCTCTCTTCCGGTTATCACCCACGAAACCAACGGACAAGTAGAGTGGGTTCATCAGATTCTGGAGAACTACCTTCAACATTTTGTTTCAATGAAACACGACAACTGGGTATCACTATTACCTTGGGCAGAGTTCTCCTACAACAACCACACTAGTAAGTCTACTGGATCCTCGCCATTCTTTGTTGTCTATGGTCAACACCCCCATACTCCTCTTCCTGTTCCTACATCTTCCAGGGTACCTGCTGCAGACTCTTCCTTCAGAGATTTCTTGAAGATTTGGAGTGACACCAAGGCCTGCCTTGACAAAGCAGTGATCCGCATGAAGACCAATGCTTAAGAGTCCCCAGTTTTAAGTTTGCTCCAAGATTCCTTAAACTCTTTGAGGTCTTGAAGAAGATCAACGAGGGGACATACAAGTTACACCTGCCTCTCTCGCTACGGATTACCAATGCCTTCCACGTGTCGTTGCTTAAACCAGTGGTCCTTAACCTCTTCTCGAACATCAAGGTAGTTAAGCCTATTAGAATCAGAACGCTGCTGTGAAGAAACATAAACAGCAGGAGTTCGCAGATTATAAGAGGGAGCCAGCCTGAAGCCACTGTGAGTTTTAGTCTGTTACAGTTTTTGTGATTATTTTTTATAAGATTTTAAAGGGAACATATAAAATAAAGTGAAGTTTTAAATAAAACAGCACATGAAAAAAAGATGTAGTTAGGTCTCAAGGACCAAATTTTAGTGGCACTAGTTAAGTAAACATCGTACATGTGCTGAGAGGTCTTATAAGTTTGTACAATTGTTGTTCCTAGACTACGCTCTTTGTCTGATCCCTGCTTGCTTGCATCGCTCCTCCTGTTGCCGACCCGGATTGTCTGACTTCGTTATATGTCAGAAAGCAGCAAAGGTTACAGCACCCTGACCCATTGCTTGTCTCGACTACGTCTCTGCCTCCTCCACCGATCCTGTCTGGTTGCTCCTGGTAACGACCCTGCCTGTCTAACTACGTCTTTACTGTCGGTACCTTCGCAGGTACCTCCTGGTCCGCCCGGACCAGCTGCTACCGACTCTGGGACTGCCCTGGAGTGGTACCTGGCAGCTACCCTAACAGCCTAAGTCTATAGTTACCACCAGAGGCTCTACCAAAGACAAGGTAGCTGCTTAGTGACGCCCCTCCAGGGTACAACCAGTCTGTAGCACAGTGGGGCCACTTCCACTGATTCGTGACAGGCTGTCTGTGCGCCTAAACATACAAACACGGCAACTGGGATAGATTTCTGTGTTCATTATGGCAGAAAACTAGTGTAAATAAAGATAAATGTGTTGGGCCCGCTGACCCATCCCTTCCCCGCCTCATCACGCCCCCTTTTCGGAAAGTGCCGAGGGTAGCGTAGAAACAACACTGGGAGCAAAATTTTGTCACAATGGCATTTAAAAATCTGCATACACTGGGTTTGTGACTTTTTTATGCCAGAGAAGTGGTGTAATATCTTGAGCAAAATAATAAAGATTGATAATTACATATAGTTTGGTAAAAATTGTGACTTTCCATTAATATAATTGATGGCATAGTCCTCTTTAACATGTATAGTTTCCCAATATTTGCTAAACTGGTCTCTGAACCTGTTTATTCCATCTTGGTAGATTGTACTGCCTTGTTCAAACAAGGTGATAAGGAACACTGACTTCTGATCCAGATAAATATACTGTACTTGATGTTTGTTTCCCTAGGGTCATAGTGTTTGTTCACTGTATGACAACCAGCATGTTGCAGGAAGCTGGATCAATGTATATTTTTCCTTCTTTGCCCATCTGTTAGTGTGAACAAACTAAAAAAAAATAAGGGACTTCAACTCCAGCTCTGACTCCGACATCTCCATAAATGGACAATAATTTAGTAATAAAAAAAAGATACTGTAATAAAATTGTAATATCAGGCTTTTTCTTACTTTTTATTGGAATACTATTTCTTAAATTCCTGACATTTTCTAAATTTGCAATGCAAAAGGATTTAATAACTGAAAAACACTGTTATACACAATAATTTTAATAAATCTTAAAATTTGTCCTCAAAAAACGATATAGTATGTATGTCCCGGAAACGCTGAGAATAATGTGCAAGTCTAAATGGGAATAAAAGAAACATGGAAAAAGTGTAGCTGCCTTATTCATTGCTTGTCATAAAAGGGTTGTCTGGGAATAAATAACTTTTCGTTGTTGTCCACAATTTGTCTCCTCTATGGAAAGATTTATACTTACCTCCGTCTCCTCTCAACTGGTTTCGCCTTTTTGGCTTTTTTCAAGGGATTACATACAGAGCTCTCATACAAACTATATATCCATTCAGGTCTATATAGTTTCAAAACAATTATTACTTCTATAGGTGGCATTGATAAAACATAAATCTCCACAAAACATAGGGGGATATTTATTAAGACTGTCATTTTCCACGTCGCTCTTAAGTCCCTCTGCACTGCTGGTAGATGTGCCAAAGTTATGTAGAGGTGCAAGCCTCTACATAAGTTTGGCAATTCCTTCAGCAGGCAATGCAACAGACTTAAATCTACACCAGCTTCCTTGCTGACATAGATTTCAGCCATTTTCCACACCAAAAACTGGTGTGGAAAATGATAAATGAGCCAGGCCTGCCAGTAAGTACTGTGAGGGGGTACTAAAGGAGCATTCTACTGGGAAGGGAGCACTAAGGTAGCATAACTACTGTGTGGGAGCACTAAGGGGGCACAGCTACAGTTTAGGGGCACTAAGGGAGCATAACTACTGTGAGGGGCACTAAGGGGGAATAACTATTGTGTGGGGGTAGAAAAGTGACCGGGTGGGATTGGGTTTGCATAGATAGGCATTGGGCGGAGTTAATGACATGGCTTAGTGTAAAAAATATTTGCTGAAGCATGCTATGTGTGCTGCTGCTATTTTCCCTCCTTGGGCTTTTCAACAGTTGGGAAGTACGACTATAACATTTGAGATTCCTCAAAGCAGACGACTACAGAGCCTAATGGCGGGTTTACATGGCACGATTGTAAAGGTGCAGCCGATCACTCAATGAACTAGTGAAACGCTCGTTCATCGGGTGAAACTGTTGTTTGTGCAGGCAAGTAAATTATGGTTTCTGGGCAGCAGAGTGCTGTTAAGACAATGCAGACGTATGAGGATGAGCGATTTCAGTAGCCATCGCTCATTCTCATACTGTGGAGGTGATTGCTGCATGTAAATGTAGCACTTCACCCCCCCCACCCACCCTAGATGAGCAGCCGATTGTCGGGAAGGAAAGCTTAATTTCCAATAATCGGTTGGTCCTCTGGCCATTTAAAGCCACCATAATTGGTTAGATCAAACTATCAAAGATTAATTATAGTGCTACCTGAGCACAGAAATGTAGTCTAGTAAAGGGGTTGTCCATTTATTATAATATAGATGACCTATCCACAGAGCGAGAGCGCTGCCTCCTCTTCAATGTTTATTTATACTCCATCTACTTTGTAGTGTTGGTGCAGGGTATTGCAGTTTCTTCTACCTTTAAAGTGAATGGACTGAACAGCTGTAATTACACTGCACCGCCACTGCAATGTAGACGGCATGCAGGTAAACTATGGAGAAGAGGCAGTGCTTGCATGAGAGATAAAACAGTTGGCATGCCAGGAGTCGAACCCCGGCCAATCTGATAGGTCATGAATATTGTACTCGAGTCCCGGACAACTCCTTTAAATGTCCGTAATACAAAATGGATCTCATATAGGGTAGCCATGCTTATTACAAGTCAATAGAAAAGGACTCTATAAAGGAGAGTCCATGGTGGCTATCACAAAGGACAATAAACACCTTGAGTCCATATGAGATACCAAATTCTATAGTGTATCAATAATTCCCCATTCATAGTGTAACACCCCAGAGTCGCTACCTATCTCCTATTGTTAACCTAATGTAATTCTGTGTATTTATTACCAGGTCCTGTATAATGTGCACATCCCTTTCTATGTATCTGTTTATGTTCACGTGTAATATGCCTGGTTCACCAGAAGGTGGCAGCATAAATGGCAGAGCTACAGGTAGAAAGAATGGTGCTTTCTATTCCATTCTAACCCCCCTCTGTGGAGAAGTGGGCGAGTCCCGCTTCTTCCAGGAAGGGTGAGGACCAGGTTTAGTTAGTCTAGCTTACCCCCTGCTAGGGGAAGGAAGCAGGTGCACGTCCCTGCTGGACGTGTCTTGCCCAGGCCAGCTGGAGCACCTGCAGCTCATCTGGACATGGAGGCCAAAGCTTAAAGCTTCAGTAGCCAGGAGGAAAGTTCCCTGGCATAACCTAGAGTCAAACTATCAGAGAGAAGTTGCAGCACCCAGAGAAAGCTAAATTATACAGCTAGCCTGTCAGCACAGCAGAGCCAGAGAGCACCAGATGTAGCAGAGACGAGTTTGCCTGCCACAGTTAATGCACATGCCTGCTGGGACCAAGACAAGGCCTGAAACTGTTTGGAGAAACGTTTATTCAAGTAAAGCTGTTATCAACTTCATCACAAGGTCTGGACTCAATTTATTCTTCATCCCACCATTCAACTACCCCCTTTTCATTGCTTTGGAGCCAACGCCTGGGGTCCAGCATATTCAGGTAGGAGCACCGTGACATGTGCACCAACATTAAAGGACATTTAGGCCACCCTACACCACGCTAGCACTCCTACACCTGGGTACCATTTACTACATCACTAAAAAGGGGCCCTGTGCTCTTGTTGCTTCGCTGCAACTGGCGTCACAAAAACAAGTACTACTTTTTAACTCTTAAAGGGCCCTGGGGGTAGGCACCCACAGCAAAAGTTGTTGCTGTGTCTCCGGAAACTTTGGCCCGGTGAACGGAGTATTTGTCCAGTTCAAATTGCTACATCTGACAAACTCTAACAGGCAAAGATGGCACAGAAGTTCCCTGTCTTTGGTCTTCTTCTTCCAGACCCACACCTCAGACAGGATAATTCCTCTTCAAAAATCCCCACCAATAGAGCCAAAGCCTATATTGGAAAATCGGGAAACAGAAGGGACAAAGGCTGCATGGAATTTTGAAAGATAAGATAAATCTAATTAAAAAGCACATCATAAAATCCACATGATTCCTGCTGACACCCGACAGATTTCACCACCTTCGTAAGGGGTTCCCAATTCAGGACTCCACTTATTTATGATTGCTATTACACCTATCCAATCGTCATCTTAATATTAATTTCAATTAAAAAAAACTTTCATATAAAACAGTTAGGCCCCTTGCAGACGAGCGTGTCCGGATTAGGTCCAGATGCGTCCCGGTGCATTGCGGCAAACCCGCGCGAGTAGGTACGCAATTGCAGTCAGTTTTGACTGCGATTGCGTTCCGTTGTTCAGTTTTTATCGCGCGGGTGCAATGTGTTTTGCACGCGCGTGATAAAAAACTGACTGTGGTACCCAGACCCGAACTTCTTCACAGAAGTTCAGGTTTGGGTTCAAGGTTGTGTAGATTGTATTATTTTCTCTTATAACATGGTTGAATACAGAATGGTCCGTCACATGATCTTTTACCATGGTGATGGATCATGTGACGGACCATGTGATGAACGTAGTGACTTCATCAAAGGTCCTATTCCTCACAGAACAAGACAGAAGAGATGCCGGCTGCGCGAACAAGTGGATTAAGGTGAGTTACATTTTATTAATATTTATATTTTTTATTTTTTAACCCCTCCAGACCTTTTTTACTATGCATTCTGTATTCAGAATGCTATTATTTTCCCTTATAACCATGTTATAAGGGAAAATAATAATGTTCGGGTCCCCATCCCGATCATCACCTAGCAACCGTGCGTGAAAATCGCACCGCATCCGCACTTGCTTGCGGATGCTTGCGATTTTCACGCAACCCCATTCATTTCTATGGGTCCTGCGTTACGTGAAAAACGCACAAAGAGGAGCATGCTGCGATTTTCACGCAACGCACAAGTGATGCGTGAAAATCACCGCTCATGTGCACAGCCCCATAGAAATGAATGGGTCCGGATTCAATGCGTTCACCTCACGCGTTGCACCCGCGCGGAGATCTCGCCCGTCTGAAAGGGACCTTAATGTCAACCTCCACATTTAACCCACTGCGGAGTGATGGGCAGATTAATGTATTTGGGTTCTTTCTGTGAAAATGTACGGATTGTATCACCTCCCCTCCAATTTGTTTCAACCTGTTACTTTTAATCCATTGAGGTTTTGTTTATGTTCTATGGAACATTAATCCTTTTTTTAATATTTCTCACATTGTAACGGGGCGCCTAAGGCGCACTCGGTCTCCCATCAGCCGCAGACCTGCTGCTTAGCTTCGGCAGCAAGGATCTGTGTTCAGCCTTGTTCCCAGGGCGGCTTTTACTAGCTGGGAGGCTCCCTGCTCCTAGGTCTGCCTTGAGCGCCGAGCTGATCACTCGGTGCTCGACTTGTTTGTCTGTTGGTCATGTGACGCTGGCCATGTCACATGACCCTCACTCCCCACTAAAAATACAAGTAACCTGCTGGCTGCAGGTTGTCTGTGATTTTGGTCCCATAGGCTGTGAATTAATATTGTTATTTATCTTACCTTTGGATTTGACCCTTGATCTGCTTCCTGACTCCTTTTCTGCCTGCTCCCTGAACCTTGACGCTACCTCTCGGATTTTGACCTCGGCTTGCTTTTGGATTTTGTCTTTGCCTCTTCTTTTGTACTGACGTGACCTCCTGGACTGACCCCGGCTAGTTGACCCGCCTCTCCCTTCTGTTTTTGGTGGTACTTTGCTTGTTCCACCTCTCTGTCCGCTCTAGTGCTACCTCTCATTGGCTGTCCGCTTCCCTGCTGTCTCTATCTCTCTGCTTGCACTTACTCAGGTCAGGGACTGTCGCCCAGTTGCGCCCCGTCACCTAGGGCGGGTGGTGCAAGTAGGCAGGGACAGGGAATTGGGTGGCAGCTCAGGGGGTGCACCTCCGCTCTATCTTTATACCCGCGACTCTACCCCGTGACACACATGTTCATTCAATCATGATTTGAATTTTCTCCCAGTCCACAACAATTTTACCATCACCAGCATCCATGAAGCCCTACTGAAATTGTGTATGGTCTAGTAGAACAGATGGGTAAACAGGAGGTGCATAAGTGTGTGCCTTCTATAATTATTCATATAATTGGGAGTTATTGTCTAGTACATGGCTTCATAACCTTTTTCAACTGGGACCTCACCTGTCAGAAAATTGAGTCGTGACAAAATTAAGAAAACGCTTAAGTATTACTTATTATCTATAATTTCAGTCAGAGTTTCATTATGATCACCTCTATTAAAACAGCATCCTCAACTGCACCTCTCCAACAACCGGGGGCATTTCATCAGTGAGGCTTACCTTAAAGTTTGAGAAGCATAATGATGGTCATGGATACTTTAAGTTGGCCATACATATTAGAGCTTTCCCACTGTGAAAAGGTCTTTAAGTTTAATTAACATGAAAGAGGACAGTACACTGCTATAACTATGGAACTATCTGCCTGAGGAGGTGGTGATTTAGATGGGTCGTTAATCTAGGGAGTTATTCTGAATGCCTGATTAGAGTCTGGAAGGAATTTTTCCCCCTAAAATGAGGAAAATTGGCTTCTACCTCCCATTTTTGTTTTTACCTTCCTCTGGATATACTCGTAGGATAACAGGCTAAACTGGATGGATGGATGTCTCTTTTTAGCCTTAAAACTACACTAATTAGCAAAAGGGTAACAATGTTTTGAACTTTTGACTTTCAGGCTCCATATCTCACCATCCACTAGGCAGTCAAGGCTCCATCCCTTCAGCCGAAGGGAGCTGTCTTCTGTCCTTCCCATCATCTGCTGGTCCTGATGCTCCTGGTCCTCATCCTACTCCTCATCAGTCATTCCATCAGCAATCGATCACCGAAGCGATTGCCAAGAGACAACAGTATGCGTGCACTCATTCAATGGCACAAAAGCTGAATGTGCTCCTGGCCAAGTTGCTGGTGCTGCAGTCCCTCCCTTTCCATATGGTGGACTCTGCACCTTTCAGAGAACTGATGGCTTGTGCCGTGCCAAGGTGGAAAGTCCCAAGCCGTCATTTCTTTGCTAAAAATGCAGTACCAGCCCTGCACACGTACAGTACAGACCAAAAGTTTGAACACACCTTCTCATTCAAAGAGTTTTCTTTATTTTCATGACTATGAAGGCATCAACTATGAATTAACACATGTGGAATTATATATATAACAAACAAGTGTGAAACAACTGAAAATATGTTATATTCTAGGTTCTTCAAAGTAGCCACCTTTTGCTTTGATTACTGCTTTGCACACTCTTGGCATTCTCTTGATGAGCTTCAAGAGGTAGTCCCCTGAAATGGTCTTCCAACAGTCTTGAAGGAGTTCCCAGAGATGCTTAGTACTTGTTGGCCCTTTTGCCTTCACTCTGCGGTCCAGCTCACCCCAAACCATCTCGATTGGGTTCAGGTCCGGTGACTGTGGAGGCCAGGTCATCTGGCGCAGCACCCCATCACTCTCCTTCATGGTCAAATAGCCCTTACTTTCAAAGTTTTCCCAATTTTTCGGCTGACTGACTGACTTTCATTTCTTAAAGTAATGATGGCCACTCGTTTTTCTTGACTTAGCTGCTTTTTTCTTGCCATAATACAAATTCTAACAGTCTATTCAGTAGGACTATCAGCTGTGTATCCAGCTGACTTCTCCTCAACGCAACTGATGGTCCCAACCCCATTTATAAGGCAAGAAATCACACTTATTAAACCTGACAGGGCACAGCTGTGAAGTGAAAACCATTTCAGGGGACTACCTCTTGAAGCTTATCAAGAGAATGCCAAGAGTGTGCAAAGCAGTAATCAAAGCAAAAGGTGGCTACTTTGAAGAACCTAGAATATGACATATTTTCAGTTGTTTCACACTTGTTTGTTATGAATATAATTCCACATGTGTTAATTCATAGTTTTGATGCCTTCAGTGTGAATCTACAATTTTCATAGTCATGAAAATAAAGAAAACTCTTTGAATGAGAAGGTGTGTTCAAACTTTTGGTCTGTACTGTATGTAGAACAGAAGGTGGGCCAGTCCTTGAGCCTGTCGGTGTCTGCCAAAGTGCACGGCAGCGCAGACGTGTGGAGCTGTAACTACGGTCAGGAACAATACATGTCCTTACGGCCCACTGGGTAAATGTTGTTCCTGCACATCCACACCAGCAGAACGCCGCTTCTGCCTCCACGTTCTCACGCCGTTGGTACTGCGACAATGTTCGCCTCTGCCTCCTCATCCTCCACTGTGTTCTCAGCCTCCACTGCAGGCAAAATTCACAGTGCCCCTCCAGCATACCACATGTGCAGGGCACGGCGGTGTCACTGCTGTTCTCCACCTCGTTTGCCTGGGGGAACTGAGTCACACAGGGGAGGAACTTCTCAGTGTACTTCATCAAGAAATCGAATCCTGTCTTTCTCCATGACAACTCAAAATCGGAACCATGGTGACCGACAACTGGAAGAACATGGTGTCGGTGCTGCGTCAAGGAGGGAAGAGCCATGCGCCCCTGCATTGCACACATGTTCAATCTGGTTATCAAGCGGTTCCTGAAGTCTTCCACCCATCTGCAGGACATCCTAAAAATGGCCAGGAAACTTTGCATGCACTTCAGCCACTCATACACCGCAAAACACACCCTACTTGAGCTGCAGCGGCAGAACGGCATTCCCCAACATAGGCTGATATGCAACGTTTCCACCCGTTGGAATTCCACCCTCCATATGTTGGACCGACTATACGAACAGAAAAAGGCCATAAACAATTACTTGATGATCCAAGCGGACAGGACTACTCCCCTGTGTAACTTCGATGTCAGCCAGTGGCAGCTCATGCGTGACACCTGCCGTTTGCTCAGGCCCTTTGAGGATGCCACATTCTTTGTCAGTGGCTAGAACTACGGGATGAACAACGTCATTCCACTGCTTCATGTCCTGGAACAGATGCTGGTAAATCTGGCTGGTCAGGGGACTGGAGACGTGGCCCCTAGTTCTCATGGCCACATGAGCCCTGTGGGGCTGAACTGGAGGAGGAGAAGGAGGAGAACAACATTGGAGCATGAGCAATGTGTAGCGAAATGGGTGGTTTTTCTACACAGGTGACAGGAGAGGAGGAGCAGGAGCAGCCAGAGGAGCTACAGGGCGATGAGGAAGACGAGGCAGAGGACCCAGAGACACCGTGGCAGTATGCAGTGGAGATGGAGGCAGGGAGTCCCTTCGAGTCACTTGCACAAATGGCCCAATGCATGCTGACTTGCTTAGTAACATAGTATATAAGGCCGAAAAAAGATATTTGTCCATCCAGTCCGGCCTGTTATCCTGCAAGTTGATCAAGAGGAAGGCAAAAAAAAAAACTGCGAGGTAGAAGCCAATTTTCCCCACTCGGAAAACTCCCTGGATCAACGACCCATCTCTAGTAGCTATAGCCTGTAATATTATTATACTCCAGAAATACATCCAGACCCCTCTTGAACTCTTTTAGTGAACTCACCATCACCACCTGCTCAGGCAGAGAGTTCCATAGTCTCACTGCTCTTACCATAAAGAATCCTATTCTATGTTTGTGTACAAACCTTCTTTCCTCCAGGCGCAGAGAAGGTCCCCTTGTCACAGTCACAGTCCTGGTGATAAATAGATGATGGGAGAGATCTCTGTACTGACCCCTGATATATTTATACATAGTAATTCAATCTCCCCTCTTTTCTAAAGTGAATGACCCTTATTTTGATAATCCTTCAGGGTACTGTAGTTCCCTCATTCCAGTTATTACTTTAATTGCCCTCCTCTGAACCCTCTCCAGCTCTGCTATGTCTGCCTTGTGCACAGGAGACCAGAACTGTACACAGTACTCCACTTGTAGTCTGACCAGTTATTTGCAAAGTGGTAGGACTATGTTCTCATCACGGGAATCTATTCCCCTTTTGATGCAACCCATTATCTTATTGGCCTTGGCAGCAGCTGCCTGACACTGGTTTTTACAGCTTAGTTTGCTGTTCACTAAAATTCCTAGGTCCTCTTCCATGTCAGAGTTACCCAGTGTTTTACCATTTAGTTTGTACGGGTGACTTGCATTATTCCTTCCCATGTGCATAACCTTACATTTGTCAGTGTTAAACCTCATCTGCCACTTCTCTACCCAAGCCTCCAATCTATCCAGATCCCTCTGTAGTAGTATACTGTCCTCTTCCGTGTCAATTACTTTACACAGTTTAGTGTCATCTGCAAAAATGTATATTTTACTGTGCAAGCCTTCTTCAAGATCATTAATAAATATATTGAAGAGGATAGGGCCCAATACTGAACCCTGAGGTACTCCACTAGTGACAGTGACCCAATCTGAGTGTGTACCGTTAATAACCACCCTGTGTTTTCAATTACTGAGCCAGTTACTTACCCACATACAGACATTTTCTCCCAGTCCGAGCATTCTCATTTTATATACTAACCTTTTATGTGGTACAGTGTCAAATGCTTTGGAGAAGTCCAGATATACGACATCCATTGATTTGCCGCTGTCAAGTCTAGAACTTACCTCCTTATAGAAACTGATTAAATTAGTTTGACATGACCGATCCCTCGTGAAGCCATGCTGGTATGGCATTATTTGCTTATTTTCATTGAGGCGCTTCAAGATAGCATCTCTTAGAAAACCTTCAAACAGTTTACCCACGATAGATGTTAAACTTACCGGCCTATAGTTTCCAGGCTCTGTTTTTGGCCCCTTTTTAAATATTGGCCCCACATTTGCTATGCGCCAATCCTGTGGAACACTCCCTGTCAGTATAGAGTCCTTAAAGGGACACTGACAGGCCCAATAAGCATATTTAGGTATATATATATGACAGTACAGGTCTTCTAATGTGTATTAAAAGCATATAAGTATACCCCCTGTCCACCTTATAAATACAGTAAACTGAAGTTTTAGAACCTGGTTGAATCGTCTTCATTCTGCCCAAGGGGCGGCGTTTCCTCTCCACTTCTGCCCAGCCAGCCACCCCCAACTGCCGTTTTGAAGCGCCGCCCAGCTCATCAATATTCACTTCCCTGGGCGGCTACTACTGTCCCCGACTTCACAAGATCCGGCGCATGCCCAATACAATCCTATGGGCATCGGCCTCCGTCTCATCTTCAGCGCATGCGCCCGGCACCTTCACTGGCCGGGATCACATCGCGCCTGCGTTCAGTCTGCATCTTAGAGGCCGCTACAGCCTCTGCGTTATGCTTCAGAGCGCTGCTCTCTTACACCTCAGAAGGGGTTAATACTAGTGCTGAAGATGAGACGGAGGCCGATGCCCGTAGGATTGTATTGGGCATGCGCCGGATCTTGTGAAGTCGGGGACAGTAGTAGCCGCCCAGCGAAGTGAATATTGATGAGCTGGGCGGCGCTTCAAAACATATGCTTATTGGCCCTGTCAGTGTCCCTTTAAATATGAGAAATAAGGGTCTGGCTATGACATTACTTAATTATGTTAGGATACGGGGGTGTATGCCATCTGGTCCTGGCGATTTGTCTATTTTAATATTTTTAAGATGCCACTGTACTTCTTCCTGGGTCAGACAGGACACTTTTAATGGGGAATTTACTTTTACATTCTGCATTTCATCTGACAGTTTATTTTCTTCAGTGAATGCAGTGGAGAAAAAAATATACCATATTTTTCGCCCCATAAGACGCACTCCCCCCCTCCCCCAAAAGTGGGGGGAAAATGCCTCTGCGTCTTATGGGGCGAATGCTTCCATTTTACATCGCAGTCTGCGATGCTGCAGCATCGCAGACTGCGATGTATGAGCCGGGAGAGAGGAGGGGCTGGAGTCCAGAACTAGGGGCGGGGCCCGTTGCAGTCACTGTACTCTTACACCGGGCCCCGCCGCTCACCGAAGTATTTATAAACATGAATCCTTATCCTGTTATTAAGTTTAACTAACGCTGCGCTCTCCCATGTCCCCATGTTCCCCTGTATCCCCACAGCACTTACGAACAAGCTTCAATAGCAGGCAGAGTGGACGGCAGCAGTAACGTCAATCACTGACGTCGCGCGTCTGCTCCTCTCAGTGAGTGACGTTACTGCTGCCGTCCGCTCTGCCTGCTATTGAAGCTTGTTCGTAAGTGCTGTGGGGATACAGGGGAACATGGGAACATGGGAGAGCGCAGCGTTAGTTAAACTTAATAACAGGATAAGTATTCATGTTTATAAATACTTCGGTGAGCAGAGGGCCGGTGTATTGGGGGACACTGTTATGAGGGGGATCTGTGGATGACATATAGCAGTGTCATCCACAGATCCCCCCCATAACAGTTCCATCCACAGATCCCCCACCCCATAACAATGCCATCCACAGATCCCCCCCACCCCATAACAATGCCATCCACAGATCTCCCACCCCATAGCAGTACCATCCACAGATCCCCATAACAGCGCCATCCACAGATCCCCCACAACAGTGCCATCCACAGATCCCCCATAACAGTGCCATCCACAGATCCCCCATAACAGTGCCATCCACAGATCCCCCATAACAGTGCCATCCACAGATCCCCCATAACAGTGCCATCCACAGGTCCCCCATAACAGTGCCATCCACAGATCCCCCACATGACAGTGCGTCATCCACAGATCCCCCATAATAGTGGACAGCACCCTGCCAACCCACATTGAAGATCCGCTGGACTACTGGACAGCCAAACTGGATTTGTTGCCACAACTGGCAGAGTTTGTCCTGGAAAAGCTGTCCTGCCTGGCCAGTAGTGTGGCATCAGAGTGGGTCTCCTGATGCTGCTCTCACCTCCACACTATGTCACCTTGCCACTCTATGGTCTCCTGATGCTGCTGCCACCTCCACACTATGTCACCTTGCCACTCTGTGGTCTCCTTATGCTGCTGCTACCTCAACACTATGTCACCTTGCCACTTTGTTGCCTCCTGATGCTGATGCTGCCACCTCCACACTGTCATTGTGCCACCCTGTGGCCTCCTCCTGATGCTGATGCTGCCACCACCTCCACACTCTGTCATTGTGCCACTCTGTGGCCTCCTGATGCTGCTGCCACCTCCATACTGTCATTGTGCCACCCTGCGGCCTCCTCCTGATGCTTCTGCTGCTGCCACCTCCACACTCTGTCATTGTGGCACTCTATGGCCTCCTGATGCTGCTGCCACCTCCACACTGTCATTGTGCCACCCTGTGGCCTCCTGATGCTGCTGCTGCCACCTCCACACTGTCATTGTGCCACCCTGCGGCCTCCTCCTGATGCTGCTGCTGCCGCCACCTCCACGCTCTGTCATTGTGCCACTCTGTGGCCTCCTAAAGCTGCTGCCGCCACCTCCACACTCTGTCTTTGTGCCACTCTGTGGCCTCCTGATGCTGCTGCTGCCACCTCCACACTATGTCATTGTGCGACCCTGCAGCCTCCTCCTGATGCTGCTGCAGCTACCTCCACACTCTGTCATTGTGCCACTCTGTGGCATCCTCCTGATGCTACTGCTGCTGCCACCTCCACACTCTGTCATTGTGCCACTCTATGGTCTCCTCTTGCTGCTGCTGTTGCCACCTCCACACTGTCATTGTGCCATTCCGTAGCCTCCTCCTGATGCTACTGCCACCTCCACACTGTCATTGTGCCACCCTGTGGCCTCTTCCTGATGATACTGCCACCGCCACACTGTCATTGTGCCACTCTGTGGCCTCCTCCTGATGCTGCTGCTGCCGCCTCCTCCACACTCTGTCATTGTGCCACTCTGGGGCCTCCTTATGCTGCCACCTCCACACTGTCATTGTGCCACTCTGTGGCCTCCTCCTGATGCTGCTGCCACCTCCAGACTCTGTCATTGTGCCACTCTGTGGTCTCCTCATGCTGCTTCCACCTCAACACTATGTCATAGGTCCACGCTGTGGACTTCTCATGCTGTTCCCACCTTTCCCACTTCATGACTGGGACAGTATTTTGCCTTTTGGCCTGGCTGACATCATCATTTATTTGACCCTTATTCTGATCTGTCAGAAGGAAGGAAAAATGAGACGCACAACGGATCCTTTTTATGTAAGAGCTGTAAGGCCTGCATGGCATGGTTGCTATTTTGCATCAGAATTGGCTTATGATTTCGTAGCCAAAAGCAGGAGTGGCTACAAAACACAAAAGACATACAAATATTCCATTCACATGTCATCTCTGTTTTGGATCCACTCCTGTTTTTTTTTTTTGCTTTAGCGATACTGATGGATTACTGACCAAATGCTGACCGAGTGAAGGCGGATGCTCCACGGACAGGATCCGTTTTTTGGGGGTTATTGTTCTGACGGATCAGAGGAAGGGCAAAATAATCAGTGACATCAACACAAACTTACTGCTGACACCCACTCCACTCTGTCGGGGGGGGGGCTCTACTTGTATAAGCATTTAATAGAACAGGTTCTGTAGACATCTATGTGGAATCAGCTGATGACGGTGTAAAAGGAGTGTGCTTCTTCTTGATGCTAACCTTGACCTGTGAGGCTGAGTTCACACTTGAGTTATTTGGTCAGTTTTGGCCCCGTAACTGCCCAAATAAGTGAAGTGTGCAGTGATTCTAAGAGCGATGCCTGTTAACTGCATGTCATACGAACTCACAGTATTATTTCACTACCAAAGCAGACTCCATATGTGTGCAACTGCAAGGCACAGTGTTCTACACCACTATAAAGGCTCTCTGCAGCCAGGAAATAGCAGTTTTTTAACACGATTCTCCACAAATAAATTTGGATCGAACTAAATTTTTTTAAAAATTCGCTCATCTCTAATTGGGAACGTGTAGAAGAGACCTGGGAACAGATTTTAGTCGAGACATGCTTGAATCTGATAGAGAGCATGCCCAGAAGGATTTAGGCAGTGTTGAAAGCCAAAGGTGGATTTACAAAATACTAACAAAATTATTAAAATTTTGAATTTTAGAAGCAAAACAGTATCAATGCAGTTACATGACAATAATCTGCATAACTAATCATATGCTAAATAGTTGCAAGTCTAATTTATGTATGAGATAGCCGAGATGATTGTCTATAAAATGATGGTAGTCCAACGTTCAAAGCTGTAGTGGATAGTGAAATATGGAGCCTGAAGGTCAAAAGTTCATAACACTGTTACCCTTTTGCTCATCAGTGTATGTTAAAGTGATCAGACTGTATGTTACCAATAGAGATGAATTTCAGAAGACTCAGAAAAGCATGGAGATTTTGTGATTGGTGATTAAATCTGTTTTAGAGAAAGGATTTACCATGAGATATCTTAAAGGTACCTACCAAAAGAATTGTGTACAAGGCTCTAAGTTAACAATGAATATGTAAAAACTGCATATCACCTGAATTTAACGGACTAAGATTCAAATCACCATTGACATCAATATTCATTTAAAGTGGTAGCACAGTTTGGAGAAAAACATACCATCATACACGTCCCCCAATGATGATCTGTCAGTACTCTATGTGATCAGCTGGTGTCCCTAGGGAAAGTCACCACTGAGCCTCCATTTTGCAGAATAAATAAAGCATTGCACAGCACCTACTCAAATGAATGAGCCATTAGTTTAATGCACAATGCATGGTTCTCCAAGGGTAGGCACTCTTTGTAGTGGCTCTCTCTTCCCGCTAATAGATGTGGGTCCGCATCCCCCTTATTGTATCCAAATGTGCACCAAACAGCCATTTAAACATTTTTTTTCTGGTTGGTCTCCTTTAGGGTACTTTCACACTTGCGGCAGGACGGATCCGACATGCTGTTCACCATGTCGGATCCGTCCTGCGGCTATTTCGCCATGCCCCCGGGCCGCCGCTCTGTCCCCATTGACTATAATGGGGACGGGAGCGGAGCTCCGGCGCAGCACGGCGGTGCACGGCTTAAGGCCGCTGGACTAAAATTACTGCATGTCAGGTTTTTTAGTCCGGCGGCTTTCGCCGTGCTGAACCAGAGCTCCGCCCCCGTCCCCATTATAGTCAATGGGGACGGAGCGGCGGCCTGGGGGCACGGCGAAATAGCCGCAGGACGGATCCGACATGGTGAACAGCATGTCGGATCCGTCCTGCCGCAAGTGTGAAACTAAAGAGAAGAGATGATCACAAACCAGAGCTAGCTTCCATTCTCACAGGTGGAGAAGATTGGAATGCAAGATTGGAATGATTTACAACACAAACAATTGTTTCTACTTTTTATGTCATTTATGTACATTGCTACACACGTCGTTTATTGCACAATTACTGCTTAAATGGTATTTTTAAATCCTGATTTTGTGATGTGGATATATATTCTAAAGTCTAAGGCCCCTTTCACACGAGCGAGTATTCCGCGCGGGTGCAATGCGTGATGCGAACGCATTGCGCCCGCACGGAATCCGGACCCATTCATTTCAATAGGGCTCTGTACATGTTCTATATTCTGTCATTTTCACGCAACGCTGGCCCCATAGAAGTGAATGGGGCTGCGTGAAAATCGCATCGCATCCGCAAGCAAGTGCGGATGCGATGCATTTTTCACGGATGGTTGCTAAGAGATGTTGTTTGTATACATTCGTTTTTTTATCACGCGCGTGCAAAATGCATTAAGTCGCATTACACCCACGTGATAAAAACTGAACAACTGAACGCGATTGCAGACAAAACTGAATGACTTTGCCTGCAAAATCACGCATTTTCACTGAAAGCTTTCGCAACGCATCCGGACCTAATCCAGACACGCTCGTCTGCAAGGGGCCTAAGAACTTGATAGCTCCATCATGTCCCAGATTCATGCACACGGGCGAGTATTCTGCGCGGATGCGATGCGTGAGTTAAACGCATTGCACCCGCACTGAATACCGACCCATTCATTTCTATGGGGCTGTTCACATGAGCTGTGATTTTCACGCATCACTTGTGCGTTGCGTCAAAATCGCAGCATGCTCTATATTCTGCATTTTTTCACGCAACGCAGGCCCCATAGAAGTTAATGGGGTTGCGTGAAAATCGCAAGCATCCGCAAGCAAGTGCGGATGCGGTGCGATTTTCATGCACGGTTGCTAGGAGACAATCGTGATGGAGACCCGATCATTATTATTTTCCCTTATAACATGGTTATAAGGGAAAATAATAGCATTCTGAATACAGAATGCATAGTAAAATAGCGCTGGAGGGGTTAAAAAAAAAATATATATTTTAACTCACCTTAATCCACTTGCTTGTGCAGCCGGCATCTCCTTCTGTCTTCATCTTAGCTGTGTGGAGGAACAGGACCTGTGGTGACGTCACTCCGGTCATCACATGATCCATCACCATGGTAAAAGATCATGCGATGGATCATGTGATGATCGGAGTGACGTCACCACAGGTCCTATTCCTCCACACAGCTAAGATGAAGACAGAAGGAGATGCCGGCTGCGCGAGCAAGTGGATTAAGGTGAGTTAAATTTTATTTTATTTTTTTAACCCCTCCAGAGCTATTTTACTATGCATTCTGTATTCAGAATGCTATTTTCCCTTATAACCATGTTATAAGGGAAAATAATACAATCTACAGAACACCGATCCCAAGCCCGAACTTCTGTGAAGAAGTTCGGGGTTGGGTACCAAAAATGCGCGATTTTTCTCACGCGAGTGCAAAACGCATTACAATGTTTTGCACTCGCACAGAAAAATCGCGCGTGTTCCTGCAACGCACCCGCACATTTTCCCGCAACGCCCGTGTGAAACCAGCCTAACAGTTTGTTAAGCAGCAAGCCAAAGCAAGACCCAGGAGAGAATTTGGAATAATTGGTTCAGTCAAGTGTGGTTCTATATGTTGCAAGTGCTGCAGCAATATATCCCATGATGTATAGTTATTGTCATCACTAGTGTAGAAGAGATCACATTAAAATATCATATGGATTATAACTCTAAAGTTTGACATATACCTGATCCAATGTGGATTACAGCATATAGGCCGTACCACACAAACACTGAGAGGCTGAACCATCATTGGTCTAATATTAACCGTGAATACACACTACACAGTGTGTCAAGACATTTCAAGGAACACCATAGAAGTCACCCTGGTCTTTTAATATTTACTCAGATTGATCACATTCCAGTCTCTTATCTACAACTTTGTCAGAAAGAAATGTATGGGATCTTTAAACTCATCAGTACTGTTTGGCCTTAATGAGTCTTTAGAATTCACCAATTACTGATGATATAGGGACGGTGATTTAGTGTAATAGACAAGTTTACATTATATACCTTACAACTTATTTTATTATATGGACAATGGGTCCTTTTTGTTCCACTTTGTTGTTTTGCATATTTTACAGTAATTGTATTCCTTTACCGCTTCCTGATATTTAATTTTGTATATATCCTGTGAATACAAAGATATTGAAGAGGATTGTCCATGAATTTATTCAGGGATTTACTATATTTTTCAGACTGTAAGACACACCTAGGATTTGGCGGAGGAAAATATGGAAAAAAAATGTTTTTCTTTAGACCAGACCTTCAAATAAGACTCCCATTTTTTTTTATCAGATCCTGATCAGACCTCCAAATCAGACCCCCAATTCTTCATCAGATCTCAGATAAGACCCCAAAAGCAGATCCCCAAGCTCCATCAGTTTCAGTCAGACCCCTCAACCTCCTTCAGCCTCAGGTCAGACCCTCCAGCCTCCAATAGCATCAGATCAGACCCCCATTAGCCCCCCCAGCCCCCATCAGACTCAGGTCAGACCCCTAAAGCCTCAGATCGGACCCCAAGCCCCAATCAGCCTCAGATCGGACTCCCCATCCCCCATCAGACTCATATCAGCCCCATCAGCCCCGCAGCCTCTTTAGACTCCCAATCAGACCCTATGAGCCACAGATCAGAACCCCCCAGCCCCACTGAGTCTCAGATCAGACCCCCCATCAGCCTCAGATCAGCCCCCATTAGCCCCCAGACCCCATCAGACTCAGATCAGACCCCCACTCAGACCCTATCAGCCTCAGATTGTACTCACCACCCCCATCAGACCTCAGATCAGATTTAAAAAAAATAAAATAAACTTACCTCGCTTGTTCCCGGAAAGCACCGCATATCCAGGACTCACCTCACCATTGCTTCTTCTGGGTATACATTGTTTATTGTATACAATTTTTAAAAGTGTTTGTATGCTTGTCTTGTCTAAAAAAAAATGCTTCATTTATTTTATATCTGTGGGATGTGCATTTTATTGCGGTTTTCTTAGCTCTCTGGCTTTTTTTGTTACTGTGCGCGGTAGGGGCACCACAGCGGAGCCTGAAAGAAGACCATGGAAGGGGAGTCCAGCCAGCGCAGCACTGTCCCATGCGTTGATTTTAAATAGTGCAAGTATAAAGCTGTAGCCTGCTCTCCCTGAATTTAATGGAGGCCATTTGGCACCAGAGTAGGTAAAATCCAGAGTGGGCTCAGCATGAATGTGGACCTGCATTTCCTAAATTTAATGGACGCCAGTATGATACCAGTGGAAGTAGTAATTAGTGTAGGTTCCTGTCCTAAATAGATCACCTTGCCGTTGGTGGACAGGCAAAAATGATTTTGTACAAAATGCCAAGAATCTTGCATTAGCATAAATACATTTTTATAGTGACTATGGCACTATTGTTTTAATTTCTAATTTATGTCCTATTGTTTTTATATTTTATTCATATTAAAACACCATTCATCATGTTTTTATTTTAATATATTCCATCAATATTGTGATTCTTGATTTTGCCACAATACAGTTAGATTCTGATTTGTCATGATAATTGATCTTCTAGCTCTTTTGAGCGCATTTTCAGATATTTGCGTCCATGGTGGTATGCTATGTTTACCTCACCAGACTCCCCCCATTTGCGGGTGCAGTATGGGTATCATTGCAATAATACCATGTGCCTTATTTCTCCCCTTTAACATCATCACTGACAGGAACTTCCACATGGTCTTGCCCATCCTCCTGCTGATCAGAAGTGATGAAGTATGACACACATGGGTAGTATGCATTCCATTCCAGGACAAAAGCCCAGCCACTAAGTTTTTTGGATGCAGCATATGGCTTCAGTCTCCTAATACAGGGAGTGCAGTATTATTAGGCAAGTTGTATTTTTGAGGATTAATTTTATTATTGAACAACAACCATGTTCTCAATGAACCCAAAAAACTCATTAATATCAAAGCTGAATATTTTTGGAAGTAGTTTTTAGTTTGTTTTTAGTTTTAGCTATTTTAGGGGGATATCTGTGTGTGCAGGTGACTATTACTGTGCATAATTATTAGGAAACTTAACAAAAAACAAATATATACCCATTTAAATTATTTATTTTTACCAGTGAAACCAATATAACATCTCAACATTCACAAATATACATTTCTGACATTCAAAAACAAAACAAAAACAAATCAGTGACCAATATAGCCACTTTCTTTGCAAGGACACTCAAAAGCCTGCCATCCATGGATTCTGTCAGTGTTTTGATCTGTTCACCATCAACATTGCGTGCAGCAGCAACCACAGCCTCCCAGACACTGTTCAGAGAGGTGTACTGTTTTCCCTCCTTGTAAATCTCACATTTGATGATGGACCACAGGTTCTCAATGGGGTTCAGATCAGGTGAACAAGGAGGCCATGTCATTAGATTTTCTTCTTTTATACCCTTTCTTGCCAGCCACGCTGTGGAGTACTTGGACGCGTGTGATGGAGCATTGTCCTGCATGAAAATCATGTTTTCTTGAAGGATGCAGACTTCTTCCTGTACCACTGCTTGAAGAAGGTGTCTTCCAGAAACTGGAAGTAGGACTGGGAGTTGAGCTTGACTCCATCCTCAACCCGAAAAGGCCCCACAAGCTCATATTTGATGATACCAGCCCAAACCAGTACTCCACCTCCACCTTGCTGGCGTCTGAGTCGGACTGGAGCTCTTTGCCCTTTACCAATCCAGCCACGGGCCCATCCATCTGGCCCATCAAGACTCACTCTCATTTCATCAGTCCATAAAACCTTAGAAAAATCAGTCTTGAGATATTTCTTGGCCCAGTCTTGACGTTTCAGCTTGTGTGTCTTGTTCAGTGGTGGTCGTCTTTCAGCCTTTCTTACCTTGGCCATGTCTCTGAGTATTGCACACCTTGTGCTTTTGGGCACTCCAGTGATGTTGCAGCTCTGAAATATGGCCAAACTGGTGGCAAGTGGCATCTTGGCAGCTGCACGCTTGACTTTTCTCAGTTCATGGGCAGTTATTTTGCGCCTTGGTTTTTCCACACACTTCTTGCGACCCTGTTGACTATTTTGAATGAAACGCTTGATTGTTCGATGATCACGCTTCAGAAGCTTTGCAATTTTAAGAGTGCTGCATCCCTCTGCAAGATATCTCACTATTTTTGACTTTTCTGAGCCTGTCAAGTCCTTCTTTTGACCCATTTTGCCAAAGGAAAGGAAGTTGCATAATAATTATGCACACCTAATATAGGTTGTTGATGTCATTAGACCACACCCCTTCTCATTACAGAGATGCACATCACCTAATATGCTTAATTGGTAGTAGGCTTTCGAGCCTATACAGCTTGGAGTAAGACAACATGCATAAAGAGGATGATGTGGTCAAAATACTCATTTGTCTAATAATTCTGCACGCAGTGTAGTGTTGCCTCCACTTGCAAATCCCTCCCTCCTGTGTGATGGCATCCAGTATTTTCATATAAATGTAAGGGCCTGTCTATAGTTTTTAGTTGTTTTATGTTATTACTCCTGAAGAAAGGGAGTTATATGTATCCCTGAAACACACTGAGTTAATAAAAAATACCCACAGCATTGGACTCTTGGTGTGAGTGTGAGGTGCAGGTGCCTTAAGATTATCTTGCCCCCCTCCCCATTTGAGTATTGTGAACAATATGGTGGATTATATTTTTGCTTCCTGTTAATACCCTTCCTGCTAATACTGCGTGCCTCTGCTTACATGGTGTATATATTGAGAACAGGTATCTATGATTGATGTTACTTGTAATAAGTTTGTTTTAACATTTAAAAAAATATAGAGTGCTACCTAATCCTGTTTAATGAGTCACTTGTTGCTCTGTAATAAAACTGTGTGAATAAAAAAGAGTTGGTGGTGACTATCACAAATATCAAGGAACACCTTTAGTCCATATTGCATAAGTTTTTTTACAGAATTGTGACGAATACCACACCTCGTGCCCGCTAGATGTCAAATACGTCGAGCTCACGAGACGCGGTATTGTCCCTGGTTACCAAAAACGTGACGTTACGCCCTCTAGGAGCAGCAGGTAAGGTCAGGTTGGTACAGTTTACACACACACCTCCTGTCCACGCGGGCACAGAGAGGCAACAAGCTGAGAGAGCCTTTTCACTGCCGCAGTGAAAACAGAGCTGTCTCAGCCTGGGAAATCTGCCACCAGCTTCTCGTTTGATATAAGCCCGGTCCGCTAACGGGATTATATAGGGTCAGAAACCAACCCGCGGTAGCTTATAACTAGGCCAAAACACGGACGTGGGATTCGTGATCGAGATACAAGATAGCACATGATTAATTTATATATTTAATCGCCGTAAGGGCACACTAGATTTAACACAATATACACAGAGAATATACACAGTGGTCTGAGGTTACAGATTACAGGTTATATGGTTAGAACAGGGTTAAGCAGTGTAAAAGTCAGTTACCGGGTAATATGAAAGTTCCTTTTGGTTGTGAGATGTTCTTTGCTGGAGTCCACATATAGGGCCGTGATCTCAGCTAGTTCCTGGGTCCCTCTAAACACATTACATGATGTTACCCTTCTTCAGAGAAAAGACACAGCCGCTTGCTGGCCCAAGCCTTTTAACCTGTAGCCGGCCCCTCCCCTCCCGGCCTCAGGGAAGGGTCCACTCCCCCTCTTCTGGGATGGCAGCAAATGACCCACAAAACCCTTTAGGGTTTATAACTCCAGACCAGAGGGTCACAGGGAGATGGTTCTGGGACCAACGGACTTGCCTGTGTTCCGGCTACAAGTAGAGTCCAAACCTGGTACCGTTATGTGGTTTCTATGGGGAGATATGGATATCTCCTCTTCCTGACCTCACCCTATTAAACCCTATTAAACAAAGACCATGGGCACGTACATCGTGGCCACCGGGACACAAATATGTATCCGGTTTGTGCCTGCTATGGCCAGGCGATTCATAATTCCTTATGACATGTAGGTGCCAACATGTCTGGGAGGTCGCATTGATCCTGACAGGGCTGATACCTCCTGCTGGGGGTTTTTCCTGCAGGATTTAGCTCCAAGCTGGTTGACTGAGGTGTGACCTTCTCCACCTTGGGCCTCCTTGAAGCCTGGACCCCTGGGGCTTTCTTTCTTGCCAACTGACACTCAGATGGCTGGGGGGGTGGAAACTTATTTTGCATGTACACTGAATATGCCAAGAGGTGAATCAAATGACAATCAGGGATGGGGGCATTGAAGCAGGGCCCTCCTGTGGAGTTCACTACCTCCGCCATCTGTCAGCAAATGGGGGTGTGAGGACATGGCTGACAGCAAACATTAATCCATATTCCTCACAAGCATGTATCAATATTTCCCCCTTTATAGATCCTGCAGTGCCTCCTGAACCTTCAGCCCATCGAACGGTTTATACATGTACCGCAAAATCCTACAGACACTCACAGATGCAGAGCTTCCCTGTCTTCGGTGTTCTCTTTCTGGACCCACACCTTGGACAGGGTACTCCCTGTATGGTTGAGTAGGAAACAAGCCTATGTACGAAAACATAGGAACTGGGGTGCAGAAAAATGGCAGCAGGTGCTCTGGATGGATAAGTCAAAATTTTAAATATATGGCTGTAACAGAATGTAGTGTAGTTTGTTTGTCAAAGGGCAGTGAAGCATGGTAGCGGTTCCTTGCCAGTTTGGGGCTGTATTTCAGCAAATGAAGCTGAGGATTTTTTCAGGATTAATTGTGTTCTCAGTGCTGGGAAATACAGGCAGATACTTCATGCAATACCATCAGGGAGGCTTCTGCTTGGCTCCAAATTTATTCTGCAGCAACTACCCCAAACATACAGCCAATGTCATTAATAACTATCTCCAGCATAAAGAAGAACAAGGAGTCCTGCAAAGGGCCCTGATCTCAGCATCATCAGGTTTGTCTGGAATTACATGAAGAGGCAGAAGGATTTGAGCAAGCCTACATCCACAGACAATCCATGGTTATTTCTCCAAGATGTTTGAAACAACCTCTCTGATGAGTTCCTTCCAAAAACTGTAAGCAAGTGTACCTGCAAGAATTGATGCTGCTTAGAAGACAAAGAGTGGTCAGACCAAATATTGATTTGGTTTAGATTTCTCTTTGTTCATTAACCCCTTCAGGACCCTGCCATTTTTCACCATAAGAACCAGGCCATTTTTTGCAAATCTAACATGTGTCACTGGTGATAACTTTAAAACGCTTTTACTTATCCAAGCCATTCTGAGATTGTTTTCTCCTCACATATTGTACTTCATGACAGTGGTAAATTTGAGTCAAAATATTCTAATTTTACTTTTACCAAAAATTTAGAAAAATTTGCCATTTTTAAAATTTATATTTCTCTGCTTTTAAAACAGTTAGTGATACCTCCTAAAATAGTTATTACTTTACATTTCCCATATGGTTACTTCATGTTTGGATCATTTTGTAACATACATTTTCTTTTTTTGGGATGTTAGAAGGCTTAGAAGTTTAGAAGCAAATCTTAAAATTTTTAAGAAAACTTCCAAAACCCAATTTTTAAGGACCAGTTCAGGTCTGAAGTCACTTTGTGGGATTACATAATAGAAACCACCCATAAATGGCCCCATTGTAGAAACTTCAAGGTATTCAAAACTGATTTTACAAACTTTGTTAACCCTTTAGGTGTTCCACAAGAATTAAAGGGAAATGTAGATGAAATTTCAAAATTTAACTCTTTGGGCAGATTTTCCATTTTAATAAAAACATTTCCAGTAACAAAGCAAGGGTTAACAGCCAAACAAAACTCAATATTTATTACCCTGATTCTGTAGTTTACAGAAACACCCGATATGTGGTCATAAACTGCTGTACGAGCACATGGCAGGGCGCAGAAGGAAAGCAACGCCATATGGTTTTTAGGAAGGCTGATTTCACTGGGATAATTTTAAGTTGCCATGTCACATTTGAAGACCCCCTGATGCACCCCTAGAGAAGAAACTCCAAAAAAGTGACCTTATTTTGGAAACTATGGGATCAGGTGGCAGTTTTGTTGGTACTATTTTAAGGTAATGTATCCAAAGAATAGGCAGCACTCCAAATGTGATAAAAGGTGATTACCCGTTTATTCCCAGGCAACGTTTCAGCCCACACACTGGGGCCTTTGTCAAGCAATTACAATAGTGTCTCACATGGGTATAAATACCCGGATACAGTCACGTGATAAAAATGTGTCATTTAACCATTCAGAGTATCAGTGATAACAATTTCTGATAATACAATCCATCATAACAAATAATATGAAAGTGCATGATTACAGTGTATACATCCAGTATTTCCATGATTACAATAGTGATTAAATACATATATCATGTCGATATTAAGATAAACATATAAAGTGCTAGTGCATCAGGTAAGTCAAGGGTTAATAAGAGGGTAGGCTCAGCTGAACATACGCAGCTGACCTATATTCAGTATACAGAAATAACAAATCAGGATCGGTGTGTCCGCATGGAATCGGCATTCCCCTGTAGCCACTGCGCAGCCACAGAGTCAATAGGATCAATCCCCTCCCACAGACGCAGCAGCGCCACCCCCAGCAGCGCCCACATGACAGAGGACGCGCCGGCAAGAGGATGTTCCCTGCGTCAGAGGGAGAGAACAAGCCACATGACTTCGGCCCGACCTATCAGAGACAGGGGTGTGTCAGTCACCTAGGTGACCAAAGTGTTTATGCCATACGGGCGCTGCATACATTATAAAGACTATGTCATCAGTGCTTGTCCGTAGTATAAGTACACTAGAAGCAGGATTTAACATGTGGTGCATTAAGAGCTCCATGGGGCTCCCTGTGCAGGGGCCCAGTAGGAACCAATAGTAGAGCGTCGCCCCCCACGTCAGTGTAGAGCGGCACTACACGTTTTGCAACAGCACATATGTCATCCCTTGGGATACAAAGTTATCACGTATAGGACCAGACAGACTTGAAGGAGACCGTATTAGTTAGTGGTACAGGCGTAGCATAAGACAGATTTTCCCAATCAGGACAATCGATCCAATGCAACTGTCTCCACAGGTGACAAGACACGCTAGTGACCCATCCCTAGTGGAAAACATCAACACCGTCCAGATACAAACCGGTCTCAAATGCCAAGTCACTAAAGGTCCTGTGTTGTAAAAACATAAATAGCAAATTAAATATATAACTGGATGGCAAACAGACAAATCCACTGATGCACAGTGGACGATTTGAAACAGCCACACCATCCGGACACCAAGAACCTCCTCAGGCACGCTGAATGGATATGACAAAGTGTAACCATCTAAAAAGAGATAAACCCTCTTTTTAACCCTTCACTTACCTGATGCACTAGCATTTTATATGTTTATATTAATATCGACATGATATATGTATTTAATCACGTTTGTAATCATGGAAATACTGGATGTATTGTAACGGGGCGCCGAAGGCGCACTCGGTCTCCCATCAGCCGCAGACCTGCTGCTTAGCTTCGGGATCGAGGATCTGTGTTCGGCCTCGTTCCCAGGGTGGCTTTGCTAGCTGGGAGGCTCCCTGCTCCTAGGTCTGCCTTGAGCACCGAGCTGATCACTCGGTGCTCGACTTGTCTGTCTGTCGGTCATGTGACGCTGGCCACGTCACATGACCCTCACTCCCCACTATAAATACAGGCAGCCTGCTGGCTACAGGTTGCCTGTGATTTTGGTCCCTTAGGCTGTGTATTATTATTGTTATTTAGCTTACCTTTGGATTTGACCCTTGATCTGCTTCCTGACACCTCTTCTGCCTGCACCCTGAACCTTGACGCTACCTCTCGGATTTTGACCTCGGCTTGCTTTTGGATTTTGTCTTTGCCTCTTCTCTTGTACTGATGTGACCTCCCGGATTTTGACCTCGGCCCGCTCTCGGATCTGTCTCTGTCTCCTCTGTCGTACTGACGTGACCTCCTGGACTGACCCCGGCTAGTTGGCCCGCCTCGCCCTCCCGTTTTTGGTGGTACTTTGCTTGTTCCACCTCTCTGTCCGCTCGAGTGCTACCTCTCATTGGCTGTCCGCTTCCCCGCTGTCTCTATCTCTCTGCTTGCACTTACTCAGGTCAGGGACTGTTGCCCAGTTGCGCCCCGTCACCTAGGGCGGGTGGTGCAAGTAGGCAGGGACAGGGGACCGGGTGGCAGCTCAGGGGGTGCACCTCCGCTCTATCTTTATACCCGTGACGCTACCCCGTGACATATATGCACTGTAATCGTGCACTTTCATATTATTTGTTATGATGGATTGTATTATCAGAAATTGTTATCACTGATACTCTGAATAGTTAAATGACACATTTTTATCACGTGACTGTATCCAGGTATTTATACCCATGTGAGACACTATTGTAATTGCTTGACAAAGGCCCCAGTGTGTGGGCTGAAACGTTGCCTGGGAATAAACAGGTCATCACCTTTTCTCACATTTGGAGTGCTGCCTATTCTTTGGATACACTATACTGGAGGAAAGGTTGTCCACCTTTTCAAAGGATTTTGCACCCTAACTACTTTTTGTACACTGTGCTGCTGTTACTATCTGGTTTTTGTACTATTTTAAGGTGCATATGATTTTTGGTTGCTTTGCACTTTTTGTGAGGCAAGGTAACAAAAAATTATTGTTTTGGCACTGTTTTTATTTTTGTTATTTACAATGTTCATCTGACAGGTTAGATCATGTGCTATTTTTATAGAGCAGGTTGTAACGGATGCGACAATACCAAATATGAAAGGTAGTAGGGGCTCATTTTTTCGGTTTAAGATGACGGTTTGATTAGTACTATTTTAGGGTGCATATGACTTTTTGATCGCTTGGTATTACACTTTTTGTGATGTAAGGTGACAAAAAAAAATCTTTTTTGACACAGTTTTTTTTTTTTTTTTTTACGGTGTTCACCTGAGGGGTTAGATAATGTAATATTTTTTATACAGCAGGTTGTTACGGATGCGGCAATACTTAATATGTATACTTTTTTATTTATAGAATACAGCGGCTCACCCCTGTCCTGTATGGATAGGTGCTCACCCTCCGGTCCTACCCTCAGGACCTGGAAGGATTATTGGAACGTATAGAGAAATGAGGGGGCACACTCAAACGGGAAACACTAGATAGATAGTTAAATGATGTTTTATTATTATCAGTATAATTAATACTCTAAAAACAAACCCCTAAAATACATAAAATACATAAATACATCAAATTATATAGCAACCTATATAAAGTATGCCACTGCTGCAGGTGTAGTATCGCTGTGCTGAATACAATGTCCCAGTTTAAATGATGGTACTATGACCAAGAACGTCCAGAGCAATGATCTTAATTATGCCGTACCAATGCACAGATGTGACACTGCAATCATATGGGGCAATGATGTATGCTGCTCGCGCTATGGCCAGATCCAATGGAGCAATGTTGGTAATAATATTATCAGTGCAACAGTAATGGTAATGATATACCAATGTCCGGTATACACAGGCAATGCACGTGACGTTATAGTCTCCAAATTACTTACAGTGTCTTGCCGCTTGTATTGTCCCGGTCTCACCCCTCCTTGCTGCCTGACCGCAACGTTGATGTACACGGCCGAACGTGGCGTCCCACGTGGCCTGGTCGTCTGGGGTTCCGGACGGACGCCTGAGATGACGTCACTGCTGTGCGGCTGTAACTCCGGACGGGCGCTTAGGTAACGTCACTCCTATGCGCTTGGGTAACGTCACTCCTGTGCGACTGTAGCTCCGGTTCTCAAGGTAAATATCATACACTTGGATCCAGTATGTAGGTTCTTTGTTCTTCTCTTTGAATCCACGCTCACTCTGTAATGCCAGACGCGTTTCAGGGTCTAACGCCCCTTCCTCAGTGGCCACCGAGTGAGTGGATTCTCACTCCTTATAAATGGTGTTGTTCCACCCACAATTAACTTTTTTGGTGCTTATTCCAAAATGTGGAGTGGATTCGGTTGCTATTTGGCTTCATATTATCATACAAGATTAAAACATCCTTAAAAAAAGATACTACATAAATATTACTTCCCATGTATTTAAAAACAGTTCAAAAAAGTGCTTGGAGTGGACTGCAAGGTCAGAGCATGATTCTAGAAAAAACCGCATCAAAACCGCATCCGTGTAAATTGCGTCTTACATGCGGTTTTTATATTTTTTTATGCTATAGGGCAAGGTGAACCCTCCAAAGGGAAATGGACCAAAAATGCATCAACATATCATATATTTTTTGTGCGGTTTTGGAATTTTTGGTCTTTTTTATCTTTTTATCATATTGCAGCGCCATCATTCCTAGGGTTTAATTGTGGTATCTGGGAGGAGCCGTCCAGCAGGGAGGGGAAATCACAGTGTCATTAATTGACCAAACTACGATATCCCATCCCCACCGGACAGCCCCCCAATGATCACAGAAACCCGAACACCTCCATCTCGGCGTTGAGGCCCCTAGGGATAATGGTATCATACTCAAAAATTCTGCGGGACTCTTGTCTCGACATATGTGCAATATGGTTACCCCCTCTCCACATTTTTTTGACCCTTTCTATTGCAGTAAATTTCAAACTTGTTGGGTCACAATTGTGTTGTATTTTAAAATGTTTCGATACGGAGTGTGTTTCCAGGCCTTTCTTTATATTTGCCATATGTTCCGCTACTCTTTTTTTGAGTGTTCTTTTTGTCCGGCCTATGTATTGTTTCCTACACCCACATTCCAGTAGGTATATGACATCAGTAGAGTCACAGGTTAAACATTCTTTTATTTCTAAACTAAAAGAGTTTACTGTCGATGCTACCTTAGTTGTTTTTTTGGGGAAACTTGTAGTTTTACAATTTGCGCATCTGCCACATTTAAAAAACCCATTGGTGGTTAACCAATTGTTTTTTTGTTGTTGTTGACTGTCCTTCTTGACTTTCACCGTTGGGGCTATTTTTCCTGCTAAATTGTTTGCCCTCGTGTACGTTATTTTTGGTACATCAGTCAAAAGAAGCCCGATTACCATATCATTTAGCAAATGTCCCCAATGCTTTCGAATACTCCTTTCCATCACTCTATATTGGGAGCTAAATGGAAGGATGATCCTCAATGTTTCATCTTGTGATTGTGGTAGACCTATCTCAAAGAAGCACTTTCTTTCCATCTTTTTGACTTTCTCCAAAGATTTGTCTATAATCTGGACTGGATAATCTCTTTCCAGCAGTTGTTGTTTCAAGACAGCGGCCTCTTCATCGAACTTGCTATCAACCGTACAGTTTCGCTTCAGCCTGCGAAACTGACTGGTTGGTATATCAATAAGCCACCGCGGTAGGTGGCAGCTAGCAAATCTGATGAAGCTGTTTTTGGCCACTGGCTTGAAAAATGTATTACATTGTAGCTGATCATCCTTAATCCATATCTCTAAATCCAAAAATTCGACCTTTTCTTTACTGATAATTGGACTGAATACAAGGTTCTTATCATTTTTGTTAATGTCAGTGAGAAATGAATCCAGAGATTCAGCTGTATCCTGCCAGATGAATAGAATATCATCAATGTACCGCCGCCATAGTACCAGATCCGACCCCAGCCTGGGCGAGATGATCTCTTTCTCCCATTGGGCCAAAAAAAGATTGGCGTAGCTGGGGGCGAATCTGGTACCCATGGCGGTACCGGTACACTGCAAATAGAATTCCTGCTCAAAAGAGAAATAGTTGTGAGTCAAGATGTATCTCACTCCCTCTAACAGGAACTCCAGTTGTTCCGCAGGTACCACAATTAAACCCTAGGAATGATGGCGCTCCAATATGATAAAAAGATAAAAAAGACCCAAAATTCCAAAACCGCACAAAAAATATATGATATGTTGATGCGTTTTTGGTCCATTTCCCTTTGGAGGGTTCACCTTGCCCTATAGCATAAAAAAATATAAAAACCGCATGTAAGACGCAATTTACACGGATGCGGTTTTGATGCGGTTTTTTCTAGAATCATGCTCTGACCTTGCAGTCCACTCCAAGCACTTTTTTGAACTGTTTTTAAATACATGGGAAGTAATATTTATGCAGTATCTTTTTTAAGGATGTTTTAATCTTGTATGATAATATGAAGCCAAACCGAATCCACTCCACATTTTGGAATAAGCACCAAAAAAGTTAATTGTGGGTGGAACAACACCATTTATAAGGAGTGAGAATCCACTCACTCGGTGGCCACTGAGGAAGGGGCGTTAGACCCTGAAACGCGTCTGGCATTACAGAGTGTGCGTGGATTCAAAGAGAAGAACAAAGAACCTACATACTGGATCCAAGTGTATGATATTTACCTTGAGAACTGGAGCTACAGTCGCACAGGAGTGACGTTACCCAAGCGCATAGGAGTGACGTTACCTAAGCGCCCGTCCGGAGTTACAGCCGCACAGCAGTGACGTCATCTCAAGCGTCCGTCCGGAACCCCAGACGACCAGGCCACGTGGGACACCACGTTCGGCCGTGTACATCAACGTTGCGGTCAGGCAGCAAGGAGGGGTGAGACCGGGACAATACAAGCGGCAAGACTCTGTAAGTAATTTGGAGACTATAACGTCACGTGCATTGCCTGTGTATACCGGACATTGGTATATCATTACCATTACTGTTGCACTGATAATATTATTACCAACATTGCTCCATTGGATCTGGCCATAGCGCGAGCAGCATACATCATTGCCCCATATGATTGCAGTGTCACATCTGTGCATTGGTACGGCATAATTAAGATCATTGCTCTGGACGTTCTTGGTCATAGTACCATCATTTAAACTGGGACATTGTATTCAGCACAGCGATACTACACCTGCAGCAGCGGCATACTTTATATAGGTTGCTATATAATTTGATGTATTTATGTATTTTATGTATTTTAGGGGTTTGTTTTTAGAGTATTAATTATACTGATAATAATAAAACATCATTTAACTATCTATCTAGTGTTTCCCGTTTGAGTGTGCCCCCTCATTTCTCTATACGTTCCAATAATACTTTTTTATTTATTTAAGTTTTACACAATAACAGCATTTAATAAAAAAAAAAAAACATGTTTCAGTGTCTCCATATTCTGAGAGCTATAGTTCTTTTATTTTTTGGGCGATTGTCTTAGGTAGGTTCTCATTTTTTGTGGGATGAGATGTCGGTTTAATTGGTACTATTTTGGAGGGCATATGCCTTTTTGATCGCTTGGTGTAGCACTTTTTGTGATGTAAGGTGACCAAAAAATTATAGTTTTAGCACAGTTTTTATTAAAAATTTTCTACGGCGTTCAGGTGAGGTGGTGAATCATGTGATATTTTTATAGAGCCGATCGTTACGGAAGTGACAATACCTAATATGCCTGGGTTTTTTTCTATTTTTTTTTTACAATTTTATGTGTTTTATTTTGGGAAATGTAAAAAAAAATCTTTACTTTCAACTTTTTTTTTAATATTATGAAAAACACTTTTTCTTTTTGCCCCACTATGGGACTTCAACTTCTGGGGTCTGATCCCATCTGCAATGTATTACATTACATCCTATATTCTAATACATTGCATGTCAGCTTGTATGCTGATAGACTGCCTGTGAGACCCAGTCTAAGGGCTGGATCTCACAGGCTTCTGTAGAAGGCAAGCCCTGATGCATATGGAAGGCATCGGACTTGCCTTCTCTGCCATCGGGTCCCCGCCACTGCAGCGCAGGGACCCGATGGAGATGCGGAGGGCACACATACCCTCCTCAAACCCTCTGCATGATGCAGTCAGCTTTGACCGCGGCATACAAGGGGTTAATACGCTGGCATCGGTGTCTTCAGCAGGGGCCCGGCTGTCAGTGACTGCCAGGTTAGTGCCGCTGATCGGACGGGTGCAGGAGCTGTACATGTACGGCGCTGGTCCTTAAAGGGGTTCTGCACTTTCATTTAACTGATGATCTATCCTCTGGATAGATCATCAGCTTCTGATCGGCGGGGGTCCGACACCCGGGACCCCCGCCGATCAGCTGTTTGAGAAGGCAGAGGCGCTCCAGCAGCGCCGCGGCCTTCTCACTGTTTACCGCCGGGCCGCCGGCCCACTGATGTCACGAGTAGTATCAGCGTGGGCGCGGCTAAGCTCTGTTCACTTTAATGGAGCTTAGCCGCGTGTATGTTGCCTCACGTGTGGTTGCCGCTGGCAACATGTTTGTATTTGGCATCATAGCAGCCTGAGCTGTTGCTAGGCAGCTTGCTGTCAATTGCATGCAGTTTCACCTGGCAACCTCTCTTGGTATGTGTGCACTTTCCGGGTTTGTTGTGCACGAGGTTATGTTTGTATGCACTGTGACACCTCCCTTCACTTGCGGTTGTCCGCGGCAACGTGTGGTGTTGTGTGCATGTCGTGGCAGTGTCTCGGCCTGCTGGCTGTTCCCCAGGACATGGTTGCCACGCATGCCGTTGCCGGTGAGTGTGTTGTTTATGTGCTTTTCCCTTTAAGTGGCTTCACTACCCTGCCTGGTGTAGGAAGGGTTAACTCCCTTCTTAGTGTGTGAACACTGGGTGTGTCTGTGTGTGGGTGTGGCCACTTGGGGCTATTTAGCTCCGGCTGGATGCCAGACTCTGAGGGGTACTTCAGCCATGGTTAGCTGGAGTCATCCTCCTGGGTATATACCATCTGCCAGTGAGGGCCACCCTTGTGGTCATAAGTTTATGTTGGTGTTATTCTTACTGCAGCTATGGATCTGGGTTCCTGTGTGTTTATGTGTGCGTGCTGTGTCCATTTATGTTTGGTGTGAACAGCAGCTTGTGAGCACGGGATCCAGTCAGTGTGTCTGTGGCAGGTAGGTGTGTAAGTAGTTTCACTCACCTGCCATATCTATATACTGTATCTGTTCCCCATTCCTTGCAGCTCAGCCTGTGAGACTCCTGTTCCTCCGTATCTAGGAGGAACTGGTCGTCTTACCCTGCTCCTAGTTCAGGGCCACCCTGAGGGCTAATAGGGACCCCAGGTTCCGGAGTATGAGCCCTCCTACCATCAGGGTCGGCTCATACAGCTAGGAGTCAGGGTCAGAGTTAGGGACGCTGTAGGAGGTGACCTGCTCCCTAATTCTGTTGTTCTGGCCTAGCAGCTTCATTTTCCTTTAACATCGCACGGCTGAGAGTTTTCCCCATCCTCAGCCGTGACAGGCGGCTGCTGTAGAGGTCACTGTAAATGGGAGGGCGCTGTGAATGTTACTGTTAAGGGAGCAGGACGCTTTGGAGGTCACTGTTAAAGGGACGGAGTACTGTAGTTATAGTTGATACTGTCAATATCTTTTAACGACACACACAAACATGAAAAAATATAGATTAAATATACCCGTGCAAAGCCGGGTCCTTCTGCTAGTATATATATATATATATATATATATATTGTGGGAATTTGCTCTGGTAGGCAGGGTAAGTGGATGCAGTACAGAGGCAACAACAAGTTTGTAAAGCAAAACTTCAGTGTTTATTCACACATAAGGCAAAAGTAAAACGACACTTTGCAGTCTTGGTGTTAGTTCACACAATGGAAAGTCCACAGAACAAAAAATCACCTTGTTGGCAGTTTTATCTCCAGCGGTCCACAGCAGGCTTTAGGGGGCCTGTTTCCCAGCGTGCGTCTCTCAGCCCTCCAGCAGGGCGCAAAGCCTCAGATCCCAAACACAGAGACTCAGCTGCTGAGCTCAGCTGCCTATTTAAAGGACATCCAGGTGCTGCCAAAACCCAGACCGCCACTTAAACTCTGGTCCGGTATTTTACCTCACCTGGCTGGAAACCAGACCAGCCGCACATGTTGGGAGGAAAATACCTGCCTTCCCAGACAAAACTCCTCGCTGTGTCACATACCCCCACCCCCTTTGTTCAACCCTGAGGGGGTGAACACACGCGAGACAATGTACCCGGGACAGGACATCCACGTTTCCCTGTAACCGGCCTGCCCTGTGTTCCACTAAAAAACTTTAAGGTTTGCAAGGACAGAAACCATCGGGTGACCCGGGCATTTTTGTCCTTGGCCTGGCTCATCCATTTGAGAGGGGAGTGGTCAGTCACAGGCGGAACTTTCTCACCAACAAATAATAGTGCAGAGACTCGAGTGCCCACTTGATGGCCAGGCACTCTCTCTCCACGATACTATACGTGGTCTTGGCTGGGGTGAGCTTACGGCTGAGGAAGACAACAGGATGCTCCTCCCTGTTAACTTCCTGAGACAGTACAGCACCGAGGTGTCACCGCCAGTTCTGTGAGAAGGTCTGGCAGACGTCCTTCTCTACCTCTTGCATGACTTTCTTTGTTTTGGCTTCACTTTGTCATCTCCTTTCCTTCTCCCAGGTGTCACCTATTTAGACTAATCGTCTCCCTTTATATTCCCTCCCATACTGCCTCACTTTGCGGTTTATACTACTTCCTGGATGAAGTGTTCACTGCTGGCGGCTGCTGCTGTTTGCTCAGATAAGTCTTTTTATGTATTGTGTTTCCTTGCTGGCTTGATTCTAGGTGACCCTGACTCCGTCCATATTAAGTGCAGGGAACCGGTGGTCGTGTTCCCTCACTATTATAGGGTTTTCAGGTGTCACACAGTCATAGGTACATGGGCATGCAATCGTCTACCATTGAGACCCTTGCATGGGCATAGCAGTCAGGGAGAGCTCTTAGGGTTTTATAGGGCTCACCTATATGCTCCTTAGTTTGGGATCAAGCCAGTCGGACGTTTATTCATAAGTTCCAGCTATCTGCAACATCATCCGTGACATTATAAACCGCCGTTACTGTCTTAAGCATGGATCCGGTTTCAGCCTTGATTGACCACATGCAAGGTCTTTCGCTGGAGGTAGCAGATCTCCGTAAAACTGTGTCTCAGTTTCAGGTGACCGGTTCTGCTGGCGTTCATGGAGTTTGTTCCGAGCCTAAGATTTCGCTGCCGGATACGTTCTCCGGGGGTAGTGAGAATTTTGTTCGCTTTAGAGAGGCTTGCAAACTCCGATTTCGCCTACTTCCCCATTCCTCTGGTGATGAGGAGCAGAGGGTGGGGATCATCATCTCGCTGCTCAGGGATAACGCTCAGTCTTGGGCATTATCGCTGCCGGTGGGGGCACGGCCCCTCCGATCGGTGGATGAATTTTTTGTAGCCCTGGGGCAGATATATGAGGACCCGGATCGTATTTGTCACGAGTTGGAGGTCCCAGGAGAGACCACCGCGTCGTCAAGCAATAAACAAACGGAAATCAGGTACAGACACACAAGAGTTTATTGCACAAACAAAAACCAGGGAAGGCAGCACAGACAAAACATGAGCTCTATGTACCATCAGCACAGTGGGAGAAAACCCCCACTGCGCCACTGTCCAGTAATACTCCAGAGGGGCATGACTAAGCAACTCCTGGTATTCACTAGGGCCCCAGATGGTAGGGTTAGGCTTTGCAGCAGGAAGTTGCCAGGGTCCACTCTGGAGCGTGAACTAGACAGTGACAGCAGGAACGAATGGACAACAGGTACCAGAAGGTACCGACGGCACATAGGCATACATAACAGACAGGCAAATACAAACAGGGCAACTAATAACACAAGCAGGAATACATAGCAAGGAAACAGGAGTGACAATGAGCAGAGAAGGACTTGCTCCACAAGTAGTAAACTGCATGGCCTTGCGCATGGCACTCTGCTGCAAAGAAAGGTGCAGCAAGGACTTGCTAAACAGAGACATGAATACACATAAGGTAACTAAAACATAACTGGCAGAACAGATAATAGAAACACAGGAAAGAGGACAACAATTAACAAGTAGGGAAACCCACAGAGCACAGACAGACGCACAGACAGACAGACACGGATCCCATGGGTCAGCAGCATGGGAGAGAGTACAAACAAGGAGCAGGACAAGACAACACACACCAGGAGAGCTGACCCAGAACTGAGGAAACCTCAGCCTTATATACAGGTTCCATGGATGCAGCAGAGAGGCCACACCCATGGAGCAGACAGAGAGGATTAACTCCTAATAGGAACACAGGGGAGTTAACCCATACAGAACCACAAATAAAACAGAAACAAAACTTCAGCAAGGAGCGCCGAACGAGCAAGGACGGAAGGTCACAGCCAGAGATAGTGGCTGTGACAGTATTGCTCTGGCTGAATCTAAACTGCGTCTTTTATGCCAGGGTAAACAGTCCGCAGAGATATATTGTTCTGAATTTCGTAGATGGGCAGCTGATACTGGTTGGAATGATGCTGCACTCCGAAGTCAATTTTGCCATGGTCTTTCGGAAAGACTGAAAGATGCATTTGCTTTTCATGAGAGACCAGCCTCGTTAGAATCTGCCATGTCTCTAGCTGTTCGTATTGACAGGCGTCTTAGAGAGAGAGAGGAGACTACTCCTTCCTGTCATATTCAGTCTCATTCAGTGCGCAGCGGTCTCAGTCTCTCTCAATCCCTTCTGAGGAGGAGGCCATGCAGCTGGGTTTGCTTGCCTCTGATAGTAGAGGATTCAGCTCTCAGAGGAGGGTTTGTTTCTGTTGTAGGGGTATAATTCATTTGGCTAATGTTTGCCCCTCTAGGAGATTCATGGAGTTTTCTGAGGGTAATAAAAAAAAACAAAAATAAAAAAAACTCTAAAAACTTTCCATTTGCTACTATTGGCAAGGTTGATGCGGAAATTGAAGGTTTGCCGTTTGCTTGTAGTTCCCGTTTTCTCCTACCTGCCAGGGTGGCGCTAGACAGCAAGAACATTGTTTGTGAGATTTTTGTAGATAGTGGAGCAGCTGTCAATCTCATTGATAATCAATTTGCAATAACGCATGGTTTCCAGGTATGCACTTTGGAAAAGGATATACCTGTTTTTGCTATCGATTCCGCTCCACTTTCTCAAATACCGTTAAAGGGCATAGTTCACAATATCCGTTTGACTGTGGGTGATGCTCATGTTGAGGATATGTCATGTTTCGTCCTAAGCGGATTACCTAATCTTCTAGTGTTGGGGCTACCCTGGCTCACTAAACATAACCCCACCATTGATTGGCAAGCAAGGCAAATAAATGGTTGGAGTGAGTTTTGCAGAGAGAATTGCCTCACGGCGTCTCTTTCAGAGGTTTCTACCAAGACTGTACCATCTTTTCTCTCTGAATATTTGGATGTGTTTTCCGAGAGTGGTGTCCAGGAGTTGCCCCCTCACCGGGAGTACAACTGCCCTATTAATCTCATCCCAGGCGCCAAGCTGCCAAAATCACGTTTATACAATCTCTCCCAACCTGAAAGAGTCGCTATGCGTACTTATATCTCTGAGAGCCTGAGAAAGGGACACATCCGACCCTCGAAGTCACCTGTTGCCGCTGTTTTTTTTTTTTTGTTAAGAAAAAAGATGGTGCTTTAAGACCTTGTCTGGATTTCAGGGAGCTGAGCCGTATCACGATTCGTGATCCATATCCGCTTCCTCTGATCCCGGAGCTGTTTAACCAGATTGTTGGGGCTAACGTTTTTTCTAAGTTGGATTTAAGAGGGGCATACAACCTAGTCAGGGTCAGGGAAGGGGACGAATGGAAGAGGGCCTTCAATACCCCTAAGGGTCATTTCGAGAATTTGGTTATGCCCTTTGGTTTGATGAATGCTCCGGCCGTCTTCTAACATTTTGTGAACAGCATTTTTTATCATTTAATGGGGAAATTTGTTCTGGTGTATCTAGATGACATTTTGATTTTTTCTCCTGATTTCAAGACTCATCGGGACCACCTACGTCAGGTCTTGCTGCTTCTGCGGGAGAATAAATTGTACGCTAAACTGTAAAAATGTGTGTTTGCAGTTCTGGAGATTCAATTTCTTGGTTTTCTTCTCTCCGCTTCTGGTTTTCGCATGGACCCTGAGAAGGTCCGCGCTGTGCTTGATTGGGAGCTTCCTGAGAATCAGAAGGCACTGATGCGGTTTTTGGGTTTTGCCAATTATTACAGAAAGTTAATTTTGAATTATTCCTCTGTTGTTAAACCACTCACTGATATGACTAAAAAGGGTCGTGTCCCCTCACTATTATAGGGTTTTCAGGTGTCACATAGTCATAGGTACGTGGGCATGCAATCGTCTACCATTGAGACCCTTGCATGGGCATAGCAGTCAGGGAGAGCTCTTAGGGTTTTATAGGGCTCACCTATATGCTCCTTAGTTTGGGATCAAGCCAGTCGGACGTTTATTCATAAGTTCCAGCTATCTGCAACATCATCCGTGACACGAGGCCTACTTCGGAGGCATCAGTCTGTACTATAAACTTTCTTTTCAAGTCGGGCATCACCAAAACCGGGGACCCACACAGGGCCTTCAAAGCAGAGAAAGTCTCTTCCGCCCGATCATCCCAGCGAACCATCCCTGACTTGCGTCCCTTCAAGAGTCCTGTTAATGGTGCGGCCACCGTAGCAAAGTGGGGAGAAAACCTTGTGTAATAGCCCACTATTACTAGGAATGACTTTACTTGCCTAGTGGTGACAGGTCGGGACAAATTTCTTATCGCCTTTATTTTGTTTACTTGGGGTTTGATGACTCCACGCCCAATGACATACCCCAGGTACTTAGTCTCCTCTAACCCTATTGCAAATTTTTTTGGGTTAGCGGTTAGTCCAGCCTTCCGAAGGGAGTCCACTACAGCCTGCATACCGATGATGTGGATGAAGCACAATGCCCATAAGCTGCTGAAAAGTGGCGGGGGCGCCATGCAGACCAAAGGGTAACATTTTATAGTGATACAGCCCCTAAGTTGTGACGAAGGCAGTTTTCTCTTTGGCAGCCTCCGTTAAGGGCACCTGCCAGTACCCTTTCGTGAGGTCAAAAACATAAAAGTACCGTGCTTGTCTTAACTTCTCGACTAGCTCATCTACACGGGGCATAGGATATGCGTCGAACTTAGAAATATTATTAAGTTTACAAAAGTCGTTACAAAACCGCAACGTCCCGTCTGGCTTGGGTATCAATACTATAGGACTGGCCCACTCACTTTTTGACTCCTTAATGACGTCTAGCTGCACTATAGGCCGGTAAGTTTAACATCTGTTGTGGGTAAACTGTTTGAAGGTTTAAGAGATGCTATCTTAGAGCTATCTTAACGCCATATCAGCATGGCTTCATGAGGGATCGGTCATGCCAATCACATGGCAGTTGCTTCAATGCATTTAGGGGTGTGGTCCTAAATCATCATTTTCCGCTAACTTGTGACAAAAAAAAATAATTCTAGGAACTCGCCATGCCCTCACGGAATACCTTGGGGTGTCTTCTTTCCAAAATGGGGTCATTTGTGGGGTATTATACTGCCCTGGCATTTTAGGGGCCCTAATGCGTGAGAAGTAGTTTGAAATCAAAATGTGTAAAAAATGCCCTGTGAAATCCGAAAGGTGCTCTTTGGAATGTGGGCCCATTTGCCCACCTAGGCTGCAAAAAAGTGTCACACATCTGGTATCGCCGTACTCAGAAGAAGTAGGGCAATGTGTTTTGGGGTGTCTTTTTACATATACCCATGCTGGGTGAGAGAAATATCTCGGCAAATGACAACTTTTCCCATTTTTTTATACAAAGTTGGCATTTGACCAAGATATTTATCTCACCCAGCATGGGTATATGTAAAATGACACCCCAAAACACATTCCCCAACTTCTCCTGAGTACGGCGATACCACATGTGTGACACTTTTTTGCAGCCTAGATGCGCAAAGGGGCCCAAATTCCTTTTAGGAGGGCATTTTTAGACATTTGGATCCCAGACTTCTTCTGACGCTTTAGGGCCCCTAAAATGCCAGGGTAGTATAAATACCCCACATGTGACCCCATTTTGGAAAGAAGACACCCCAAGTTATTCAATGAGGGGCATGGCGAGTTCATATAAATTTTTTTTTTTGGGCACAAGTTAGAGGAAATAAATTTTTTTTTTTTTTTCTCACAAAGTCTCCCTTTCCGCTAACTTGGGACAAAAAGTTCAATCTTTCATGGACTCAATATGCCCCTCAGTGAATACCTTGGGGTGTCTTCTTTCCGAAATGGGGTCACATGTGGGATATTTATACTGCCCTGGCATTTTAAGGGCCCTAAAGCGTGAGAAGAAGTCTGGAATATAAATGTCAAAAAATTTTTACGCATTTGGATTCCGTGAGGGGTATGGTGAGTTCATGTGAGATTTTATTTTTTGTCACAATTTAGTGGAATATGGGACTTTGTAAGAAAAAACAAAAAAACAAACAAAAAAATATCTATTTCCGCTAACTTGGACCAAAAAAATGTCTGAATGGAGCCTTACAGGGGGGTGATCAGGGAGTCTATATGGGGTGATCACCACCCTGTCATTTATCACCCTCCTGTAAGGCTCAATTCAGACGTCCGTATGTGTTTTGCGGATCCGCGGTGTCCGTGTTTTGCGGATCCACGGATCCGCAAAACACATACGGACGTCTGAATGGAGCCTTACAGGGGGGTGATCAATGACAGGGGGGTGATCAATGAAAGGGGGGTGATCAGGGAGTCTATATGGGGTGATCACCCCCCTGTCATTGATCACCCCCCTGTAAGGCTCCATTCAGACGTCCATATGTGTTTTGCGGATCCGATCCATGGATCAGCGGATCCGCAAAACACATACGGACGTCTAAATGGAGCCTTACAGGGGGGTGATCAATGACAGGGGGGTTATCTCCCCATATAGACTCCCTGATAACCCCCCTGTCATTGATCACCCCCCTGTAAGGCTCCATTCAGACGTCCGTATGTGTTTTGCGGATCCGATCCATGGATCAGTGGATCCGCAAAAGACATACGGACGTCTGTATGGAGCCTTACAGGGGGGTGATCAATGACAGGGGGGTGATCAATGACAGGGGGTCATCAGGGAGTCTATATGGGATGATGCTTCCCCTGTCATTGATCACCCCCCTGTAAGGCTCCATTCAGACGTCCGTATGTGTTTTGCGGATCCGATCCATGGATCAGTGGATCCGCGAAACACATACGGACCTCTGAATGGAGCCAGCCTTACAGGGGGGTGATCAATGACAGGGGGGTGATCAGGGAGTCTATATGGGGTGATCACCCCCCTGTCATTGATCACCCCCCTGTAAGGCTCCATTCAGACGTCCGTATGTGTTTTGCGGATCCGATCCATGGATCAGTGGATCCGCAAAACACATAAGGACCTCTGAATGGAGCCAGCCTTACAGGGGGGTGATCAATGACAGGGGGGTGATCAGGTAGTCTATATGGGGTGATCACCCCCCTGTCATTGATCACCCCCCTGTAAGGCTCCATTCAGACGTCCGTATGTGTTTTGCGGATCCGATCCATGGATCAGTGGATCCGCAAAACACATACGGACCTCTGAATGGAGCCAGCCTTACAAGGAGGTGATCAATGACAGGGGGGTGATCAGGGAGACTATATGGGGTGATCACCCCCCTGTAAAGCTCCATTCCGACGTCCGTATGTGTTTTGCGGATCCGATGATCCGTAAAACACATACGGACGTCTGAATGGAGCCTTACAGGGGGGTGATCAATGACAGGGGGGTGATCAATGACAGGGGGGGTGATCAGGGAGTCTATATGGGGTGATCACCCCCCTGTCATTGATCACCCCCCTGTAAGGCTCCATTCAGACGTCCGTATGTGTTTTGCGGATCCGATCCGTGCATCCGTAAAACACATACGGACGTCTGAATGGAGCCTTACAGGGGGGTGATCATTGACAGGGATGTGATCAATGACAGGGGGGTGATCAGGGAGTCTATATGGGGTGATCAGGGGTTAATACGTGACAGGGGGGGTGTAGTGTAGTGTGGTGCTTGGTACTACTTATTACAGAGCTGCCTGTGTCCTCTGGTGGTCGATCCAAGCAAAAGGGACCACCAGAGGACCAGGTAGCAGGTATATTAGACGCTGTTATCAAAACAGCGTCTAATATACCTGTTAGGGGTTAAAAAAATCGCATCTACAGCCTGCCAGCGAACGATCGCCGCTGGCAGGCTGTAGATCCACTCGCTTAGCCACACAAGTGGGTCAGGTAGTGCAGCTTATCCAGGATGGCACATCAATGCGAGCTGTGGCAAGAAGGTTTGCTGTGTCTGTCAGCGTAGTGTCCAGAGCATGGAGGCGCTACCAGGAGACAGGCCAGTACATCAGGAGACGTGGAGGAGGGCAACAACCCAGCAGCAGGACCGCTATCTCCGCCTTTGTGCAAGGAGGAACAGGAGGAGCACTGCCAGAGCCCTGCAAAATGAACTCCAGCAGGCCACAAATGTGCATGTGTCTGCTCAAACGGTCAGAAACAGACTCCATGAGGGTGATATGAGGGCCCGACGTCAACAGGTGGGGGTTGTGCTTACAGCCCAACACCGTGCAGGACGTTTGGCATTTGCCAGAGAACACCAAGATTGGCAAATTCGCCACTGGCGCCCTGTGCTCTTCACAGATGAAGGCAGGTTCACACTGAGCACATGTGACAGACGTGACAGATTCTTGAGACACCGTGGAGAACGTTCTGCTTTTTATGTTCCCTTTATTTTTTTGAGCAGTGTATATATATACCGAACAAATAAGCGTAGAGCGGGTGCTTTGTCCCAGGTCATATGGTCAATGCCAAAATCTAAAAAATTTAAATCGGACAGCACTCCAAAAACAATAAAATTTATTCACCCATGTGGCAAAAAGGAGAGCAACGTTTCGGCTCAACAATAGAGCCTTTCTCAAGCAAAGAACACCAATACAAGTGAAGTATATATAAACAAATGAAGTATATATAGACAAGTATATATACTTCACTTGTATTGGTGTTCTTTGCTTGAGAAAGATTTTGATGTTTTTGGAGTGCTGTCCGATTTTAGTTTTATATATATACAGTATATATATATATATATATATACACTGCTCAAAAAAATAAAGGGAACACTTAAACAACACAATGTAACTCCAAGTCAATCACACTTCTGTGAAATCAAACTGTCCACTTAGGAAGCAACACTGTTTAAATTATTTTTTTTATTCAAATTTTTCAGGTTCAAAGAACAAATTTGTAATACAATAAAATGATAGTTTAAATCAATATCGTAAACATAAATCAGAATGGTATACATATCATTAATGTCATGACATGTGTTACAATAAAAATGTATAATAATCAAGTAACGAGATGAGAGTATTTAGTTTCCTAAAGTTATTGAACCCCTGATTATTAGTGCTGGGGCGACAATCAACCAAATAGCAAATTAGGACCGCAGTCTTTATTAACTAGATGATAGCGTAGTTGCTATTTGTTATAATCCTATATCACTACAGTTGCCCAGTATTGTGAGATTTAGTCAGCTTCTAAGTTACTGCGTGTGACAATCTTGTCGGGTCATCCCAGCTACATCACAAGAAGAACCGTAACTTGGGGGGGAAGGGAGAACAGGATAGCAATTTAACACGGAGTATATAAGGGAGGGGGGAGGGAATCAGGCTTGATTTAACCTTATGGTTACAGGGTCCAGGCGCGGAAGTTAAATAGTTAAAGATGTTCAGTTATGGCATTTTTTCCTAAAAGTTTGGTCCAAGGGTCCCATACTTGGTGGTACCTGGGCTTTTTATCATCTCTAATTAATCTCAGCTTCTCGTAGTTGTGTAAGATATGCATCTCTTTCAACCATTCTGAGAAAGATGGGGGTTCTTTTTCCTTCCATAATTTGGGGATAAGTAGTTTGGCTACATTTAACATATGAAGTGTTAAAGGGTGTCTAATATTAGAGGTTTGTATGTTGAATATACTGAATAAAATCAGGTTTGGTGAGATTTTTGCTGTCGTGCTAAATGTTTTACTTATTATCGTTTCAATGGATTTCCAAAACATTTCTAGTTTTTTGCAATGAACCCAGATATGGGATATAGTACCCCTCTCTGTCTCACACCTCCAGCACAACGGGGAAATGTCTGGGAACATTCGATTAAGTATAATAGGGGTTCTATACCAACGTGAGACTATCTTGAATTGAGTTTCCTGTATTTTGGGACTAATTGATTTAGATCTTACATTTGAGATGATGTCTTTTATCTCAGAGCTATTGAACTCTCTATCTAGCTCTGCTGTCCATTTTCATAGGTATGAGGGGGGTGAGGTGGGATTGTTGAGTATGTTGTAAATAGAGGAGATAGCTTTTTTTATCGGTGAGTTATTTTTGATACATTTTTGTATTGTCGTTAAGGGGATGGCCGGAGAATGATAAATTTCTGACTTCATTACATGGTCCTTGAGCAGCGAGTATTCCCTGAAGGAAATGTCAGGGGGGTGATCAATGACAGGGGGGTGATCAGGGAGTCTATATGGGGTGATCACCCCTGTCATTGATCACCCCCCTGTAAGGCTCCATTCAGACGTCCGTATGTGTTTTGCGGATCCGATCCATGTATCAGTGGATCCGTAAAAATAATATGGACGTCTGAATGGAGCCTTACAGGGGGGTGATCAATGACAGGGGGGTGATCAATGACAGGGGGGTGATCAGGGAGTCTATATGGGGTGATCACCTCCGTCATTGATCACCCCCTTGTAAGGGTCCATTCAGACGTCCGTATGGTTTTTACGGATCCACTGATATATGGATCGGATCCGCAAAACACATACGGACGTCTGAATGGAGCCTTACAGGGGGGTGATCAATGACGGAGGTGATCACCCCATATAGACTCCCTGATCACCCCCCTGTCATTGATCACCCCCCTGTCATTGATCACCCCCCTGTAAGGCTCCATTCAGACGTCCGTATTATTTTTACGGATCCACTGATACATGGATCGGATCCGCAAAACACATACGGACGTCTGAATGGAGCCTTACAGGGGGGTGATCAATGACAGGGGTGATCACCCCATATAGACTCCCTGATCACCCCCCTGTCATTGATCACCCCCCTGTCATTGATCTCTCCCCTGTAAGGCTCCATTCAGACGTCCGTATGATTTTTACGGATCCACTGATACATGGATCGGATCCGCAAAACACATACGGACGTCTGAATGGAGCCTTACAGGGGGGTGATCAATGACAGGGGTGATCACCCCATATAGACTCCCTGATCACCCCCCTGTCATTGATCACCCCCCTGTCATTGATCACCCCCCTGTAAGGCTCCATTCAGACGTCCGTATGATTTTTACGGATCCACTGATACATGGATCGGATCCGCAAAACACATACGGACATCTGAATGGAGCCTTACAAGGGGGTGATCAATGACAGGGGGGTGATCACCCCATATAGACTCCCTGATCACCCCCCTGTCATTGATCACCCCCTGTAAGGCTCCATTCAGATGTCCGTATGTGTTTTGCGGATCCGATCCATGTATCCGTGGATCTGTAAAAAACATACGGACATCTGAATGGGGCCTTACAGGGGGGGTGATCAATGACTGGGGGGTGATCACCCCATATAGACTCCCTGATCACCCCCCTGTCATTGATCACCCCCCTGTAAGGCTCCATTCAGATGTCCGTATGTGTTTTGCGGATCCGATCCATGTATCCGTGGATCCGTAAAAAACATACGGACGTCTGAATGGAGCCTTACAGGGGGGTGATCAATGACAGGGGGGTGATCAATGAATTTTTTATTAATTTTTTTTCTTACAAGGTCTCATATTCCACTAACTTGTGTCAAAAAATAAAATCTCACATGAACTCACCATACCCCTCACGGAATCCAAATGCGTAAAATTTTTTAGACATTTATATTCCAGACTTCTTCTCACGCTTTAGGGCCCCTAAAATGCCAGGGCAGTATAAATACCCCACATGTGACCCCATTTCGGAAAGAAGACACCCCAAGGTATTCGCTGAGGGGCATATTGAGTCCATGAAAGATTGAAATTTTTGTCCGAAGTTAGCGGAAAGGGAGACTTTGTGAGAAAAAAAACAAATAAATCAATTTCCGCTAACTTGTGGCAAAAAAATTTAATATTTATACTGCCCTGGCATTTTAGGGGCGCTAAAGTGTGAGAAGAAGTCTGGGATCCAAATGTCTAAAAATGCCCTCCTAAAAGGAATGTGAGCCCCTTTGCGCATCTAGGCTGCAAAAAAGTGTCACACATCTGGTATCGCCGTACTCAGGAGAAGTTGGGGAATGTGTTTTGGGGTGTCATTTTACATATACCCATGCTGGGTGAGAGAAATATCTCGGTCAAATGCCAACTTTGTATAAAAAAAATGGGAAAAGTTGTCTTTTGCCAAGATATTTATCTCACCCAGCATGGGTATATGTAAAATGACACCCCAAAACACATTGCCCAACTTCTCCTGAGTACGGCAATACCACATGTGTGACACTTTTTTGCAGCCTAGGTGGGCAAAGGGGCCCACATTCCAAAGAGCACCTTTCGGATTTCACCGGCCATTTTTTACAGATTTTGATTTCAAACTACATCTCACGCATTCGGGCCCCTAAAATACCAGGGCAGTATAACTACCCCACAAGTGACCCCATTTTGGAAAGAAGACACCCCCAGGTATTTCGTGATGGGCATAGTGAGTTCATGGAGGTTTTTATTTTTTTCACAAGTTAGTGGAATATGCGACTTTGTAAGAAAAAAAATAAAATAATCATCATTTTCCGCTAACTTGTGACAAAAAATACAAAATTCTAGGAACTCGCCATGCCCCTCACGGAATACCTTGGGGTGTCTTCTTTCCAAAATGGGGTCACTTGTGGGGTAGTTATGCTGCCCTGGCATTTTAGGGGCCCAAATGCGTGTGAAGTAGTTTGAAATCAAAATGTGTAAAAAATGGCCTGTGAAATCCTAAAGGTGCTCTTTGGAATGTGGGCCCCTTTGCCCACCTAGGCTGCAAAAAAGTGTCACACATATGGTATCGCCGTACTCAGGAGAAGTTGGGGAATGTGTTTTGGGGTGTCATTTTACATATACCCATGCTGGGTGAGATAAATATCTTGGTCAAATGCCAACTTTGTATAAAAAAATGGGAAAAGTTGTCTTTTGCCGAGATATTTCTCTCACCCAGCATGGGTATATGTAAAAAGACACCCCAAGACTTCCGGTTCCGGCGCTGGGATGCGGGCGGCAGCGTGAAGGAGCTCCGGTGACCTCTCACCATATATTGAATCCCGCTCGTCAAAAATCGGCAATAGGGGGCTGAGACAGGTACGTCCTGGTCCCTGAACATCCAGAGTCCATAAGTTTATGGAACGCTACCTGCTACGGAGCGGCAAAAGGAGGATCTCCGGAGGACGGGGCAGAGTCATTGAGGACATGCTCGACAAGATGGCGGACTCGCGCCCTTCTACTCCATCTCCGCTGACACAAGTGCTGCTAGAAAGCGGTATGAGTGAAGAGCAAGTTACCCAGCCAAACCCCTCAATGGACATTGATTACAAAAAGCTGGCCATAGAGGTGGCCAGACATTTAGCCCCCGATATAAGAGAAACACTCACCATAACTCTGTCTGCCTCGTTACAGCAGCTGCATGAGGCGGTCGCCCAGCATGATCTGAGACTGGAAGAACTTGAGCAGAGAGTGTCTAGGGCTGAAAATGAATCGGCTGCTTTTACTCAAAAAGTTAATGAGCTTTCAAAGCAGAATATGATTTTGTATGATCGGGTAGAGGACCTGGAAAATCGGTCCAGAAGGAGCAATTTGAGACTGTTGGGGCTACCTGAAAAGTTTAAACCGCAGACTCTGATGGATATATGTGAAAAAGAATTACCCAGGGCTCTGGGATTAGAAGGGCGCTGTAAAGTAGAAAGGGCCCACAGAATTGGTCCAGTACTAGAGGATCAGCAGAACCAGATGGGACCGTCTAGAAGTCAAGGTCCTAAACCACGTCAGGTTATTATGAAATTCCTGGACTATTGCGACAAGGAAGCCCTGCTGAGGGCATATAGGGCCAAGAAAGGTCCACTAAAGCTGCTGGGACACTCTGTATTACTTTTTGGTGACTACTCTGCAGCTGTGGCTAGGAAGAGGAGGGAGTTTAGTCACGTCTGCACTTTACTGCATCAAAAGGGACGCAGGTTTCAACTACAATACCCAGCAAAGTTAAGGGTGTTGCATCCTAATGGGTCAAGCACGATTTATCATGATCCGACGACAGCAGAAGAGTGGATTAAATCCATACAGAATCCAGGGGAGCCAGAGGGAGCAGACAAGAGGAGAGGAAGAAGCTCATCCAGAGTGGTGAACCCAAGAGATCGGGAACGGAGAAGGGAGAGAGGAGGAGAATATCCAGAGCCTGGGACTAGGGGACGAAGATCTTCAGACCGGAGAGAAGATCCCTACCCAGGGAGATGACCCACGTTTTCCATCTAATCAATAGGGGGTCTATAAGAGATCTCAAAATGCATGTGAGACTGGTATACCTGCTGGTTCAATATGGCAGCACTGTTCTGTCACTGCATATATGTTGAAGAGGGTTATGGTTATACCCGCCAAGTTATGTTAATATTCTGTATTAAGTGCAGTGCTAATGAAATGTCATATGCGGGGTGGATGATACCAGATGCAGTATAGATGGATACGGGTAAAAGCCTAATATGTTTAACGGGGAGACCTCAAGAAGGTACAGTAGGAGTGTTATTTTTCCTAGATATCTTGGTGAGAGGCAGCCTGCAACCCAGAAAAAAAGGGAAGTTATTATAAGAATTAAAGAGGTTGTATTAGAGGAGAAGGAAGACAGAGAAGCTAAAAGTTTGTGACAGTGTTACACAAAATTGTTGGTAATCTAACATTTATCTGTTTGTTCGCAAGGGATCTCTCTGGGCGCTTTCGGTGAGTGACGTGGACCCCAGACTCGGTAGGTTGGAATAGCATATATATCTGCCAAACGTATATATAAAAAAAAAAAAAAAAAAAAAGTCCAGGGGACTGACATGAAGGTGCTAACGTGGAATATCAAAGGTTTAAAATCACCCCAGAAAAGGTGGATGGTTTTACGACACCTTAAGAAACTTAAACCAGATGTGGTTTTCTTACAAGAGACCCATCTAGAGGCGCATGATTTTGACAGAATGAAAAAGTTATGGGTGGGTAGAGTCATTGGGTCCCCGTCACTTAACCGAAAAGCGGGGGTAATAACGCTTATCAATAAGCAATTGAACTGCCAGATTATATCACAAACTACTGATTTACAGGGAAGATGGGTACATATTGTAATACAAGTGCAGAATACACAGTATAGTATGTATAATATATACTGCCCTAACACAGGGAATCCTGCCTTCCTAAAGGACCTAGAATTAAGACTGTTAGGAGACTCATGCATAAATAAGGTGGTTGGAGGTGATTTTAATGCGGTTCTAAATGGTGTAGTGGATAGGAAGAGAAAAGAAGGAAAACTAGGAGGGGAGACTTCCCAAGATAAAGCGCTACAACAGTTGTTGGTGGGTGGTGGATTAGTAGATGTCTGGCGTCAAGCCCATCCTGACGAGAGTAGTTTTACTTTCTATTCACACTCCCAAAACTCCTGGTCCCGCATAGATTATGTGTTAGTGACCCACAACTTGGTACATAGGGTAGAATTATCAGATGTAGGAGACTTAGTAATCTCGGACCATGCACCGGTGACAGTAGTGGTGAGGGATGATTTCCCTAGAGGCCCTGACTACATATGGAGATTCCCCTCGCAACTCTGCGCAAGAGAGGAGTTCTTGGAAAAGCTCTCTATTTGGTGGGAGGAATATAAAGCAGATAATGCGAATCATATTGACACACCAAATCTTTTCTGGAACGCTTCTAAAGTAGTGTTGAGAGGCAGAATCATGGGATACCTGACAGGTCTTAAAAAAAAGGCTCAAGCTCAGCTGGAAATGGCAAGCCAAAAAGTTAGGACGACCTATGCAGAGTTTAAGCAAGACCCCACAGATTCAAATAGGAAAAAATGGTTTGAGGAACGTCAAAGTTTTGAGCAGTGCATGAAAGAGAAAGAACTACTTCGTAGTTCTGAATTTGAGGCCAAGTTATTTAAATATGGCAACAAGTCAGGGAGACTTTTAGCCAATCTGGCGAAAGGATTGAGACAACCGCAGTATATAAACAGCTTGAAAAATTCTGTAGGGACCACTATACATAACCCGGAAAAAATTAATTCCATTTTGGGAGAATATTATGAAAAACTGTATAAAGATGGGGATAGGGTCGACTTAAGTAACACACTTCTTGACAAAAATAGATTACCTAAGATGACTGAGGAACAACGACATATCTTGAATGCAGAGGTCACAGTGACAGAATTGCAGGGGGTGATAAAGGGGCTAGGTAACGCTAAGGCTCCTGGACCTGACGGTTATACTGGAGAGTACTACAAAGCCTTATGTACTCAGCTATTGCCGGTGTTGATGGAGGTTTACAATGACGTATTTAGGGGCGTATCGGCCCTGGATGGAACTAACCTCTCCTACATCAAATTGTTACCCAAACCTGAGAAAGACCCTTTACTGCCGGGTTCATATAGACCCATTTCTCTGATAAATGTGGACGCAAAGATTCTGTCCAAAATTATTGCAGACCGCTTGGCTAAAATGATGCCATCATTGATAGGACAGGAGCAGGTGGGTTTCATCCAGGGCCGTGCAGCGGTGACAAACATTAGAACAGTTCTTACCGTTATGGATAGGGTGCAACATGATCCGGAGAAGGGAGAGACCCCAGCCATGCTCACATTAGATGCTGAAAAAGCGTTTGACAATGTCAGGTGGGCATGGCTGGAGGCGGTCCTGGATAAAATGGAGATTACAGGGGCCTTTAGGGGAGTCTTGACGCAGATGTACCACAGGCCGCAGGCAAGGGTCTATACGCAGGGCCACTTATCCAAACCATTCGACTTACAAAAGGGGACTCGGCAGGGGTGCCCTCTTTCCCCATTGTTATTTAATCTGGCATTAGAGCCACTGGCTAGAGAGCTATGCAAGTCTGACCTATTTGAAGGGATTAAAGTCGGAAAGTCGCAAGTGAAAGCGGCATTGTTTGCCGACGATATTATTTTATTTATGTCAAAACCACAGGGACAAATAGATAATATCTTTAAAGCATTGGAGAGTTTCGGGAAATATTCTGGATACAAAGTGAACATGTCCAAATGTGAACTTCTACCGATAGGCCAAAAAAGCAGGTTGGAGGTAGATAAAAATACGGGCATAGTGGGCTCCTTGATAAAATCCCAAATCAAATACTTAGGTATAAAGATTGGACGGACGCCACATTCCATCTATCAATTAAATTACCCACCTTTGCTCAACAAAATTAAGGATGATTTAGTCAGATGGCAGAATCTACCATTATCTCTAATGGGGAGATGCCATTTAATCAAAATGCTAGCAGTATCCAAATTGATGTACCCACTCCAGACCATACCAGTACTCCTAAGACACATAGATGTGAGGAATTTGGAGGGATGTTTTATAAAATTCATTTGGAATGGTAAAAAACCAAGGGTCTCATTGAGGAAGCTGAAACTGCGAAGGGAATTTGGAGGGCTAAATGTGCCTGACATTAGGGGATATAATTTGGCCTGTTTAAGTAGACACCTATTGGACTGGTTCAATGAGACTTCCCATTACTCTAATTTAAGGTTAGAAAAGCAGTTGGCGGCACCATGGGATCTAAAGGCTTTGGTTCATACCAAACTATCTCAGTTGCCACGCCTAGCCAGATGTTCATTAATACTACGGGATTCCATTATAGCGTGGAAAAATCTTAGAAGGGTATATAGATTGCCGTATCAGGTCTCGAAACACCTTCCTTTGCACAATAATCCAGCCTTTAAGCCAGGGCAGTCGGAGAGGTCGTTCCGGGGGTGGAAAGTCAAGGGTGTGAAGACGGTAGGCGATTTGTTCCATATTCAGGAGAATAGATGGGCGACTCTACAGGAACTAATAGATAAGTGGGGGCTGTCGGGATCTGATTTGTTCCCATATCTACAAGTCAAACACTATTGTAAGAGCCTAGCTACCAATATGGGTGGTGAATGGAGCAGGAATAAATTTGATACACTCATTACCTCTGGTAATAGACAATCCATATCGCTTTTGTATAGTAGTCTGCGGAGCCAATGGGAAGACACTTTTGCCAAGGGAGTGTTCGGGAGATGGGGGAACAAATTGGATCTGGAGGAGGTTTACCCAATCGTGAGAAATGGTATAGCAGCTTTACACAGGTCAGTGATGAATGAAACAATGAGGGAGACGCATTTTAAAATTATACACTGTGCCTTATATGGTTTTGACATGCCATTCAATAGCGCAAAACCAGATAGGATTGTGGCATGTCCGAGATGTTCCACCCCCAAAACTGATCTGCTACATGGGCTGTGGAGCTGCACAAAATTAGAAGATTATTGGAATATGGTGAGAACGATTTTACGAAATGGCAGTAATTCTAAAGAGGAACTCGACATCCAAATAGTAATGCTGCATGCAAGAAAACAGGGGGAGTCTAATGAAGGTGAAAATGATAATGGGCAGAATAAAGGCCTCACGGCAATGGGACATAGGATAGTTCTGGAAGCAAAGAGATGTCTGTTGTCGGCATGGCTTAAATCAGAGGTACCATCAAAGGCAGAATTTTTGAGACGTCTGAGGCATATGCTACACTTGGAGTGGCTAGAAGCAATAGGTAGAAAGGAAGCGGCTGGGAAAAAATTGTACAGGACATGGAAAAAATTCATGTTAAACTTCATGGAGGAGGCAGAATCAGTTAGAATCATGAGACCGTTCGCCCTAACAGCTTGGTACCTGCAGGAAGACATCAAAGGACGGCTAGGTAGGCTTAAAGTATGTGATCGGTAGAGATATAAGACAGGACAAGTAAGAGGAGACAAAGGGGTATCAGGAAAAGTGTATTAATGGTGATGACGAACAAGTTGGCGCTCAGAGAGATGTGTTTACCCTTGTCAGACATACTTTGATCTGTTATTATTTGTTGGATTACATGGGGGGGGGAGGGAAAAAAAAAAATATAAAAAAATGCATAGTATTGTGTCGTCAGCTCTGAACTAAGATATGTCACCTAAAATGCATAATATAGAAGATTATGGAAATGTAATCTTTATTGTATGATGGATGATACTGTATTGATATCTTTTTATGATCATGACACAATACTAATAAACATCTTTATTAAAAAAAAAAAGACACCCCAAAACACATTGCCCAACTTCTCCTGAGTACGGCGATACCAGATGTGTGACACTTTTTTGCAGCCTAAGTGGGCAAAGGGGCCCACATTCCAAAGAGCACCTTTAGGATTTCACCGGCCATTTTTTACAGATTTTGATTTTAAACTACTTACCACACATAAGGGCCCCTAGAATGCCAGGGCAGTATAACTACCCCACAAGTGACCCCATTTTGGAAAGAAGACACCCCAAGGTATTTCGTGATGGGCAACATGAGTTCATGGAAGTTTTTATTTTTTGTCACAAGTTAGTGGAATATGAGACTTTGTAAGGAAAAAAAATAAATCATCATTTTCCGCTAACTTGTGACAAAAAATAAAAAGTTCTATGAACTCACTATGCCCATCAGCGAATACCTTAGGGTGTCCACTTTCCAAAATGGGGTCATTTGTGGGGTGTTTGTACTGTCTGGCCATTGTAGAACCTCAGGAAACTTGACAGGTGCTCAGAAAGTCAGAGCTGCTTCAAAAAGCGGAAATTCACATTTTTGTACCATAGTTTGTAAACGCTATAGCTTTTACCCAAACCATTTTTTTTTACCAAAACATTTTTTTTTATCAAAGACATGTAGAACAATAAATTTAGAAAAAAAATGTATATATGGATGTTGTTTTTTTTGCTAAATTTTACAACTGAAAGTGAAAAATGTCATTTTTTTGCAAAAAAATCTGTAAATTTCGATTAATAACAAAAAATGTAAAAATGTCAGCAGCAATGAAATACCACCAAATGAAAGCTCTATTAGTGAGAAGAAAAGGAGGTAAAATTCATTTGGGTGGTAAGTTGCATGACCGAGCAATAAACCGCTAAAGTTGTGGAGTGCCGATTTGTAAAAAAGGGCCTGGTCACTAGGGGGGTATAAACCTGTGGTCCTTAAGTGGTTAACCACCTCCCGTCTGCCCATAGGATATAAACGTCCGGGAGGTGGTTCTCTATTTCTGAATGGACGTTCCAGAACGTCCATTCAGAAACTGCAGCTGCACGCTAATCGTGCAGCTGCTGATCGGGTTGCCCGCTGTCAGTGCCAGCAGGGCAACCCAGAGAGAAAGCAGGGACAGTGCCCAGGTGTCCCTGCCTTCTGGATCGCTGCATACACAGCGCTCAGTGACCGCTATGCGGTCATGTGATCGCCGGGACCGGAGAGTGCAGGAGCTGTGTGAGGTCTTTCACAGACCTCGATCAGCCCTGCACTGAGGCTGTACAGCGCTGTATTGCTCTTTACAGCCTCTCTGGGGGGTGTATTTCTCCTGTAACTGGGGCTACTATGTCAGCCCCAGTTACAGAAGAAGGCTCCATTCACACGTCCGCAAAATGGGGCCGCATCCTTTCCGCAATTTTGCGGAAAGTGTGCGGACCCATTCATTCTCTATGGGGACGGAATGGATGCGGACAGCACACAGTGTGCTGTCTGCAGCCGCAATTGCGGAGCGCGCCCCCGATTTTGGGTACGCAGCTCCGCAAAAAGATAGAGCATGTCCTATTCTTGTCCGCAGCTTGCGGACAAGAATAGGCATTTCAATGGGGGTGACGGGCTGGTGTGTTGCGGACCCGCAATTTGCGGGTCCGCAACACATCACGGACGTGTGAATAGAGCCGAAATCAACAGTGAAAAAAAAATGAAAAAGTTAAGTAAGTGTCCCCCAGAGATCTTGTATGACCTTATGGGGGACGAAAAGTGTAAAATAAAAAATTAAAAAATAAAGTGTTGAAAAAATAAAATAAAAAAAAAGTTTCACATGTAAAAAAAAAATTCCCCAAGTAAGTAATAAAAAAAAAATGTTAAAAATAGAAAAAATAAAATAGACATATTAGGTATTGTCGCATCCGTAAAAACCAGCTCTATAAAAATATCACATGACCTAACCCCTCGGGTGAACACCGTAAAAAAAAAAAGTGTCAAAACAAGCAATTTTTGTCACCTTACATCACAAAAAGTGCAACACCAAGTGATCAAAAAACGCGTATGTCCCACAAAATGGTACCAATAAAACCGTCACCTCATCCCGCAAAAAATGAGCCACTACATAAGAAAACCTTTTAAAAAATAAAAAAACTATAGCTCTTAGAACATGGAGACACTAAAACATCATTTTTTTGGTTTCAAAAATGCTATTATTGTGTTAAAGTGAAATAAATAAAAAAAGTATACATATTAGGTATTGCCGCGTCCGTAAAAACCAGCTGTATAAAAATTTCACATGACCTAACCCCTCGGGTGAACACTGTGAAAAAAAAAAAAAAAAAAAACAGTGTCAAAACAAGCAATTTTTGTCACCTTACATCGCAAAAAGTGCAACACCAAGTGATCAAAAACGCGTATGTCCCACAAAATGGTACAAATAATACCGTCACCTCATCCCGCAAAAAATGAGCCCCTACATAAGAAAATCTCTCAAAAAATAAAAAAACTATAGCTCTCAGAACATGGACACATTAAAACATAATTTTTATGTTTCATAAATGCTATTATTGTGTAAAACTTTAATAAATAAGAAAAAGTATACATATTAGATATCGCCACCTCCGTAACAATCTGCTCTATAAAAATGTCACTTGACTGAACCCCTCAGGTGAACGCTGTAAAAATAAATAAATAGAAACTGTGCTAAAACAACCAATTTTTTGGTCACCTTGCCTCATAAAGTGTTATAATGAATGATCAAAAAATCATATGTACCCAAAAATAGTAGCAATAAACTGGCACCTTATCCCCTAGTTTCCAAAATGGGATCACTTCTTGGGAGTTTCTACTGTAAGGGTGCATCAGGGGGCTTCAAATGGGACATGGCATCTAAAAACCATGTGGAGTTCCTTTTCTTCTGCGCCCTGCAGTGTGCCCATACAGCAGTTTATGACCACATGTGGGGTGTTTCTGTAAACCGCAGAATCTGGGTAATAAATATTGAGTTTTGTTTGGCTGTTAACCATTGATGTGTTAAGGAAAAAATTGGATTAAAATGGAAAATCTGCCAAAAAAGTGAAATTTTAAAATTTGATCTCCATTTTCCTTTAATTCTTGTGGAACGCCTAAAGGGTTAACAAAGTTTGTAAAATCGGTTTTAAGTAACTTGAGAGGTGTAGTTTCTACAATGGGGTTATTTATGGGGGTATCCACTATGTAGGCCCCACAAAGTGACTTCAGCCCTGAACTGGTCCTTAAAAAGTTAGTTTTGGCAATTTTCTTAAAAATTTGAAGAATTGCTTCTAAACTTCTAAGCCTTCTAACGTCCTAAAAAAATAAAATGACATTTCCAAAATGATGCCAACATAAAGTAGACATATGGGGAATGTTAAGTAATAAATATTTTATGAGGTATCACTTTCTGTTTTAAAAGCAGAGAAATTGAAATTTAGAAAATTGTGAATTTTTCAAAAATTTTTGTAAATTTGGGATTTTTTCATAAATAAAGGTGAAATATATTGACTCAAATTTATGACTATCATGAAGTACAATGTGTCACGAGAAAACAATCTCTGAATGACTTGGATAAGTAAAGGCGTTCCAAAGTTATTACCACATAAAGTGAGATATGTCAGTTTTGCAAAATTAGGCCTGGTCAGGAAGGGGGTAAATGGCCCAGATGGCAAGTGGTTAAGTGTATCACAGGAATTATACTAGGAATTGAACCAGAATTGAATTGCCCCTTTCACACACACTATAACCCCTACTCTGGAACTAGCTACCCCAGTACATCAGACTCTTCCCCAATATCCAAACCTTTAAAAGTAACCTGAAAACCCACCTCTTCAGGAAAGCCTACCTCCTTTCTTGTTTATTGTATTTTTATATTAAGTATGTGTAACCCCGTTGCTGGAACTGCCTGCCGGATCCGTCAAAACGCATGCAAACTGATGGCATTTGTCATTACAGATCAGGATCCTGATCCGTATGACAAATGCATTGAAATGCCGGATCCGTCATCCGGAAAAACGGATACGGCAATTATTTTTTTTCACATTTTTTGCGGTCTGAGCATGTGCAGACCAACACTCGGGGGCGGATCCGGCATTAATGCATGTCAATGGGAAAAAATGCCGAAGTGTTCTGGAATTTTTGACGGAGAAAAAACTGCAGCATGCTGCGTTATTATCTCCGACCTTGAAAGATCAAAAAGACTGAACTGAAGACATCCTGATGCATCCTGAACGGAATGCTCTCCATTCAGAATGCATTAGGATAAAACTGATCAGTTCTTTTCCGGTATTGAGCCCCTAGGATGGAACTCAATGCAGGAAAAGAATAACGCTAGTGTGAAAGTACCCTAAAGTAGGTTTGCGGTCAGGGCTGGCTCTAGGTTCATGTGGGACCTTGGCGATAAAGTCTCAGTGGGCCCCCTTACACAGTGATAACTCTCTGAGTACAGATAATATAGTAGATGTCCCCTGCAGTCCTATGTAACAGCACAGATAACACTAGTGCTAATAATGTGTTAGTGTTACCTGCAATCCTATGTAAAACCACAGATAACACTAATGCT